>NC_140694.1:0-615277 GCF_054131305.1 Coturnix japonica | reverse complement strand
AAGGAGTGAATGACCAAACTGAAGTGACCAAACTGAAACGATTTATTATTGAAACAACCTGTCCTTATAACTATTGGTCTATCCACTACCACCTCGGGCCACTATGCGGGTGCCGACATGACCCCACTGCAGGGCGCTCACTTGTCATCTTCATCACTGTCATCTCCATCGGTGCGCAGCCAGCAGCCTTCCTCTACCCAGACAGAGCTGGTGAAAGGTGGGCGCTGCGGGTCCTCCCAAGGCTCCCACTCCTCTGGCATCACCGTTACTTCATGCTGTATGTTCACTGTGAGCGATAAGGAGTGGAAAAGCAGGCCGGCCTCAGGAGCATGCTGCTCTTGCTCTCTTGGGCGCCAGGGAAGTTCCTGCAGCGCTGGGTTGCGTGGCAAGCTGTCTCCCATGTAAGATGAAGCGGTGAACGACAAGGAAGTAGAAATGTCTCCAGGGCTCCAGCCGCTGTTTGGTGGCAGCAGGGACGGGTCCAGAGGCTGGTTCATTCCCCAAGCTGCTGCAGCACGCATTGGCCGGCTGTGAGAGGCTCGAGCTCGGCGTCGGCTGCGGTTTCTCCTTCGGCGCTTGGGAGGCCGGGGTCCCCTGGCTGCAGCCGCCTGGGTGCCGGCTGCTGGACCCGCTGCCTGCAGGCTGCCCCTGCGGGAGCAGGAGCAGCAGCAGCAGCAGGAGCAGCAGCAGGGGCCCGTCTTGGCTCTCCTTCTCCGGGCAGATCTCGGCCTGCGCTGCTTGAGGAGCCGAGAGCTCTCTCCTCCGAAGATTCAAGGATAAAAACTTCATTTCCTCTGAGCAACAATTAGAAACAAGACCAGAAAATTATTCATTCAAAGGCACTTCTAGGAGATGTATAACAGAGTCCTTCCCAGTTACACGAGCTTACGCTGTGGCCTTTGGAGAAACAAGCTGCCTTTGTGGTCCTGAGGGTTCCTTTTTGTCATCTGTTGAGCACAGCAAGAGAGCTTTTCTTGTACAAATCTATGCCCTGTGTACCTTTCTCCATCCCAAAACCTACAGTTGCGGTGCAGACACTGGATGCTGACCAGAGCAGTAAAAGAACAGAAGAGGGGAAAAGCAGATACAGGTAAGACACCTAAAAGAAAGGAAAAGAGCAGAAGAGAAGGAAGGATACGGTTAAGAACAAAGGACAGAAGATGGAAAGTGCTATAGAGGATTGGACTGGACATGAGCAGATCAGAGCTACACCAAGGTGTGGCTTCTCCCCGTGTCCCTGTCCACCACTGGCAACATCCCCCAATGACAGGGATGATGCTGCCCCAGCAGCTGATGGGGTTGTGGTCTGGGGTTACGTTCTATGCAGAGCCTCCAGAACCTGCTACAGACCTCCAGTTCCCTGACACTTCTTTTTTTTCCAGGTGTCTGCACACAAGGAACAGGTGTTCTCTATGCCCTGCATACTGGTAATTAGTGTGGGCAATTACTGTGTGGGAATTGGGGGAGGGAAATTCAGGGGTGGGATAGTGAGGAGGAATTGGAGGGGGCTGGGAAATTGTTTGGGTGGGATTGTAGAAATCAGATATGACTGTTAGGATGGGGGATATTTGGTTGGAAATACTGTCATTTCTATTAGTCATTGCTTTGTATAAGTTATTAAATGCTTTATGTTCCCTCTGCTACATCTCTGCTTGCAGTCATTTGTGCAGTGACAAAGGTCTTCAGCTCTACATGCCCACCTCCAAGGTAGGATGGAGCACCACAGATGGCAGTGTTCCACAGCTGCCACCAGCAGCCCCAGCTCGTCCCTCCACACCTGAGGTGTGAGTGGCTGTGAGAGGAATGTCTCTGTGGAAGTGCAGCTCATTCCTCCCCTCTGATGGGGGCAGAAGGCATCTGCATTTCCCTCATGGCTCTTATTTCCTGTGTTACTGTGGGAAATGAGCTGAGCCACTGTGCCTCCCTACTATGGCAAGCTCTGCAGCTCTGCCACTGTCTTTATACTCAGCTGTTCCTGTGTGTAATGCTCCACACTTGGACCCTGCAGAGCCCAAAGGCCTCCTTGGCTGCTGTTACTCACCTGGACATTGAGGGTGCTGTGTCTCCAGTCTGTACCTGCTTCCAGGTGGCACTTGCAAGACACTGCGAGTCCACCTGGTTGGAACTGCAGTCAACAAACACAAATGTGAAAGAAATAAGAAAGGATTCTTTCATTTCACAGGCTTTCATCTCCATTGAAAGATGTTCTGCTGTGCAACACAGCTGGGAGCATTTCATATGTGCAAAAAAGGGGGATAGGCCCTGGCTGTGCCGGGCCCCCTTCCGGCCCAGGCCCCAAAGCAGCCCCGACTGTGCTGGGCTCCCCTCTCACCTGGGCCCTGCAGTGGCCTCAGCTGTGCCTGGTCCCCCTCTGCTCTGGGCCCTGAGCTGGCCCCAGCTGTGCCTGGTCCTCCTCCATCCTGGGCCCCAAGGCCCTGCCTCTGCCTGCTCCCCCTCTGCTCTGGGCCCTGAGCTGGCCCTAACTGTGCCAGGCCCCCCTCTGGCACAGGCCCTGCCTCAAGCCCCGCCCCCTGTGGGCAGCAGTGCTAGTGCCTGTTGGTTTTGCTCTCTTCCCTCTTCTTTCCCTGTTCTCTTCACAAATGCTTTCAGATCCACCAGGATGACGTGCACTGACACTGCTGCCTTCTTCCTGCACAAACTTTCTGGGCAGCTCAGCTTTTTCTACAGAGCAGCGTGCCTTTGGAAGTGCTTGGAGGATGTAAACTAACAGCAAGAGAACACTGAGCTCTTCTGGGTCTTTCTAGGCATGGCAAAGAGACAGGAGAGAGTGCTCAGCCTCGAGTGGTTGCTTGTATGCAGAAATCACAGTTGTCAACATCTGTGCTGTTTTGCTGTAGGCAGTAGTGTGTGACAAGAAGCCTACAATTATCAATTTAGTGAACGTAATTAATTGTAACAGTTCCCCTTTCTTCTTCCCTTGACACTTGGGTTATGGAGTTCTCCTATGCTATGTGCCGGTGTAATACCTCTGAGCCACAGCACTGTTGCGTTTAGCAAAGCTCATGGCAACAGGCTTTGGCCAACCTCAGAGCTACGTAGATGATGAGAAGATATCCGATGATAGGAGAGAAAATGAACAAGCTCCAAGGTAAGTGTTGTTTTTTCCTTCTAGTCAGCACGCCATCGCTAAATCTTCCATGCTATCACTTTTATCGTGACAGTGATGATCCCTTAACCTCACACCTTTAGCACAGCACTTTCTGTGGAGATTCCCACCAGTGACAAAGTATTAGTACCGCTTTTCTGCCTGTTTCTTTTTTGTCTGTATTTTCCAGAATGTGGGTATTTCTTTCATTGCCCACAAACACTGCCCAGTGCAGGAGGAGGCAGGGACAAGAGTCAGGAGCAAGGGCAGAATAGTTTCTCTGTTAGTGAATGGAATGCCATTGTTTTCTGCATATGGACTTGCCATAGTGCTTCTTACAAGGCCTAACAGTGGGATGAAATGTGCCCTGAAGCAGGTGTGCTTGCAGGAAGGCAAAAGAGAATTGCAAATAATGCTAAGGGGGGCCAGTAAGATGATCAGAGGGCTGGAGCACCTTTCCTGTGAGGACAGGTTGAGGGAACTGGGCTTGTTGTGCTTGGAAAAGAGAAGGCTCCAGGGAAACCTCACTGTGGCCTTCTAGTATTTGAAAGGAGCATATAAACAGGCAGGGGAATGGCTGTTTACAAGGGTGGATAGTGATAGGACAAGGGGAATGGTTTTAAAGTGATACGGGGACGTTTAGGTTGGATATTAGGTTGATGTTTTTCACACAGAGGGTGGTGACACACTGGAACAGGTTGCCCAGGGAGGTTGTGGATGCTCCATCCCTGGACAGATTTCAGGCCAGGCTGGATGTGGCTCTGGGCAGCCTGGTCTGCTGGTTGGAGACCCTGCACACTGTGGTCCTTTTCAACCAAGGCTATTCTATGAGTCTATGGCAGTTTTTAACACCAAAATGCAACTTGTCTTGTAATTGTTTCTAAAATGATCTGGTTTGTCCTGTTTGGAATGTGATATTTCTACAGCAGAAGGATGCAGAAGTGAAAAGGCTCGAAACACTACTGAAGGAAATTGCCGAATGTCAGGACAACCTCGAGGAAGCAAATGAATCCATAAGAAAACCATCGAGATGAATTATTTCCTATGGCCAGACCGCGGGGGGGCAACGAGGCGGCCGCCACCCACCCCCCATCTCCGTCCCCTTCATCCAACACGAAGGGGGTGATGATGGCGGGGGGCCGAGCCCCTTCTCACACCAACTGGCTTTCGGGTTCCCCCCCCAGCGTTTCCCACATGGTGTCGAACATGCGGCGTCGCCTGGAGGCGTCCCAAGGGGGGGGGAGGGTTGCAATTGAGCCGCTACGGGTAAAGGAAGGGGGGGCAAAGAGGAGTTGGAGACACCCCCCACCACCAGGGGCCTTAGGAGCTGAATAGGGCATTGACCGGGAGGAGTGGGGGGGGGGGGGAAAGCGGGAGGGGCGCAGGGTGAGCCTTAATTCTGCTCCCCCCGACTCCAACCGCACCGATCAGCCCTGAGCCCCCCCCCCATCTGCAGCAGCAGCGCCAGGATGTGGAGGCGATGAGGCGGGGTCGCGTCGTAGGGCTCCAAACGGAGGCAAAGCCGTAACCCCCCTCCGGGGCTCCCCATCATGCCAAAGCCCTCCCGTAACCCCCCCAGGCTCCGGGCGGCCAAACGCCGCAGGTAGCGGCTGCACGCTTTGGGCCGGGGGGGGCCGGGCGCCTGAGCCAATACTCTCAGGTATCCCTGCAGCCCCCCTTCGTTTTGGGTGGTGGTGGGGGGGCGCCCACGGGGGTACACGAGCAGCAGCAGCAGCAGCTCCACCTGTAGGGGGGGGACACACAGCCCTCCGTGGAGACACAGCTGACACGTCCCCACCCCTCTGAGGACACCCCCCCCCCTCCCCGGGATCGCCTTCCTCCGGCTCTGTAGGCCGTAGGAACCAAAGCAAGGGCGGAACGCCAGTGAAGCGGATCGCGTTTCCCAGGGGACTCATTTCCGCAGAGCACGCGTTCCCTCCGGAGGAGCGGGTTACGGCACGGAACCAGTGCGGATAATGGGGGGAAGGGGGAGTGGAGACCGGAGAGGCCTGACCTGGTTGCGTGGGGCGGAGGGGGGGGAACGGCAGAGGGAGCGGAAGAGGTTTGTGGGCTGAGGGCCGCCAACAGCCGCCCCCAAGGCCCCAGCATGGTTTAAGGGGGTATTTTGGGGCTAAGGGGTGGATTTGGCGTCCATAGGGTGGGTTTTGGGTGTATTTGGGGGCTGAGGGGTGGATTTGGGGTCCATAGGGTGGGTTTGGGGGGTATCTGGGGGTTATGGGGTGGCCTTTGGGGGTTTTAAGGTGGGCTTGGGGGGGGTTTTGGGGGCTGTGGGGTGGGATTAGGGTGCAGTGGGGTGGGTTTGGGGTCTATAGGGTGGGTTGGGGGAGGTATTTGGAGTCAGTGGGGGCACTCTAAGACCCCAGTTTAATGGGAGGTTGGGGGGGTCTCTTTGGAACCAAATTGGGTTGAAGGGGAAGGGGCGTGGGGGGCAATCTTTATGCCTACGGTGCCCCCTAGTGGTCACCCACAGCCACGACAGGGGAACTTTGTGTCCTTCCGTGCAGGGGGGCAGAGCTTAGGGGCGGGCCCATATGAGTGTATATGGCCCGGCCCCCTCCCATCATCAGCGCTTCCTGCCCTGGGGCTGCGCCGCACCCAACGCTGCGTTCCGGGTTTCTATATAAAGGGTGTGTGTGTGTGTGTTATTAATGAGTATATATTGAAGGGGGGGGGGGGTGGGCTTTATTTTGGGGAGTTGGTAAGGGAGGAGAGGGCAGTGAGCAGCGTGACGCAGTGCAACAGCAATCCTTTCTGCTCTCTCTGCTTGTTTGCTCACAGGCATGTTTTCATGCTGCATGAAGGCTTTCTAAAGCTGTTAGCAGGGTCACTTGGGATAGGAGGAGGGGAAACAGTTTCAGGCAGAAAGAGGGAAGATTGGCTTTGGATGGGAGGAAGAAGGATTTGGCTGGAGGGTGGTGAGGCACTGGGATGTCTTGCCCAGAGAGGTGGTGGGTGCCCAGACAGGCTTTCAAGGCCAGGCTGGACCAGGCTCAGAGCAACCTCATCTGGAGGTAGGTGTCCCTGTTCCCCGCAGGGCGGTGGGACCGGGTGCCCTTTTGGGGTTCCTTCCTGCTCCAATTGTTCCATGATTCTCTCATACAAAGGCGGCCACCGCATCCCAGACGGCAACTCGCTCTGGAGATTAAAATAAAAGCAGGTCACACTCTGCATCTGCTGCTTCCTGGCACCCCTCCCACTGCTGGGCAGGATGGAGGTGGCAGATGGAAAGTGCCATTTCCATCCCAAGACTGGCTGCAGCACCGCTCCCTTGGTGGCTGTGGGCACGTGTACCTTCAGTGTCACTGCATGTCTGTCCAGAGGCAGTTCCCACCCTGGGGCCGTTCTTGCTCATCCTGGGTTGCTCCTTGTTGGTGCCAGCCATGCTGGAGCTCATCCTTCAGATGTGTCTGCTCTGTACCAGATGCTCCTTCAGGATGCAGGACCCTCATCTGTGCTCTGCCTTCAACCCCCCTCCTGGGTGGCCGTGACTCCAACCCCAATGGCTTCTTTATAGGTCAACGTGGGATCCCAGACTCCAACCCCAATGGCTTCCAAGGCCAACATGGGCTCCCATCATGGCCTGGTGAGACACGGCAACAGCTGAACGCAGAGCTCACGAGGTACGAAGGGGAACTGAAGGCTGTGATGAAGAAGCTGAAGGAGGAATATGGCGACGTCGTGACCTTAAAGGGCCGAAGCTATGAGGAAAAGATGAGGAGGAACCGGGGGGAGATGCTCTACAGGCTGCAGCAGGGCAGGAGAGCTGCTGCCATGGGGGGCATCAAGCAGCCAAAGGTGGGAAGGTGCTGAGGTGGAGTTTGGAAGCCCCACGGCTTAATTTGGGGTCTGGTTTTGGGTTCATTTTGCATCATTTTGGGCCTGTTTATTTAGGGTTTGGATTTTGGGTTCATTTTTAGGCCCACAATGTGTCAGTTCTGTGCGTTGAGGCTGAAGGGGGAAGTGGGGGGTTGGGGATGGGATGGAGGGGTTAATTGGTTCCTATAAATGGAAGGGAAGGATTTGGGGCCATCAATGAAGGGGTTCGTTGGTTCCTATAAATGGAAGGGATGGATTTGGGGTGGTGGATGAAGGTTCATTGGTGATGGGTTTGGGGTCATGGGTGGAGGTACATTGGAGATGGATTTGGGGCTGTGGATAAAGGGGTTCATTGGTTCCTCTAAATGGAGGGATGAATTTGGGGCTGTGAATAAAGGTTCATTGGAGATGGATCTGGGGCCATGGATGTATCAGAGTATCACAGTCTCATGCGGGTTGGAAGGGACCTTAGAGATCATCGAGTCCAACCCCCAGGATTTGAGCCTCCTGTGTAGCAGAGCGGCACTTCTACCACTTGCGACACAGGGGGGATTTGAACCCGGGCCTCTGGTGTTGCAAAGTGGCGTCCTTAACCACTGTGCCACCGGAGGCACACAATGTAGCTTCATTGGTTCCTAGAAATGGAAGGGGGGGATTTGGGGCCGTGGATGGAGGGGTTGATTGGTGATGGATTTGGGGATGGGGGCAGGGGAAGGGATTCATGATGTGGCTGCAGCTTTCTATAATGCATCATTTGGAGCCTTTTGAATGCTCTCTACTACCTGATCAACAACACCACCAGGCAGTACAGCTTTGTGGCATCTCCTTTAAAAAAAGGGGCTTTGGAAGCTGATCTATGACCAGTCCTATAAGCTGTGGCCATGGTGAAGCCAAGGAAATCAAGACAGGAATGTGACACGCCAATGAGTTCTGTTCCCTTTATTGCAGCACTGGGTGCGTGGGGATCACTGCAGCGACTACCCATTGATAGGCATAGCCTATACATGGTCATTAATCCCAATGACATGGGCAGAGATTCCAAGCATTAATGACCATCTCTGGTGGTGGTGGGATGAAGGCTAATGGCCATTCTCACTATAAATGCCCAACTCTCTAAGGGGGGGTGCCCAAACTGGTTCCTGTTGATGCTACGTCCAGCTGAGGCATCTGTTCTGCCATCTTATCTTCAACACCAGCACATCTGCAATCTTATTTTCAACAGCAGCACATCTGTCCAATCTTCCCTTGAAAGCAAACTCTGCGGCCCACTCCCAGTTCTGTTCCTGAGCTGACATTTACTCCAGCGCCTTTGTCCTTCAGGTTGGATCTGCTTAAGTTGTGCATGATTCACAACCCTAACTCTGACCCAAACGCCATCCCAAACCCTAAACCAAAACCGAACCCTAATCCAAGGCCGAAGCCTAACCCAAACCCAACCCTACCCTAATCCAGTGCCAAAGCCTAACCATAAACCAACACAGACACAAACCCAAACTCAACATAGACACAAACCCAAACCCCAAACCTAAAACCAACTGTACCCCTAACCCAAACCCAGCATAGATACAAACGCAAACCACAAATCTAAAACAAACCCTACCCCAAACTGAAACCCCAAAACCAACATAGACACAAACCCAAACCCCAAAGCTAAACCCAACCCTACCCTGAACCCTAATCCAAATCTAAAACCAACCCTACCCTGAAGCCAAATCCAAATCGAAAACCAACCCTACCCCAAACCCCAAACCTAAAACCTAAAAGCAAGCCTACCCCAAACCCAACATAGACACAAACCCAAATCCCAAACCTAAAACCAACCCTACCCTGAACCCTAATCCAAATCTAAAACCAACCCTGCCCCAAACCCAAATCCAAATCTAAAACCAACCCTACCCCAAACCAAAAACCCAAACCCAAAACCAACCCTACCCCAAACCCAAACCCCAAACGTAAAACCAACCATATCCCAAACCCAAACCCCAAACCTAAAACCAACCCTGCCCCAAACGCAAACCCCAAAGCTAAAACCACAGCTACCCCAAACTGAACACAGACACAAACCCAAACCCCAAACCTAAAACCAACCCTACCCCAAACCCAACATAGACACAAACCCAAACCCCAAACCTAAAACCAACCTTACCCTGAACCCTAATCCAAATCTAAAACCAACCCTACCCCAAGCCCAAACCCCAAACCTAAAAGCAACCCTACCCCAAACCCAACATAGACACAAACCCAAACCCCAAAGCTAAAAGCAGCCCTACCCCAAACTGAACACAGACACAAACCCAAACCCAAAACCTAAAACCAATCCTATCCCAAACCGAACATAGACACAAACCCTAATCCAAATCTAAAACCAACCCTACCCCAAACCCAAACCCCAAACCTAAAACCAACCCTACCCCAAACCCAACCCAAAACCAACCCTACCCCAAACCCAAACCCCAAACCTAAAACCAACCCTGCCCCAAATGCAAACCCCAAAGCTAAAACCACAGCTACCCCAAACTGAACACAGACACAAACCCAAACCCCAAACCTAAAACCAACCCTACCCCAAACCCAACCCAAAACCAACCCTACCCCAAACCCAAACCCCAAACCTAAAACCAACCCTATCCCAAACGCAAACCCCAAACCTAAAACCAACCCTGCCCCAAACCCAAACCCCAAACCTAAACCCAATATAGACACAAAACCAAACCCCAAAGCTAAAACCAACCCTACCCCAAACCCAAACCCCAAACCTAAAACCAACCCTACTCCAAACCCAAACCAAAACCAACCCTACCCCAAACCCAAACCCCAAACCTAAAACCAACCCTGCCCCAAATGCAAACCCCAAAGCTAAAACCACAGCTACCCCAAACTGAACACAGACACAAACCCAAACCCCAAACCTAAAACCAACCCTACCCCAAACCCAAACCCCAAACCTAAAACCAACCCTACCCCAAACCCAACCCAAAACCAACCCTACCCCAAACCCAAACCCCAAACCTAAAACCAACCCTGCCCCAAATGCAAACCCCAAAGCTAAAACCACAGCTACCCCAAACTGAACACAGACACAAACCCAAACCCCAAACCTAAAACCAACCCTACCCCAAACCCAACCCAAAACCAACCCTACCCCAAACCCAAACCCCAAACCTAAAACCAACCCTATCCCAAACCCAAACCCCAAAGCTAAAACCACAGCTACCCCAAACCCAAACCCCAAACCTAAACCCAACATAGACACAAAACCAAACTCCAAAGCTAAAACCAACCCTACCCCAAACCCAATCCTCAAACCCAAACCCAACATAGACACAAACCCACTGTGACCTTCAAGGACCCTCCTGTGCTGGTGTGTCACAATGACACTCTGACCTCATAGAAGCCACCCAGGGTGGGGCAGGGGCAGTGGGGCAGCACGGAACCCACCGGCCCCATTCTGCAATTGGTTCAGGTCCTGCAAGGAGCTGTGTGAGCGGTGCAGCAATGCGGGCCCAATTTGCCAGCGGAACATTAACAGCGCTGCAGTGTCTGAAGCTGCTGCAGGAGCAGAAGCAGGTGAGCAATGAATGGACGAGCAGCATTGGGTTGAGCTGCAGCTGGATGGAGGGCAACCTGCACAAGGCATGGCAGCACTGGGTTGAGCTGCAACTGGAGGGCACCCTGCACATAGCATGGCAGCATTGGGTTGAGCTGCTGCTGGATGTGTCATGTCACTCACATATACAAGAAGGGGAGCAGGGAGGACCCGGGGAACTACAGGCCGGTGAGTCTCACCTCCGTGCCTGGGAATATCATGGAACAGATCGTCCTGGACAACATGCTCCATTACATAAAGAATGAGCATGTGATCCGAGACAGCCAGCATGGCTTCACCATGGGAAGGTCATGCTTAACTAATCTTGTGGCCTTCTATGATGGAGTGACGGTGTTGGTGGACGAAGGGAAGGTGACTGATGTCATTTACCTGGACCTGAGCAAGGCCTTTGACATGGTCCCCCATCACATCCTCATCTCCAAATTGGAGGGAAGTGGATGTGATGGGTGGACAACTCGATGGATAAGCAATTGGTTGAAAGGCCGCAGACAGAGGGTGGTGGTCAATGGCTCTATGTCCAGGTGGAGGCCAGTAACAAGCGGTGTCCCTCAAGGGTCTGTCTTGGGACCGGTGCTCTTTAACATCTTTATTAATGACATCGATGAGGGAATGGAGTGCACCCTCAGCAAGTTTGCTGACGACACCAAGCTGAGTGGTGCGGTCGATACGTTGGAAGGAAGGGGTGCCATTCAGAGGGACCTCAACAGACTAGAAAGCTGGGCTTGTGTGAATCTAATGAGGATCAACACGGCAAAGTGCAAGGTTTTGCACATGGGCCGGAAGAACCCCAGGCACCTGTACAGGCTGGGAGGAGATGTCCTTGAGAGCAGCTCGGCTGAGAAGGACCTGGGGGTCCTGATGGACAAGAGACTTAACATGAGCCAGCAGTGCACTCTGGCAGCTCGGAAAGCAAATGGGATCCTGGGCTCCATCAGGAGAGGGGTGGTCAGCAGGGATAGGGATTGTCCCTCTCTACTCAGCTCTTGTGAGGCCCCATCTGGAGTACAGTGTCCAGGTGTGGAGCCCTCAGTACAAGAAAGACATAGAGATTTTGGAAAGGGTCCAGAGGAGGGCCATCAAGGAGCAGCTCGGCAGAAAAAGACCTAGGGGTCCTGATAGATGAGAAACTTAACATGAGCCAGCAGTGCGCTCTGGCAGCCCGGAGAGCAAATGGGATCCTGGGCTCCATCAGGAGAGGGGTGGTCAGCAGGGATAGGGAGGTGATCGTCCCTCTCTACTCTGCTCTTGTGAGGCCCCATCTGGAGTACTGTGTCCAGGTGTGGAGCCCTCAGTACAAAAAAGATATGGAGATATTGGAAAGGGTCCAGAGGAGGGCCACAAAGATGATCAGGGGGCTGGAGCACCTCCCCTATGAGGACAGGCTGAGGGAGTTGGGTTTGTTCAGCCTGGAGAAGGGAAGGTTATGGGGCGACCTCATTGCAGCCTTTCAATACCTGAAGGGAACTTACTCCCAGGAAGGGAGTAAACTCTTCGAAAGGGCTGATAATAGCAGGACTAGGGGAAATGGTTTTAAGTTGAAGGAGGGAAGATTTAGGTTGGATGTTAGGGGAAAGTTCTTTACTAGAAGAGTGGTTAGGTCCTGGAACAGGCTGCCCAGTGAGGTTGTGGATGCCCCGTCCTTGGAGGTGTTCAAGGCCAGGTTGGACGGGGCCCTGGGCAACCTGATCTAGTAGAGATCAGGGGGGTTGGAACTACATGATCCTTGAGGTCCCTTCCAACCCGGGTAATTCTGTGATTCTGTGATTCTGTGATTCTGTGATTCCCTGGTTCTTAATGACCTTCAAGGACTCTTCCATCACAAACCATGCTTTGCGTCTGTGACCTTCAAGGACCCTCCAGTGCTGGTGTGTCACAATGACACTCTGACCTCATAGAAGCCACCCAGGGTGGGGCAGGGGCAGTGGGGCAGCACGGAACCCACCGGCCCCATTCTGCAATTGGCTCAGGTCCTGCAAGGAGCTGTGTGAGCAGTGCAGCAATGCGGGCCCAATTTGCCAGCGGAACATTAACAGCGCTGCAGTGTCTGAAGCTGCTGCAGGAGCAGAAGCAGGTGAGCAATGAATGGACGAGCAGCATTGGGTTGAGCTGCAGCTGGATGGAGGGCAACCTGCACATGGCATAGCAGTACTGGGTTGAGCTGCAACTGGAGGGCACCCTGCACATCGCATGGCAGCATTGGGTTAAGCAGCAAAGGGAGGGCAACCTGCTCAAGTCATGGCAGCATTGGGTTGACCTTCATCTGGAGACAGATAACTGGGGTAGAAATGTCTTTATTTTGTAGAGGAAAACAGGAATTCTTGAAACACTGGATTCTCTTATCCAACAAACCAACATTCAGTAAAGAAAATATCTTCTTTGGGGATGAAAACCATTATTTGGTTTAGAAAATGCAATTTTTAGGAATGAAAATAATTTTATTTGGTAAGAAAAATGTATTTTTGCAAGGATAAAGAGTGATACTCAAAAATGAACTTTTTATTTCTTTCAGAGATAAGTACAGCTATTGGTGTCAAAGTTCTCTATATCTTGACAGAAATCGATATTTCGGGTGGAAATGTCCTTATTTTGTAGAGGAATACAGGAATTCTGGAAACAATCTACCATGTTATGCTCCAAAGCATAATTTTGTAGAGATAATGTCTTCCTTTGGGTATGAAAACCAGTATTTTGATTAGAAAATGCTATTTTTAGGAATGAAAAGAATTATTTTGCCAAGAAAATGAAATTTTTGCAAGGATAATTAGTGATACTTATGAGATTCCTTTATATTTCTGAGATAAGAAAGGATATTAGTGTGAAAGTTTTCTACATTATGACACAACTTGATATTTCTGGTGGGAATGTCCTTATTTTGTAGAGGAATTTGGGAATTGTAGAAACACCGTATTCTATTTTGCTCCAAAGCATCATTCTGTAGGGAAAATTTCTTCTTTTGGCGATGAAAAGCAGATGTGGTTAAGAATATGCTATTCTTGGGAATGAAAAGCATTTTCTTAGGTAAGAAAAAAATATTTTTGCCAGAATACGAAGTGATAATTAAGAGAGCAATCCTTATATCTGGAAGAAGTGGCGATATTCCTGTGTAAATTTTAAAATTTCTTACAGAAATTGTCATTTTGGGTGGAAATGTCCATAGTTTGTAGAGGAAAATAGGTATTCTGGTAGAAATGCATCCTATAATGCTACAGTGCATCATTTTCTAGAGAAAATATCTTCTTTTGGTTATGAAAACAGGTATTAGGTTTAGAAAATGCTATTTTTAGTGAAGAAAATTCATATTTTCAAAAGAAACTCAAATATTTGCCAGGATAAATGGTGATGCTTTAGAGAGAACTTATTATTTCTGGTCTATGTAGTGAAAGTCGTGTGTAAATTTCAAAAATTAGAACAGAAATTGATCTTTAGGGGGGAAGTGTCCTTATTTGAAAGAGGAATTCCGGTATTCTGTAAACAGTGTATCATATTATGCTGCAAATATTCATTTTTTAGAGGAACTGTCTTCTTTTGAGGATGAAACCCAGTATTTTGGGGAGAAAATGATATTTTTAGGGCTGAAAAGCATTGTATTTGTTAAGAAAAATGTATTTTTGCAAGGATAAGAAGTGATACTCAAGAATGTACCTTTTATTTTTTTCTGGGATAAGTACTGCTATTAATGTCAAAGTTCTCTAAATCTTGACAGAAATTGATATTTTGGGTGGAAATGTCCTTATTTTGTAGAGGAATACAGGAATTCATGAAACACTGTATTCTATTATGCTCCAAAGGAACATTGTGTAGAGATAATGTCTACCTTTGGGGATGAAAACCAGTATTTTGTTTAGAAAATGCTATTTTTAGGAATGAAAAGCATTAGTTTGGTAAGAAAATGAAATATTTGAAAGGATAATTAGTGATACTTATGAGATTCCTTTTTATTTCTGAGATAAGCAAGGATATTAGTGTGAAAGTTTTCTACATTATGACACAACTTGATATTTCTGGTGGGAATGTCCTTATTTTGTAGAGGAATTTGGGAATTCTTGAATCACTGTATTCTATTAGGCTCCAAAGCATCATTCTGTAGGGATAAAGTCTTTGTGTATGAAAACCAGTGTTTTGTTTAGAAATGCTATTTTTAGGAATGAAATGCTATATTTTTGAAAGAAAATGAAATTTTTGCAAGGATAATTAGTGATACTTCAGTGATAACTTTTTATTTCTGGTATGTGTAGTGATATTCGTGTGATAATTTTTAATGTTTTGACAGAAATTGATATTTCGGGTGGAACTGTCCTTATTTTGTAGAGTAAAACTGGTGTTCTGGAAACAAAGTGTCATATTATGCTCCTAAGTATCATTTAGTAGAGATAATATCTTCTTTTGGGAATTAAAAACCGTATGTTGTTTAGAGCATACTATTCTCAGGAATGAAAAGCATTTTCTTAGGTAAGAAAAATGTATTTTTGCCAGAATACGGAGTGATACTTAAGAGAGAACTTCTTATTTCTGGAAGAAGTGGTGATATTCATGTGTAAATGGTAAAAATTTTAACAGAAATTGTCATTTTGGGTGGAAATGTCCATAATTTGTAGAGGAAAACGGGTATTCTGGTAGAAATGCATCCTATAATGCTACAGTGCATCATTTTCTAGAGAAAATATCTTCTTTTGGTTATGAAAACAGGTATTAGGTTTAGAAAATGCTATTTTTAGTGAAGAAAATTCATATTTTCAAAAGAAACTCAAATATTTGCCAGGATAAATGGTGATGCTTTAGAGAGAACTTATTATTTCTGGTCTATGTAGTGAAAGTCGTGTGTAAATTTCAAAAATTAGAACAGAAATTGATCTTTAGGGGGGGAGTGTCCTTATTTGAAAGAGGAATTCCGGTATTCTGTAAACAGTGTATCATATTATGCTGCAAATATTCATTTTTTAGAGGAACTGTCTTCTTTTGAGGATGAAACCCAGTATTTTGGGGAGAAAATGATATTTTTAGGGCTGAAAAGCATTGTATTTGTTAAGAAAAATGTATTTTTGCAAGGATAAGAAGTGATACTCAAGAATGTACCTTTTATTTTTTTCTGGGATAAGTACTGCTATTAATGTCAAAGTTCTCTAAATCTTGACAGAAATTGATATTTTGGGTGGAAATGTCCTTATTTTGTAGAGGAATACAGGAATTCATGAAACACTGTATTCTATTATGCTCCAAAGGAACATTGTGTAGAGATAATGTCTACCTTTGGGGATGAAAACCAGTATTTTGTTTAGAAAATGCTATTTTTAGGAATGAAAAGCATTAGTTTGGTAAGAAAATGAAATATTTGAAAGGATAATTAGTGATACTTATGAGATTCCTTTTTATTTCTGAGATAAGCAAGGATATTAGTGTGAAAGTTTTCTACATTATGACACAACTTGATATTTCTGGTGGGAATGTCCTTATTTTGTAGAGGAATTTGGGAATTCTTGAATCACTGTATTCTATTAGGCTCCAAAGCATCATTCTGTAGGGATAAAGTCTTTGTGTATGAAAACCAGTGTTTTGTTTAGAAATGCTATTTTTAGGAATGAAATGCTATATTTTTGAAAGAAAATGAAATTTTTGCAAGGATAATTAGTGATACTTCAGTGATAACTTTTTATTTCTGGTATGTGTAGTGATATTCGTGTGATAATTTTTAATGTTTTGACAGAAATTGATATTTCGGGTGGAACTGTCCTTATTTTGTAGAGTAAAACTGGTGTTCTGGAAACAATGTGTCATATTATGCTCCTAAGTATCATTTAGTAGAGATAATATCTTCTTTTGGGAATTAAAAACCGTATGTTGTTTAGAGCATACTATTCTCAGGAATGAAAAGCATTTTCTTAGGTAAGAAAAATGTATTTTTGCCAGAATACGGAGTGATACTTAAGAGAGAACTTCTTATTTCTGGAAGAAGTGGTGATATTCATGTGTAAATGGTAAAAATTTTAACAGAAATTGTCATTTTGGGTGGAAATGTCCATAATTTGTAGAGGAAAACGGGTATTCTGGTAGAAATGCATCCTATAATGCTACAGTGCATCATTTTCTAGAGAAAATATCTTCTTTTGGTTATGAAAACAGGTATTAGGTTTAGAAAATGCTATTTTTAGTGAAGAAAATTCATATTTTCAAAAGAAACTCAAATATTTGCCAGGATAAATGGTGATGCTTTAGAGAGAACTTATTATTTCTGGTCTATGTAGTGAAAGTCGTGTGTAAATTTCAAAAATTAGAACAGAAATTGATCTTTAGGGGGGAAGTGTCCTTATTTGAAAGAGGAATTCCGGTATTCTGTAAACAGTGTATCATATTATGCTGCAAATATTCATTTTTTAGAGGAACTGTCTTCTTTTGAGGATGAAACCCAGTATTTTGGGGAGAAAATGATATTTTTAGGGCTGAAAAGCATTGTATTTGTTAAGAAAAATGTATTTTTGCAAGGATAAGAAGTGATACTCAAGAATGTACCTTTTATTTTTTTCTGGGATAAGTACTGCTATTAATGTCAAAGTTCTCTAAATCTTGACAGAAATTGATATTTTGGGTGGAAATGTCCTTATTTTGTAGAGGAATACAGGAATTCATGAAACACTGTATTCTATTATGCTCCAAAGGAACATTGTGTAGAGATAATGTCTACCTTTGGGGATGAAAACCAGTATTTTGTTTAGAAAATGCTATTTTTAGGAATGAAAAGCATTAGTTTGGTAAGAAAATGAAATATTTGAAAGGATAATTAGTGATACTTATGAGATTCCTTTTTATTTCTGAGATAAGCAAGGATATTAGTGTGAAAGTTTTCTACATTATGACACAACTTGATATTTCTGGTGGGAATGTCCTTATTTTGTAGAGGAATTTGGGAATTCTTGAATCACTGTATTCTATTAGGCTCCAAAGCATCATTCTGTAGGGATAAAGTCTTTGTGTATGAAAACCAGTGTTTTGTTTAGAAATGCTATTTTTAGGAATGAAATGCTATATTTTTGAAAGAAAATGAAATTTTTGCAAGGATAATTAGTGATACTTCAGTGATAACTTTTTATTTCTGGTATGTGTAGTGATATTCGTGTGATAATTTTTAATGTTTTGACAGAAATTGATATTTCGGGTGGAACTGTCCTTATTTTGTAGAGTAAAACTGGTGTTCTGGAAACAATGTGTCATATTATGCTCCTAAGTATCATTTAGTAGAGATAATATCTTCTTTTGGGAATTAAAAACCGTATGTTGTTTAGAGCATACTATTCTCAGGAATGAAAAGCATTTTCTTAGGTAAGAAAAATGTATTTTTGCCAGAATACGGAGTGATACTTAAGAGAGAACTTCTTATTTCTGGAAGAAGTGGTGATATTCATGTGTAAATGGTAAAAATTTTAACAGAAATTGTCATTTTGGGTGGAAATGTCCATAATTTGTAGAGGAAAATGGGTATTCTGGTAGAAATGCATCCTATAATGCTACAGTGCATCATTTTCTAGAGAAAATATCTTCTTTTGGTTATGAAAACAGGTATTAGGTTTAGAAAATGCTATTTTTAGTGAAGAAAATTCATATTTTCAAAAGAAACTCAAATATTTGCCAGGATAAATGGTGATGCTTTAGAGAGAACTTATTATTTCTGGTCTATGTAGTGAAAGTCGTGTGTAAATTTCAAAAATTAGAACAGAAATTGATCTTTAGGGGGGAAGTGTCCTTATTTGAAAGAGGAATTCCGGTATTCTGTAAACAGTGTATCATATTATGCTGCAAATATTCATTTTTTAGAGGAACTGTCTTCTTTTGAGGATGAAACCCAGTATTTTGGGGAGAAAATGATATTTTTAGGGCTGAAAAGCATTGTATTTGTTAAGAAAAATGTATTTTTGCAAGGATAAGAAGTGATACTCAAGAATGTACCTTTTATTTTTTTCTGGGATAAGTACTGCTATTAATGTCAAAGTTCTCTAAATCTTGACAGAAATTGATATTTTGGGTGGAAATGTCCTTATTTTGTAGAGGAATACAGGAATTCATGAAACACTGTATTCTATTATGCTCCAAAGGAACATTGTGTAGAGATAATGTCTACCTTTGGGGATGAAAACCAGTATTTTGTTTAGAAAATGCTATTTTTAGGAATGAAAAGCATTAGTTTGGTAAGAAAATGAAATATTTGAAAGGATAATTAGTGATACTTATGAGATTCCTTTTTATTTCTGAGATAAGCAAGGATATTAGTGTGAAAGTTTTCTACATTATGACACAACTTGATATTTCTGGTGGGAATGTCCTTATTTTGTAGAGGAATTTGGGAATTCTTGAATCACTGTATTCTATTAGGCTCCAAAGCATCATTCTGTAGGGATAAAGTCTTTGTGTATGAAAACCAGTGTTTTGTTTAGAAATGCTATTTTTAGGAATGAAATGCTATATTTTTGAAAGAAAATGAAATTTTTGCAAGGATAATTAGTGATACTTCAGTGATAACTTTTTATTTCTGGTATGTGTAGTGATATTCGTGTGATAATTTTTAATGTTTTGACAGAAATTGATATTTCGGGTGGAACTGTCCTTATTTTGTAGAGTAAAACTGGTGTTCTGGAAACAATGTGTCATATTATGCTCCTAAGTATCATTTAGTAGAGATAATATCTTCTTTTGGGAATTAAAAAACGTATGTTGTTTAGAGCATACTATTCTCAGGAATGAAAAGCATTTTCTTAGGTAAGAAAAATGTATTTTTGCCAGAATACGGAGTGATACTTAAGAGAGAACTTCTTATTTCTGGAAGAAGTGGTGATATTCATGTGTAAATGGTAAAAATTTTAACAGAAATTGTCATTTTGGGTGGAAATGTCCATAATTTGTAGAGGAAAACAGGTATTCTGGTAGAAATGCATCCTATAATGCTACAGTGCATCATTTTCTAGAGAAAATATCTTCTTTTGGTTATGAAAACAGGTATTAGGTTTAGAAAATGCTATTTTTAGTGAAGAAAATTCATATTTTCAAAAGAAACTCAAATATTTGCCAGGATAAATGGTGATGCTTTAGAGAGAACTTATTATTTCTGGTCTATGTAGTGAAAGTCGTGTGTAAATTTCAAAAATTAGAACAGAAATTGATCTTTAGGGGGGAAGTGTCCTTATTTGAAAGAGGAATTCCGGTATTCTGTAAACAGTGTATCATATTATGCTGCAAATATTCATTTTTTAGAGGAACTGTCTTCTTTTGCGGATGAAACCCAGTATTTTGGGGAGAAAATGATATTTTTAGGGCTGAAAAGCATTGTATTTGTTAAGAAAAATGTATTTTTGCAAGGATAAGAAGTGATACTCAAGAATGTACCTTTTTTTTTTTTCTGGGATAAGTACTGCTATTAATGTCACAGTTCTCTAAATCTTGACAGAAATTGATAGTTTGGGCGGAAATGTCCTTATTTTGTAGAGGAATACAGGAATTCATGAAACACTGTATTCTATTATGCTCCAAAGGAACATTCTGTAGAGATAATGTCTACCTTTGGGGATGAAAACCAGTATTTTGTTTAGAAAATGCTATTTTTAGGAATGAAAAGCATTAGTTTGGTAAGAAAATGAAATATTTGAAAGGATAATTAGTGATACTTATGAGATTCCTTTTTATTTCTGAGATAAGCAAGGATATTAGTGTGAAAGTTTTCTACATTATGACACAACTTGATATTTCTGGTGGGAATGTCCTTATTTTGTAGAGGAATTTGGGAATTCTTGAATCACTGTATTCTATTAGGCTCCAAAGCATCATTCTGTAGGGATAAAGTCTTTCTTTGTGTATGAAAACCAGTGTTTTGTTTGGAAATGCTATTTTTAGGAATGAAATGCTTTATTTTTGAAAGAAAATGAAATTTTTGCAAGGATAATTAGTGATACTTCAGTGATAACTTTTTATTTCTGGTATGTGTAGTGATATTCGTGTGAAAATTTTTAATGTTTTGACAGAAATTGATATTTCGGGTGGAACTGTCCTTATTTTGTAGAGTAAAACTGGTGTTCTGGAAACAATGTGTCATATTATGCTCCTAAGTATCATTTAGTAGAGATAATATCTTCTTTTGGGAATTAAAAACCATATGTTGTTTAGAGCATACTATTCTCAGGAATGAAAAGCATTTTCTTAGGTAAGAAAAATGTATTTTTGCCAGAATACGGAGTGATACTTAAGAGAGAACTTCTTATTTCTGGAAGAAGTGGTGATATTCATGTGTAAATGGTAAAAATTTTAACAGAAATTGTCATTTTGGGTGGAAATGTCCATAATTTGTAGAGGAAAACGGGTATTCTGGTAGAAATGCATCCTATAATGCTACAGTGCATCATTTTCTAGAGAAAATATCTTCTTTTGGTTATGAAAACAGGTATTAGGTTTAGAAAATGCTATTTTTAGTGAAGAAAATTCATATTTTCAAAAGAAACTCAAATATTTGCCAGGATAAATGGTGATGCTTTAGAGAGAACTTATTATTTCTGGTCTATGTAGTGAAAGTCGTGTGTAAATTTCAAAAATTAGAACAGAAATTGATCTTTAGGGGGGAAGTGTCCTTATTTGAAAGAGGAATTCCGGTATTCTGTAAACAATGTATCATATTATGCTGCAAATATTCATTTTTTAGAGGAACTGTCTTCTTTTGAGGATGAAACCCAGTATTTTGGGGAGAAAATGATATTTTTAGGGCTGAAAAGCATTGTATTTGTTAAGAAAAATGTATTTTTGCAAGGATAAGAAGTGATACTCAAGAATGTACCTTTTTTTTTTTTCTGGGATAAGTACTGCTATTAATGTCACAGTTCTCTAAATCTTGACAGAAATTGATATTTTGGGTGGAAATGTCCTTATTTTGTAGGGGAATACAGGAATTCATGAAACACTGTATTCTATTATGCTCCAAAGGAACATTCTGTAGAGATAATGTCTACCTTTGGGGATGAAAACCAGTATTTTGTTTAGAAAATGCTATTTTTAGGAATGAAAAGCATTAGTTTGGTAAGAAAATGAAATATTTGAAAGGATAATTAGTGATACTTATGAGATTCCTTTTTATTTCTGAGATAAGCAAGGATATTAGTGTGAAAGTTTTCTACATTATGACACAACTTGATATTTCTGGTGGGAATGTCCTTATTTTGTAGAGGAATTTGGGAATTCTTGAATCACTGTATTCTATTAGGCTCCAAAGCATCATTCTGTAGGGATAAAGTCTTTCTTTGTGTATGAAAACCAGTGTTTTGTTTAGAAATGCTATTTTTAGGAATGAAATGCTTTATTTTTGAAAGAAAATGAAATTTTTGCAAGGATAATTAGTGATACTTCAGTGATAACTTTTTATTTCTGGTATGTGTAGTGATATTCGTGTGAAAATTTTTAATGTTTTGACAGAAATTGATATTTCGGGTGGAACTGTCCTTATTTTGTAGAGTAAAACTGGTGTTCTGGAAACAATGTGTCATATTATGCTCCTAAGTATCATTTAGTAGAGAGAATATCTTCTTTTGGGAATTAAAAACCATATGTTGTTTAGAACATACTATTCTCAGGAATGAAAAGCATTTTCTTAGGTAAGAAAAATGTATTTTTGCCAGAATACGGAGTGATACTTAAGAGAGAACTTCTTATTTCTGGAAGAAGTGGTGATATTCATGTGTAAATGGTAAAAATTTTAACAGAAACTGTCATTTTGGGTGGAAATGTCCATAACTTGTAGAGGAAAACGGGTATTCTGGTAGAAATGCATCCTATAATGCTACAGTGCATCATTTTCTAGAGAAAATATCTTCTTTTGGTTATGAAAACAGGTATTAGGTTTAGAAAATGCTATTTTTAGTGAAGAAAATTCATATTTTAGAAAGAAACTCAATTATTTGCCAGGATAAATGGTGATGCTTTAGAGAGAACTTATTATTTCTGGTCTATGTAGTGAAAGTCGTGTGTAAATTTCAAAAATTAGAACAGAAATTGATCTTTAGGGGGAAAGTGTCCTTATTTGAAAGAGGAATTCCGGTATTCTGTAAACAATGTATCATATTATGCTGCAAATATTCATTTTTTAGAGGAACTGTCTTCTTTTGCGGATGAAACCCAGTATTTTGGGGAGAAAATGATATTTTTAGGGCTGAAAAGCATTGTATTTGTTAAGAAAAATGTATTTTTGCAAGGATAAGAAGTGATACTCAAGAATGTACCTTTTTTTTTTTCTGGGATAAGTACTGCTATTAATGTCACAGTTCTCTAAATCTTGACAGAAATTGATAGTTTGGGCGGAAATGTCCTTATTTTGTAGAGGAATACAGGAATTCATGAAACACTGTATTCTATTATGCTCCAAAGGAACATTCTGTAGAGATAATGTCTACCTTTGGGGATGAAAACCAGTATTTTGTTTAGAAAATGCTATTTTTAGGAATGAAAAGCATTAGTTTGGTAAGAAAATGAAATATTTGAAAGGATAATTAGTGATACTTATGAGATTCCTTTTTATTTCTGAGATAAGCAAGGATATTAGTGTGAAAGTTTTCTACATTATGACACAACTTGATATTTCTGGTGGGAATGTCCTTATTTTGTAGAGGAATTTGGGAATTCTTGAATCACTGTATTCTATTAGGCTCCAAAGCATCATTCTGTAGGGATAAAGTCTTTCTTTGTGTATGAAAACCAGTGTTTTGTTTAGAAATGCTATTTTTAGGAATGAAATGCTTTATTTTTGAAAGAAAATGAAATTTTTGCAAGGATAATTAGTGATACTTCAGTGATAACTTTTTATTTCTGGTATGTGTAGTGATATTCGTGTGAAAATTTTTAATGTTTTGACAGAAATTGATATTTCGGGTGGAACTGTCCTTATTTTGTAGAGTAAAACTGGTGTTCTGGAAACAATGTGTCATATTATGCTCCTAAGTATCATTTAGTAGAGATAATATCTTCTTTTGGGAATTAAAAACCATATGTTGTTTAGAGCATACTATTCTCAGGAATGAAAAGCATTTTCTTAGGTAAGAAAAATGTATTTTTGCCAGAATACGGAGTGATACTTAAGAGAGAACTTCTTATTTCTGGAAGAAGTGGTGATATTCATGTGTAAATGGTAAAAATTTTAACAGAAATTGTCATTTTGGGTGGAAATGTCCATAATTTGTAGAGGAAAACGGGTATTCTGGTAGAAATGCATCCTATAATGCTACAGTGCATCATTTTCTAGAGAAAATATCTTCTTTTGGTTATGAAAACAGGTATTAGGTTTAGAAAATGCTATTTTTAGTGAAGAAAATTCATATTTTCAAAAGAAACTCAAATATTTGCCAGGATAAATGGTGATGCTTTAGAGAGAACTTATTATTTCTGGTCTATGTAGTGAAAGTCGTGTGTAAATTTCAAAAATTAGAACAGAAATTGATCTTTAGGGGGGAAGTGTCCTTATTTGAAAGAGGAATTCCGGTATTCTGTAAACAATGTATCATATTATGCTGCAAATATTCATTTTTTAGAGGAACTGTCTTCTTTTGAGGATGAAACCCAGTATTTTGGGGAGAAAATGATATTTTTAGGGCTGAAAAGCATTGTATTTGTTAAGAAAAATGTATTTTTGCAAGGATAAGAAGTGATACTCAAGAATGTACCTTTTTTTTTTTTTCTGGGATAAGTACTGCTATTAATGTCACAGTTCTCTAAATCTTGACAGAAATTGATATTTTGGGTGGAAATGTCCTTATTTTGTAGGGGAATACAGGAATTCATGAAACACTGTATTCTATTATGCTCCAAAGGAACATTCTGTAGAGATAATGTCTACCTTTGGGGATGAAAACCAGTATTTTGTTTAGAAAATGCTATTTTTAGGAATGAAAAGCATTAGTTTGGTAAGAAAATGAAATATTTGAAAGGATAATTAGTGATACTTATGAGATTCCTTTTTATTTCTGAGATAAGCAAGGATATTAGTGTGAAAGTTTTCTACATTATGACACAACTTGATATTTCTGGTGGGAATGTCCTTATTTTGTAGAGGAATTTGGGAATTCTTGAATCACTGTATTCTATTAGGCTCCAAAGCATCATTCTGTAGGGATAAAGTCTTTCTTTGTGTATGAAAACCAGTGTTTTGTTTGGAAATGCTATTTTTAGGAATGAAATGCTTTATTTTTGAAAGAAAATGAAATTTTTGCAAGGATAATTAGTGATACTTCAGTGATAACTTTTTATTTCTGGTATGTGTAGTGATATTCGTGTGAAAATTTTTAATGTTTTGACAGAAATTGATATTTCGGGTGGAACTGTCCTTATTTTGTAGAGTAAAACTGGTGTTCTGGAAACAATGTGTCACATTATGCTCCTAAGTATCATTTAGTAGAGAGAATATCTTCCTTTGGGAATTAAAAACCGTATGTTGTTTAGAACATACTATTCTCAGGAATGAAAAGCATTTTCTTAGGTAAGAAAAATGTATTTTTGCCAGAATACGGAGTGATACTTAAGAGAGAACTTCTTATTTCTGGAAGAAGTGGTGATATTCATGTGTAAATGGTAAAAATTTTAACAGAAATTGTCATTTTGGGTGGAAATGTCCATAATTTGTAGAGGAAAACGGGTATTCTGGTAGAAATGCATCCTATAATGCTACAGTGCATCATTTTCTAGAGAAAATATCTTCTTTTGGTTATGAAAACAGGTATTAGGTTTAGAAAATGCTATTTTTAGTGAAGAAAATTCATATTTTCAAAAGAAACTCAAATATTTGCCAGGATAAATGGTGATGCTTTAGAGAGAACTTATTATTTCTGGTCTATGTAGTGAAAGTTGTGTGTAAATTTCAAAAATTAGAACAGAAATTGATCTTTAGGGGGGAAGTGTCCTTATTTGAAAGAGGAATTCCGGTATTCTGTAAACAATGTATCATATTATGCTGCAAATATTCATTTTTTAGAGGAACTGTCTTCTTTTGAGGATGAAACCCAGTATTTTGGGGAGAAAATGATATTTTTAGGGCTGAAAAGCATTGTATTTGTTAAGAAAAATGTATTTTTGCAAGGATAAGAAGTGATACTCAAGAATGTACCTTTTTTTTTTTTCTGGGATAAGTACTGCTATTAATGTCACAGTTCTCTAAATCTTGACAGAAATTGATATTTTGGGTGGAAATGTCCTTATTTTGTAGGGGAATACAGGAATTCATGAAACACTGTATTCTATTATGCTCCAAAGGAACATTCTGTAGAGATAATGTCTACCTTTGGGGATGAAAACCAGTATTTTGTTTAGAAAATGCTATTTTTAGGAATGAAAAGCATTAGTTTGGTAAGAAAATGAAATATTTGAAAGGATAATTAGTGATACTTATGAGATTCCTTTTTATTTCTGAGATAAGCAAGGATATTAGTGTGAAAGTTTTCTACATTATGACACAACTTGATATTTCTGGTGGGAATGTCCTTATTTTGTAGAGGAATTTGGGAATTCTTGAATCACTGTATTCTATTAGGCTCCAAAGCATCATTCTGTAGGGATAAAGTCTTTCTTTGTGTATGAAAACCAGTGTTTTGTTTGGAAATGCTATTTTTAGGAATGAAATGCTTTATTTTTGAAAGAAAATGAAATTTTTGCAAGGATAATTAGTGATACTTCAGTGATAACTTTTTATTTCTGGTATGTGTAGTGATATTCGTGTGAAAATTTTTAATGTTTTGACAGAAATTGATATTTCGGGTGGAACTGTCCTTATTTTGTAGAGTAAAACTGGTGTTCTGGAAACAATGTGTCACATTATGCTCCTAAGTATCATTTAGTAGAGAGAATATCTTCCTTTGGGAATTAAAAACCGTATGTTGTTTAGAACATACTATTCTCAGGAATGAAAAGCATTTTCTTAGGTAAGAAAAATGTATTTTTGCCAGAATACGGAGTGATACTTAAGAGAGAACTTCTTATTTCTGGAAGAAGTGGTGATATTCACGTGTAAATGGTAAAAATTTTAACAGAAATTGTCATTTTGGGTGGAAATGTCCATAATTTGTAGAGGAAAACGGGTATTCTGGTAGAAATGCATCCTATAATGCTACAGTGCATCATTTTCTAGAGAAAATATCTTCTTTTGGTTATGAAAACAGGTATTAGGTTTAGAAAATGCTATTTTTAGTGAAGAAAATTCATATTTTCAAAAGAAACTCAAATATTTGCCAGGATAAATGGTGATGCTTTAGAGAGAACTTATTATTTCTGGTCTATGTAGTGAAAGTTGTGTGTAAATTTCAAAAATTAGAACAGAAATTGATCTTTAGGGGGGAAGTGTCCTTATTTGAAAGAGGAATTCCGGTATTCTGTAAACAATGTATCATATTATGCTGCAAATATTCATTTTTTAGAGGAACTGTCTTCTTTTGAGGATGAAACCCAGTATTTTGGGGAGAAAATGATATTTTTAGGGCTGAAAAGCATTGTATTTGTTAAGAAAAATGTATTTTTGCAAGGATAAGAAGTGATACTCAAGAATGTACCTTTTTTTTTTTTCTGGGATAAGTACTGCTATTAATGTCACAGTTCTCTAAATCTTGACAGAAATTGATATTTTGGGTGGAAATGTCCTTATTTTGTAGGGGAATACAGGAATTCATGAAACACTGTATTCTATTATGCTCCAAAGGAACATTCTGTAGAGATAATGTCTACCTTTGGGGATGAAAACCAGTATTTTGTTTAGAAAATGCTATTTTTAGGAATGAAAAGCATTAGTTTGGTAAGAAAATGAAATATTTGAAAGGATAATTAGTGATACTTATGAGATTCCTTTTTATTTCTGAGATAAGCAAGGATATTAGTGTGAAAGTTTTCTACATTATGACACAACTTGATATTTCTGGTGGGAATGTCCTTATTTTGTAGAGGAATTTGGGAATTCTTGAATCACTGTATTCTATTAGGCTCCAAAGCATCATTCTGTAGGGATAAAGTCTTTCTTTGTGTATGAAAACCAGTGTTTTGTTTAGAAATGCTATTTTTAGGAATGAAATGCTTTATTTTTGAAAGAAAATGAAATTTTTGCAAGGATAATTAGTGATACTTCAGTGATAACTTTTTATTTCTGGTATGTGTAGTGATATTCGTGTGAAAATTTTTAATGTTTTGACAGAAATTGATATTTCGGGTGGAACTGTCCTTATTTTGTAGAGTAAAACTGGTGTTCTGGAAACAATGTGTCATATTATGCTCCTAAGTATCATTTAGTAGAGAGAATATCTTCTTTTGGGAATTAAAAACCATATGTTGTTTAGAACATACTATTCTCAGGAATGAAAAGCATTTTCTTAGGTAAGAAAAATGTATTTTTGCCAGAATACGGAGTGATACTTAAGAGAGAACTTCTTATTTCTGGAAGAAGTGGTGATATTCATGTGTAAATGGTAAAAATTTTAACAGAAATTGTCATTTTGGGTGGAAATGTCCATAATTTGTAGAGGAAAATGGGTATTCTGGTAGAAATGCATCCTATAATGCTACAGTGCATCATTTTCTAGAGAAAATATCTTCTTTTGGTTATGAAAACAGGTATTAGGTTTAGAAAATGCTATTTTTAGTGAAGAAAATTCATATTTTCAAAAGAAACTCAAATATTTGCCAGGATAAATGGTGATGCTTTAGAGAGAACTTATTATTTCTGGTCTATGTAGTGAAAGTCGTGTGTAAATTTCAAAAATTAGAACAGAAATTGATCTTTAGGGGGGAAGTGTCCTTATTTGAAAGAGGAATTCCGGTATTCTGTAAACAATGTATCAAATTATGCTGCAAATATTCATTTTTTAGAGGAACTGTCTTCTTTTGAGGATGAAACCCAGTATTTTGGGGAGAAAATGATATTTTTAGGGCTGAAAAGCATTGTATTTGTTAAGAAAAATGTATTTTTGCAAGGATAAGAAGTGATACTCAAGAATGTACCTTTTATTTTTTTTCTGGGATAAGTACTGCTATTATTGTCAAAGTTCTCTAAATCTTGACAGAAATTGATATTTTGGGTGGAAATGTCCTTATTTTGTAGAGGAATACAGGAATTCATGAAACACTGTATTCTATTATGCTCCAAAGGAACATTCTGTAGAGATAATGTCTACCTTTGGGGATGAAAACCAGTATTTTGTTTAGAAAATGCTATTTTTAGGAATGAAAAGCATTATTTTTGAAAGAAAATGAAATATTTGAAAGGATAATTAGTGATACTTATGAGATTCCTTTTTATTTCTGAGATAAGCAAGGATATTAGTGTGAAAGTTTTCTACATTATGACACAACTTGATATTTTTGGTGGGAATGTCCTTATTTTGTAGAGGAATTTGGGAATTCTTGAATCACTGTATTCTATTAGGCTCCAAAGCATCATTCTGTTGGGATAAAGTCTTTCTTTGTGTATGAAAACCAGTGTTTTGTTTAGAAATGCTATTTTTAGGAATGAAATGCTTTATTTTTGAAAGAAAATGAAATTTTTGCAAGGATAATTAGTGATACTTCAGTGATAACTTTTTATTTCTGGTATGTGTAGTGATATTCGTGTGAAAATTTTTAATGTTTTGACAGAAATTGATATTTCGGGTGGAACTGTCCTTATTTTGTAGAGTAAAACTGGTGTTCTGGAAACAATGTGTCATATTATGCTCCTAAGTATCATTTAGTAGAGAGAATATCTTCTTTTGGGAATTAAAAACCATATGTTGTTTAGAACATACTATTCTCAGGAATGAAAAGCATTTTCTTAGGTAAGAAAAATGTATTTTTGCCAGAATACGGAGTGATACTTAAGAGAGAACTTCTTATTTCTGGAAGAAGTGGTGATATTCATGTGTAAATGGTAAAAATTTTAACAGAAACTGTCATTTTGGGTGGAAATGTCCATAATTTGTAGAGGAAAACGGGTATTCTGGTAGAAATGCATCCTATAATGCTACAGTGCATCATTTTCTAGAGAAAATATCTTCTTTTGGTTATGAAAACAGGTATTAGGTTTAGAAAATGCTATTTTTAGTGAAGAAAATTCATATTTTCAAAAGAAACTCAAATATTTGCCAGGATAAATGGTGATGCTTTAGAGAGAACTTATTATTTCTGGTCTATGTAGTGAAAGTCGTGTGTAAATTTCAAAAATTAGAACAGAAATTGATCTTTAGGGGGGAAGTGTCCTTATTTGAAAGAGGAATTCCGGTATTCTGTAAACAATGTATCAAATTATGCTGCAAATATTCATTTTTTAGAGGAACTGTCTTCTTTTGAGGATGAAACCCAGTATTTTGGGGAGAAAATGATGTTTTTAGGGCTGAAAAGCATTGTATTTGTTAAGAAAAATGTATTTTTGCAAGGATAAGAAGTGATACTCAAGAATGTACCTTTTTTTTTTTTCTGGGATAAGTACTGCTATTAATGTCACAGTTCTCTAAATCTTGACAGAAATTGATATTTTGGGCGGAAATGTCCTTATTTTGTAGGGGAATACAGGAATTCATGAAACACTGTATTCTATTATGCTCCAAAGGAACATTCTGTAGAGATAATGTCTACCTTTGGGGATGAAAACCAGTATTTTGTTTAGAAAATGCTATTTTTAGGAATGAAAAGCATTAGTTTGGTAAGAAAATGAAATATTTGAAAGGATAATTAGTGATACTTATGAGATTCCTTTTTATTTCTGAGATAAGCAAGGATATTAGTGTGAAAGTTTTCTACATTATGACACAACTTGATATTTCTGGTGGGAATGTCCTTATTTTGTAGAGGAATTTGGGAATTCTTGAATCACTGTATTCTATTAGGCTCCAAAGCATCATTCTGTAGGGATAAAGTCTTTCTTTGTGTATGAAAACCAGTGTTTTGTTTAGAAATGCTATTTTTAGGAATGAAATGCTTTATTTTTGAAAGAAAATGAAATTTTTGCAAGGATAATTAGTGATACTTCAGTGATAACTTTTTATTTCTGGTATGTGTAGTGATATTCGTGTGAAAATTTTTAATGTTTTGACAGAAATTGATATTTCGGGTGGAACTGTCCTTATTTTGTAGAGTAAAACTGGTGTTCTGGAAACAATGTGTCATATTATGCTCCTAAGTATCATTTAGTAGAGAGAATATCTTCTTTTGGGAATTAAAAACCATATGTTGTTTAGAACATACTATTCTCAGGAATGAAAAGCATTTTCTTAGGTAAGAAAAATGTATTTTTGCCAGAATACGGAGTGATACTTAAGAGAGAACTTCTTATTTCTGGAAGAAGTGGTGATATTCATGTGTAAATGGTAAAAATTTTAACAGAAATTGTCATTTTGGGTGGAAATGTCCATAATTTGTAGAGGAAAATGGGTATTCTGGTAGAAATGCATCCTATAATGCTACAGTGCATCATTTTCTAGAGAAAATATCTTCTTTTGGTTATGAAAACAGGTATTAGGTTTAGAAAATGCTATTTTTAGTGAAGAAAATTCATATTTTCAAAAGAAACTCAAATATTTGCCAGGATAAATGGTGATGCTTTAGAGAGAACTTATTATTTCTGGTCTATGTAGTGAAAGTCGTGTGTAAATTTCAAAAATTAGAACAGAAATTGATCTTTAGGGGGGAAGTGTCCTTATTTGAAAGAGGAATTCCGGTATTCTGTAAACAATGTATCAAATTATGCTGCAAATATTCATTTTTTAGAGGAACTGTCTTCTTTTGAGGATGAAACCCAGTATTTTGGGGAGAAAATGATATTTTTAGGGCTGAAAAGCATTGTATTTGTTAAGAAAAATGTATTTTTGCAAGGATAAGAAGTGATACTCAAGAATGTACCTTTTATTTTTTTTCTGGGATAAGTACTGCTATTATTGTCAAAGTTCTCTAAATCTTGACAGAAATTGATATTTTGGGTGGAAATGTCCTTATTTTGTAGAGGAATACAGGAATTCATGAAACACTGTATTCTATTATGCTCCAAAGGAACATTCTGTAGAGATAATGTCTACCTTTGGGGATGAAAACCAGTATTTTGTTTAGAAAATGCTATTTTTAGGAATGAAAAGCATTAGTTTGGTAAGAAAATGAAATATTTGAAAGGATAATTAGTGATACTTATGAGATTCCTTTTTATTTCTGAGATAAGCAAGGATATTAGTGTGAAAGTTTTCTACATTATGACACAACTTGATATTTTTGGTGGGAATGTCCTTATTTTGTAGAGGAATTTGGGAATTCTTGAATCACTGTATTCTATTAGGCTCCAAAGCATCATTCTGTTGGGATAAAGTCTTTCTTTGTGTATGAAAACCAGTGTTTTGTTTAGAAATGCTATTTTTAGGAATGAAATGCTTTATTTTTGAAAGAAAATGAAATTTTTGCAAGGATAATTAGTGATACTTCAGTGATAACTTTTTATTTCTGGTATGTGTAGTGATATTCGTGTGAAAATTTTTAATGTTTTGACAGAAATTGATATTTCGGGTGGAACTGTCCTTATTTTGTAGAGTAAAACTGGTGTTCTGGAAACAATGTGTCATATTATGCTCCTAAGTATCATTTAGTAGAGAGAATATCTTCTTTTGGGAATTAAAAACCATATGTTGTTTAGAACATACTATTCTCAGGAATGAAAAGCATTTTCTTAGGTAAGAAAAATGTATTTTTGCCAGAATACGGAGTGATACTTAAGAGAGAACTTCTTATTTCTGGAAGAAGTGGTGATATTCATGTGTAAATGGTAAAAATTTTAACAGAAACTGTCATTTTGGGTGGAAATGTCCATAATTTGTAGAGGAAAACGGGTATTCTGGTAGAAATGCATCCTATAATGCTACAGTGCATCATTTTCTAGAGAAAATATCTTCTTTTGGTTATGAAAACAGGTATTAGGTTTAGAAAATGCTATTTTTAGTGAAGAAAATTCATATTTTCAAAAGAAACTCAAATATTTGCCAGGATAAATGGTGATGCTTTAGAGAGAACTTATTATTTCTGGTCTATGTAGTGAAAGTCGTGTGTAAATTTCAAAAATTAGAACAGAAATTGATCTTTAGGGGGGAAGTGTCCTTATTTGAAAGAGGAATTCCGGTATTCTGTAAACAATGTATCAAATTATGCTGCAAATATTCATTTTTTAGAGGAACTGTCTTCTTTTGAGGATGAAACCCAGTATTTTGGGGAGAAAATGATATTTTTAGGGCTGAAAAGCATTGTATTTGTTAAGAAAAATGTATTTTTGCAAGGATAAGAAGTGATACTCAAGAATGTACCTTTTTTTTTTTTCTGGGATAAGTACTGCTATTATTGTCAAAGTTCTCTAAATCTTGACAGAAATTGATATTTTGGGCGGAAATGTCCTTATTTTGTAGAGGAATACAGGAATTCATGAAACACTGTATTCTATTATGCTCCAAAGGAACATTCTGTAGAGATAATGTCTACCTTTGGGGATGAAAACCAGTATTTTGTTTAGAAAATGCTATTTTTAGGAATGAAAAGCATTAGTTTGGTAAGAAAATGAAATATTTGAAAGGATAATTAGTGATACTTATGAGATTCCTTTTTATTTCTGAGATAAGCAAGGATATTAGTGTGAAAGTTTTCTACATTATGACACAACTTGATATTTCTGGTGGGAATGTCCTTATTTTGTAGAGGAATTTGGGAATTCTTGAATCACTGTATTCTATTAGGCTCCAAAGCATCATTCTGTAGGGATAAAGTCTTTCTTTGTGTATGAAAACCAGTGTTTTGTTTAGAAATGCTATTTTTAGGAATGAAATGCTTTATTTTTGAAAGAAAATGAAATTTTTGCAAGGATAATTAGTGATACTTCAGTGATAACTTTTTATTTCTGGTATGTGTAGTGATATTCGTGTGAAAATTTTTAATGTTTTGACAGAAATTGATATTTCGGGTGGAACTGTCCTTATTTTGTAGAGTAAAACTGGTGTTCTGGAAACAATGTGTCACATTATGCTCCTAAGTATCATTTAGTAGAGAGAATATCTTCTTTTGGGAATTAAAAACCATATGTTGTTTAGAACATACTATTCTCAGGAATGAAAAGCATTTTCTTAGGTAAGAAAAATGTATTTTTGCCAGAATACGGAGTGATACTTAAGAGAGAACTTCTTATTTCTGGAAGAAGTGGTGATATTCATGTGTAAATGGTAAAAATTTTAACAGAAACTGTCATTTTGGGTGGAAATGTCCATAATTTGTAGAGGAAAACGGGTATTCTGGTAGAAATGCATCCTATAATGCTACAGTGCATCATTTTCTAGAGAAAATATCTTCTTTTGGTTATGAAAACAGGTATTAGGTTTAGAAAATGCTATTTTTAGTGAAGAAAATTCATATTTTCGAAAGAAACTCAATTATTTGCCAGGATAAATGGTGATGCTTTAGAGAGAACTTATTATTTCTGGTCTATGTAGTGAAAGTCGTGTGTAAATTTCAAAAATTAGAACAGAAATTGATCTTTAGGTGGAAAGTGTCCTTATTTGAAAGAGGAATTCCGGTATTCTGTAAACAATGTATCATATTATGCTGCAAATATTCATTTTTTAGAGGAACTGTCTTCTTTTGAGGATGAAACCCAGTATTTTGGGGAGAAAATGATATTTTTAGGGCTGAAAAGCATTGTATTTGTTAAGAAAAATGTATTTTTGCAAGGATAAGAAGTGATACTCAAGAATGTACCTTTTTTTTTTTCTGGGATAAGTACTGCTATTAATGTCAAAGTTCTCTAATTCTTGACAGAAATTGATAGTTTGGGCGGAAATGTCCTTATTTTGTAGAGGAATACAGGAATTCATGAAACACTGTATTCTATTATGCTCCAAAGGAACATTCTGTAGAGATAATGTCTACCTTTGGGGATGAAAACCAGTATTTTGTTTAGAAAATGCTATTTTTAGGAATGAAAAGCATTAGTTTGGTAAGAAAATGAAATATTTGAAAGGATAATTAGTGATACTTATGAGATTCCTTTTTATTTCTGGGATAAGCAAGGATATTAGTGTGAAAGTTTTCTACATTATGACACAACTTGATATTTCTGGTGGGAATGTCCTTATTTTGTAGAGGAATTTGGGAATTCTTGAATCACTGTATTCTATTAGGCTCCAAAGCATCATTCTGTAGGGATAAAGTCTTTCTTTGTGTATGAAAACCAGTGTTTTGTTTGGAAATGCTATTTTTAGGAATGAAATGCTTTATTTTTGAAAGAAAATGAAATTTTTGCAAGGATAATTAGTGATACTTCAGTGATAACTTTTTATTTCTGGTATGTGTAGTGATATTCGTGTGAAAATTTTTAATGTTTTGACAGAAATTGATATTTCGGGTGGAACTGTCCTTATTTTGTAGAGTAAAACTGGTGTTCTGGAAACAATGTGTCATATTATGCTCCTAAGTATCATTTAGTAGAGATAATATCTTCTTTTGGGAATTAAAAACCATATGTTGTTTAGAGCATACTATTCTCAGGAATGAAAAGCATTTTCTTAGGTAAGAAAAATGTATTTTTGCCAGAATACGGAGTGATACTTAAGAGAGAACTTCTTATTTCTGGAAGAAGTGGTGATATTCATGTGTAAATGGTAAAAATTTTAACAGAAATTGTCATTTTGGGTGGAAATGTCCATAATTTGTAGAGGAAAACGGGTATTCTGGTAGAAATGCATCCTATAATGCTACAGTGCATCATTTTCTAGAGAAAATATCTTCTTTTGGTTATGAAAACAGGTATTAGGTTTAGAAAATGCTATTTTTAGTGAAGAAAATTCATATTTTCAAAAGAAACTCAAATATTTGCCAGGATAAATGGTGATGCTTTAGAGAGAACTTATTATTTCTGGTCTATGTAGTGAAAGTCGTGTGTAAATTTCAAAAATTAGAACAGAAATTGATCTTTAGGGGGGAAGTGTCCTTATTTGAAAGAGGAATTCCGGTATTCTGTAAACAGTGTATCACATTATGCTGCAAATATTCATTTTTTAGAGGAACTGTCTTCTTTTGAGGATGAAACCCAGTATTTTGGGGAGAAAATGATATTTTTAGGGCTGAAAAGCATTGTATTTGTTAAGAAAAATGTATTTTTGCAAGGATAAGAAGTGATACTCAAGAATGTACCTTTTTTTTTTTCTGGGATAAGTACTGCTATTAATGTCAAAGTTCTCTAATTCTTGACAGAAATTGATAGTTTGGGCGGAAATGTCCTTATTTTGTAGAGGAATACAGGAATTCATGAAACACTGTATTCTATTATGCTCCAAAGGAACATTCTGTAGAGATAATGTCTACCTTTGGGGATGAAAACCAGTATTTTGTTTAGAAAATGCTATTTTTAGGAATGAAAAGCATTAGTTTGGTAAGAAAATGAAATATTTGAAAGGATAATTAGTGATACTTATGAGATTCCTTTTTATTTCTGAGATAAGCAAGGATATTAGTGTGAAAGTTTTCTACATTATGACACAACTTGATATTTTTGGTGGGAATGTCCTTATTTTGTAGAGGAATTTGGGAATTCTTGAATCACTGTATTCTATTAGGCTCCAAAGCATCATTCTGTAGGGATAAAGTCTTTCTTTGTGTATGAAAACCAGTGTTTTGTTTAGAAATGCTATTTTTAGGAATGAAATGCTTTATTTTTGAAAGAAAATGAAATTTTTGCAAGGATAATTAGTGATACTTCAGTGATAACTTTTTATTTCTGGTATGTGTAGTGATATTCGTGTGAAAATTTTTAATGTTTTGACAGAAATTGATATTTCGGGTGGAACTGTCCTTATTTTGTAGAGTAAAACTGGTGTTCTGGAAACAATGTGTCACATTATGCTCCTAAGTATCATTTAGTAGAGAGAATATCTTCTTTTGGGAATTAAAAACCATATGTTGTTTAGAACATACTATTCTCAGGAATGAAAAGCATTTTCTTAGGTAAGAAAAATGTATTTTTGCCAGAATACGGAGTGATACTTAAGAGAGAACTTCTTATTTCTGGAAGAAGTGGTGATATTCATGTGTAAATGGTAAAAATTTTAACAGAAACTGTCATTTTGGGTGGAAATGTCCATAATTTGTAGAGGAAAACGGGTATTCTGGTAGAAATGCATCCTATAATGCTACAGTGCATCATTTTCTAGAGAAAATATCTTCTTTTGGTTATGAAAACAGGTATTAGGTTTAGAAAATGCTATTTTTAGTGAAGAAAATTCATATTTTCGAAAGAAACTCAATTATTTGCCAGGATAAATGGTGATGCTTTAGAGAGAACTTATTATTTCTGGTCTATGTAGTGAAAGTCGTGTGTAAATTTCAAAAATTAGAACAGAAATTGATCTTTAGGTGGAAAGTGTCCTTATTTGAAAGAGGAATTCCGGTATTCTGTAAACAATGTATCATATTATGCTGCAAATATTCATTTTTTAGAGGAACTGTCTTCTTTTGAGGATGAAACCCAGTATTTTGGGGAGAAAATGATATTTTTAGGGCTGAAAAGCATTGTATTTGTTAAGAAAAATGTATTTTTGCAAGGATAAGTAGTGATACTCAAGAATGTACCTTTTTGTTTTTTTTTTCTGGGATAAGTACTGCTATTATTGTCAAAGTTCTCTAAATCTTGACAGAAATTGATATTTTGGGCGGAAATGTCCTTATTTTGTAGAGGAATACAGGAATTCATGAAACACTGTATTCTATTATGCTCCAAAGGAACATTCTGTAGAGATAATGTCTACCTTTGGGGATGAAAACCAGTATTTTGTTTAGAAAATGCTATTTTTAGGAATGAAAAGCATTAGTTTGGTAAGAAAATGAAATATTTGAAAGGATAATTAGTGATACTTATGAGATTCGTTTTTATTTCTGGGATAAGCAAGGATATTAGTGTGAAAGTTTTCTACATTATGACACAACTTGATATTTCTGGTGGGAATGTCCTTATTTTGTAGAGGAATTTGGGAATTCTTGAATCACTGTATTCTATTAGGCTCCAAAGCATCATTCTGTAGAGATAAAGTCTTTCTTTGTGTATGAAAACCAGTGTTTTGTTTGGAAATGCTATTTTTAGGAATGAAATGCTTTATTTTTGAAAGAAAATGAAATTTTTGCAAGGATAATTAGTGATACTTCAGTGATAACTTTTTATTTCTGGTATGTGTAGTGATATTCGTGTGAAAATTTTTAATGTTTTGACAGAAATTGATATTTCGGGTGGAACTGTCCTTATTTTGTAGAGTAAAACTGGTGTTCTGGAAACAATGTGTCATATTATGCTCCTAAGTATCATTTAGTAGAGAGAATATCTTCCTTTGGGAATTAAAAACCGTATGTTGTTTAGAACATACTATTCTCAGGAATGAACAGCATTTTCTTAGGTAAGAAAAATGTATTTTTGCCAGAATACGGAGTGATACTTAAGAGAGAACTTCTTATTTCTGGAAGAAGTGGTGATATTCATGTGTAAATGGTAAAAATTTTAACAGAAATTGTCATTTTGGGTGGAAATGTCCATAATTTGTAGAGGAAAACGGGTATTCTGGTAGAAATGCATCCTATAATGCTACAGTGCATCATTTTCTAGAGAAAATATCTTCTTTTGGTTATGAAAACAGGTATTAGGTTTAGAAAATGCTATTTTTAGTGAAGAAAATTCATATTTTCAAAAGAAACTCAAATATTTGCCAGGATAAATGGTGATGCTTTAGAGAGAACTTATTATTTCTGGTCTATGTAGTGAAAGTCGTGTGTAAATTTCAAAAATTAGAACAGAAATTGATCTTTAGGGGGGAAGTGTCCTTATTTGAAAGAGGAATTCCGGTATTCTGTAAACAGTGTATCACATTATGCTGCAAATATTCATTTTTTAGAGGAACTGTCTTCTTTTGAGGATGAAACCCAGTATTTTGGGGAGAAAATGATATTTTTAGGGCTGAAAAGCATTGTATTTGTTAAGAAAAATGTATTTTTGCAAGGATAAGAAGTGATACTCAAGAATGTACCTTTTTTTTTTTCTGGGATAAGTACTGCTATTAATGTCAAAGTTCTCTAATTCTTGACAGAAATTGATAGTTTGGGCGGAAATGTCCTTATTTTGTAGAGGAATACAGGAATTCATGAAACACTGTATTCTATTATGCTCCAAAGGAACATTCTGTAGAGATAATGTCTACCTTTGGGGATGAAAACCAGTATTTTGTTTAGAAAATGCTATTTTTAGGAATGAAAAGCATTAGTTTGGTAAGAAAATGAAATATTTGAAAGGATAATTAGTGATACTTATGAGATTCCTTTTTATTTCTGAGATAAGCAAGGATATTAGTGTGAAAGTTTTCTACATTATGACACAACTTGATATTTTTGGTGGGAATGTCCTTATTTTGTAGAGGAATTTGGGAATTCTTGAATCACTGTATTCTATTAGGCTCCAAAGCATCATTCTGTAGGGATAAAGTCTTTCTTTGTGTATGAAAACCAGTGTTTTGTTTAGAAATGCTATTTTTAGGAATGAAATGCTTTATTTTTGAAAGAAAATGAAATTTTTGCAAGGATAATTAGTGATACTTCAGTGATAACTTTTTATTTCTGGTATGTGTAGTGATATTCGTGTGAAAATTTTTAATGTTTTGACAGAAATTGATATTTCGGGTGGAACTGTCCTTATTTTGTAGAGTAAAACTGGTGTTCTGGAAACAATGTGTCACATTATGCTCCTAAGTATCATTTAGTAGAGAGAATATCTTCTTTTGGGAATTAAAAACCATATGTTGTTTAGAACATACTATTCTCAGGAATGAAAAGCATTTTCTTAGGTAAGAAAAATGTATTTTTGCCAGAATACGGAGTGATACTTAAGAGAGAACTTCTTATTTCTGGAAGAAGTGGTGATATTCATGTGTAAATGGTAAAAATTTTAACAGAAACTGTCATTTTGGGTGGAAATGTCCATAATTTGTAGAGGAAAACGGGTATTCTGGTAGAAATGCATCCTATAATGCTACAGTGCATCATTTTCTAGAGAAAATATCTTCTTTTGGTTATGAAAACAGGTATTAGGTTTAGAAAATGCTATTTTTAGTGAAGAAAATTCATATTTTCGAAAGAAACTCAAATATTTGCCAGGATAAATGGTGATGCTTTAGAGAGAACTTATTATTTCTGGTCTATGTAGTGAAAGTCGTGTGTAAATTTCAAAAATTAGAACAGAAATTGATCTTTAGGGGGGAAGTGTCCTTATTTGAAAGAGGAATTCCGGTATTCTGTAAACAATGTATCATATTATGCTGCAAATATTCATTTTTTAGAGGAACTGTCTTCTTTTGAGGATGAAACCCAGTATTTTGGGGAGAAAATGATATTTTTAGGGCTGAAAAGCATTGTATTTGTTAAGAAAAATGTATTTTTGCAAGGATAAGTAGTGATACTCAAGAATGTACCTTTTTGTTTTTTTTTTCTGGGATAAGTACTGCTATTATTGTCAAAGTTCTCTAAATCTTGACAGAAATTGATATTTTGGGCGGAAATGTCCTTATTTTGTAGAGGAATACAGGAATTCATGAAACACTGTATTCTATTATGCTCCAAAGGAACATTCTGTAGAGATAATGTCTACCTTTGGGGATGAAAACCAGTATTTTGTTTAGAAAATGCTATTTTTAGGAATGAAAAGCATTAGTTTGGTAAGAAAATGAAATATTTGAAAGGATAATTAGTGATACTTATGAGATTCCTTTTTATTTCTGGGATAAGCAAGGATATTAGTGTGAAAGTTTTCTACATTATGACACAACTTGATATTTCTGGTGGGAATGTCCTTATTTTGTAGAGGAATTTGGGAATTCTTGAATCACTGTATTCTATTAGGCTCCAAAGCATCATTCTGTAGAGATAAAGTCTTTCTTTGTGTATGAAAACCAGTGTTTTGTTTGGAAATGCTATTTTTAGGAATGAAATGCTTTATTTTTGAAAGAAAATGAAATTTTTGCAAGGATAATTAGTGATACTTCAGTGATAACTTTTTATTTCTGGTATGTGTAGTGATATTCGTGTGAAAATTTTTAATGTTTTGACAGAAATTGATATTTCGGGTGGAACTGTCCTTATTTTGTAGAGTAAAACTGGTGTTCTGGAAACAATGTGTCATATTATGCTCCTAAGTATCATTTAGTAGAGAGAATATCTTCCTTTGGGAATTAAAAACCGTATGTTGTTTAGAACATACTATTCTCAGGAATGAAAAGCATTTTCTTAGGTAAGAAAAATGTATTTTTGCCAGAATACGGAGTGATACTTAAGAGAGAACTTCTTATTTCTGGAAGAAGTGGTGATATTCATGTGTAAATGGTAAAAATTTTAACAGAAATTGTCATTTTGGGTGGAAATGTCCATAATTTGTAGAGGAAAACGGGTATTCTGGTAGAAATGCATCCTATAATGCTACAGTGCATCATTTTCTAGAGAAAATATCTTCTTTTGGTTATGAAAACAGGTATTAGGTTTAGAAAATGCTATTTTTAGTGAAGAAAATTCATATTTTCAAAAGAAACTCAAATATTTGCCAGGATAAATGGTGATGCTTTAGAGAGAACTTATTATTTCTGGTCTATGTAGTGAAAGTCGTGTGTAAATTTCAAAAATTAGAACAGAAATTGATCTTTAGGGGGGAAGTGTCCTTATTTGAAAGAGGAATTCCGGTATTCTGTAAACAGTGTATCACATTATGCTGCAAATATTCATTTTTTAGAGGAACTGTCTTCTTTTGAGGATGAAACCCAGTATTTTGGGGAGAAAATGATATTTTTAGGGCTGAAAAGCATTGTATTTGTTAAGAAAAATGTATTTTTGCAAGGATAAGAAGTGATACTCAAGAATGTACCTTTTTTTTTTTCTGGGATAAGTACTGCTATTAATGTCAAAGTTCTCTAATTCTTGACAGAAATTGATAGTTTGGGCGGAAATGTCCTTATTTTGTAGAGGAATACAGGAATTCATGAAACACTGTATTCTATTATGCTCCAAAGGAACATTCTGTAGAGATAATGTCTACCTTTGGGGATGAAAACCAGTATTTTGTTTAGAAAATGCTATTTTTAGGAATGAAAAGCATTAGTTTGGTAAGAAAATGAAATATTTGAAAGGATAATTAGTGATACTTATGAGATTCCTTTTTATTTCTGAGATAAGCAAGGATATTAGTGTGAAAGTTTTCTACATTATGACACAACTTGATATTTTTGGTGGGAATGTCCTTATTTTGTAGAGGAATTTGGGAATTCTTGAATCACTGTATTCTATTAGGCTCCAAAGCATCATTCTGTAGGGATAAAGTCTTTCTTTGTGTATGAAAACCAGTGTTTTGTTTAGAAATGCTATTTTTAGGAATGAAATGCTTTATTTTTGAAAGAAAATGAAATTTTTGCAAGGATAATTAGTGATACTTCAGTGATAACTTTTTATTTCTGGTATGTGTAGTGATATTCGTGTGAAAATTTTTAATGTTTTGACAGAAATTGATATTTCGGGTGGAACTGTCCTTATTTTGTAGAGTAAAACTGGTGTTCTGGAAACAATGTGTCACATTATGCTCCTAAGTATCATTTAGTAGAGAGAATATCTTCTTTTGGGAATTAAAAACCATATGTTGTTTAGAACATACTATTCTCAGGAATGAAAAGCATTTTCTTAGGTAAGAAAAATGTATTTTTGCCAGAATACGGAGTAATACTTAAGAGAGAACTTCTTATTTCTGGAAGAAGTGGTGATATTCATGTGTAAATGGTAAAAATTTTAACAGAAACTGTCATTTTGGGTGGAAATGTCCATAATTTGTAGAGGAAAACGGGTATTCTGGTAGAAATGCATCCTATAATGCTACAGTGCATCATTTTCTAGAGAAAATATCTTCTTTTGGTTATGAAAACAGGTATTAGGTTTAGAAAATGCTATTTTTAGTGAAGAAAATTCATATTTTCGAAAGAAACTCAATTATTTGCCAGGATAAATGGTGATGCTTTAGAGAGAACTTATTATTTCTGGTCTATGTAGTGAAAGTCGTGTGTAAATTTCAAAAATTAGAACAGAAATTGATCTTTAGGTGGAAAGTGTCCTTATTTGAAAGAGGAATTCCGGTATTCTGTAAACAATGTATCATATTATGCTGCAAATATTCATTTTTTAGAGGAACTGTCTTCTTTTGAGGATGAAACCCAGTATTTTGGGGAGAAAATGATATTTTTAGGGCTGAAAAGCATTGTATTTGTTAAGAAAAATGTATTTTTGCAAGGATAAGTAGTGATACTCAAGAATGTACCTTTTTGTTTTTTTTTTCTGGGATAAGTACTGCTATTATTGTCAAAGTTCTCTAAATCTTGACAGAAATTGATATTTTGGGCGGAAATGTCCTTATTTTGTAGAGGAATACAGGAATTCATGAAACACTGTATTCTATTATGCTCCAAAGGAACATTCTGTAGAGATAATGTCTACCTTTGGGGATGAAAACCAGTATTTTGTTTAGAAAATGCTATTTTTAGGAATGAAAAGCATTAGTTTGGTAAGAAAATGAAATATTTGAAAGGATAATTAGTGATACTTATGAGATTCCTTTTTATTTCTGGGATAAGCAAGGATATTAGTGTGAAAGTTTTCTACATTATGACACAACTTGATATTTCTGGTGGGAATGTCCTTATTTTGTAGAGGAATTTGGGAATTCTTGAATCACTGTATTCTATTAGGCTCCAAAGCATCATTCTGTAGGGATAAAGTCTTTCTTTGTGTATGAAAACCAGTGTTTTGTTTGGAAATGCTATTTTTAGGAATGAAATGCTTTATTTTTGAAAGAAAATGAAATTTTTGCAAGGATAATTAGTGATACTTCAGTGATAACTTTTTATTTCTGGTATGTGTAGTGATATTCGTGTGAAAATTTTTAATGTTTTGACAGAAATTGATATTTCGGGTGGAACTGTCCTTATTTTGTAGAGTAAAACTGGTGTTCTGGAAACAATGTGTCATATTATGCTCCTAAGTATCATTTAGTAGAGAGAATATCTTCCTTTGGGAATTAAAAACCGTATGTTGTTTAGAACATACTATTCTCAGGAATGAAAAGCATTTTCTTAGGTAAGAAAAATGTATTTTTGCCAGAATACGGAGTGATACTTAAGAGAGAACTTCTTATTTCTGGAAGAAGTGGTGATATTCATGTGTAAATGGTAAAAATTTTAACAGAAATTGTCATTTTGGGTGGAAATGTCCATAATTTGTAGAGGAAAACGGGTATTCTGGTAGAAATGCATCCTATAATGCTACAGTGCATCATTTTCTAGAGAAAATATCTTCTTTTGGTTATGAAAACAGGTATTAGGTTTAGAAAATGCTATTTTTAGTGAAGAAAATTCATATTTTCAAAAGAAACTCAAATATTTGCCAGGATAAATGGTGATGCTTTAGAGAGAACTTATTATTTCTGGTCTATGTAGTGAAAGTCGTGTGTAAATTTCAAAAATTAGAACAGAAATTGATCTTTAGGGGGGAAGTGTCCTTATTTGAAACAGGAATTCCGGTATTCTGTAAACAGTGTATCACATTATGCTGCAAATATTCATTTTTTAGAGGAACTGTCTTCTTTTGAGGATGAAACCCAGTATTTTGGGGAGAAAATGATATTTTTAGGGCTGAAAAGCATTGTATTTGTTAAGAAAAATGTATTTTTGCAAGGATAAGAAGTGATACTCAAGAATGTACCTTTTTTTTTTTCTGGGATAAGTACTGCTATTAATGTCAAAGTTCTCTAATTCTTGACAGAAATTGATAGTTTGGGCGGAAATGTCCTTATTTTGTAGAGGAATACAGGAATTCATGAAACACTGTATTCTATTATGCTCCAAAGGAACATTCTGTAGAGATAATGTCTACCTTTGGGGATGAAAACCAGTATTTTGTTTAGAAAATGCTATTTTTAGGAATGAAAAGCATTAGTTTGGTAAGAAAATGAAATATTTGAAAGGATAATTAGTGATACTTATGAGATTCCTTTTTATTTCTGAGATAAGCAAGGATATTAGTGTGAAAGTTTTCTACATTATGACACAACTTGATATTTTTGGTGGGAATGTCCTTATTTTGTAGAGGAATTTGGGAATTCTTGAATCACTGTATTCTATTAGGCTCCAAAGCATCATTCTGTAGGGATAAAGTCTTTCTTTGTGTATGAAAACCAGTGTTTTGTTTAGAAATGCTATTTTTAGGAATGAAATGCTTTATTTTTGAAAGAAAATGAAATTTTTGCAAGGATAATTAGTGATACTTCAGTGATAACTTTTTATTTCTGGTATGTGTAGTGATATTCGTGTGAAAATTTTTAATGTTTTGACAGAAATTGATATTTCGGGTGGAACTGTCCTTATTTTGTAGAGTAAAACTGGTGTTCTGGAAACAATGTGTCACATTATGCTCCTAAGTATCATTTAGTAGAGAGAATATCTTCTTTTGGGAATTAAAAACCATATGTTGTTTAGAACATACTATTCTCAGGAATGAAAAGCATTTTCTTAGGTAAGAAAAATGTATTTTTGCCAGAATACGGAGTGATACTTAAGAGAGAACTTCTTATTTCTGGAAGAAGTGGTGATATTCATGTGTAAATGGTAAAAATTTTAACAGAAACTGTCATTTTGGGTGGAAATGTCCATAATTTGTAGAGGAAAACGGGTATTCTGGTAGAAATGCATCCTATAATGCTACAGTGCATCATTTTCTAGAGAAAATATCTTCTTTTGGTTATGAAAACAGGTATTAGGTTTAGAAAATGCTATTTTTAGTGAAGAAAATTCATATTTTCAAAAGAAACTCAAATATTTGCCAGGATAAATGGTGATGCTTTAGAGAGAACTTATTATTTCTGGTCTATGTAGTGAAAGTCGTGTGTAAATTTCAAAAATTAGAACAGAAATTGATCTTTAGGGGGGAAGTGTCCTTATTTGAAAGAGGAATTCCGGTATTCTGTAAACAGTGTATCACATTATGCTGCAAATATTCATTTTTTAGAGGAACTGTCTTCTTTTGAGGATGAAACCCAGTATTTTGGGGAGAAAATGATATTTTTAGGGCTGAAAAGCATTGTATTTGTTAAGAAAAATGTATTTTTGCAAGGATAAGAAGTGATACTCAAGAATGTACCTTTTTTTTTTTCTGGGATAAGTACTGCTATTAATGTCAAAGTTCTCTAATTCTTGACAGAAATTGATAGTTTGGGCGGAAATGTCCTTATTTTGTAGAGGAATACAGGAATTCATGAAACACTGTATTCTATTATGCTCCAAAGGAACATTCTGTAGAGATAATGTCTACCTTTGGGGATGAAAACCAGTATTTTGTTTAGAAAATGCTATTTTTAGGAATGAAAAGCATTAGTTTGGTAAGAAAATGAAATATTTGAAAGGATAATTAGTGATACTTATGAGATTCCTTTTTATTTCTGAGATAAGCAAGGATATTAGTGTGAAAGTTTTCTACATTATGACACAACTTGATATTTTTGGTGGGAATGTCCTTATTTTGTAGAGGAATTTGGGAATTCTTGAATCACTGTATTCTATTAGGCTCCAAAGCATCATTCTGTAGGGATAAAGTCTTTCTTTGTGTATGAAAACCAGTGTTTTGTTTGGAAATGCTATTTTTAGGAATGAAATGCTTTATTTTTGAAAGAAAATGAAATTTTTGCAAGGATAATTAGTGATACTTCAGTGATAACTTTTTATTTCTGGTATGTGTAGTGATATTCGTGTGAAAATTTTTAATGTTTTGACAGAAATTGATATTTCGGGTGGAACTGTCCTTATTTTGTAGAGTAAAACTGGTGTTCTGGAAACAATGTGTCATATTATGCTCCTAAGTATCATTTAGTAGAGAGAATATCTTCCTTTGGGAATTAAAAACCGTATGTTGTTTAGAACATACTATTCTCAGGAATGAAAAGCATTTTCTTAGGTAAGAAAAATGTATTTTTGCCAGAATACGGAGTGATACTTAAGAGAGAACTTCTTATTTCTGGAAGAAGTGGTGATATTCATGTGTAAATGGTAAAAATTTTAACAGAAATTGTCATTTTGGGTGGAAATGTCCATAATTTGTAGAGGAAAACGGGTATTCTGGTAGAAATGCATCCTATAATGCTACAGTGCATCATTTTCTAGAGAAAATATCTTCTTTTGGTTATGAAAACAGGTATTAGGTTTAGAAAATGCTATTTTTAGTGAAGAAAATTCATATTTTCAAAAGAAACTCAAATATTTGCCAGGATAAATGGTGATGCTTTAGAGAGAACTTATTATTTCTGGTCTATGTAGTGAAAGTCGTGTGTAAATTTCAAAAATTAGAACAGAAATTGATCTTTAGGGGGGAAGTGTCCTTATTTGAAACAGGAATTCCGGTATTCTGTAAACAATGTATCATATTATGCTGCAAATATTCATTTTTTAGAGGAACTGTCTTCTTTTGAGGATGAAACCCAGTATTTTGGGGAGAAAATGATATTTTTAGGGCTGAAAAGCATTGTATTTGTTAAGAAAAATGTATTTTTGCAAGGATAAGAAGTGATACTCAAGAATGTACCTTTTATTTTTTTCTGGGATAAGTACTGCTATTAATGTCAAAGTTCTCTAAATCTTGACAGAAATTGATATTTTGGGTGGAAATTTCCTTATTTTGTAGAGGAATACAGGAATTCATGAAACACTGTATTCTATTATGCTCCAAAGGAACATTCTGTAGAGATAATGTCTACCTTTGGGGATGAAAACCAGTATTTTGTTTAGAAAATGCTATTTTTAGGAATGAAAAGCATTAGTTTGGTAAGAAAATGAAATATTTGAAAGGATAATTAGTGATACTTATGAGATTCCTTTTTATTTCTGAGATAAGCAAGGATATTAGTGTGAAAGTTTTCTACATTATGACACAACTTGATATTTTTGGTGGGAATGTCCTTATTTTGTAGAGGAATTTGGGAATTCTTGAATCACTGTATTCTATTAGGCTCCAAAGCATCATTCTGTAGGGATAAAGTCTTTCTTTGTGTATGAAAACCAGTGTTTTGTTTGGAAATGCTATTTTTAGGAATGAAATGCTTTATTTTTGAAAGAAAATGAAATTTTTGCAAGGATAATTAGTGATACTTCAGTGATAACTTTTTATTTCTGGTATGTGTAGTGATATTCGTGTGAAAATTTTTAATGTTTTGACAGAAATTGATATTTCGGGTGGAACTGTCCTTATTTTGTAGAGTAAAACTGGTGTTCTGGAAACAATGTGTCACATTATGCTCCTAAGTATCATTTAGTAGAGAGAATATCTTCTTTTGGGAATTAAAAACCATATGTTGTTTAGAACATACTATTCTCAGGAATGAAAAGCATTTTCTTAGGTAAGAAAAATGTATTTTTGCCAGAATACGGAGTGATACTTAAGAGAGAACTTCTTATTTCTGGAAGAAGTGGTGATATTCATGTGTAAATGGTAAAAATTTTAACAGAAACTGTCATTTTGGGTGGAAATGTCCATAATTTGTAGAGGAAAACGGGTATTCTGGTAGAAATGCATCCTATAATGCTACAGTGCATCATTTTCTAGAGAAAATATCTTCTTTTGGTTATGAAAACAGGTATTAGGTTTAGAAAATGCTATTTTTAGTGAAGAAAATTCATATTTTCAAAAGAAACTCAAATATTTGCCAGGATAAATGGTGATGCTTTAGAGAGAACTTATTATTTCTGGTCTATGTAGTGAAAGTCGTGTGTAAATTTCAAAAATTAGAACAGAAATTGATCTTTAGGGGGGAAGTGTCCTTATTTGAAAGAGGAATTCCGGTATTCTGTAAACAATGTATCATATTATGCTGCAAATATTCATTTTTTAGAGGAACTGTCTTCTTTTGAGGATGAAACCCAGTATTTTGGGGAGAAAATGATATTTTTAGGGCTGAAAAGCATTGTATTTGTTAAGAAAAATGTATTTTTGCAAGGATAAGAAGTGATACTCAAGAATGTACCTTTTATTTTTTTCTGGGATAAGTACTGCTATTAATGTCAAAGTTCTCTAAATCTTGACAGAAATTGATATTTTGGGTGGAAATGTCCTTATTGTGTAGAGGAATACAGGAATTCATGAAACACTGTATTCTATTATGCTCCAAAGGAACATTCTGTAGAGATAATGTCTACCTTTGGGGATGAAAACCAGTATTTTGTTTAGAAAATGCTATTTTTAGGAATGAAAAGCATTAGTTTGGTAAGAAAATGAAATATTTGAAAGGATAATTAGTGATACTTATGAGATTCCTTTTTATTTCTGGGATAAGCAAGGATATTAGTGTGAAAGTTTTCTACATTATGACACAACTTGATATTTCTGGTGGGAATGTCCTTATTTTGTAGAGGAATTTGGGAATTCTTGAATCACTGTATTCTATTAGGCTCCAAAGAATCATTCTGTAGGGATAAAGTCTTTCTTTGTGTATGAAAACCAGTGTTTTGTTTGGAAATGCTATTTTTAGGAATGAAATGCTTTATTTTTGAAAGAAAATGAAATTTTTGCAAGGATAATTAGTGATACTTCAGTGATAACTTTTTATTTCTGGTATGTGTAGTGATATTCGTGTGAAAATTTTTAATGTTTTGACAGAAATTGATATTTCGGGTGGAACTGTCCTTATTTTGTAGAGTAAAACTGGTGTTCTGGAAACAATGTGTCATATTATGCTCCTAAGTATCATTTAGTAGAGAGAATATCTTCCTTTGGGAATTAAAAACCATATGTTTTTTAGAACATACTATTCTCAGGAATGAAAAGCATTTTCTTAGGTAAGAAAAATGTATTTTTGCCAGAATACGGAGTGATACTTAAGAGAGAACTTCTTATTTCTGGAAGAAGTGGTGATATTCATGTGTAAATGGTAAAAATTTTAACAGAAACTGTCATTTTGGGTGGAAATGTCCATAATTTGTAGAGGAAAACGGGTATTCTGGTAGAAATGCATCCTATAATGCTACAGTGCATCATTTTCTAGAGAAAATATCTTCTTTTGGTTATGAAAACAGGTATTAGGTTTAGAAAATGCTATTTTTAGTGAAGAAAATTCATATTTTCGAAAGAAACTCAAATATTTGCCAGGATAAATGGTGATGCTTTAGAGAGAACTTATTATTTCTGGTCTATGTAGTGAAAGTCGTGTGTAAATTTCAAAAATTAGAACAGAAATTGATCTTTAGGGGGGAAGTGTCCTTATTTGAAAGAGGAATTCCGGTATTCTGTAAACAATGTATCATATTATGCTGCAAATATTCATTTTTTAGAGGAACTGTCTTCTTTTGAGGATGAAACCCAGTATTTTGGGGAGAAAATGATATTTTTAGGGCTGAAAAGCATTGTATTTGTTAAGAAAAATGTATTTTTGCAAGGATAAGAAGTGATACTCAAGAATGTACCTTTTATTTTTTTCTGGGATAAGTACTGCTATTAATGTCAAAGTTCTCTAAATCTTGACAGAAATTGATATTTTGGGTGGAAATTTCCTTATTTTGTAGAGGAATACAGGAATTCATGAAACACTGTATTCTATTATGCTCCAAAGGAACATTCTGTAGAGATAATGTCTACCTTTGGGGATGAAAACCAGTATTTTGTTTAGAAAATGCTATTTTTAGGAATGAAAAGCATTAGTTTGGTAAGAAAATGAAATATTTGAAAGGATAATTAGTGATACTTATGAGATTCCTTTTTATTTCTGAGATAAGCAAGGATATTAGTGTGAAAGTTTTCTACATTATGACACAACTTGATATTTTTGGTGGGAATGTCCTTATTTTGTAGAGGAATTTGGGAATTCTTGAATCACTGTATTCTATTAGGCTCCAAAGCATCATTCTGTAGGGATAAAGTCTTTCTTTGTGTATGAAAACCAGTGTTTTGTTTAGAAATGCTATTTTTAGGAATGAAATGCTTTATTTTTGAAAGAAAATGAAATTTTTGCAAGGATAATTAGTGATACTTCAGTGATAACTTTTTATTTCTGGTATGTGTAGTGATATTCGTGTGAAAATTTTTAATGTTTTGACAGAAATTGATATTTCGGGTGGAACTGTCCTTATTTTGTAGAGTAAAACTGGTGTTCTGGAAACAATGTGTCACAGTATGCTCCTAAGTATCATTTAGTAGAGAGAATATCTTCTTTTGGGAATTAAAAACCATATGTTGTTTAGAACATACTATTCTCAGGAATGAAAAGCATTTTCTTAGGTAAGAAAAATGTATTTTTGCCAGAATACGGAGTGATACTTAAGAGAGAACTTCTTATTTCTGGAAGAAGTGGTGATATTCATGTGTAAATGGTAAAAATTTTAACAGAAACTGTCATTTTGGGTGGAAATGTCCATAATTTGTAGAGGAAAACGGGTATTCTGGTAGAAATGCATCCTATAATGCTACAGTGCATCATTTTCTAGAGAAAATATCTTCTTTTGGTTATGAAAACAGGTATTAGGTTTAGAAAATGCTATTTTTAGTGAAGAAAATTCATATTTTCGAAAGAAACTCAATTATTTGCCAGGATAAATGGTGATGCTTTAGAGAGAACTTATTATTTCTGGTCTATGTAGTGAAAGTCGTGTGTAAATTTCAAAAATTAGAACAGAAATTGATCTTTAGGTGGAAAGTGTCCTTATTTGAAAGAGGAATTCCGGTATTCTGTAAACAATGTATCATATTATGCTGCAAATATTCATTTTTTAGAGGAACTGTCTTCTTTTGAGGATGAAACCCAGTATTTTGGGGAGAAAATGATATTTTTAGGGCTGAAAAGCATTGTATTTGTTAAGAAAAATGTATTTTTGCAAGGATAAGTAGTGATACTCAAGAATGTACCTTTTTGTTTTTTTTTTCTGGGATAAGTACTGCTATTATTGTCAAAGTTCTCTAATTCTTGACAGAAATTGATATTTTGGGCGGAAATGTCCTTATTTTGTAGAGGAATACAGGAATTCATGAAACACTGTATTCTATTATGCTCCAAAGGAACATTCTGTAGAGATAATGTCTACCTTTGGGGATGAAAACCAGTATTTTGTTTAGAAAATGCTATTTTTAGGAATGAAAAGCATTAGTTTGGTAAGAAAATGAAATATTTGAAAGGATAATTAGTGATACTTATGAGATTCCTTTTTATTTCTGGGATAAGCAAGGATATTAGTGTGAAAGTTTTCTACATTATGACACAACTTGATATTTCTGGTGGGAATGTCCTTATTTTGTAGAGGAATTTGGGAATTCTTGAATCACTGTATTCTATTAGGCTCCAAAGCATCATTCTGTAGGGATAAAGTCTTTCTTTGTGTATGAAAACCAGTGTTTTGTTTGGAAATGCTATTTTTAGGAATGAAATGCTTTATTTTTGAAAGAAAATGAAATTTTTGCAAGGATAATTAGTGATACTTCAGTGATAACTTTTTATTTCTGGTATGTGTAGTGATATTCGTGTGAAAATTTTTAATGTTTTGACAGAAATTGATATTTCGGGTGGAACTGTCCTTATTTTGTAGAGTAAAACTGGTGTTCTGGAAACAATGTGTCATATTATGCTCCTAAGTATCATTTAGTAGAGAGAATATCTTCCTTTGGGAATTAAAAACCGTATGTTGTTTAGAACATACTATTCTCAGGAATGAAAAGCATTTTCTTAGGTAAGAAAAATGTATTTTTGCCAGAATACGGAGTGATACTTAAGAGAGAACTTCTTATTTCTGGAAGAAGTGGTGATATTCATGTGTAAATGGTAAAAATTTTAACAGAAATTGTCATTTTGGGTGGAAATGTCCATAATTTGTAGAGGAAAACGGGTATTCTGGTAGAAATGCATCCTATAATGCTACAGTGCATCATTTTCTAGAGAAAATATCTTCTTTTGGTTATGAAAACAGGTATTAGGTTTAGAAAATGCTATTTTTAGTGAAGAAAATTCATATTTTCAAAAGAAACTCAAATATTTGCCAGGATAAATGGTGATGCTTTAGAGAGAACTTATTATTTCTGGTCTATGTAGTGAAAGTCGTGTGTAAATTTCAAAAATTAGAACAGAAATTGATCTTTAGGGGGGAAGTGTCCTTATTTGAAAGAGGAATTCCGGTATTCTGTAAACAGTGTATCACATTATGCTGCAAATATTCATTTTTTAGAGGAACTGTCTTCTTTTGAGGATGAAACCCAGTATTTTGGGGAGAAAATGATATTTTTAGGGCTGAAAAGCATTGTATTTGTTAAGAAAAATGTATTTTTGCAAGGATAAGAAGTGATACTCAAGAATGTACCTTTTTTTTTTTCTGGGATAAGTACTGCTATTAATGTCAAAGTTCTCTAATTCTTGACAGAAATTGATAGTTTGGGCGGAAATGTCCTTATTTTGTAGAGGAATACAGGAATTCATGAAACACTGTATTCTATTATGCTCCAAAGGAACATTCTGTAGAGATAATGTCTACCTTTGGGGATGAAAACCAGTATTTTGTTTAGAAAATGCTATTTTTAGGAATGAAAAGCATTAGTTTGGTAAGAAAATGAAATATTTGAAAGGATAATTAGTGATACTTATGAGATTCCTTTTTATTTCTGAGATAAGCAAGGATATTAGTGTGAAAGTTTTCTACATTATGACACAACTTGATATTTTTGGTGGGAATGTCCTTATTTTGTAGAGGAATTTGGGAATTCTTGAATCACTGTATTCTATTAGGCTCCAAAGCATCATTCTGTAGGGATAAAGTCTTTCTTTGTGTATGAAAACCAGTGTTTTGTTTAGAAATGCTATTTTTAGGAATGAAATGCTTTATTTTTGAAAGAAAATGAAATTTTTGCAAGGATAATTAGTGATACTTCAGTGATAACTTTTTATTTCTGGTATGTGTAGTGATATTCGTGTGAAAATTTTTAATGTTTTGACAGAAATTGATATTTCGGGTGGAACTGTCCTTATTTTGTAGAGTAAAACTGGTGTTCTGGAAACAATGTGTCACATTATGCTCCTAAGTATCATTTAGTAGAGAGAATATCTTCTTTTGGGAATTAAAAACCATATGTTGTTTAGAACATACTATTCTCAGGAATGAAAAGCATTTTCTTAGGTAAGAAAAATGTATTTTTGCCAGAATACGGAGTGATACTTAAGAGAGAACTTCTTATTTCTGGAAGAAGTGGTGATATTCATGTGTAAATGGTAAAAATTTTAACAGAAACTGTCATTTTGGGTGGAAATGTCCATAATTTGTAGAGGAAAACGGGTATTCTGGTAGAAATGCATCCTATAATGCTACAGTGCATCATTTTCTAGAGAAAATATCTTCTTTTGGTTATGAAAACAGGTATTAGGTTTAGAAAATGCTATTTTTAGTGAAGAAAATTCATATTTTCGAAAGAAACTCAATTATTTGCCAGGATAAATGGTGATGCTTTAGAGAGAACTTATTATTTCTGGTCTATGTAGTGAAAGTCGTGTGTAAATTTCAAAAATTAGAACAGAAATTGATCTTTAGGTGGAAAGTGTCCTTATTTGAAAGAGGAATTCCGGTATTCTGTAAACAATGTATCATATTATGCTGCAAATATTCATTTTTTAGAGGAACTGTCTTCTTTTGAGGATGAAACCCAGTATTTTGGGGAGAAAATGATATTTTTAGGGCTGAAAAGCATTGTATTTGTTAAGAAAAATGTATTTTTGCAAGGATAAGTAGTGATACTCAAGAATGTACCTTTTTGTTTTTTTTTTCTGGGATAAGTACTGCTATTATTGTCAAAGTTCTCTAAATCTTGACAGAAATTGATATTTTGGGCGGAAATGTCCTTATTTTGTAGAGGAATACAGGAATTCATGAAACACTGTATTCTATTATGCTCCAAAGGAACATTCTGTAGAGATAATGTCTACCTTTGGGGATGAAAACCAGTATTTTGTTTAGAAAATGCTATTTTTAGGAATGAAAAGCATTAGTTTGGTAAGAAAATGAAATATTTGAAAGGATAATTAGTGATACTTATGAGATTCCTTTTTATTTCTGGGATAAGCAAGGATATTAGTGTGAAAGTTTTCTACATTATGACACAACTTGATATTTCTGGTGGGAATGTCCTTATTTTGTAGAGGAATTTGGGAATTCTTGAATCACTGTATTCTATTAGGCTCCAAAGCATCATTCTGTAGGGATAAAGTCTTTCTTTGTGTATGAAAACCAGTGTTTTGTTTGGAAATGCTATTTTTAGGAATGAAATGCTTTATTTTTGAAAGAAAATGAAATTTTTGCAAGGATAATTAGTGATACTTCAGTGATAACTTTTTATTTGTGGTATGTGTAGTGATATTCGTGTGAAAATTTTTAATGTTTTGACAGAAATTGATATTTCGGGTGGAACTGTCCTTATTTTGTAGAGTAAAACTGGTGTTCTGGAAACAATGTGTCATATTATGCTCCTAAGTATCATTTAGTAGAGATAATATCTTCTTTTGGGAATTAAAAACCATATGATGTTTAGAACATACTATTCTCAGGAATGAAAAGCATTTTCTTAGGTAAGAAAAATGTATTTTTGCCAGAATACGGAGTGATACTTAAGAGAGAACTTCTTATTTCTGGAAGAAGTGGTGATATTCATGTGTAAATGGTAAAAATTTTAACAGAAATTGTCATTTTGGGTGGAAATGTCCATAATTTGTAGAGGAAAACGGGTATTCTGGTAGAAATGCATCCTATAATGCTACAGTGCATCATTTTCTAGAGAAAATATCTTCTTTTGGTTATGAAAACAGGTATTAGGTTTAGAAAATGCTATTTTTAGTGAAGAAAATTCATATTTTCGAAAGAAACTCAAATATTTGCCAGGATAAATGGTGATGCTTTAGAGAGAACTTATTATTTCTGGTCTATGTAGTGAAAGTCGTGTGTAAATTTCAAAAATTAGAACAGAAATTGATCTTTAGGGGGGAAGTGTCCTTATTTGAAAGAGGAATTCCGGTATTCTGTAAACAATGTATCATATTATGCTGCAAATATTCATTTTTTAGAGGAACTGTCTTCTTTTGAGGATGAAACCCAGTATTTTGGGGAGAAAATGATATTTTTAGGGCTGAAAAGCATTGTATTTGTTAAGAAAAATGTATTTTTGCAAGGATAAGAAGTGATACTCAAGAATGTACCTTTTTTTTTTTCTGGGATAAGTACTGCTATTATTGTCAAAGTTCTCTAAATCTTGACAGAAATTGATATTTTGGGTGGAAATGTCCTTATTTTGTAGAGGAATACAGGAATTCATGAAACACTGTATTCTATTATGCTCCAAAGGAACATTCTGTAGAGATAATGTCTACCTTTGGGGATGAAAACCAGTATTTTGTTTAGAAAATGCTATTTTTAGGAATGAAAAGCATTAGTTTGGTAAGAAAATGAAATATTTGAAAGGATAATTAGTGATACTTATGAGATTCCTTTTTATTTCTGAGATAAGCAAGGATATTAGTGTGAAAGTTTTCTACATTATGACACAACTTGATATTTCTGGTGGGAATGTCCTTATTTTGTAGAGGAATTTGGGAATTCTTGAATCACTGTATTCTATTAGGCTCCAAAGCATCATTCTGTAGGGATAAAGTCTTTCTTTGTGTATGAAAACCAGTGTTTTGTTTAGAAATGCTATTTTTAGGAATGAAATGCTTTATTTTTGAAAGAAAATGAAATTTTTGCAAGGATAATTAGTGATACTTCAGTGATAACTTTTTATTTCTGGTATGTGTAGTGATATTCGTGTGAAAATTTTTAATGTTTTGACAGAAATTGATATTTCGGGTGGAACTGTCCTTATTTTGTAGAGTAAAACTGGTGTTCTGGAAACAATGTGTCATATTATGCTCCTAAGTATCATTTAGTAGAGAGAATATCTTCTTTTGGGAATTAAAAACCATATGTTGTTTAGAACATACTATTCTCAGGAATGAAAAGCATTTTCTTAGGTAAGAAAAATGTATTTTTGCCAGAATACGGAGTGATACTTAAGAGAGAACTTCTTATTTCTGGAAGAAGTGGTGATATTCATGTGTAAATGGTAAAAATTTTAACAGAAACTGTCATTTTGGGTGGAAATGTCCATAATTTGTAGAGGAAAACGGGTATTCTGGTAGAAATGCATCCTATAATGCTACAGTGCATCATTTTCTAGAGAAAATATCTTCTTTTGGTTATGAAAACAGGTATTAGGTTTAGAAAATGCTATTTTTAGTGAAGAAAATTCATATTTTCAAAAGAAACTCAAATATTTGCCAGGATAAATGGTGATGCTTTAGAGAGAACTTATTATTTCTGGTCTATGTAGTGAAAGTCGTGTGTAAATTTCAAAAATTAGAACAGAAATTGATCTTTAGGGGGGAAGTGTCCTTATTTGAAAGAGGAATTCCGGTATTCTGTAAACAATGTATCATATTATGCTGCAAATATTCATTTTTTAGAGGAACTGTCTTCTTTTGAGGATGAAACCCAGTATTTTGGGGAGAAAATGATATTTTTAGGGCTGAAAAGCATTGTATTTGTTAAGAAAAATGTATTTTTGCAAGGATAAGAAGTGATACTCAAGAATGTACCTTTTATTTTTTTCTGGGATAAGTACTGCTATTAATGTCAAAGTTCTCTAAATCTTGGCAGAAATTGATATTTTGGGTGGAAATGTCCTTATTTTGTAGAGGAATACAGGAATTCATGAAACACTGTATTCTATTATGCTCCAAAGGAACATTCTGTAGAGATAATGTCTACCTTTGGGGATGAAAACCAGTATTTTGTTTAGAAAATGCTATTTTTAGGAATGAAAAGCATTAGTTTGGTAAGAAAATGAAATATTTGAAAGGATAATTAGTGATACTTATGAGATTCCTTTTTATTTCTGAGATAAGCAAGGATATTAGTGTGAAAGTTTTCTACATTATGACACAACTTGATATTTCTGGTGGGAATGTCCTTATTTTGTAGAGGAATTTGGGAATTCTTGAATCACTGTATTCTATTAGGCTCCAAAGCATCATTCTGTAGGGATAAAGTCTTTCTTTGTGTATGAAAACCAGTGTTTTGTTTAGAAATGCTATTTTTAGGAATGAAATGCTTTATTTTTGAAAGAAAATGAAATTTTTGCAAGGATAATTAGTGATACTTCAGTGATAACTTTTTATTTCTGGTATGTGTAGTGATATTCGTGTGAAAATTTTTAATGTTTTGACAGAAATTGATATTTCGGGTGGAACTGTCCTTATTTTGTAGAGTAAAACTGGTGTTCTGGAAACAATGTGTCATATTATGCTCCTAAGTATCATTTAGTAGAGAGAATATCTTCTTTTGGGAATTAAAAACCATATGTTGTTTAGAACATACTATTCTCAGGAATGAAAAGCATTTTCTTAGGTAAGAAAAATGTATTTTTGCCAGAATACGGAGTGATACTTAAGAGAGAACTTCTTATTTCTGGAAGAAGTGGTGATATTCATGTGTAAATGGTAAAAATTTTAACAGAAACTGTCATTTTGGGTGGAAATGTCCATAATTTGTAGAGGAAAACGGGTATTCTGGTAGAAATGCATCCTATAATGCTACAGTGCATCATTTTCTAGAGAAAATATCTTCTTTTGGTTATGAAAACAGGTATTAGGTTTAGAAAATGCTATTTTTAGTGAAGAAAATTCATATTTTCAAAAGAAACTCAAATATTTGCCAGGATAAATGGTGATGCTTTAGAGAGAACTTATTATTTCTGGTCTATGTAGTGAAAGTCGTGTGTAAATTTCAAAAATTAGAACAGAAATTGATCTTTAGGGGGGAAGTGTCCTTATTTGAAAGAGGAATTCCGGTATTCTGTAAACAATGTATCATATTATGCTGCAAATATTCATTTTTTAGAGGAACTGTCTTCTTTTGAGGATGAAACCCAGTATTTTGGGGAGAAAATGATATTTTTAGGGCTGAAAAGCATTGTATTTGTTAAGAAAAATGTATTTTTGCAAGGATAAGAAGTGATACTCAAGAATGTACCTTTTATTTTTTTCTGGGATAAGTACTGCTATTAATGTCAAAGTTCTCTAAATCTTGACAGAAATTGATATTTTGGGTGGAAATGTCCTTATTTTGTAGAGGAATACAGGAATTCATGAAACACTGTATTCTATTATGCTCCAAAGGAACATTCTGTAGAGATAATGTCTACCTTTGGGGATGAAAACCAGTATTTTGTTTAGAAAATGCTATTTTTAGGAATGAAAAGCATTAGTTTGGTAAGAAAATGAAATATTTTAAAGGATAATTAGTGATACTTATGAGATTCCTTTTTATTTCTGAGATAAGCAAGGATATTAGTGTGAAAGTTTTCTACATTATGACACAACTTGATATTTCTGGTGGGAATGTCCTTATTTTGTAGAGGAATTTGGGAATTCTTGAATCACTGTATTCTATTAGGCTCCAAAGCATCATTCTGTAGGGATAAAGTCTTTCTTTGTGTATGAAAACCAGTGTTTTGTTTAGAAATGCTATTTTTAGGAATGAAATGCTTTATTTTTGAAAGAAAATGAAATTTTTGCAAGGATAATTAGTGATACTTCAGTGATAACTTTTTATTTCTGGTATGTGTAGTGATATTCGTGTGAAAATTTTTAATGTTTTGACAGAAATTGATATTTCGGGTGGAACTGTCCTTATTTTGTAGAGTAAAACTGGTGTTCTGGAAACAATGTGTCATATTATGCTCCTAAGTATCATTTAGTAGAGAGAATATCTTCTTTTGGGAATTAAAAACCATATGTTGTTTAGAACATACTATTCTCAGGAATGAAAAGCATTTTCTTAGGTAAGAAAAATGTATTTTTGCCAGAATACGGAGTGATACTTAAGAGAGAACTTCTTATTTCTGGAAGAAGTGGTGATATTCATGTGTAAATGGTAAAAATTTTAACAGAAACTGTCATTTTGGGTGGAAATGTCCATAATTTGTAGAGGAAAACGGGTATTCTGGTAGAAATGCATCCTATAATGCTACAGTGCATCATTTTCTAGAGAAAATATCTTCTTTTGGTTATGAAAACAGGTATTAGGTTTAGAAAATGCTATTTTTAGTGAAGAAAATTCATATTTTCAAAAGAAACTCAAATATTTGCCAGGATAAATGGTGATGCTTTAGAGAGAACTTATTATTTCTGGTCTATGTAGTGAAAGTCGTGTGTAAATTTCAAAAATTAGAACAGAAATTGATCTTTAGGGGGGAAGTGTCCTTATTTGAAAGAGGAATTCCGGTATTCTGTAAACAATGTATCATATTATGCTGCAAATATTCATTTTTTAGAGGAACTGTCTTCTTTTGAGGATGAAACCCAGTATTTTGGGGAGAAAATGATATTTTTAGGGCTGAAAAGCATTGTATTTGTTAAGAAAAATGTATTTTTGCAAGGATAAGAAGTGATACTCAAGAATGTACCTTTTATTTTTTTCTGGGATAAGTACTGCTATTAATGTCAAAGTTCTCTAAATCTTGACAGAAATTGATATTTTGGGTGGAAATGTCCTTATTTTGTAGAGGAATACAGGAATTCATGAAACACTGTATTCTATTATGCTCCAAAGGAACATTCTGTAGAGATAATGTCTACCTTTGGGGATGAAAACCAGTATTTTGTTTAGAAAATGCTATTTTTAGGAATGAAAAGCATTAGTTTGGTAAGAAAATGAAATATTTTAAAGGATAATTAGTGATACTTATGAGATTCCTTTTTATTTCTGAGATAAGCAAGGATATTAGTGTGAAAGTTTTCTACATTATGACACAACTTGATATTTCTGGTGGGAATGTCCTTATTTTGTAGAGGAATTTGGGAATTCTTGAATCACTGTATTCTATTAGGCTCCAAAGCATCATTCTGTAGGGATAAAGTCTTTCTTTGTGTATGAAAACCAGTGTTTTGTTTAGAAATGCTATTTTTAGGAATGAAATGCTTTATTTTTGAAAGAAAATGAAATTTTTGCAAGGATAATTAGTGATACTTCAGTGATAACTTTTTATTTCTGGTATGTGTAGTGATATTCGTGTGAAAATTTTTAATGTTTTGACAGAAATTGATATTTCGGGTGGAACTGTCCTTATTTTGTAGAGTAAAACTGGTGTTCTGGAAACAATGTGTCATATTATGCTCCTAAGTATCATTTAGTAGAGAGAATATCTTCCTTTGGGAATTAAAAACCGTATGTTGTTTAGAACATACTATTCTCAGGAATGAAAAGCATTTTCTTAGGTAAGAAAAATGTATTTTTGCCAGAATACGGAGTGATACTTAAGAGAGAACTTCTTATTTCTGGAAGAAGTGGTGATATTCATGTGTAAATGGTAAAAATTTTAACAGAAATTGTCATTTTGGGTGGAAATGTCCATAATTTGTAGAGGAAAACGGGTATTCTGGTAGAAATGCATCCTATAATGCTACAGTGCATCATTTTCTAGAGAAAATATCTTCTTTTGGTTATGAAAACAGGTATTAGGTTTAGAAAATGCTATTTTTAGTGAAGAAAATTCATATTTTCAAAAGAAACTCAAATATTTGCCAGGATAAATGGTGATGCTTTAGAGAGAACTTATTATTTCTGGTCTATGTAGTGAAAGTCGTGTGTAAATTTCAAAAATTAGAACAGAAATTGATCTTTAGGGGGGAAGTGTCCTTATTTGAAACAGGAATTCCGGTATTCTGTAAACAGTGTATCACATTATGCTGCAAATATTCATTTTTTAGAGGAACTGTCTTCTTTTGAGGATGAAACCCAGTATTTTGGGGAGAAAATGATATTTTTAGGGCTGAAAAGCATTGTATTTGTTAAGAAAAATGTATTTTTGCAAGGATAAGAAGTGATACTCAAGAATGTACCTTTTTTTTTTTCTGGGATAAGTACTGCTATTAATGTCAAAGTTCTCTAATTCTTGACAGAAATTGATAGTTTGGGCGGAAATGTCCTTATTTTGTAGAGGAATACAGGAATTCATGAAACACTGTATTCTATTATGCTCCAAAGGAACATTCTGTAGAGATAATGTCTACCTTTGGGGATGAAAACCAGTATTTTGTTTAGAAAATGCTATTTTTAGGAATGAAAAGCATTAGTTTGGTAAGAAAATGAAATATTTGAAAGGATAATTAGTGATACTTATGAGATTCCTTTTTATTTCTGAGATAAGCAAGGATATTAGTGTGAAAGTTTTCTACATTATGACACAACTTGATATTTTTGGTGGGAATGTCCTTATTTTGTAGAGGAATTTGGGAATTCTTGAATCACTGTATTCTATTAGGCTCCAAAGCATCATTCTGTAGGGATAAAGTCTTTCTTTGTGTATGAAAACCAGTGTTTTGTTTAGAAATGCTATTTTTAGGAATGAAATGCTTTATTTTTGAAAGAAAATGAAATTTTTGCAAGGATAATTAGTGATACTTCAGTGATAACTTTTTATTTCTGGTATGTGTAGTGATATTCGTGTGAAAATTTTTAATGTTTTGACAGAAATTGATATTTCGGGTGGAACTGTCCTTATTTTGTAGAGTAAAACTGGTGTTCTGGAAACAATGTGTCACATTATGCTCCTAAGTATCATTTAGTAGAGAGAATATCTTCTTTTGGGAATTAAAAACCATATGTTGTTTAGAACATACTATTCTCAGGAATGAAAAGCATTTTCTTAGGTAAGAAAAATGTATTTTTGCCAGAATACGGAGTGATACTTAAGAGAGAACTTCTTATTTCTGGAAGAAGTGGTGATATTCATGTGTAAATGGTAAAAATTTTAACAGAAACTGTCATTTTGGGTGGAAATGTCCATAATTTGTAGAGGAAAACGGGTATTCTGGTAGAAATGCATCCTATAATGCTACAGTGCATCATTTTCTAGAGAAAATATCTTCTTTTGGTTATGAAAACAGGTATTAGGTTTAGAAAATGCTATTTTTAGTGAAGAAAATTCATATTTTCGAAAGAAACTCAAATATTTGCCAGGATAAATGGTGATGCTTTAGAGAGAACTTATTATTTCTGGTCTATGTAGTGAAAGTCGTGTGTAAATTTCAAAAATTAGAACAGAAATTGATCTTTAGGGGGGAAGTGTCCTTATTTGAAAGAGGAATTCCGGTATTCTGTAAACAATGTATCATATTATGCTGCAAATATTCATTTTTTAGAGGAACTGTCTTCTTTTGAGGATGAAACCCAGTATTTTGGGGAGAAAATGATATTTTTAGGGCTGAAAAGCATTGTATTTGTTAAGAAAAATGTATTTTTGCAAGGATAAGAAGTGATACTCAAGAATGTACCTTTTATTTTTTTCTGGGATAAGTACTGCTATTAATGTCAAAGTTCTCTAAATCTTGACAGAAATTGATATTTTGGGTGGAAATTTCCTTATTTTGTAGAGGAATACAGGAATTCATGAAACACTGTATTCTATTATGCTCCAAAGGAACATTCTGTAGAGATAATGTCTACCTTTGGGGATGAAAACCAGTATTTTGTTTAGAAAATGCTATTTTTAGGAATGAAAAGCATTAGTTTGGTAAGAAAATGAAATATTTGAAAGGATAATTAGTGATACTTATGAGATTCCTTTTTATTTCTGAGATAAGCAAGGATATTAGTGTGAAAGTTTTCTACATTATGACACAACTTGATATTTTTGGTGGGAATGTCCTTATTTTGTAGAGGAATTTGGGAATTCTTGAATCACTGTATTCTATTAGGCTCCAAAGCATCATTCTGTAGGGATAAAGTCTTTCTTTGTGTATGAAAACCAGTGTTTTGTTTAGAAATGCTATTTTTAGGAATGAAATGCTTTATTTTTGAAAGAAAATGAAATTTTTGCAAGGATAATTAGTGATACTTCAGTGATAACTTTTTATTTCTGGTATGTGTAGTGATATTCGTGTGAAAATTTTTAATGTTTTGACAGAAATTGATATTTCGGGTGGAACTGTCCTTATTTTGTAGAGTAAAACTGGTGTTCTGGAAACAATGTGTCATATTATGCTCCTAAGTATCATTTAGTAGAGAGAATATCTTCTTTTGGGAATTAAAAACCATATGATGTTTAGAACATACTATTCTCAGGAATGAAAAGCATTTTCTTAGGTAAGAAAAATGTATTTTTGCCAGAATACGGAGTGATACTTAAGAGAGAACTTCTTATTTCTGGAAGAAGTGGTGATATTCATGTGTAAATGGTAAAAATTTTAACAGAAACTGTCATTTTGGGTGGAAATGTCCATAATTTGTAGAGGAAAACGGGTATTCTGGTAGAAATGCATCCTATAATGCTACAGTGCATCATTTTCTAGAGAAAATATCTTCTTTTGGTTATGAAAACAGGTATTAGGTTTAGAAAATGCTATTTTTAGTGAAGAAAATTCATATTTTCGAAAGAAACTCAAATATTTGCCAGGATAAATGGTGATGCTTTAGAGAGAACTTATTATTTCTGGTCTATGTAGTGAAAGTCGTGTGTAAATTTCAAAAATTAGAACAGAAATTGATCTTTAGGGGGGAAGTGTCCTTATTTGAAAGAGGTATTCCGGTATTCTGTAAACAATGTATCATATTATGCTGCAAATATTCATTTTTTAGAGGAACTGTCTTCTTTTGAGGATGAAACCCAGTATTTTGGGGAGAAAATGATATTTTTAGGGCTGAAAAGCATTGTATTTGTTAAGAAAAATGTATTTTTGCAAGGATAAGAAGTGATACTCAAGAATGTACCTTTTATTTTTTTCTGGGATAAGTACTGCTATTAATGTCAAAGTTCTCTAAATCTTGACAGAAATTGATATTTTGGGTGGAAATGTCCTTATTTTGTAGAGGAATACAGGAATTCATGAAACACTGTATTCTATTATGCTCCAAAGGAACATTCTGTAGAGATAATGTCTACCTTTGGGGATGAAAACCAGTATTTTGTTTAGAAAATGCTATTTTTAGGAATGAAAAGCATTAGTTTGGTAAGAAAATGAAATATTTGAAAGGATAATTAGTGATACTTATGAGATTCCTTTTTATTTCTGAGATAAGCAAGGATATTAGTGTGAAAGTTTTCTACATTATGACACAACTTGATATTTCTGGTGGGAATGTCCTTATTTTGTAGAGGAATTTGGGAATTCTTGAATCACTGTATTCTATTAGGCTCCAAAGCATCATTCTGTAGGGATAAAGTCTTTCTTTGTGTATGAAAACCAGTGTTTTGTTTAGAAATGCTATTTTTAGGAATGAAATGCTTTATTTTTGAAAGAAAATGAAATTTTTGCAAGGATAATTAGTGATACTTCAGTGATAACTTTTTATTTCTGGTATGTGTAGTGATATTCGTGTGAAAATTTTTAATGTTTTGACAGAAATTGATATTTCGGGTGGAACTGTCCTTATTTTGTAGAGTAAAACTGGTGTTCTGGAAACAATGTGTCATATTATGCTCCTAAGTATCATTTAGTAGAGAGAATATCTTCTTTTGGGAATTAAAAACCATATGATGTTTAGAACATACTATTCTCAGGAATGAAAAGCATTTTCTTAGGTAAGAAAAATGTATTTTTGCCAGAATACGGAGTGATACTTAAGAGAGAACTTCTTATTTCTGGAAGAAGTGGTGATATTCATGTGTAAATGGTAAAAATTTTAACAGAAATTGTCATTTTGGGTGGAAATGTCCATAATTTGTAGAGGAAAACGGGTATTCTGATAGAAATGCATCCTATAATGCTACAGTGCATCATTTTCTAGAGAAAATATCTTCTTTTGGTTATGAAAACAGGTATTAGGTTTAGAAAATGCTATTTTTAGTGAAGAAAATTCATATTTTCAAAAGAAACTCAAATATTTGCCAGGATAAATGGTGATGCTTTAGAGAGAACTTATTATTTCTGGTCTATGTAGTGAAAGTCGTGTGTAAATTTCAAAAATTAGAACAGAAATTGATCTTTAGGGGGGAAGTGTCCTTATTTGAAAGAGGAATTCCGGTATTCTGTAAACAATGTATCATATTATGCTGCAAATATTCATTTTTTAGAGGAACTGTCTTCTTTTGAGGATGAAACCCAGTATTTTGGGGAGAAAATGATATTTTTAGGGCTGAAAAGCATTGTATTTGTTAAGAAAAATGTATTTTTGCAAGGATAAGAAGTGATACTCAAGAATGTACCTTTTATTTTTTTCTGGGATAAGTACTGCTATTAATGTCAAAGTTCTCTAAATCTTGGCAGAAATTGATATTTTGGGTGGAAATGTCCTTATTTTGTAGAGGAATACAGGAATTCATGAAACACTGTATTCTATTATGCTCCAAAGGAACATTCTGTAGAGATAATGTCTACCTTTGGGGATGAAAACCAGTATTTTGTTTAGAAAATGCTATTTTTAGGAATGAAAAGCATTAGTTTGGTAAGAAAATGAAATATTTGAAAGGATAATTAGTGATACTTATGAGATTCCTTTTTATTTCTGAGATAAGCAAGGATATTAGTGTGAAAGTTTTCTACATTATGACACAACTTGATATTTTTGGTGGGAATGTCCTTATTTTGTAGAGGAATTTGGGAATTCTTGAATCACTGTATTCTATTAGGCTCCAAAGCATCATTCTGTAGGGATAAAGTCTTTCTTTGTGTATGAAAACCAGTGTTTTGTTTAGAAATGCTATTTTTAGGAATGAAATGCTTTATTTTTGAAAGAAAATGAAATTTTTGCAAGGATAATTAGTGATACTTCAGTGATAACTTTTTATTTCTGGTATGTGTAGTGATATTCGTGTGAAAATTTTTAATGTTTTGACAGAAATTGATATTTCGGGTGGAACTGTCCTTATTTTGTAGAGTAAAACTGGTGTTCTGGAAACAATGTGTCATATTATGCTCCTAAGTATCATTTAGTAGAGAGAATATCTTCTTTTGGGAATTAAAAACCATATGTTGTTTAGAACATACTATTCTCAGGAATGAAAAGCATTTTCTTAGGTAAGAAAAATGTATTTTTGCCAGAATACGGAGTGATACTTAAGAGAGAACTTCTTATTTCTGGAAGAAGTGGTGATATTCATGTGTAAATGGTAAAAATTTTAACAGAAACTGTCATTTTGGGTGGAAATGTCCATAATTTGTAGAGGAAAACGGGTATTCTGGTAGAAATGCATCCTATAATGCTACAGTGCATCATTTTCTAGAGAAAATATCTTCTTTTGGTTATGAAAACAGGTATTAGGTTTAGAAAATGCTATTTTTAGTGAAGAAAATTCATATTTTCAAAAGAAACTCAAATATTTGCCAGGATAAATGGTGATGCTTTAGAGAGAACTTATTATTTCTGGTCTATGTAGTGAAAGTCGTGTGTAAATTTCAAAAATTAGAACAGAAATTGATCTTTAGGGGGGAAGTGTCCTTATTTGAAAGAGGAATTCCGGTTTTCTGTAAACAATGTATCATATTATGCTGCAAATATTCATTTTTTAGAGGAACTGTCTTCTTTTGAGGATGAAACCCAGTATTTTGGGGAGAAAATGATATTTTTAGGGCTGAAAAGCATTGTATTTGTTAAGAAAAATGTATTTTTGCAAGGATAAGAAGTGATACTCAAGAATGTACCTTTTATTTTTTTCTGGGATAAGTACTGCTATTAATGTCAAAGTTCTCTAAATCTTGACAGAAATTGATATTTTGGGTGGAAATGTCCTTATTTTGTAGAGGAATACAGGAATTCATGAAACACTGTATTCTATTATGCTCCAAAGGAACATTCTGTAGAGATAATGTCTACCTTTGGGGATGAAAACCAGTATTTTGTTTAGAAAATGCTATTTTTAGGAATGAAAAGCATTAGTTTGGTAAGAAAATGAAATATTTTAAAGGATAATTAGTGATACTTATGAGATTCCTTTTTATTTCTGAGATAAGCAAGGATATTAGTGTGAAAGTTTTCTACATTATGACACAACTTGATATTTCTGGTGGGAATGTCCTTATTTTGTAGAGGAATTTGGGAATTCTTGAATCACTGTATTCTATTAGGCTCCAAAGCATCATTCTGTAGGGATAAAGTCTTTCTTTGTGTATGAAAACCAGTGTTTTGTTTAGAAATGCTATTTTTAGGAATGAAATGCTTTATTTTTGAAAGAAAATGAAATTTTTGCAAGGATAATTAGTGATACTTCAGTGATAACTTTTTATTTCTGGTATGTGTAGTGATATTCGTGTGAAAATTTTTAATGTTTTGACAGAAATTGATATTTCGGGTGGAACTGTCCTTATTTTGTAGAGTAAAACTGGTGTTCTGGAAACAATGTGTCATATTATGCTCCTAAGTATCATTTAGTAGAGAGAATATCTTCTTTTGGGAATTAAAAACCATATGTTGTTTAGAACATACTATTCTCAGGAATGAAAAGCATTTTCTTAGGTAAGAAAAATGTATTTTTGCCAGAATACGGAGTGATACTTAAGAGAGAACTTCTTATTTCTGGAAGAAGTGGTGATATTCATGTGTAAATGGTAAAAATTTTAACAGAAACTGTCATTTTGGGTGGAAATGTCCATAATTTGTAGAGGAAAACGGGTATTCTGGTAGAAATGCATCCTATAATGCTACAGTGCATCATTTTCTAGAGAAAATATCTTCTTTTGGTTATGAAAACAGGTATTAGGTTTAGAAAATGCTATTTTTAGTGAAGAAAATTCATATTTTCAAAAGAAACTCAAATATTTGCCAGGATAAATGGTGATGCTTTAGAGAGAACTTATTATTTCTGGTCTATGTAGTGAAAGTCGTGTGTAAATTTCAAAAATTAGAACAGAAATTGATCTTTAGGGGGGAAGTGTCCTTATTTGAAAGAGGAATTCCGGTATTCTGTAAACAATGTATCATATTATGCTGCAAATATTCATTTTTTAGAGGAACTGTCTTCTTTTGAGGATGAAACCCAGTATTTTGGGGAGAAAATGATATTTTTAGGGCTGAAAAGCATTGTATTTGTTAAGAAAAATGTATTTTTGCAAGGATAAGAAGTGATACTCAAGAATGTACCTTTTATTTTTTTCTGGGATAAGTACTGCTATTAATGTCAAAGTTCTCTAAATCTTGACAGAAATTGATATTTTGGGTGGAAATGTCCTTATTTTGTAGAGGAATACAGGAATTCATGAAACACTGTATTCTATTATGCTCCAAAGGAACATTCTGTAGAGATAATGTCTACCTTTGGGGATGAAAACCAGTATTTTGTTTAGAAAATGCTATTTTTAGGAATGAAAAGCATTAGTTTGGTAAGAAAATGAAATATTTGAAAGGATAATTAGTGATACTTATGAGATTCCTTTTTATTTCTGAGATAAGCAAGGATATTAGTGTGAAAGTTTTCTACATTATGACACAACTTGATATTTCTGGTGGGAATGTCCTTATTTTGTAGAGGAATTTGGGAATTCTTGAATCACTGTATTCTATTAGGCTCCAAAGCATCATTCTGTAGGGATAAAGTCTTTCTTTGTGTATGAAAACCAGTGTTTTGTTTAGAAATGCTATTTTTAGGAATGAAATGCTTTATTTTTGAAAGAAAATGAAATTTTTGCAAGGATAATTAGTGATACTTCAGTGATAACTTTTTATTTCTGGTATGTGTAGTGATATTCGTGTGAAAATTTTTAATGTTTTGACAGAAATTGATATTTCGGGTGGAACTGTCCTTATTTTGTAGAGTAAAACTGGTGTTCTGGAAACAATGTGTCATATTATGCTCCTAAGTATCATTTAGTAGAGAGAATATCTTCTTTTGGGAATTAAAAACCATATGTTGTTTAGAACATACTATTCTCAGGAATGAAAAGCATTTTCTTAGGTAAGAAAAATGTATTTTTGCCAGAATACGGAGTGATACTTAAGAGAGAACTTCTTATTTCTGGAAGAAGTGGTGATATTCATGTGTAAATGGTAAAAATTTTAACAGAAACTGTCATTTTGGGTGGAAATGTCCATAATTTGTAGAGGAAAACGGGTATTCTGGTAGAAATGCATCCTATAATGCTACAGTGCATCATTTTCTAGAGAAAATATCTTCTTTTGGTTATGAAAACAGGTATTAGGTTTAGAAAATGCTATTTTTAGTGAAGAAAATTCATATTTTCAAAAGAAACTCAAATATTTGCCAGGATAAATGGTGATGCTTTAGAGAGAACTTATTATTTCTGGTCTATGTAGTGAAAGTCGTGTGTAAATTTCAAAAATTAGAACAGAAATTGATCTTTAGGGGGGAAGTGTCCTTATTTGAAAGAGGAATTCCGGTATTCTGTAAACAATGTATCATATTATGCTGCAAATATTCATTTTTTAGAGGAACTGTCTTCTTTTGAGGATGAAACCCAGTATTTTGGGGAGAAAATGATATTTTTAGGGCTGAAAAGCATTGTATTTGTTAAGAAAAATGTATTTTTGCAAGGATAAGAAGTGATACTCAAGAATGTACCTTTTATTTTTTTCTGGGATAAGTACTGCTATTAATGTCAAAGTTCTCTAAATCTTGACAGAAATTGATATTTTGGGTGGAAATGTCCTTATTTTGTAGAGGAATACAGGAATTCATGAAACACTGTATTCTATTATGCTCCAAAGGAACATTCTGTAGAGATAATGTCTACCTTTGGGGATGAAAACCAGTATTTTGTTTAGAAAATGCTATTTTTAGGAATGAAAAGCATTAGTTTGGTAAGAAAATGAAATATTTTAAAGGATAATTAGTGATACTTATGAGATTCCTTTTTATTTCTGAGATAAGCAAGGATATTAGTGTGAAAGTTTTCTACATTATGACACAACTTGATATTTCTGGTGGGAATGTCCTTATTTTGTAGAGGAATTTGGGAATTCTTGAATCACTGTATTCTATTAGGCTCCAAAGCATCATTCTGTAGGGATAAAGTCTTTCTTTGTGTATGAAAACCAGTGTTTTGTTTAGAAATGCTATTTTTAGGAATGAAATGCTTTATTTTTGAAAGAAAATGAAATTTTTGCAAGGATAATTAGTGATACTTCAGTGATAACTTTTTATTTCTGGTATGTGTAGTGATATTCGTGTGAAAATTTTTAATGTTTTGACAGAAATTGATATTTCGGGTGGAACTGTCCTTATTTTGTAGAGTAAAACTGGTGTTCTGGAAACAATGTGTCATATTATGCTCCTAAGTATCATTTAGTAGAGAGAATATCTTCTTTTGGGAATTAAAAACCATATGTTGTTTAGAACATACTATTCTCAGGAATGAAAAGCATTTTCTTAGGTAAGAAAAATGTATTTTTGCCAGAATACGGAGTGATACTTAAGAGAGAACTTCTTATTTCTGGAAGAAGTGGTGATATTCATGTGTAAATGGTAAAAATTTTAACAGAAACTGTCATTTTGGGTGGAAATGTCCATAATTTGTAGAGGAAAACGGGTATTCTGGTAGAAATGCATCCTATAATGCTACAGTGCATCATTTTCTAGAGAAAATATCTTCTTTTGGTTATGAAAACAGGTATTAGGTTTAGAAAATGCTATTTTTAGTGAAGAAAATTCATATTTTCAAAAGAAACTCAAATATTTGCCAGGATAAATGGTGATGCTTTAGAGAGAACTTATTATTTCTGGTCTATGTAGTGAAAGTCGTGTGTAAATTTCAAAAATTAGAACAGAAATTGATCTTTAGGGGGGAAGTGTCCTTATTTGAAAGAGGAATTCCGGTATTCTGTAAACAATGTATCATATTATGCTGCAAATATTCATTTTTTAGAGGAACTGTCTTCTTTTGAGGATGAAACCCAGTATTTTGGGGAGAAAATGATATTTTTAGGGCTGAAAAGCATTGTATTTGTTAAGAAAAATGTATTTTTGCAAGGATAAGAAGTGATACTCAAGAATGTACCTTTTATTTTTTTCTGGGATAAGTACTGCTATTAATGTCAAAGTTCTCTAAATCTTGACAGAAATTGATATTTTGGGTGGAAATGTCCTTATTTTGTAGAGGAATACAGGAATTCATGAAACACTGTATTCTATTATGCTCCAAAGGAACATTCTGTAGAGATAATGTCTACCTTTGGGGATGAAAACCAGTATTTTGTTTAGAAAATGCTATTTTTAGGAATGAAAAGCATTAGTTTGGTAAGAAAATGAAATATTTTAAAGGATAATTAGTGATACTTATGAGATTCCTTTTTATTTCTGAGATAAGCAAGGATATTAGTGTGAAAGTTTTCTACATTATGACACAACTTGATATTTCTGGTGGGAATGTCCTTATTTTGTAGAGGAATTTGGGAATTCTTGAATCACTGTATTCTATTAGGCTCCAAAGCATCATTCTGTAGGGATAAAGTCTTTCTTTGTGTATGAAAACCAGTGTTTTGTTTAGAAATGCTATTTTTAGGAATGAAATGCTTTATTTTTGAAAGAAAATGAAATTTTTGCAAGGATAATTAGTGATACTTCAGTGATAACTTTTTATTTCTGGTATGTGTAGTGATATTCGTGTGAAAATTTTTAATGTTTTGACAGAAATTGATATTTCGGGTGGAACTGTCCTTATTTTGTAGAGTAAAACTGGTGTTCTGGAAACAATGTGTCATATTATGCTCCTAAGTATCATTTAGTAGAGAGAATATCTTCTTTTGGGAATTAAAAACCATATGATGTTTAGAACATACTATTCTCAGGAATGAAAAGCATTTTCTTAGGTAAGAAAAATGTATTTTTGCCAGAATACGGAGTGATACTTAAGAGAGAACTTCTTATTTCTGGAAGAAGTGGTGATATTCATGTGTAAATGGTAAAAATTTTAACAGAAACTGTCATTTTGGGTGGAAATGTCCATAATTTGTAGAGGAAAACGGGTATTCTGGTAGAAATGCATCCTATAATGCTACAGTGCATCATTTTCTAGAGAAAATATCTTCTTTTGGTTATGAAAACAGGCATTAGGTTTAGAAAATGCTATTTTTAGTGAAGAAAATTCATATTTTTGAAAGAAACTCAAATATTTGCCAGGATAAATGGTGATGCTTTAGAGAGAACTTATTATTTCTGGTCTATGTAGTGAAAGACGTGTGTAAATTTCAAAAATTAGAACAGAAATTGATCTTTAGGGGGAAAGTGTCCTTATTTGAAAGAGGAATTCCGGTATTCTGTAAACAATGTATCATATTATGCTGCAAATATTCATTTTTTAGAGGAACTGTCTTCTTTTGAGGATGAAACCCAGTATTTTGGGGAGAAAATGATATTTTTAGGGCTGAAAAGCATTGTATTTGTTAAGAAAAATGTATTTTTGCAAGGATAAGAAGTGATACTCAAGAATGTACCTTTTTTTTTTTTCTGGGATAAGTACTGCTATTATTGTCAAAGTTCTCTAAATCTTGACAGAAATTGATATTTTGGGTGGAAATGTCCTTATTTTGTAGAGGAATACAGGAATTCATGAAACACTGTATTCTATCATGCTCCAAAGGAACATTGTGTAGAGATAATGTCTACCTTTGGGGATGAAAACCAGTATTTTGTTTAGAAAATGCTATTTTTAGGAATGAAAAGCATTAGTTTGGTAAGAAAATGAAATATTTGAAAGGATAATTAGTGATACTTATGAGATTCCTTTTTATTTCTGAGATAAGCAAGGATATTAGTGTGAAAGTTTTCTACATTATGACACAACTTGATATTTCTGGTGGGAATGTCCTTATTTTGTAGAGGAATTTGGGAATTCTTGAATCACTGTATTCTATTAGGCTCCAAAGCATCATTCTGTAGAAATAAAGTCTTTCTTTGTGTATGAAAACCAGTGTTTTGTTTAGAAATGCTATTTTTAGGAATGAAATGCTTTATTTTTGAAAGAAAATGAAATTTTTGCAAGGATAATTAGTGATACTTCAGTGATAACTTTTTATTTCTGGTATGTGTAGTGATATTCGTGTGAAAATTTTTAATGTTTTGACAGAAATTGATATTTCGGGTGGAACTGTCCTTATTTTGTAGAGTAAAACTGGTGTTCTGGAAACAATGTGTCATATTATGCTCCTAAGTATCATTTAGTAGAGAGAATATCTTCTTTTGGGAATTAAAAACCATATGTTGTTTAGAACATACTATTCTCAGGAATGAAAAGCATTTTCTTAGGTAAGAAAAATGTATTTTTGCCAGAATACGGAGTGATACTTAAGAGAGAACTTCTTATTTCTGGAAGAAGTGGTGATATTCATGTGTAAATGGTAAAAATTTTAACAGAAACTGTCATTTTGGGTGGAAATGTCCATAATTTGTAGAGGAAAACGGGTATTCTGGTAGAAATGCATCCTATAATGCTACAGTGCATCATTTTCTAGAGAAAATATCTTCTTTTGGTTATGAAAACAGGCATTAGGTTTAGAAAATGCTATTTTTAGTGAAGAAAATTCATATTTTCAAAAGAAACTCAAATATTTGCCAGGATAAATGGTGATGCTTTAGAGAGAACTTATTATTTCTGGTCTATGTAGTGAAAGTCGTGTGTAAATTTCAAAAATTAGAACAGAAATTGATCTTTAGGGGGGAAGTGTCCTTATTTGAAAGAGGAATTCCGGTATTCTGTAAACAATGTATCATATTATGCTGCAAATATTCATTTTTTAGAGGAACTGTCTTCTTTTGAGGATGAAACCCAGTATTTTGGGGAGAAAATGATATTTTTAGGGCTGAAAAGCATCGTATTTGTTAAGAAAAATGTACTTTTGGAAGGATAAGAAGTGATACTCAAGAATGTACCTTTTTTTTTTTCTGGGATAAGTACTGCTATTAATGTCACAGTTCTCTAAATCTTGACAGAAATTGATATTTTGGGTGGAAATATCCTTATTTTGTAGAGGAATACAGGAATTCATGAAACACTGTATTCTATTATGCTCCAAAGGAACATTCTGTAGAGATAATGTCTACCTTTGGGGATGAAAACCAGTATTTTGTTTAGAAAATGCTATTTTTAGGAATGAAAAGCATTAGTTTGGTAAGAAAATGAAATATTTGAAAGGATAATTAGTGATACTTATGAGATTCCTTTTTATTTCTGAGATAAGCAAGGATATTAGTGTGAAAGTTTTCTACATTATGACACAACTTGATATTTTTGGTGGGAATGTCCTTATTTTGTAGAGGAATTTGGGAATTCTTGAATCACTGTATTCTATTAGGCTCCAAAGCATCATTCTGTAGGGATAAAGTCTTTCTTTGTGTATGAAAACCAGTGTTTTGTTTAGAAATGCTATTTTTAGGAATGAAATGCTTTATTTTTGAAAGAAAATGAAATTTTTGCAAGGATAATTAGTGATACTTCAGTGATAACTTTTTATTTCTGGTATGTGTAGTGATATTCGTGTGAAAATTTTTAATGTTTTGACAGAAATTGATATTTCGGGTGGAACTGTCCTTATTTTGTAGAGTAAAACTGGTGTTCTGGAAACAATGTGTCATATTATGCTCCTAAGTATCATTTAGTAGAGAGAATATCTTCTTTTGGGAATTAAAAACCATATGTTGTTTAGAACATACTATTCTCAGGAATGAAAAGCATTTTCTTAGGTAAGAAAAATGTATTTTTGCCAGAATACGGAGTGATACTTAAGAGAGAACTTCTTATTTCTGGAAGAAGTGGTGATATTCATGTGTAAATGGTAAAAATTTTAACAGAAACTGTCATTTTGGGTGGAAATGTCCATAATTTGTAGAGGAAAACGGGTATTCTGGTAGAAATGCATCCTATAATGCTACAGTGCATCATTTTCTAGAGAAAATATCTTCTTTTGGTTATGAAAACAGGCATTAGGTTTAGAAAATGCTATTTTTAGTGAAGAAAATTCATATTTTCAAAAGAAACTCAAATATTTGCCAGGATAAATGGTGATGCTTTAGAGAGAACTTATTATTTCTGGTCTATGTAGTGAAAGTCGTGTGTAAATTTCAAAAATTAGAACAGAAATTGATCTTTAGGGGGGAAGTGTCCTTATTTGAAAGAGGAATTCCGGTATTCTGTAAACAATGTATCATATTATGCTGCAAATATTCATTTTTTAGAGGAACTGTCTTCTTTTGAGGATGAAACCCAGTATTTTGGGGAGAAAATGATATTTTTAGGGCTGAAAAGCATTGTATTTGTTAAGAAAAATGTATTTTTGCAAGGATAAGAAGTGATACTCAAGAATGTACCTTTTATTTTTTTCTGGGATAAGTACTGCTATTATTGTCAAAGTTCTCTAAATCTTGACAGAAATTGATATTTTGGGTGGAAATGTCCTTATTTTGTAGAGGAATACAGGAATTCATGAAACACTGTATTCTATTATGCTCCAAAGGAACATTCTGTAGAGATAATGTCTACCTTTGGGGATGAAAACCAGTATTTTGTTTAGAAAATGCTATTTTTAGGAATGAAAAGCATTAGTTTGGTAAGAAAATGAAATATTTGAAAGGATAATTAGTGATACTTATGAGATTCCTTTTTATTTCTGAGATAAGCAAGGATATTAGTGTGAAAGTTTTCTACATTATGACACAACTTGATATTTTTGGTGGGAATGTCCTTATTTTGTAGAGGAATTTGGGAATTCTTGAATCACTGTATTCTATTAGGCTCCAAAGCATCATTCTGTAGGGATAAAGTCTTTCTTTGTGTATGAAAACCAGTGTTTTGTTTAGAAATGCTATTTTTAGGAATGAAATGCTTTATTTTTGAAAGAAAATGAAATTTTTGCAAGGATAATTAGTGATACTTCAGTGATAACTTTTTATTTCTGGTATGTGTAGTGATATTCGTGTGAAAATTTTTAATGTTTTGACAGAAATTGATATTTCGGGTGGAACTGTCCTTATTTTGTAGAGTAAAACTGGTGTTCTGGAAACAATGTGTCATATTATGCTCCTAAGTATCATTTAGTAGAGAGAATATCTTCTTTTGGGAATTAAAAACCATATGTTGTTTAGAACATACTATTCTCAGGAATGAAAAGCATTTTCTTAGGTAAGAAAAATGTATTTTTGCCAGAATACGGAGTGATACTTAAGAGAGAACTTCTTATTTCTGGAAGAAGTGGTGATATTCATGTGTAAATGGTAAAAATTTTAACAGAAACTGTCATTTTGGGTGGAAATGTCCATAATTTGTAGAGGAAAACGGGTATTCTGATAGAAATGCATCCTATAATGCTACAGTGCATCATTTTCTAGAGAAAATATCTTCTTTTGGTTATGAAAACAGGCATTAGGTTTATAAAATGCTATTTTTAGTGAAGAAAATTCATATTTTCGAAAGAAACTCAAATATTTGCCAGGATAAATGGTGATGCTTTAGAGAGAACTTATTATTTCTGGTCTATGTAGTGAAAGTCGTGTGTAAATTTCAAAAATTAGAACAGAAATTGATCTTTAGGGGGGAAGTGTCCTTATTTGAAAGAGGAATTCCAGTATTCTGTAAACAATGTATCATATTATGCTGCAAATATTCATTTTTTAGAGGAACTGTCTTCTTTTGAGGATGAAACCCAGTATTTTGGGGAGAAAATGATATTTTTAGGGCTGAAAAGCATCGTATTTGTTAAGAAAAATGTATTTTTGCAAGGATAAGAAGTGATACTCAAGAATGTACCTTTTATTTTTTTCTGAGATAAGTACTGCTATTAATGTCAAAGTTCTCTAAATCTTGACAGAAATTGATATTTTGGGTGGAAATGTCCTTATTTTGTAGAGGAATACAGGAATTCATGAAACACTGTATTCTATTATGCTCCAAAGGAACATTCTGTAGAGATAATGTCTACCTTTGGGGATGAAAACCAGTATTTTGTTTAGAAAATGCTATTTTTAGGAATGAAAAGCATTAGTTTGGTAAGAAAATGAAATATTTGAAAGGATAATTAGTGATACTTATGAGATTCCTTTTTATTTCTGAGATAAGCAAGGATATTAGTGTGAAAGTTTTCTACATTATGACACAACTTGATATTTCTGGTGGGAATGTCCTTATTTTGTAGAGGAATTTGGGAATTCTTGAATCACTGTATTCTATTAGGCTCCAAAGCATCATTCTGTAGGGATAAAGTCTTTCTTTGTGTATGAAAACCAGTGTTTTGTTTAGAAATGCTATTTTTAGGAATGAAATGCTTTATTTTTGAAAGAAAATGAAATTTTTGCAAGGATAATTAGTGATACTTCAGTGATAACTTTTTATTTCTGGTATGTGTAGTGATATTCGTGTGAAAATTTTTAATGTTTTGACAGAAATTGATATTTCGGGTGGAACTGTCCTTATTTTGTAGAGTAAAACTGGTGTTCTGGAAACAATGTGTCATATTATGCTCCTAAGTATCATTTAGTAGAGAGAATATCTTCTTTTGGGAATTAAAAACCATATGTTGTTTAGAACATACTATTCTCAGGAATGAAAAGCATTTTCTTAGGTAAGAAAAATGTATTTTTGCCAGAATACGGAGTGATACTTAAGAGAGAACTTCTTATTTCTGGAAGAAGTGGTGATATTCATGTGTAAATGGTAAAAATTTTAACAGAAACTGTCATTTTGGGTGGAAATGTCCATAATTTGTAGAGGAAAACGGGTATTCTGGTAGAAATGCATCCTATAATGCTACAGTGCATCATTTTCTAGAGAAAATATCTTCTTTTGGTTATGAAAACAGGCATTAGGTTTAGAAAATGCTATTTTTAGTGAAGAAAATTCATATTTTCAAAAGAAACTCAAATATTTGCCAGGATAAATGGTGATGCTTTAGAGAGAACTTATTATTTCTGGTCTATGTAGTGAAAGTCGTGTGTAAATTTCAAAAATTAGAACAGAAATTGATCTTTAGGGGGGAAGTGTCCTTATTTGAAAGAGGAATTCCGGTATTCTGTAAACAATGTATCATATTATGCTGCAAATATTCATTTTTTAGAGGAACTGTCTTCTTTTGAGGATGAAACCCAGTATTTTGGGGAGAAAATGATATTTTTAGGGCTGAAAAGCATTGTATTTGTTAAGAAAAATGTATTTTTGCAAGGATAAGAAGTGATACTCAAGAATGTACCTTTTTTTTTTTCTGGGATAAGTACTGCTATTATTGTCAAAGTTCTCTAAATCTTGACAAAAATTGATATTTTGGGTGTAAATGTCCTTATTTTGTAGAGGAATACAGGAATTCATGAAACACTGTATTCTATTATGCTCCAAAGGAACATTCTGTAGAGATAATGTCTACCTTTGGGGATGAAAACCAGTATTTTGTTTAGAAAATGCTATTTTTAGGAATGAAAAGCATTAGTTTGGTAAGAAAATGAAATATTTGAAAGGATAATTAGTGATACTTATGAGATTCCTTTTTATTTCTGAGATAAGCAAGGATATTAGTGTGAAAGTTTTCTACATTATGACACAACTTGATATTTCTGGTGGGAATGTCCTTATTTTGTAGAGGAATTTGGGAATTCTTGAATCACTGTATTCTATTAGGCTCCAAAGCATCATTCTGTAGGGATAAAGTCTTTCTTTGTGTATGAAAACCAGTGTTTTGTTTAGAAATGCTATTTTTAGGAATGAAATGCTTTATTTTTGAAAGAAAATGAAATTTTTGCAAGGATAATTAGTGATACTTCAGTGATAACTTTTTATTTCTGGTATGTGTAGTGATATTCGTGTGAAAATTTTTAATGTTTTGACAGAAATTGATATTTCGGGTGGAACTGTCCTTATTTTGTAGAGTAAAACTGGTGTTCTGGAAACAATGTGTCATATTATGCTCCTAAGTATCATTTAGTAGAGAGAATATCTTCTTTTGGGAATTAAAAACCATATGTTGTTTAGAACATACTATTCTCAGGAATGAAAAGCATTTTCTTAGGTAAGAAAAATGTATTTTTGCCAGAATACGGAGTGATACTTAAGAGAGAACTTCTTATTTCTGGAAGAAGTGGTGATATTCATGTGTAAATGGTAAAAATTTTAACAGAAACTGTCATTTTGGGTGGAAATGTCCATAATTTGTAGAGGAAAACGGGTATTCTGGTAGAAATGCATCCTATAATGCTACAGTGCATCATTTTCTAGAGAAAATATCTTCTTTTGGTTATGAAAACAGGCATTAGGTTTAGAAAATGCTATTTTTAGTGAAGAAAATTCATATTTTCAAAAGAAACTCAAATATTTGCCAGGATAAATGGTGATGCTTTAGAGAGAACTTATTATTTCTGGTCTATGTAGTGAAAGTCGTGTGTAAATTTCAAAAATTAGAACAGAAATTGATCTTTAGGGGGGAAGTGTCCTTATTTGAAAGAGGAATTCCGGTATTCTGTAAACAATGTATCATATTATGCTGCAAATATTCATTTTTTAGAGGAACTGTCTTCTTTTGAGGATGAAACCCAGTATTTTGGGGAGAAAATGATATTTTTAGGGCTGAAAAGCATTGTATTTGTTAAGAAAAATGTATTTTTGCAAGGATAAGAAGTGATACTCAAGAATGTACCTTTTTTTTTTTCTGGGATAAGTACTGCTATTATTGTCAAAGTTCTCTAAATCTTGACAGAAATTGATATTTTGGGTGTAAATGTCCTTATTTTGTAGAGGAATACAGGAATTCATGAAACACTGTATTCTATTATGCTCCAAAGGAACATTCTGTAGAGATAATGTCTACCTTTGGGGATGAAAACCAGTATTTTGTTTAGAAAATGCTATTTTTAGGAATGAAAAGCATTAGTTTGGTAAGAAAATGAAATATTTGAAAGGATAATTAGTGATACTTATGAAATTCCTTTTTATTTCTGAGATAAGCAAGGATATTAGTGTGAAAGTTTTCTACATTATGACACAACTTGATATTTCTGGTGGGAATGTCCTTATTTTGTAGAGGAATTTGGGAATTCTTGAATCACTGTATTCTATTAGGCTCCAAAGCATCATTCTGTAGGGATAAAGTCTTTCTTTGTGTATGAAAACCAGTGTTTTGTTTAGAAATGCTATTTTTAGGAATGAAATGCTTTATTTTTGAAAGAAAATGAAATTTTTGCAAGGATAATTAGTGATACTTCAGTGATAACTTTTTATTTCTGGTATGTGTAGTGATATTCGTGTGAAAATTTTTAATGTTTTGACAGAAATTGATATTTCGGGTGGAACTGTCCTTATTTTGTAGAGTAAAACTGGTGTTCTGGAAACAATGTGTCATATTATGCTCCTAAGTATCATTTAGTAGAGAGAATATCTTCTTTTGGGAATTAAAAACCATATGTTGTTTAGAACATACTATTCTCAGGAATGAAAAGCATTTTCTTAGGTAAGAAAAATGTATTTTTGCCAGAATACGGAGTGATACTTAAGAGAGAACTTCTTATTTCTGGAAGAAGTGGTGATATTCATGTGTAAATGGTAAAAATTTTAACAGAAACTGTCATTTTGGGTGGAAATGTCCATAATTTGTAGAGGAAAACGGGTATTCTGGTAGAAATGCATCCTATAATGCTACAGTGCATCATTTTCTAGAGAAAATATCTTCTTTTGGTTATGAAAACAGGCATTAGGTTTAGAAAATGCTATTTTTAGTGAAGAAAATTCATATTTTCAAAAGAAACTCAAATATTTGCCAGGATAAATGGTGATGCTTTAGAGAGAACTTATTATTTCTGGTCTATGTAGTGAAAGTCGTGTGTAAATTTCAAAAATTAGAACAGAAATTGATCTTTAGGGGGGAAGTGTCCTTATTTGAAAGAGGAATTCCGGTATTCTGTAAACAATGTATCATATTATGCTGCAAATATTCATTTTTTAGAGGAACTGTCTTCTTTTGAGGATGAAACCCAGTATTTTGGGGAGAAAATGATATTTTTAGGGCTGAAAAGCATTGTATTTGTTAAGAAAAATGTATTTTTGCAAGGATAAGAAGTGATACTCAAGAATGTACCTTTTTTTTTTTCTGGGATAAGTACTGCTATTATTGTCAAAGTTCTCTAAATCTTGACAAAAATTGATATTTTGGGTGTAAATGTCCTTATTTTGTAGAGGAATACAGGAATTCATGAAACACTGTATTCTATTATGCTCCAAAGGAACATTCTGTAGAGATAATGTCTACCTTTGGGGATGAAAACCAGTATTTTGTTTAGAAAATGCTATTTTTAGGAATGAAAAGCATTAGTTTGGTAAGAAAATGAAATATTTGAAAGGATAATTAGTGATACTTATGAGATTCCTTTTTATTTCTGAGATAAGCAAGGATATTAGTGTGAAAGTTTTCTACATTATGACACAACTTGATATTTCTGGTGGGAATGTCCTTATTTTGTAGAGGAATTTGGGAATTCTTGAATCACTGTATTCTATTAGGCTCCAAAGCATCATTCTGTAGGGATAAAGTCTTTCTTTGTGTATGAAAACCAGTGTTTTGTTTAGAAATGCTATTTTTAGGAATGAAATGCTTTATTTTTGAAAGAAAATGAAATTTTTGCAAGGATAATTAGTGATACTTCAGTGATAACTTTTTATTTCTGGTATGTGTAGTGATATTCGTGTGAAAATTTTTAATGTTTTGACAGAAATTGATATTTCGGGTGGAACTGTCCTTATTTTGTAGAGTAAAACTGGTGTTCTGGAAACAATGTGTCATATTATGCTCCTAAGTATCATTTAGTAGAGAGAATATCTTCTTTTGGGAATTAAAAACCATATGTTGTTTAGAACATACTATTCTCAGGAATGAAAAGCATTTTCTTAGGTAAGAAAAATGTATTTTTGCCAGAATACGGAGTGATACTTAAGAGAGAACTTCTTATTTCTGGAAGAAGTGGTGATATTCATGTGTAAATGGTAAAAATTTTAACAGAAACTGTCATTTTGGGTGGAAATGTCCATAATTTGTAGAGGAAAACGGGTATTCTGGTAGAAATGCATCCTATAATGCTACAGTGCATCATTTTCTAGAGAAAATATCTTCTTTTGGTTATGAAAACAGGCATTAGGTTTAGAAAATGCTATTTTTAGTGAAGAAAATTCATATTTTCAAAAGAAACTCAAATATTTGCCAGGATAAATGGTGATGCTTTAGAGAGAACTTATTATTTCTGGTCTATGTAGTGAAAGTCGTGTGTAAATTTCAAAAATTAGAACAGAAATTGATCTTTAGGGGGGAAGTGTCCTTATTTGAAAGAGGAATTCCGGTATTCTGTAAACAATGTATCATATTATGCTGCAAATATTCATTTTTTAGAGGAACTGTCTTCTTTTGAGGATGAAACCCAGTATTTTGGGGAGAAAATGATATTTTTAGGGCTGAAAAGCATTGTATTTGTTAAGAAAAATGTATTTTTGCAAGGATAAGAAGTGATACTCAAGAATGTACCTTTTTTTTTTTCTGGGATAAGTACTGCTATTATTGTCAAAGTTCTCTAAATCTTGACAGAAATTGATATTTTGGGTGTAAATGTCCTTATTTTGTAGAGGAATACAGGAATTCATGAAACACTGTATTCTATTATGCTCCAAAGGAACATTCTGTAGAGATAATGTCTACCTTTGGGGATGAAAACCAGTATTTTGTTTAGAAAATGCTATTTTTAGGAATGAAAAGCATTAGTTTGGTAAGAAAATGAAATATTTGAAAGGATAATTAGTGATACTTATGAGATTCCTTTTTATTTCTGAGATAAGCAAGGATATTAGTGTGAAAGTTTTCTACATTATGACACAACTTGATATTTCTGGTGGGAATGTCCTTATTTTGTAGAGGAATTTGGGAATTCTTGAATCACTGTATTCTATTAGGCTCCAAAGCATCATTCTGTAGGGATAAAGTCTTTCTTTGTGTATGAAAACCAGTGTTTTGTTTAGAAATGCTATTTTTAGGAATGAAATGCTTTATTTTTGAAAGAAAATGAAATTTTTGCAAGGATAATTAGTGATACTTCAGTGATAACTTTTTATTTCTGGTATGTGTAGTGATATTCGTGTGAAAATTTTTAATGTTTTGACAGAAATTGATATTTCGGGTGGAACTGTCCTTATTTTGTAGAGTAAAACTGGTGTTCTGGAAACAATGTGTCATATTATGCTCCTAAGTATCATTTAGTAGAGAGAATATCTTCTTTTGGGAATTAAAAACCATATGTTGTTTAGAACATACTATTCTCAGGAATGAAAAGCATTTTCTTAGGTAAGAAAAATGTATTTTTGCCAGAATACGGAGTGATACTTAAGAGAGAACTTCTTATTTCTGGAAGAAGTGGTGATATTCATGTGTAAATGGTAAAAATTTTAACAGAAACTGTCATTTTGGGTGGAAATGTCCATAATTTGTAGAGGAAAACGGGTATTCTGGTAGAAATGCATCCTATAATGCTACAGTGCATCATTTTCTAGAGAAAATATCTTCTTTTGGTTATGAAAACAGGTATTAGGTTTAGAAAATGCTATTTTTAGTGAAGAAAATTCATATTTTCGAAAGAAACTCAAATATTTGCCAGGATAAATGGTGATGCTTTAGAGAGAACTTATTATTTCTGGTCTATGTAGTGAAAGTCGTGTGTAAATTTCAAAAATTAGAACAGAAATTGATCTTTAGGGGGGAAGTGTCCTTATTTGAAAGAGGAATTCCGGTATTCTGTAAACAATGTATCATATTATGCTGCAAATATTCATTTTTTAGAGGAACTGTCTTCTTTTGAGGATGAAACCCAGTATTTTGGGGAGAAAATGATATTTTTAGGGCTGAAAAGCATTGTATTTGTTAAGAAAAATGTATTTTTGCAAGGATAAGAAGTGATACTCAAGAATGTACCTTTTTTTTTTTTCTGGGATAAGTACTGCTATTATTGTCAAAGTTCTCTAAATCTTGACAGAAATTGATATTTTGGGTGGAAATGTCCTTATTTTGTAGAGGAATGCAGGAATTCATGAAACACTGTATTCTATTATGCTCCAAAGGAACATTCTGTAGAGATAATGTCTACCTTTGGGGATGAAAACCAGTATTTTGTTTAGAAAATGCTATTTTTAGGAATGAAAAGCATTAGTTTGGTAAGAAAATGAAATATTTGAAAGGATAATTAGTGATACTTATGAGATTCCTTTTTATTTCTGAGATAAGCAAGGATATTAGTGTGAAAGTTTTCTACATTATGACACAACTTGATATTTCTGGTGGGAATGTCCTTATTTTGTAGAGGAATTTGGGAATTCTTGAATCACTGTATTCTATTAGGCTCCAAAGCATCATTCTGTAGGGATAAAGTCTTTCTTTGTGTATGAAAACCAGTGTTTTGTTTGGAAATGCTATTTTTAGGAATGAAATGCTTTATTTTTGAAAGAAAATGAAATTTTTGCAAGGATAATTAGTGATACTTCAGTGATAACTTTTTATTTCTGGTATGTGTAGTGATATTCGTGTGAAAATTTTTAATGTTTTGACAGAAATTGATATTTCGGGTGGAACTGTCCTTATTTTGTAGAGTAAAACTGGTGTTCTGGAAACAATGTGTCATATTATGCTCCTAAGTATCATTTAGTAGAGAGAATATCTTCTTTTGGGAATTAAAAACCATATGTTGTTTAGAACATACTATACTCAGGAATGAAAAGCATTTTCTTAGGTAAGAAAAATGTATTTTTGCCAGAATACGGAGTGATACTTAAGAGAGAACTTCTTATTTCTGGAAGAAGTGGTGATATTCATGTGTAAATGGTAAAAATTTTAACAGAAATTGTCATTTTGGGTGGAAATGTCCATAATTTGTAGAGGAAAACGGGTATTCTGGTAGAAATGCATCCTATAATGCTACAGTGCATCATTTTCTAGAGAAAATATCTTCTTTTGGTTATGAAAACAGGTATTAGGTTTAGAAAATGCTATTTTTAGTGAAGAAAATTCATATTTTCGAAAGAAACTCAAATATTTGCCAGGATAAATGGTGATGCTTTAGAGAGAACTTATTATTTCTGGTCTATGTAGTGAAAGTCGTGTGTAAATTTCAAAAATTAGAACAGAAATTGATCTTTAGGGGGGAAGTGTCCTTATTTGAAAGAGGAATTCCGGTATTCTGTAAACAATGTATCATATTATGCTGCAAATATTCATTTTTTAGAGGAACTGTCTTCTTTTGAGGATGAAACCCAGTATGTTGGGGAGAAAATGATATTTTTAAGGCTGAAAAGCATTGTATTTGTTAAGAAAAATGTATTTTTGCAAGGATAAGAAGTGATACTCAAGAATGTACCTTTTTTTTTTTCTGGGATAAGTACTGCTATTATTGTCAAAGTACTCTAAATCTTGACAGAAATTGATATTTTGGGTGGAAATGTCCTTACTTTGTAGAGGAATACAGGAATTCATGAAACACTGTATTCTATTATGCTCCAAAGGAACATTCTGTAGAGATAATGTCTACCTTTGGGGATGAAAACCAGTATTTTGTTTAGAAAATGCTATTTTTAGGAATGAAAAGCATTAGTTTGGTAAGAAAATGAAATATTTGAAAGGATAATTAGTGATACTAATGAGATTCCTTTTTATTCCTGGGATAAGTACTGCTATTATTGTCAAAGTTCTCTAAATCTTGACAGAAATTGATATTTTGGGTGGAAATGTCCTTATTTTGTAGAGGAATACAGGAATTCATGAAACACTGTATTCTATTATGCTCCAAAGGAACATTCTGTAGAGATAATGTCTACCTTTGGGGATGAAAACCAGTATTTTGTTTAGAAAATGCTATTTTTAGGAATGAAATGCTTTATTTTTGAAAGAAAATGAAATTTTTGCAAGGATAATTAGTGATACTTCAGTGATAATTTTTTATTTCTGGTATGTGTAGTGATATTCGTGTGAAAATTTTTAATGTTTTGACAGAAATTGATATTTCGGGTGGAACTGTCCTTATTTTGTAGAGTAAAACTGGTGTTCTGGAAACAATGTGTCATATTATGCTCCTAAGTATCATTTAGTAGAGAGAATATCTTCTTTTGGGAATTAAAAACCATATGTTGTTTAGAACATACTATACTCAGGAATGAAAAGCATTTTCTTAGGTAAGAAATATGTATTTTTGCCAGAATACGGAGTGATACTTAAGAGAGAACTTCTTATTTCTGGAAGAAGTGGTGATATTCATGTGTAAATGGTAAAAATTTTAACAGAAACTGTCATTTTGGGTGGAAATGTCCATAATTTGTAGAGGAAAACGGGTATTCTGGTAGAAATGCATCCTATAATGCTACAGTGCATCATTTTCTAGAGAAAATATCTTCTTTTGGTTATGAAAACAGGTATTAGGTTTAGAAAATGCTATTTTTAGTGAAGAAAATTCATATTTTCAAAAGAAACTCAAATATTTGCCAGGATAAATGGTGATGCTTTAGAGAGAACTTATTATTTCTGGTCTATGTAGTGAAAGGTGTGTGTAAATTTCAAAAATTAGAACAGAAATTGATCTTTAGGGGGGAAGTGTCCTTATTTGAAAGAGGAATTCCGGTATTCTGTAAACAATGTATCATATTATGCTGCAAATATTCATTTTTTAGAGGAACTGTCTTCTTTTGAGGATGAAACCCAGTATTTTGGGGAGAAAATGATATTTTTAGGGCTGAAAAGCATTGTATTTGTTAAGAAAAATGTACTTTTGCAAGGATAAGAAGTGATACTCAAGAATGTACCTTTTTTTTTTTTCTGGGATAAGTACTGCTATTAATGTCAAAGTTCTCTAAATCTTGACAGAAATTGATATTTTGGGTGGAAATGTCCTTATTTTGTAGAGGAATACAGGAATTCATGAAACACTGTATTCTATTATGCTCCAAAGGAACATTCTGTAGAGAGAATGTCTACCTTTGGGGATGAAAACCAGTATTTTGTTTAGAAAATGCTATTTTTAGGAATGAAAAGCATTAGTTTGGTAAGAAAATGAAATATTTGAAAGGATAATTAGTGATACTTATGAGATTCCTTTTTATTTCTGGGATAAGCAAGGATATTAGTGTGAAAGTTTTCTACATTATGACACAACTTGATATTTCTGGTGGGAATGTCCTTATTTTGTAGAGGAATTTGGGAATTCTTGAATCACTGTATTCTATTAGGCTCCAAAGCATCATTCTGTAGGGATAAAGTCTTTCTTTGTGTATGAAAACCAGTGTTTTGTTTGGAAATGCTATTTTTAGGAATGAAATGCTTTATTTTTGAAAGAAAATGAAATTTTTGCAAGGATAATTAGTGATACTTCAGTGATAACTTTTTATTTCTGGTATGTGTAGTGATATTCGTGTGAAAATTTTTAATGTTTTGACAGAAATTGATATTTCGGGTGGAACTGTCCTTATTTTGTAGAGTAAAACTGGTGTTCTGGAAACAATGTGTCATATTATGCTCCTAAGTATCATTTAGTAGAGAGAATATCTTCTTTTGGGAATTAAAAACCATATGTTGTTTAGAACATACTATACTCAGGAATGAAAAGCATTTTCTTAGGTAAGAAAAATGTATTTTTGCCAGAATACGGAATGATACTTAAGAGAGAACTTCTTATTTCTGGAAGAAGTGGTGATATTCATGTGTAAATGGTAAAAATTTTAACAGAAACTGTCATTTTGGGTGGAAATGTCCATAATTTGTAGAGGAAAACGGGTATTCTGGTAGAAATGCATCCTATAATGCTACAGTGCATCATTTTCTAGAGAAAATATCTTCTTTTGGTTATGAAAACAGGTATTAGGTTTAGAAAATGCTATTTTTAGTGAAGAAAATTCATATTTTCAAAAGAAACTCAAATATTTGCCAGGATAAATGGTGATGCTTTAGAGAGAACTTATTATTTCTGGTCTATGTAGTGAAAGTCGTGTGTAAATTTCAAAAATTAGAACAGAAATTGATCTTTAGGGGGGAAGTGTCCTTATTTGAAAGAGGAATTCCGGTATTCTGTAAACAATGTATCATATTATGCTGCAAATATTCATTTTTTAGAGGAACTGTCTTCTTTTGAGGATGAAACCCAGTATTTTGGGGAGAAAATGATATTTTTAGGGCTGAAAAGCATTGTATTTGTTAAGAAAAACGTACTTTTGCAAGGATAAGAAGTGATACTCAAGAATGTACCTTTTTTTTTTTTCTGGGATAAGTACTGCTATTATTGTCAAAGTTCTCTAAATCTTGACAGAAATTGATATTTTGGGTGGAAATGTCCTTATTTTGTAGAGGAATACAGGAATTCATGAAACACTGTATTCTATTATGCTCCAAAGGAACATTCTGTAGAGATAATGTCTACCTTTGGGGATGAAAACCAGTATTTTGTTTAGAAAATGCTATTTTTAGGAATGAAAAGCATTAGTTTGGTAAGAAAATGAAATATTTGAAAGGATAATTAGTGATACTTATGAGATTCGTTTTTATTTCTGGGATAAGCAAGGATATTAGTGTGAAAGTTTTCTACATTATGACACAACTTGATATTTCTGGTGGGAATGTCCTTATTTTGTAGAGGAATTTGGGAATTCTTGAATCACTGTATTCTATTAGGCTCCAAAGCATCATTCTGTAGGGATAAAGTCTTTCTTTGTGTATGAAAACCAGTGTTTTGTTTGGAAATGCTATTTTTAGGAATGAAATGCTTTATTTTTGAAAGAAAATGAAATTTTTGCAAGGATAATTAGTGATACTTCAGTGATAACTTTTTATTTCTGGTATGTGTAGTGATATTCGTGTGAAAATTTTTAATGTTTTGACAGAAATTGATATTTCGGGTGGAACTGTCCTTATTTTGTAGAGTAAAACTGGTGTTCTGGAAACAATGTGTCATATTATGCTCCTAAGTATCATTTAGTAGAGAGAATATCTTCTTTTGGGAATTAAAAACCATATGTTGTTTAGAACATACTATACTCAGGAATGAAAAGCATTTTCTTAGGTAAGAAAAATGTATTTTTGCCAGAATACGGAATGATACTTAAGAGAGAACTTCTTATTTCTGGAAGAAGTGGTGATATTCATGTGTAAATGGTAAAAATTTTAACAGAAACTGTCATTTTGGGTGGAAATGTCCATAATTTGTAGAGGAAAACGGGTATTCTGGTAGAAATGCATCCTATAATGCTACAGTGCATCATTTTCTAGAGAAAATATCTTCTTTTGGTTATGAAAACAGGTATTAGGTTTAGAAAATGCTATTTTTAGTGAAGAAAATTCATATTTTCAAAAGAAACTCAAATATTTGCCAGGATAAATGGTGATGCTTTAGAGAGAACTTATTATTTCTGGTCTATGTAGTGAAAGTCGTGTGTAAATTTCAAAAATTAGAACAGAAATTGATCTTTAGGGGGGAAGTGTCCTTATTTGAAAGAGGAATTCCGGTATTCTGTAAACAATGTATCATATTATGCTGCAAATATTCATTTTTTAGAGGAACTGTCTTCTTTTGAGGATGAAACCCAGTATTTTGGGGAGAAAATGATATTTTTAGGGCTGAAAAGCATTGTATTTGTTAAGAAAAACGTACTTTTGCAAGGATAAGAAGTGATACTCAAGAATGTACCTTTTTTTTTTTTCTGGGATAAGTACTGCTATTATTGTCAAAGTTCTCTAAATCTTGACAGAAATTGATATTTTGGGTGGAAATGTCCTTATTTTGTAGAGGAATACAGGAATTCATGAAACACTGTATTCTATTATGCTCCAAAGGAACATTCTGTAGAGATAATGTCTACCTTTGGGGATGAAAACCAGTATTTTGTTTAGAAAATGCTATTTTTAGGAATGAAAAGCATTAGTTTGGTAAGAAAATGAAATATTTGAAAGGATAATTAGTGATACTTATGAGATTCGTTTTTATTTCTGGGATAAGCAAGGATATTAGTGTGAAAGTTTTCTACATTATGACACAACTTGATATTTCTGGTGGGAATGTCCTTATTTTGTAGAGGAATTTGGGAATTCTTGAATCACTGTATTCTATTAGGCTCCAAAGCATCATTCTGTAGGGATAAAGTCTTTCTTTGTGTATGAAAACCAGTGTTTTGTTTAGAAATGCTATTTTTAGGAATGAAATGCTTTATTTTTGAAAGAAAATGAAATTTTTGCAAGGATAATTAGTGATACTTCAGTGATAACTTTTTATTTCTGGTATGTGTAGTGATATTCGTGTGAAAATTTTTAATGTTTTGACAGAAATTGATATTTCGGGTGGAACTGTCCTTATTTTGTAGAGTAAAACTGGTGTTCTGGAAACAATGTGTCATATTATGCTCCTAAGTATCATTTAGTAGAGAGAATATCTTCTTTTGGGAATTAAAAACCATATGTTGTTTAGAACATACTATACTCAGGAATGAAAAGCATTTTCTTAAGTAGGAAATATGTATTTTTGCCAGAATACGGAGTGATACTTAAGAGAGAACTTCTTATTTCTGGAAGAAGTGGTGATATTCATGTGTAAATGGTAAAAATTTTAACAGAAACTGTCATTTTGGGTGGAAATGTCCATAATTTGTAGAGGAAAACGGGTATTCTGGTAGAAATGCATCCTATAATGCTACAGTGCATCATTTTCTAGAGAAAATATCTTCTTTTGGTTATGAAAACAGGTATTAGGTTTAGAAAATGCTATTTTTAGTGAAGAAAATTCATATTTTCAAAAGAAACTCAAATATTTGCCAGGATAAATGGTGATGCTTTAGAGAGAACTTATTATTTCTGGTCTATGTAGTGAAAGTTGTGTGTAAATTTCAAAAATTAGAACAGAAATTGATCTTTAGGGGAGAAGTGTCCTTATTTGAAAGAGGAATTCCGGTATTCTGTAAACAATGTATCATATTATGCTGCAAATATTCATTTTTTAGAGGAACTGTCTTCTTTTGAGGATGAAACCCAGTATTTTGGGGAGAAAATGATATTTTTAGGGCTGAAAAGCATTGTATTTGTTAAGAAAAATGTACTTTTGCAAGGATAAGAAGTGATACTCAAGAATGTACCTTTTTTTTTTTTCTGGGATAAGTACTGCTATTATTGTCAAAGTTCTCTAAATCTTGACAGAAATTGATATTTTGGGTGGAAATGTCCTTATTTTGTAGAGGAATACAGGAATTCATGAAACACTGTATTCTATTATGCTCCAAAGGAACATTCTGTAGAGATAATGTCTACCTTTGGGGATGAAAACCAGTATTTTGTTTAGAAAATGCTATTTTTAGGAATGAAATGCTTTATTTTTGAAAGAAAATGAAATTTTTGCAAGGATAATTAGTGATACTTCAGTGATAACTTTTTATTTCTGGTATGTGTAGTGATATTCGTGTGAATATTTTTAATGTTTTGACAGAAATTGATATTTCGGGTGGAACTGTCCTTATTTTGTAGAGTAAAACTGGTGTTCTGGAAACAATGTGTCATATTATGCTCCTAAGTATCATTTAGTAGAGAGAATATCTTCTTTTGGGAATTAAAAACCATATGTTGTTTAGAACATACTATACTCAGGAATGAAAAGCATTTTCTTAGGTAGGAAATATGTATTTTTGCCAGAATACGGAGTGATACTTAAGAGAGAACTTCTTATTTCTGGAAGAAGTGGTGATATTCATGTGTAAATGGTAAAAATTTTAACAGAAACTGTCATTTTGGGTGGAAATGTCCATAATTTGTAGAGGAAAACGGGTATTCTGGTAGAAATGCATCCTATAATGCTACAGTGCATCATTTTCTAGAGAAAATATCTTCTTTTGGTTATGAAAACAGGTATTAGGTTTAGAAAATGCTATTTTTAGTGAAGAAAATTCATATTTTCAAAAGAAACTCAAATATTTGCCAGGATAAATGGTGATGCTTTAGAGAGGACTTATTATTTCTGGTCTATGTAGTGAAAGTCGTGTGTAAATTTCAAAAATTAGAACAGAAATTGATCTTTAGGGTGAAAGTGTACTTATTTGAAAGAGGAATTCCGGTATTCTGTAAACAATGTATCATATTATGCTGCAAATATTCATTTTTTAGAGGAACTGTCTTCTTTTGAGGATGAAACCCAGTATTTTGGGGAGAAAATGATATTTTTAGGGCTGAAAAGCATTGTATTTGTTAAGAAAAATGTATTTTTGCAAGGATAAGAAGTGATACTCAAGAATGTACCTTTTTTTTTTTTCTGGGATAAGTACTGCTATTAATGTCAAAGTTCTCTAAATCTTGACAGAAATTGATATTTTGGGTGGAAATGTCCTTATTTTGTAGAGGAATACAGGAATTCATGAAACACTGTATTCTATTATGCTCCAAAGGAACATTCTGTAGAGAGAATGTCTACCTTTGGGGATGAAAACCAGTATTTTGTTTAGAAAATGCTATTTTTAGGAATGAAAAGCATTAGTTTGGTAAGAAAATGAAATATTTGAAAGGATAATTAGTGATACTTATGAGATTCCTTTTTATTTCTGGGATAAGCAAGGATATTAGTGTGAAAGTTTTCTACATTATGACACAACTTGATATTTCTGGTGGGAATGTCCTTATTTTGTAGAGGAATTTGGGAATTCTTGAATCACTGTATTCTATTAGGCTCCAAAGCATCATTCTGTAGAGATAAAGTCTTTCTTTGTGTATGAAAACCAGTGTTTTGTTTGGAAATGCTATTTTTAGGAATGAAATGCTTTATTTTTGAAAGAAAATGAAATTTTTGCAAGGATAATTAGTGATACTTCAGTGATAACTTTTTATTTCTGGTATGTGTAGTGATATTCGTGTGAAAATTTTTAATGTTTTGACAGAAATTGATATTTCGGGTGGAACTGTCCTTATTTTGTAGAGTAAAACTGGTGTTCTGGAAACAATGTGTCATATTATGCTCCTAAGTATCATTTAGTAGAGAGAATATCTTCTTTTGGGAATTAAAAACCATATGTTGTTTAGAACATACTATACTCAGGAATGAAAAGCATTTTCTTAGGTAAGAAATATGTATTTTTGCCAGAATACGGAGTGATACTTAAGAGAGAACTTCTTATTTCTGGAAGAAGTGGTGATATTCATGTGTAAATGGTAAAAATTTTAACAGAAACTGTCATTTTGGGTGGAAATGTCCATAATTTGTAGAGGAAAACGGGTATTCTGGTAGAAATGCATCCTATAATGCTACAGTGCATCATTTTCTAGAGAAAATATCTTCTTTTGGTTATGAAAACAGGTATTAGGTTTAGAAAATGCTATTTTTAGTGAAGAAAATTCATATTTTCAAAAGAAACTCAAATATTTGCCAGGATAAATGGTGATGCTTTAGAGAGAACTTATTATTTCTGGACTATGTAGTGAAAATTGTGTGTAAATTTCAAAAATTAGAACAGAAATTGATCTTTAGGGGGGAAGTGTCCTTATTTGAAAGAGGAATTCCGGTATTCTGTAAACAATGTATCATATTATGCTGCAAATATTCATTTTTTAGAGGAACTGTCTTCTTTTGAGGATGAAACCCAGTATTTTGGGGAGAAAATGATATTTTTAGGGCTGAAAAGCATTGTATTTGTTAAGAAAAATGTACTTTTGCAAGGATAAGAAGTGATACTCAAGAATGTACCTTTTTTTTTTTTCTGGGATAAGTACTGCTATTATTGTCAAAGTTCTCTAAATCTTGACAGAAATTGATATTTTGGGTGGAAATGTCCTTATTTTGTAGAGGAATACAGGAATTCATGAAACACTGTATTCTATTATGCTCCAAAGGAACATTCTGTAGAGATAATGTCTACCTTTGGGGATGAAAACCAGTATTTTGTTTAGAAAATGCTATTTTTAGGAATGAAATGCTTTATTTTTGAAAGAAAATGAAATTTTTGCAAGGATAATTAGTGATACTTCAGTGATAACTTTTTATTTCTGGTATGTGTAGTGATATTCGTGTGAATATTTTTAATGTTTTGACAGAAATTGATATTTCGGGTGGAACTGTCCTTATTTTGTAGAGTAAAACTGGTGTTCTGGAAACAATGTGTCATATTATGCTCCTAAGTATCATTTAGTAGAGAGAATATCTTCTTTTGGGAATTAAAAACCATATGTTGTTTAGAACATACTATACTCAGGAATGAAAAGCATTTTCTTAGGTAGGAAATATGTATTTTTGCCAGAATACGGAGTGATACTTAAGAGAGAACTTCTTATTTCTGGAAGAAGTGGTGATATTCATGTGTAAATGGTAAAAATTTTAACAGAAACTGTCATTTTGGGTGGAAATGTCCATAATTTGTAGAGGAAAACGGGTATTCTGGTAGAAATGCATCCTATAATGCTACAGTGCATCATTTTCTAGAGAAAATATCTTCTTTTGGTTATGAAAACAGGTATTAGGTTTAGAAAATGCTATTTTTAGTGAAGAAAATTCATATTTTCAAAAGAAACTCAAATATTTGCCAGGATAAATGGTGATGCTTTAGAGAGGACTTATTATTTCTGGTCTATGTAGTGAAAGTCGTGTGTAAATTTCAAAAATTAGAACAGAAATTGATCTTTAGGGTGAAAGTGTACTTATTTGAAAGAGGAATTCCGGTATTCTGTAAACAATGTATCATATTATGCTGCAAATATTCATTTTTTAGAGGAACTGTCTTCTTTTGAGGATGAAACCCAGTATTTTGGGGAGAAAATGATATTTTTAGGGCTGAAAAGCATTGTATTTGTTAAGAAAAATGTATTTTTGCAAGGATAAGAAGTGATACTCAAGAATGTACCTTTTTTTTTTTTCTGGGATAAGTACTGCTATTAATGTCAAAGTTCTCTAAATCTTGACAGAAATTGATATTTTGGGTGGAAATGTCCTTATTTTGTAGAGGAATACAGGAATTCATGAAACACTGTATTCTATTATGCTCCAAAGGAACATTCTGTAGAGAGAATGTCTACCTTTGGGGATGAAAACCAGTATTTTGTTTAGAAAATGCTATTTTTAGGAATGAAAAGCATTAGTTTGGTAAGAAAATGAAATATTTGAAAGGATAATTAGTGATACTTATGAGATTCCTTTTTATTTCTGGGATAAGCAAGGATATTAGTGTGAAAGTTTTCTACATTATGACACAACTTGATATTTCTGGTGGGAATGTCCTTATTTTGTAGAGGAATTTGGGAATTCTTGAATCACTGTATTCTATTAGGCTCCAAAGCATCATTCTGTAGAGATAAAGTCTTTCTTTGTGTATGAAAACCAGTGTTTTGTTTGGAAATGCTATTTTTAGGAATGAAATGCTTTATTTTTGAAAGAAAATGAAATTTTTGCAAGGATAATTAGTGATACTTCAGTGATAACTTTTTATTTCTGGTATGTGTAGTGATATTCGTGTGAAAATTTTTAATGTTTTGACAGAAATTGATATTTCGGGTGGAACTGTCCTTATTTTGTAGAGTAAAACTGGTGTTCTGGAAACAATGTGTCATATTATGCTCCTAAGTATCATTTAGTAGAGAGAATATCTTCTTTTGGGAATTAAAAACCATATGTTGTTTAGAACATACTATACTCAGGAATGAAAAGCATTTTCTTAGGTAAGAAATATGTATTTTTGCCAGAATACGGAGTGATACTTAAGAGAGAACTTCTTATTTCTGGAAGAAGTGGTGATATTCATGTGTAAATGGTAAAAATTTTAACAGAAACTGTCATTTTGGGTGGAAATGTCCATAATTTGTAGAGGAAAACGGGTATTCTGGTAGAAATGCATCCTATAATGCTACAGTGCATCATTTTCTAGAGAAAATATCTTCTTTTGGTTATGAAAACAGGTATTAGGTTTAGAAAATGCTATTTTTAGTGAAGAAAATTCATATTTTCAAAAGAAACTCAAATATTTGCCAGGATAAATGGTGATGCTTTAGAGAGAACTTATTATTTCTGGACTATGTAGTGAAAATTGTGTGTAAATTTCAAAAATTAGAACAGAAATTGATCTTTAGGGGGGAAGTGTCCTTATTTGAAAGAGGAATTCCGGTATTCTGTAAACAATGTATCATATTATGCTGCAAATATTCATTTTTTAGAGGAACTGTCTTCTTTTGAGGATGAAACCCAGTATTTTGGGGAGAAAATGATATTTTTAGGGCTGAAAAGCATTGTATTTGTTAAGAAAAATGTACTTTTGCAAGGATAAGAAGTGATACTCAAGAATGTACCTTTTTTTTTTTTCTGGGATAAGTACTGCTATTATTGTCAAAGTTCTCTAAATCTTGACAGAAATTGATATTTTGGGTGGAAATGTCCTTATTTTGTAGAGGAATACAGGAATTCATGAAACACTGTATTCTATTATGCTCCAAAGGAACATTCTGTAGAGATAATGTCTACCTTTGGGGATGAAAACCAGTATTTTGTTTAGAAAATGCTATTTTTAGGAATGAAATGCTTTATTTTTGAAAGAAAATGAAATTTTTGCAAGGATAATTAGTGATACTTCAGTGATAACTTTTTATTTCTGGTATGTGTAGTGATATTCGTGTGAATATTTTTAATGTTTTGACAGAAATTGATATTTCGGGTGGAACTGTCCTTATTTTGTAGAGTAAAACTGGTGTTCTGGAAACAATGTGTCATATTATGCTCCTAAGTATCATTTAGTAGACAGAATATCTTCTTTTGGGAATTAAAAACCATATGTTGTTTAGAACATACTATACTCAGGAATGAAAAGCATTTTCTTAGGTAGGAAATATGTATTTTTGCCAGAATACGGAGTGATACTTAAGAGAGAACTTCTTATTTCTGGAAGAAGTGGTGATATTCATGTGTAAATGGTAAAAATTTTAACAGAAACTGTCATTTTGGGTGGAAATGTCCATAATTTGTAGAGGAAAACGGGTATTCTGGTAGAAATGCATCCTATAATGCTACAGTGCATCATTTTCTAGAGAAAATATCTTCTTTTGGTTATGAAAACAGGTATTAGGTTTAGAAAATGCTATTTTTAGTGAAGAAAATTCATATTTTCAAAAGAAACTCAAATATTTGCCAGGATAAATGGTGATGCTTTAGAGAGGACTTATTATTTCTGGTCTATGTAGTGAAAGTCGTGTGTAAATTTCAAAAATTAGAACAGAAATTGATCTTTAGGGTGAAAGTGTACTTATTTGAAAGAGGAATTCCGGTATTCTGTAAACAATGTATCATATTATGCTGCAAATATTCATTTTTTAGAGGAACTGTCTTCTTTTGAGGATGAAACCCAGTATTTTGGGGAGAAAATGATATTTTTAGGGCTGAAAAGCATTGTATTTGTTAAGAAAAATGTATTTTTGCAAGGATAAGAAGTGATACTCAAGAATGTACCTTTTTTTTTTTTCTGGGATAAGTACTGCTATTAATGTCAAAGTTCTCTAAATCTTGACAGAAATTGATATTTTGGGTGGAAATGTCCTTATTTTGTAGAGGAATACAGGAATTCATGAAACACTGTATTCTATTATGCTCCAAAGGAACATTCTGTAGAGATAATGTCTACCTTTGGGGATGAAAACCAGTATTTTGTTTAGAAAATGCTATTTTTAGGAATGAAAAGCATTAGTTTGGTAAGAAAATGAAATATTTGAAAGGATAATTAGTGATACTTATGAGATTCGTTTTTATTTCTGGGATAAGCAAGGATATTAGTGTGAAAGTTTTCTACATTATGACACAACTTGATATTTCTGGTGGAAATGTCCTTATTTTGTAGAGGAATACAGGAATTCATGAAACACTGTATTCTTTTATGCTCCAAAGGAACATTCTGTAGAGATAATGTCTACCTTTGGGGATGAAAACCAGTATTTTGTTTAGAAAATGCTATTTTTAGGAATGAAATGCTTTATTTTTGAAAGAAAATGAAATTTTTGCAAGGATAATTAGTGATACTTCAGTGATAACTTTTTATTTCTGGTATGTGTAGTGATATTCGTGTGAAAATTTTTAATGTTTTGACAGAAATTGATATTTCGGGTGGAACTGTCCTTATTTTGTAGAGTAAAACTGGTGTTCTGGAAACAATGTGTCATATTATGCTCCTAAGTATCATTTAGTAGAGAGAATATCTTCTTTTGGGAATTAAAAACCATATGTTGTTTAGAACATACTATTCTCAGGAATTAAAAGCATTTTCTTAGGTAAGAAAAATGTATTTTTGCCAGAATACGGAGTGATACTTAAGAGAGAACTTCTTATTTCTGGAAGAAGTGGTGATATTCATGTGTAAATGGTAAAAATTTTAACAGAAACTGTCATTTTGGGTGGAAATGTCCATAATTTGTAGAGGAAAACGGGTATTCTGGTAGAAATGCATCCTATAATGCTACAGTGCATCATTTTCTAGAGAAAATATCTTCTTTTGGTTATGAAAACAGGTATTAGGTTTAGAAAATGCTATTTTTAGTGAAGAAAATTCATATTTTCAAAAGAAACTCAAATATTTGCCAGGATAAATGGTGATGCTTTAGAGAGAACTTATTATTTCTGGTCTATGTAGTGAAAGTCGTGTGTAAATTTCAAAAATTAGAACAGAAATTGATCTTTAGGGGGGAAGTGTCCTTATTTGAAAGAGGAATTCCGGTATTCTGTAAACAATGTATCATATTATGCTGCAAATATTCATTTTTTAGAGGAACTGTCTTCTTTTGAGGATGAAACCCAGTATTTTGGGGAGAAAATGATATTTTTAGGGCTGAAAAGCATTGTATTTGTTAAGAAAAATGTATTTTTGCAAGGATAAGAAGTGATACTCAAGAATGTACCTTTTTTTTTTTTCTGGGATAAGTACTGCTATTAATGTCAAAGTTCTCTAAATCTTGACAGAAATTGATATTTTGGGTGGAAATGTCCTTATTTTGTAGAGGAATACAGGAATTCATGAAACACTGTATTCTATTATGCTCCAAAGGAACATTCTGTAGAGAGAATGTCTACCTTTGGGGATGAAAACCAGTATTTTGTTTAGAAAATGCTATTTTTAGGAATGAAAAGCATTAGTTTGGTAAGAAAATGAAATATTTGAAAGGATAATTAGTGATACTTATGAGATTCGTTTTTATTTCTGGGATAAGCAAGGATATTAGTGTGAAAGTTTTCTACATTATGACACAACTTGATATTTCTGGTGGAAATGTCCTTATTTTGTAGAGGAATACAGGAATTCATGAAACACTGTATTCTTTTATGCTCCAAAGGAACATTCTGTAGAGATAATGTCTACCTTTGGGGATGAAAACCAGTATTTTGTTTAGAAAATGCTATTTTTAGGAATGAAATGCTTTATTTTTGAAAGAAAATGAAATTTTTGCAAGGATAATTAGTGATACTTCAGTGATAACTTTTTATTTCTGGTATGTGTAGTGATATTCGTGTGAAAATTTTTAATGTTTTGACAGAAATTGATATTTCGGGTGGAACTGTCCTTATTTTGTAGAGTAAAACTGGTGTTCTGGAAACAATGTGTCATATTATGCTCCTAAGTATCATTTAGTAGAGAGAATATCTTCTTTTGGGAATTAAAAACCATATGTTGTTTAGAACATACTATACTCAGGAATGAAAAGCATTTTCTTAGGTAAGAAAAATGTATTTTTGCCAGAATACGGAGTGATACTTAAGAGAGAACTTCTTATTTCTGGAAGAAGTGGTGATATTCATGTGTAAATGGTAAAAATTTTAACAGAAACTGTCATTTTGGGTGGAAATGTCCATAATTTGTAGAGGAAAACGGGTATTCTGGTAGAAATGCATCCTATAATGCTACAGTGCATCATTTTCTAGAGAAAATATCTTCTTTTGGTTATGAAAACAGGTATTAGGTTTAGAAAATGCTATTTTTAGTGAAGAAAATTCATATTTTCAAAAGAAACTCAAATATTTGCCAGGATAAATGGTGATGCTTTAGAGAGAACTTATTATTTCTGGTCTATGTAGTGAAAGTCGTGTGTAAATTTCAAAAATTAGAACAGAAATTGATCTTTAGGGGGGAAGTGTCCTTATTTGAAAGAGGAATTCCGGTATTCTGTAAACAATGTATCATATTATGCTGCAAATATTCATTTTTTAGAGGAACTGTCTTCTTTTGAGGATGAAACCCAGTATTTTGGGGAGAAAATGATATTTTTAGGGCTGAAAAGCATTGTATTTGTTAAGAAAAATGTACTTTTGCAAGGATAAGAAGTGATACTCAAGAATGTACCTTTTTTTTTTTTCTGGGATAAGTACTGCTATTATTGTCAAAGTTCTCTAAATCTTGACAGAAATTGATATTTTGGGTGGAAATGTCCTTATTTTGTAGAGGAATACAGGAATTCATGAAACACTGTATTCTATTATGCTCCAAAGGAACATTCTGTAGAGAGAATGTCTACCTTTGGGGATGAAAACCAGTATTTTGTTTAGAAAATGCTATTTTTAGGAATGAAAAGCATTAGTTTGGTAAGAAAATGAAATATTTGAAAGGATAATTAGTGATACTTATGAGATTCCTTTTTATTTCTGGGATAAGCAAGGATATTAGTGTGAAAGTTTTCTACATTATGACACAACTTGATATTTCTGGTGGGAATGTCCTTATTTTGTAGAAGAATTTGGGAATTCTTGAATCACTGTATTCTATTAGGCTCCAAAGCATCATTCTGTAGGGATAAAGTCTTTCTTTGTGTATGAAAACCAGTGTTTTGTTTAGAAATGCTATTTTTAGGAATGAAATGCTTTATTTTTGAAAGAAAATGAAATTTTTGCAAGGATAATTAGTGATACTTCAGTGATAACTTTTTATTTCTGGTATGTGTAGTGATATTCGTGTGAAAATTTTTAATGTTTTGACAGAAATTGATATTTCGGGTGGAACTGTCCTTATTTTGTAGAGTAAAACTGGTGTTCTGGAAACAATGTGTCATATTATGCTCCTAAGTATCATTTAGTAGAGAGAATATCTTCTTTTGGGAATTCAAAACCATATGTTGTTTAGAACATACTATACTCAGGAATGAAAAGCATTTTCTTAGGTAAGAAATATGTATTTTTGCCAGAATACGGAGTGATACTTAAGAGAGAACTTCTTATTTCTGGAAGAAGTGGTGATATTCATGTGTAAATGGTAAAAATTTTAACAGAAACTGTCATTTTGGGTGGAAATGTCCATAATTTGTAGAGGAAAACGGGTATTCTGGTAGAAATGCATCCTATAATGCTACAGTGCATCATTTTCTAGAGAAAATATCTTCTTTTGGTTATGAAAACAGGTATTAGGTTTAGAAAATGCTATTTTTAGTGAAGAAAATTCATATTTTCAAAAGAAACTCAAATATTTGCCAGGATAAATGGTGATGCTTTAGAGAGAACTTATTATTTCTGGTCTATGTAGTGAAAGTTGTGTGTAAATTTCAAAAATTAGAACAGAAATTGATCTTTAGGGGGGAAGTGTCCTTATTTGAAAGAGGAATTCCGGTATTCTGTAAACAATGTATCATATTATGCTGCAAATATTCATTTTTTAGAGGAACTGTCTTCTTTTGAGGATGAAACCCAGTATTTTGGGGAGAAAATGATATTTTTAGGGCTGAAAAGCATTGTATTTGTTAAGAAAAATGTACTTTTGCAAGGATAAGAAGTGATACTCAAGAATGTACCTTTTTTTTTTTTCTGGGATAAGTACTGCTATTATTGTCAAAGTTCTCTAAATCTTGACAGAAATTGATATTTTGGGTGGAAATGTCCTTATTTTGTAGAGGAATACAGGAATTCATGAAACACTGTATTCTATTATGCTCCAAAGGAACATTCTGTAGAGATAATGTCTACCTTTGGGGATGAAAACCAGTATTTTGTTTAGAAAATGCTATTTTTAGGAATGAAATGCTTTATTTTTGAAAGAAAATGAAATTTTTGCAAGGATAATTAGTGATACTTCAGTGATAACTTTTTATTTCTGGTATGTGTAGTGATATTCGTGTGAAAATTTTTAATGTTTTGACAGAAATTGATATTTCGGGTGGAACTGTCCTTATTTTGTAGAGTAAAACTGGTGTTCTGGAAACAATGTGTCATATTATGCTCCTAAGTATCATTTAGTAGAGAGAATATCTTCTTTTGGGAATTAAAAACCATATGTTGTTTAGAACATACTATACTCAGGAATGAAAAGCATTTTCTTAGGTAAGAAAAATGTATTTTTGCCAGAATACGGAGTGATACTTAAGAGAGAACTTCTTATTTCTGGAAGAAGTGGTGATATTCATGTGTAAATGGTAAAAATTTTAACAGAAACTGTCATTTTGGGTGGAAATGTCCATAATTTGTAGAGGAAAACGGGTATTCTGGTAGAAATGCATCCTATAATGCTACAGTGCATCATTTTCTAGAGAAAATATCTTCTTTTGGTTATGAAAACAGGTATTAGGTTTAGAAAATGCTATTTTTAGTGAAGAAAATTCATATTTTCAAAAGAAACTCAAATATTTGCCAGGATAAATGGTGATGCTTTAGAGAGGACTTATTATTTCTGGTCTATGTAGTGAAAGTCGTGTGTAAATTTCAAAAATTAGAACAGAAATTGATCTTTAGGGTGAAAGTGTACTTATTTGAAAGAGGAATTCCGGTATTCTGTAAACAATGTATCATATTATGCTGCAAATATTCATTTTTTAGAGGAACTGTCTTCTTTTGAGGATGAAACCCAGTATTTTGGGGAGAAAATGATATTTTTAGGGCTGAAAAGCATTGTATTTGTTAAGAAAAATGTATTTTTGCAAGGATAAGAAGTGATACTCAAGAATGTACCTTTTTTTTTTTTCTGGGATAAGTACTGCTATTAATGTCAAAGTTCTCTAAATCTTGACAGAAATTGATATTTTGGGTGGAAATGTCCTTATTTTGTAGAGGAATACAGGAATTCATGAAACACTGTATTCTATTATGCTCCAAAGGAACATTCTGTAGAGATAATGTCTACCTTTGGGGATGAAAACCAGTATTTTGTTTAGAAAATGCTATTTTTAGGAATGAAAAGCATTAGTTTGGTAAGAAAATGAAATATTTGAAAGGATAATTAGTGATACTTATGAGATTCCTTTTTATTTCTGGGATAAGCAAGGATATTAGTGTGAAAGTTTTCTACATTATGACACAACTTGATATTTCTGGTGGGAATGTCCTTATTTTGTAGAGGAATTTGGGAATTCTTGAATCACTGTATTCTATTAGGCTCCAAAGCATCATTCTGTAGGGATAAAGTCTTTCTTTGTGTATGAAAACCAGTGTTTTGTTTAGAAATGCTATTTTTAGGAATGAAATGCTTTATTTTTGAAAGAAAATGAAATTTTTGCAAGGATAATTAGTGATACTTCAGTGATAACTTTTTATTTCTGGTATGTGTAGTGATATTCGTGTGAAAATTTTTAATGTTTTGACAGAAATTGATATTTCGGGTGGAACTGTCCTTATTTTGTAGAGTAAAACTGGTGTTCTGGAAACAATGTGTCATATTATGCTCCTAAGTATCATTTAGTAGAGAGAATATCTTCTTTTGGGAATTAAAAACCATATGTTGTTTAGAACATACTATACTCAGGAATGAAAAGCATTTTCTTAGGTAGGAAATATGTATTTTTGCCAGAATACGGAGTGATACTTAAGAGAGAACTTCTTATTTCTGGAAGAAGTGGTGATATTCATGTGTAAATGGTAAAAATTTTAACAGAAACTGTCATTTTGGGTGGAAATGTCCATAATTTGTAGAGGAAAACGGGTATTCTGGTAGAAATGCATCCTATAATGCTACAGTGCATCATTTTCTAGAGAAAATATCTTCTTTTGGTTATGAAAACAGGTATTAGGTTTAGAAAATGCTATTTTTAGTGAAGAAAATTCATATTTTCAAAAGAAACTCAAATATTTGCCAGGATAAATGGTGATGCTTTAGAGAGAACTTATTATTTCTGGTCTATGTAGTGAAAGTCGTGTGTAAATTTCAAAAATTAGAACAGAAATTGATCTTTAGGGGGGAAGTGTCCTTATTTGAAAGAGGAATTCCGGTATTCTGTAAACAATGTATCATATTATGCTGCAAATATTCATTTTTTAGAGGAACTGTCTTCTTTTGAGGATGAAACCCAGTATTTTGGGGAGAAAATGATATTTTTAGGGCTGAAAAGCATTGTATTTGTTAAGAAAAATGTACTTTTGCAAGGATAAGAAGTGATACTCAAGAATGTACCTTTTTTTTTTTTCTGGGATAAGTACTGCTATTATTGTCAAAGTTCTCTAAATCTTGACAGAAATTGATATTTTGGGTGGAAATGTCCTTATTTTGTAGAGGAATACAGGAATTCATGAAACACTGTATTCTATTATGCTCCAAAGGAACATTCTGTAGAGATAATGTCTACCTTTGGGGATGAAAACCAGTATTTTGTTTAGAAAATGCTATTTTTAGGAATGAAAAGCATTAGTTTGGTAAGAAAATGAAATATTTGAAAGGATAATTAGTGATACTTATGAGATTCCTTTTTATTTCTGGGATAAGCAAGGATATTAGTGTGAAAGTTTTCTACATTATGACACAACTTGATATTTCTGGTGGGAATGTCCTTATTTTGTAGAGGAATTTGGGAATTCTTGAATCACTGTATTCTATTAGGCTCCAAAGCATCATTCTGTAGGGATAAAGTCTTTCTTTGTGTATGAAAACCAGTGTTTTGTTTAGAAATGCTATTTTTAGGAATGAAATGCTTTATTTTTGAAAGAAAATGAAATTTTTGCAAGGATAATCAGTGATACTTCAGTGATAACTTTTTATTTCTGGTATGTGTAGTGATATTCGTGTGAAAATTTTTAATGTTTTGACAGAAATTGATATTTCGGGTGGAACTGTCCTTATTTTGTAGAGTAAAACTGGTGTTCTGGAAACAATGTGTCATATTATGCTCCTAAGTATCATTTAGTAGAGAGAATATCTTCTTTTGGGAATTCAAAACCATATGTTGTTTAGAACATAGTATACTCAGGAATGAAAAGCATTTTCTTAGGTAAGAAATATGTATTTTTGCCAGAATACGGAGTGATACTTAAGAGAGAACTTCTTATTTCTGGAAGAAGTGGTGATATTCATGTGTAAATGGTAAAAATTTTAACAGAAACTGTCATTTTGGGTGGAAATGTCCATAATTTGTAGAGGAAAACGGGTATTCTGGTAGAAATGCATCCTATAATGCTACAGTGCATCATTTTCTAGAGAAAATATCTTCTTTTGGTTATGAAAACAGGTATTAGGTTTAGAAAATGCTATTTTTAGTGAAGAAAATTCATATTTTCAAAAGAAACTCAAATATTTGCCAGGATAAATGGTGATGCTTTAGAGAGAACTTATTATTTCTGGTCTATGTAGTGAAAGTTGTGTGTAAATTTCAAAAATTAGAACAGAAATTGATCTTTAGGGGGGAAGTGTCCTTATTTGAAAGAGGAATTCCGGTATTCTGTAAACAATGTATCATATTATGCTGCAAATATTCATTTTTTAGAGGAACTGTCTTCTTTTGAGGATGAAACCCAGTATTTTGGGGAGAAAATGATATTTTTAGGGCTGAAAAGCATTGTATTTGTTAAGAAAAATGTACTTTTGCAAGGATAAGAAGTGATACTCAAGAATGTACCTTTTTTTTTTTTCTGGGATAAGTACTGCTATTATTGTCAAAGTTCTCTAAATCTTGACAGAAATTGATATTTTGGGTGGAAATGTCCTTATTTTGTAGAGGAATACAGGAATTCATGAAACACTGTATTCTATTATGCTCCAAAGGAACATTCTGTAGAGATAATGTCTACCTTTGGGGATGAAAACCAGTATTTTGTTTAGAAAATGCTATTTTTAGGAATGAAATGCTTTATTTTTGAAAGAAAATGAAATTTTTGCAAGGATAATTAGTGATACTTCAGTGATAACTTTTTATTTCTGGTATGTGTAGTGATATTCGTGTGAATATTTTTAATGTTTTGACAGAAATTGATATTTCGGGTGGAACTGTCCTTATTTTGTAGAGTAAAACTGGTGTTCTGGAAACAATGTGTCATATTATGCTCCTAAGTATCATTTAGTAGAGAGAATATCTTCTTTTGGGAATTAAAAACCATATGTTGTTTAGAACATACTATACTCAGGAATGAAAAGCATTTTCTTAGGTAAGAAAAATGTATTTTTGCCAGAATACGGAGTGATACTTAAGAGAGAACTTCTTATTTCTGGAAGAAGTGGTGATATTCATGTGTAAATGGTAAAAATTTTAACAGAAACTGTCATTTTGTGTGGAAATGTCCATAATTTGTAGAGGAAAACGGGTATTCTGGTAGAAATGCATCCTATAATGCTACAGTGCATCATTTTCTAGAGAAAATATCTTCTTTTGGTTATGAAAACAGGTATTAGGTTTAGAAAATGCTATTTTTAGTGAAGAAAATTCATATTTTCAAAAGAAACTCAAATATTTGCCAGGATAAATGGTGATGCTTTAGAGAGGACTTATTATTTCTGGTCTATGTAGTGAAAGTCGTGTGTAAATTTCAAAAATTAGAACAGAAATTGATCTTTAGGGTGAAAGTGTACTTATTTGAAAGAGGAATTCCGGTATTCTGTAAACAATGTATCATATTATGCTGCAAATATTCATTTTTTAGAGGAACTGTCTTCTTTTGAGGATGAAACCCAGTATTTTGGGGAGAAAATGATATTTTTAGGGCTGAAAAGCATTGTATTTGTTAAGAAAAATGTATTTTTGCAAGGATAAGAAGTGATACTCAAGAATGTACCTTTTTTTTTTTTCTGGGATAAGTACTGCTATTAATGTCAAAGTTCTCTAAATCTTGACAGAAATTGATATTTTGGGTGGAAATGTCCTTATTTTGTAGAGGAATACAGGAATTCATGAAACACTGTATTCTATTATGCTCCAAAGGAACATTCTGTAGAGATAATGTCTACCTTTGGGGATGAAAACCAGTATTTTGTTTAGAAAATGCTATTTTTAGGAATGAAAAGCATTAGTTTGGTAAGAAAATGAAATATTTGAAAGGATAATTAGTGATACTTATGAGATTCCTTTTTATTTCTGGGATAAGCAAGGATATTAGTGTGAAAGTTTTCTACATTATGACACAACTTGATATTTCTGGTGGGAATGTCCTTATTTTGTAGAGGAATTTGGGAATTCTTGAATCACTGTATTCTATTAGGCTCCAAAGCATCATTCTGTAGGGATAAAGTCTTTCTTTGTGTATGAAAACCAGTGTTTTGTTTAGAAATGCTATTTTTAGGAATGAAATGCTTTATTTTTGAATGAAAATGAAATTTTTGCAAGGATAATTAGTGATACTTCAGTGATAACTTTTTATTTCTGGTATGTGTAGTGATATTCGTGTGAAAATTTTTAATGTTTTGACAGAAATTGATATTTCGGGTGGAACTGTCCTTATTTTGTAGAGTAAAACTGGTGTTCTGGAAACAATGTGTCATATTATGCTCCTAAGTATCATTTAGTAGAGAGAATATCTTCTTTTGGGAATTAAAAACCATATGTTGTTTAGAACATACTATACTCAGGAATGAAAAGCATTTTCTTAGGTAGGAAATATGTATTTTTGCCAGAATACGGAGTGATACTTAAGAGAGAACTTCTTATTTCTGGAAGAAGTGGTGATATTCATGTGTAAATGGTAAAAATTTTAACAGAAACTGTCATTTTGGGTGGAAATGTCCATAATTTGTAGAGGAAAACGGGTATTCTGGTAGAAATGCATCCTATAATGCTACAGTGCATCATTTTCTAGAGAAAATATCTTCTTTTGGTTATGAAAACAGGTATTAGGTTTAGAAAATGCTATTTTTAGTGAAGAAAATTCATATTTTCAAAAGAAACTCAAATATTTGCCAGGATAAATGGTGATGCTTTAGAGAGAACTTATTATTTCTGGTCTATGTAGTGAAAGTCGTGTGTAAATTTCAAAAATTAGAACAGAAATTGATCTTTAGGGGGAAAGTGTCCTTATTTGAAAGAGGAATTCCGGTATTCTGTAAACAATGTATCATATTATGCTGCAAATATTCATTTTTTAGAGGAACTGTCTTCTTTTGAGGATGAAACCCAGTATTTTGGGGAGAAAATGATATTTTTAGGGCTGAAAAGCATTGTATTTGTTAAGAAAAATGTACTTTTGCAAGGATAAGAAGTGATACTCAAGAATGTACCTTTTTTTTTTTCTGGGATAAGTACTGCTATTATTGTCAAAGTTCTCTAAATCTTGACAGAAATTGATATTTTGGGTGGAAATGTCCTTATTTTGTAGAGGAATACAGGAATTCATGAAACACTGTATTCTATTATGCTCCAAAGGAACATTCTGTAGAGATAATGTCTACCTTTGGGGATGAAAACCAGTATTTTGTTTAGAAAATGCTATTTTTAGGAATGAAAAGCATTAGTTTGGTAAGAAAATGAAATATTTGAAAGGATAATTAGTGATACTTATGAGATTCCTTTTTATTTCTGGGATAAGCAAGGATATTAGTGTGAAAGTTTTCTACATTATGACACAACTTGATATTTCTGGTGGGAATGTCCTTATTTTGTAGAGGAATTTGGGAATTCTTGAATCACTGTATTCTATTAGGCTCCAAAGCATCATTCTGTAGGGATAAAGTCTTTCTTTGTGTATGAAAACCAGTGTTTTGTTTAGAAATGCTATTTTTAGGAATGAAATGCTTTATTTTTGAAAGAAAATGAAATTTTTGCAAGGATAATCAGTGATACTTCAGTGATAACTTTTTATTTCTGGTATGTGTAGTGATATTCGTGTGAAAATTTTTAATGTTTTGACAGAAATTGATATTTCGGGTGGAACTGTCCTTATTTTGTAGAGTAAAACTGGTGTTCTGGAAACAATGTGTCATATTATGCTCCTAAGTATCATTTAGTAGAGAGAATATCTTCTTTTGGGAATTAAAAACCATATGTTGTTTAGAACATACTATACTCAGGAATGAAAAGCATTTTCTTAGGTAAGAAATATGTATTTTTGCCAGAATACGGAGTGATACTTAAGAGAGAACTTCTTATTTCTGGAAGAAGTGGTGATATTCATGTGTAAATGGTAAAAATTTTAACAGAAACTGTCATTTTGGGTGGAAATGTCCATAATTTGTAGAGGAAAACGGGTATTCTGGTAGAAATGCATCCTATAATGCTACAGTGCATCATTTTCTAGAGAAAATATCTTCTTTTGGTTATGAAAACAGGTATTAGGTTTAGAAAATGCTATTTTTAGTGAAGAAAATTCATATTTTCAAAAGAAACTCAAATATTTGCCAGGATAAATGGTGATGCTTTAGAGAGAACTTATTATTTCTGGTCTATGTAGTGAAAGTTGTGTGTAAATTTCAAAAATTAGAACAGAAATTGATCTTTAGGGGGGAAGTGTCCTTATTTGAAAGAGGAATTCCGGTATTCTGTAAACAATGTATCATATTATGCTGCAAATATTCATTTTTTAGAGGAACTGTCTTCTTTTGAGGATGAAACCCAGTATTTTGGGGAGAAAATGATATTTTTAGGGCTGAAAAGCATTGTATTTGTTAAGAAAAATGTACTTTTGCAAGGATAAGAAGTGATACTCAAGAATGTACCTTTTTTTTTTTTCTGGGATAAGTACTGCTATTATTGTCAAAGTTCTCTAAATCTTGACAGAAATTGATATTTTGGGTGGAAATGTCCTTATTTTGTAGAGGAATACAGGAATTCATGAAACACTGTATTCTATTATGCTCCAAAGGAACATTCTGTAGAGATAATGTCTACCTTTGGGGATGAAAACCAGTATTTTGTTTAGAAAATGCTATTTTTAGGAATGAAATGCTTTATTTTTGAAAGAAAATGAAATTTTTGCAAGGATAATCAGTGATACTTCAGTGATAACTTTTTATTTCTGGTATGTGTAGTGATATTCGTGTGAATATTTTTAATGTTTTGACAGAAATTGATATTTCGGGTGGAACTGTCCTTATTTTGTAGAGTAAAACTGGTGTTCTGGAAACAATGTGTCATATTATGCTCCTAAGTATCATTTAGTAGAGAGAATATCTTCTTTTGGGAATTAAAAACCATATGTTGTTTAGAACATACTATACTCAGGAATGAAAAGCATTTTCTTAGGTAGGAAATATGTATTTTTGCCAGAATACGGAGTGATACTTAAGAGAGAACTTCTTATTTCTGGAAGAAGTGGTGATATTCATGTGTAAATGGTAAAAATTTTAACAGAAACTGTCATTTTGGGTGGAAATGTCCATAATTTGTAGAGGAAAACGGGTATTCTGGTAGAAATGCATCCTATAATGCTACAGTGCATCATTTTCTAGAGAAAATATCTTCTTTTGGTTATGAAAACAGGTATTAGGTTTAGAAAATGCTATTTTTAGTGAAGAAAATTCATATTTTCAAAAGAAACTCAAATATTTGCCAGGATAAATGGTGATGCTTTAGAGAGGACTTATTATTTCTGGTCTATGTAGTGAAAGTTGTGTGTAAATTTCAAAAATTAGAACAGAAATTGATCTTTAGGGGGGAAGTGTCCTTATTTGAAAGAGGAATTCCGGTATTCTGTAAACAATGTATCATATTATGCTGCAAATATTCATTTTTTAGAGGAACTGTCTTCTTTTGAGGATGAAACCCAGTATTTTGGGGAGAAAATGATATTTTTAGGGCTGAAAAGCATTGTATTTGTTAAGAAAAATGTATTTTTGCAAGGATAAGAAGTGATACTCAAGAATGTACCTTTTTTTTTTTCTGGGATAAGTACTGCTATTAATGTCAAAGTTCTCTAAATCTTGACAGAAATTGATATTTTGGGTGGAAATGTCCTTATTTTGTAGAGGAATACAGGAATTCATGAAACACTGTATTCTATTATGCTCCAAAGGAACATTCTGTAGAGATAATGTCTACCTTTGGGGATGAAAACCAGTATTTTGTTTAGAAAATGCTATTTTTAGGAATGAAAAGCATTAGTTTGGTAAGAAAATGAAATATTTGAAAGGATAATTAGTGATACTTATGAGATTCGTTTTTATTTCTGGGATAAGCAAGGATATTAGTGTGAAAGTTTTCTACATTATGACACAACTTGATATTTCTGGTGGAAATGTCCTTATTTTGTAGAGGAATACAGGAATTCATGAAACACTGTATTCTTTTATGCTCCAAAGGAACATTCTGTAGAGATAATGTCTACCTTTGGGGATGAAAACCAGTATTTTGTTTAGAAAATGCTATTTTTAGGAATGAAATGCTTTATTTTTGAAAGAAAATGAAATTTTTGCAAGGATAATTAGTGATACTTCAGTGATAACTTTTTATTTCTGGTATGTGTAGTGATATTCGTGTGAAAATTTTTAATGTTTTGACAGAAATTGATATTTCGGGTGGAACTGTCCTTATTTTGTAGAGTAAAACTGGTGTTCTGGAAACAGTGTGTCATATTATGCTCCTAAGTATCATTTAGTAGAGAGAATATCTTCTTTTGGGAATTAAAAACCATATGTTGTTTAGAACATACTATACTCAGGAATGAAAAGCATTTTCTTAGGTAAGAAAAATGTATTTTTGCCAGAATACGGACTGATACTTAAGAGAGAACTTCTTATTTCTGGAAGAAGTGGTGATATTCATGTGTAAATGGTAAAAATTTTAACAGAAACTGTCATTTTGGGTGGAAATGTCCATAATTTGTAGAGGAAAACGGGTATTCTGGTAGAAATGCATCCTATAATGCTACAGTGCATCATTTTCTAGAGAAAATATCTTCTTTTGGTTATGAAAACAGGTATTAGGTTTAGAAAATGCTATTTTTAGTGAAGAAAATTCATATTTTCAAAAGAAACTCAAATATTTGCCAGGATAAATGGTGATGCTTTAGAGAGAACTTATTATTTCTGGTCTATGTAGTGAAAGTCGTGTGTAAATTTCAAAAATTAGAACAGAAATTGATCTTTAGGGGGGAAGTGTCCTTATTTGAAAGAGGAATTCCGGTATTCTGTAAACAATGTATCATATTATGCTGCAAATATTCTTTTTTTAGAGGAACTGTCTTCTTTTGAGGATGAAACCCAGTATTTTGGGGAGAAAATGATATTTTTAGGGCTGAAAAGCATTGTATTTGTTAAGAAAAATGTACTTTTGCAAGGATAAGAAGTGATACTCAAGAATGTACCTTTTTTTTTTTTCTCGGATAAGTACTGCTATTATTGTCAAAGTTCTCTAAATCTTGACAGAAATTGATATTTTGGGTGGAAATGTCCTTATTTTGTAGAGGAATACAGGAATTCATGAAACACTGTATTCTATTATGCTCCAAAGGAACATTCTGTAGAGAGAATGTCTACCTTTGGGGATGAAAACCAGTATTTTGTTTAGAAAATGCTATTTTTAGGAATGAAAAGCATTAGTTTGGTAAGAAAATGAAATATTTGAAAGGATAATTAGTGATACTTATGAGATTCCTTTTTATTTCTGGGATAAGCAAGGATATTAGTGTGAAAGTTTTCTACATTATGACACAACTTGATATTTCTGGTGGGAATGTCCTTATTTTGTAGAGGAATTTGGGAATTCTTGAATCACTGCATTCTATTAGGCTCCAAAGCATCATTCTGTAGGGATAAAGTCTTTCTTTGTGTATGAAAACCAGTGTTTTGTTTAGAAATGCTATTTTTAGGAATGAAATGCTTTATTTTTGAAAGAAAATGAAATTTTTGCAAGGATAATTAGTGATACTTCAGTGATAACTTTTTATTTCTGGTATGTGTAGTGATATTTGTGTGAAAATTTTTAATGTTTTGACAGAAATTGATATTTCGGGTGGAACTGTCCTTATTTTGTAGAGTAAAACTGGTGTTCTGGAAACAATGTGTCATATTATGCTCCTAAGTATCATTTAGTAGAGAGAATATCTTCTTTTGGGAATTAAAAACCATATGTTGTTTAGAACATACTATACTCAGGAATGAAAAGCATTTTCTTAGGTAAGAAATATGTATTTTTGCCAGAATACGGAGTGATACTTAAGAGAGAACTTCTTATTTCTGGAAGAAGTGGTGATATTCATGTGTAAATGGTAAAAATTTTAACAGAAACTGTCATTTTGGGTGGAAATGTCCATAATTTGTAGAGGAAAATGGGTATTCTGGTAGAAATGCATCCTATAATGCTACAGTGCATCATTTTCTAGAGAAAATATCTTCTTTTGGTTATGAAAACAGGTATTAGGTTTAGAAAATGCTATTTTTAGTGAAGAAAATTCATATTTTCAAAAGAAACTCAAATATTTGCCAGGATAAATGGTGATGCTTTAGAGAGAACTTATTATTTCTGGTCTATGTAGTGAAAGTTGTGTGTAAATTTCAAAAATTAGAACAGAAATTGATCTTTAGGGGGGAAGTGTCCTTATTTGAAAGAGGAATTCCGGTATTCTGTAAACAATGTATCATATTATGCTGCAAATATTCATTTTTTAGAGGAACTGTCTTCTTTTGAGGATGAAACCCAGTATTTTGGGGAGAAAATGATATTTTTAGGGCTGAAAAGCATTGTATTTGTTAAGAAAAATGTACTTTTGCAAGGATAAGAAGTGATACTCAAGAATGTACCTTTTTTTTTTTTCTGGGATAAGTACTGCTATTATTGTCAAAGTTCTCTAAATCTTGACAGAAATTGATATTTTGGGTGGAAATGTCCTTATTTTGTAGAGGAATACAGGAATTCATGAAACACTGTATTCTATTATGCTCCAAAGGAACATTCTGTAGAGATAATGTCTACCTTTGGGGATGAAAACCAGTATTTTGTTTAGAAAATGCTATTTTTAGGAATGAAATGCTTTATTTTTGAAAGAAAATGAAATTTTTGCAAGGATAATTAGTGATACTTCAGTGATAACTTTTTATTTCTGGTATGTGTAGTGATATTCGTGTGAAAATTTTTAATGTTTTGACAGAAATTGATATTTCGGGTGGAACTGTCCTTATTTTGTAGAGTAAAACTGGTGTTCTGGAAACAATGTGTCATATTATGCTCCTAAGTATCATTTAGTAGAGAGAATATCTTCTTTTGGGAATTAAAAACCATATGTTGTTTAGAACATACTATACTCAGGAATGAAAAGCATTTTCTTAGGTAAGAAAAATGTATTTTTGCCAGAATACGGAGTGATACTTAAGAGAGAACTTCTTATTTCTGGAAGAAGTGGTGATATTCATGTGTAAATGGTAAAAATTTTAACAGAAACTGTCATTTTGGGTGGAAATGTCCATAATTTGTAGAGGAAAACGGGTATTCTGGTAGAAATGCATCCTATAATGCTACAGTGCATCATTTTCTAGAGAAAATATCTTCTTTTGGTTATGAAAACAGGTATTAGGTTTAGAAAATGCTATTTTTAGTGAAGAAAATTCATATTTTCAAAAGAAACTCAAATATTTGCCAGGATAAATGGTGATGCTTTAGAGAGAACTTATTATTTCTGGTCTATGTAGTGAAAGTTGTGTGTAAATTTCAAAAATTAGAACAGAAATTGATCTTTAGGGGGGAAGTGTCCTTATTTGAAAGAGGAATTCCGGTATTCTGTAAACAATGTATCATATTATGCTGCAAATATTCATTTTTTAGAGGAACTGTCTTCTTTTGAGGATGAAACCCAGTATTTTGGGGAGAAAATGATATTTTTAGGGCTGAAAAGCATTGTATTTGTTAAGAAAAATGTACTTTTGCAAGGATAAGAAGTGATACTCAAGAATGTACCTTTTATTTTTTTCTGGGATAAGTACTGCTATTAATGTCAAAGTTCTCTAAATCTTGACAGAAATTGATATTTTGGGTGGAAATGTCCTTATTTTGTAGAGGAATACAGGAATTCATGAAACACTGTATTCTATTATGCTCCAAAGGAACATTCTGTAGAGATAATGTCTACCTTTGGGGATGAAAACCAGTATTTTGTTTAGAAAATGCTATTTTTAGGAATGAAAAGCATTAGTTTGGTAAGAAAATGAAATATTTGAAAGGATAATTAGTGATACTTATGAGATTCGTTTTTATTTCTGGGATAAGCAAGGATATTAGTGTGAAAGTTTTCTACATTATGACACAACTTGATATTTCTGGTGGGAATGTCCTTATTTTGTAGAGGAATTTGGGAATTCTTGAATCACTGTATTCTATTAGGCTCCAAAGCATCATTCTGTAGGGATAAAGTCTTTCTTTGTGTATGAAAACCAGTGTTTTGTTTAGAAATGCTATTTTTAGGAATGAAATGCTTTATTTTTGAAAGAAAATGAAATTTTTGCAAGGATAATCAGTGATACTTCAGTGATAACTTTTTATTTCTGGTATGTGTAGTGATATTCGTGTGAAAATTTTTAATGTTTTGACAGAAATTGATATTTCGGGTGGAACTGTCCTTATTTTGTAGAGTAAAACTGGTGTTCTGGAAACAATGTGTCATATTATGCTCCTAAGTATCATTTAGTAGAGAGAATATCTTCTTTTGGGAATTAAAAACCATATGTTGTTTAGAACATACTATACTCAGGAATGAAAAGCATTTTCTTAGGTAAGAAATATGTATTTTTGCCAGAATACGGAGTGATACTTAAGAGAGAACTTCTTATTTCTGGAAGAAGTGGTGATATTCATGTGTAAATGGTAAAAATTTTAACAGAAACTGTCATTTTGGGTGGAAATGTCCATAATTTGTAGAGGAAAACGGGTATTCTGGTAGAAATGCATCCTATAATGCTACAGTGCATCATTTTCTAGAGAAAATATCTTCTTTTGGTTATGAAAACAGGTATTAGGTTTAGAAAATGCTATTTTTAGTGAAGAAAATTCATATTTTCAAAAGAAACTCAAATATTTGCCAGGATAAATGGTGATGCTTTAGAGAGAACTTATTATTTCTGGTCTATGTAGTGAAAGTCGTGTGTAAATTTCAAAAATTAGAACAGAAATTGATCTTTAGGGGGGAAGTGTCCTTATTTGAAAGAGGAATTCCGGTATTCTGTAAACAATGTATCATATTATGCTGCAAATATTCATTTTTTAGAGGAACTGTCTTCTTTTGAGGATGAAACCCAGTATTTTGGGGAGAAAATGATATTTTTAGGGCTTAAAAGCATTGTATTTGTTAAGAAAAATGTACTTTTGCAAGGATAAGAAGTGATAATCAAGAATGTACCTTTTTTTTTTTTTCTGGGATAAGTACTGCTATTATTGTCAAAGTTCTCTAAATCTTGACAGAAATTGATATTTTGGGTGGAAATGTCCTTATTTTGTAGAGGAATACAGGAATTCATGAAACACTGTATTCTATTATGCTCCAAAGGAACATTCTGTAGAGATAATGTCTACCTTTGGGGATGAAAACCAGTATTTTGTTTAGAAAATGCTATTTTTAGGAATGAAAAGCATTAGTTTGGTAAGAAAATGAAATATTTGAAAGGATAATTAGTGATACTTATGAGATTCCTTTTTATTTCTGGGATAAGCAAGGATATTAGTGTGAAAGTTTTCTACATTATGACACAACTTGATATTTCTGGTGGGAATGTCCTTATTTTGTAGAGGAATACAGGAATTCATGAAACACTGTATTCTATTATGCTCCAAAGGAACATTCTGTAGAGATAATGTCTACCTTTGGGGATGAAAACCAGTATTTTGTTTAGAAAATGCTATTTTTAGGAATGAAATGCTTTATTTTTGAAAGAAAATGAAATTTTTGCAAGGATAATTAGTGATACTTCAGTGATAACTTTTTATTTCTGGTATGTGTAGTGATATTCGTGTGAAAATTTTTAATGTTTTGACAGAAATTGATATTTCGGGTGGAACTGTCCTTATTTTGTAGAGTAAAACTGGTTTTCTGGAAACAGTGTGTCATATTATGCTCCTAAGTATCATTTAGTAGAGAGAATATCTTCTTTTGGGAATTAAAAACCATATGTTGTTTAGAACATACTATACTCAGGAATGAAAAGCATTTTCTTAGGTAAGAAAAATGTATTTTTGCCAGAATACAGAGTGATACTTAAGAGAGAACTTCTTATTTCTGGAAGAAGTGGTGATATTCATGTGTAAATGGTAAAAATTTTAACAGAAACTGTCATTTTGGGTGGAAATGTCCATAATTTGTAGAGGAAAACGGGTATTCTGGTAGAAATGCATCCTATAATGCTACAGTGCATCATTTTCTAGAGAAAATATCTTCTTTTGGTTATGAAAACAGGTATTAGGTTTAGAAAATGCTATTTTTAGTGAAGAAAATTCATATTTTCAAAAGAAACTCAAATATTTGCCAGGATAAATGGTGATGCTTTAGAGAGAACTTATTATTTCTGGTCTATGTAGTGAAAGTTGTGTGTAAATTTCAAAAATTAGAACAGAAATTGATCTTTAGGGGGGAAGTGTCCTTATTTGAAAGAGGAATTCCGGTATTCTGTAAACAGTGTATCATATTATGCTGCAAATATTCATTTTTTAGAGGAACTGTCTTCTTTTGAGGATGAAACCCAGTATTTTGGGGAGAAAATGATATTTTTAGGGCTGAAAAGCATTGTATTTGTTAAGAAAAATGTATTTTTGCAAGGATAAGAAGTGATAATCAAGAATGTACCTTTTATTTTTTTTCTGGGATAAGTACTGCTATTAATGTCAAAGTTCTCTAAATCTTGACAGAAATTGATATTTTGGGTGGAAATGTCCTTATTTTGTAGAGGAATACAGGAATTCATGAAACACTGTATTCTATTATGCTCCAAAGGAACATTCTGTAGAGATAATGTCTACCTTTGGGGATGAAAACCAATATTTTGTTTAGAAAATGCTATTTTTAGGAATGAAAAGCATTAGTTTGGTAAGAAAATGAAATATTTGAAAGGATAATTAGTGATACTTATGAGATTCCTTTTTATTTCTGGGATAAGAAAGGATATTAGTGTGAAAGTTTTCTACATTATGACACAACTTGATATTTCTGGTGGGAATGTCCTTATTTTGTAGAGGAATTTGGGAATTCTTGAATCACTGTATTCTATTAGGCTCCAAAGCATCATTCTGTAGGGATAAAGTCGTTCTTTGTGTATGAAAACCAGTGTTTTGTTTAGAAATGCTATTTTTAGGAATGAAATGCTTTATTTTTGAAAGAAAATGAAATTTTTGCAAGGATAATTAGTGATACTTCAGTGATAACTTTTTATTTCTGGTATGTGTAGTGATATTCGTGTGAAAATTTTTAATGTTTTGACAGAAATTGATATTTCGGGTGGAACTGTCCTTATTTTGTAGAGTAAAACTGGTGTTCTGGAAACAATGTGTCATATTATGCTCCTAAGTATCATTTAGTAGAGAGAATATCTTCTTTTGGGAATTAAAAACCATATGTTGTTTAGAACATACTATACTCAGGAATGAAAAGCATTTTCTTAGGTAAGAAAAATGTATTTTTGCCAGAATACGGAGTGATACTTAAGAGAGAACTTCTTATTTCTGGAAGAAGTGGTGATATTCATGTGTAAATGGTAAAAATTTTAACAGAAACTGTCATTTTGGGTGGAAATGTCCATAATTTGTAGAGGAAAACGGGTATTCTGGTAGAAATGCATCCTATAATGCTACAGTGCATCATTTTCTAGAGAAAATATCTTCTTTTGGTTATGAAAACAGGTATTAGGTTTAGAAAATGCTATTTTTAGTGAAGAAAATTCATATTTTCAAAAGAAACTCAAATATTTGCCAGGATAAATGGTGATGCTTTAGAGAGAACTTATTATTTCTGGTCTATGTAGTGAAAGTTGTGTGTAAATTTCAAAAATTAGAACAGAAATTGATCTTTAGGGGGGAAGTGTCCTTATTTGAAAGAGGAATTCCGGTATTCTGTAAACAGTGTATCATATTATGCTGCAAATATTCATTTTTTAGAGAAACTGTCTTCTTTTGAGGATGAAACCCAGTATTTTGGGGAGAAAATGATATTTTTAGGGCTGAAAAGCATTGTATTTGTTAAGAAAAATGTACTTTTGCAAGGATAAGGAGTGATACTCAAGAATGTACCTTTTTTTTTTTTCTGGGATAAGTACTGCTATTATTGTCAAAGTTCTCTAAATCTTGACAGAAATTGATATTTTGGGTGGAAATGTCCTTATTTTGTAGAGGAATACAGGAATTCATGAAACACTGTATTCTATTATGCTCCAAAGGAACATTCTGTAGAGATAATGTCGACCTTTGGGGATGAAAACCAGTATTTTGTTTAGAAAATGCTATTTTTAGGAATGAAATGCTTTATTTTTGAAAGAAAATGAAATTTTTGCAAGGATAATTAGTGATACTTCAGTGATAACTTTTTATTTCTGGTATGTGTAGTGATATTCTTGTGAAAATTTTTAATGTTTTGACAGAAATTGATATTTCGGGTGGAACTGTCCTTATTTTGTAGAGTAAAACTGGTTTTCTGGAAACAGTGTGTCATATTATGCTCCTAAGTATCATTTAGTAGAGAGAATATCTTCTTTTGGGAATTAAAAACCATATGTTGTTTAGAACATACTATACTCAGGAATGAAAAGCATTTTCTTAGGTAAGAAAAATGTATTTTTGCCAGAATACGGAGTGATACTTAAGAGAGAACTTCTTATTTCTGGAAGAAGTGGTGATATTCATGTGTAAATGGTAAAAATTTTAACAGAAACTGTCATTTTGGGTGGAAATGTCCATAATTTGTAGAGGAAAACGGGTATTCTGGTAGAAATGCATCCTATAATGCTACAGTGCATCATTTTCTAGAGAAAATATCTTCTTTTGGTTATGAAAACAGGTATTAGGTTTAGAAAATGCTATTTTTAGTGAAGAAAATTCATATTTTCAAAAGAAACTCAAATATTTGCCAGGATAAATGGTGATGCTTTAGAGAGAACTTATTATTTCTGGTCTATGAAGTGAAAGTTGTGTGTAAATTTCAAAAATTAGAACAGAAATTGATCTTTAGGGGGGAAGTGTCCTTATTTGAAATAGGAATTCCGGTATTCTGTAAACAATGTATCATATTATGCTGCAAATATTCATTTTTTAGAGGAACTGTCTTCTTTTGAGGATGAAACCCAGTATTTTGGGGAGAAAATGATATTTTTAGGGCTGAAAAGCATTGTATTTGTTAAGAAAAATGTACTTTTGCAAGGATAAGAAGTGATACTCAAGAATGTACCTTTTTTTTTTTCTGGGATAAGTACTGCTATTATTGTCAAAGTTCTCTAAATCTTGACAGAAATTGATATTTTGGGTGGAAATGTCCTTATTTTGTAGTAGAATACAGGAATTCATGAAACACTGTATTTTATTATGCTCCAAAGGAACATTCTGTAGAGATAATGTCTACCTTTGGGGATGAAAACCAGTATTTTGTTTAGAAAATGCTATTTTTAGGAATGAAATGCTTTATTTTTGAAAGAAAATGAAATTTTTGCAAGGATAATTAGTGATACTTCAGTGATAACTTTTTATTTCTGGTATGTGTAGTGATATTCGTGTGAAAATTTTTAATGTTTTGACAGAAATTGATATTTCGGGTGGAACTGTCCTTATTTTGTAGAGTAAAACTGGTTTTCTGGAAACAGTGTGTCATATTATGCTCCTAAGTATCATTTAGTAGAGAGAATATCTTCTTTTGGGAATTCAAAACCATATGTTGTTTAGAACATACTATACTCAGGAATGAAAAGCATTTTCTTAGGTAAGAAAAATGTATTTTTGCCAGAATACGGGGTGATACTTAAGAGAGAACTTCTTATTTCTGGAAGAAGTGGTGATATTCATGTGTAAATGGTAAAAATTTTAACAGAAACTGTCATTTTGGGTGGAAATGTCCATAATTTGTAGAGGAAAACGGGTATTCTGGTAGAAATGCATCCTATAATGCTACAGTGCATCATTTTCTAGAGAAAATATCTTCTTTTGGTTATGAAAACAGGTATTAGGTTTAGAAAATGCTATTTTTAGTGAAGAAAATTCATATTTTCAAAAGAAACTCAAATATTTGCCAGGATAAATGGTGATGCTTTAGAGAGAACTTATTATTTCTGGTCTATGTAGTGAAAGTCGTGTGTAAATTTCAAAAATTAGAACAGAAATTGATCTTTAGGGGGGAAGTGTCCTTATTTGAAAGAGGAATTCCGGTATTCTGTAAACAGTGTATCATATTATGCTGCAAATATTCATTTTTTAGAGGAACTGTCTTCTTTTGAGGATGAAACCCAGTATTTTGGGGAGAAAATGATATTTTTAGGGCTTAAAAGCATTGTATTTGTTAAGAAAAATGTACTTTTGCAAGGATAAGAAGTGATACTCAAGAATGTACCTTTTATTTTTTTTCTGGGATAAGTACTGCTATTAATGTCAAAGTTCTCTAAATCTTGACAGAAATTGATATTTTGGGTGGAAATGTCCTTATTTTGTAGAGGAATACAGGAATTAATGAAACACTGTATTCTATTATGCTCCAAAGGAACATTCTGTAGAGATAATGTCTACCTTTGGGGATGAAAACCAATATTTTGTTTAGAAAATGCTATTTTTAGGAATGAAATGGTTTATTTTTGAAAGAAAATGAAATTTTTGCAAGGATAATTAGTGATACTTCAGTGATAACTTTTTATTTCTGGTATGTGTTGTGATATTCGTGTGAAAATTTTTAATGTTTTGACAGAAATTGATATTTCGGGTGGAACTGTCCTTATTTTGTAGAGTAAAACTGGTGTTCTGGAAACAATGTGTCATATTATGCTCCTAAGTATCATTTAGTCGAGAGAATATCTTCTTTTGGGAATTAAAAACCATATGTTGTTTAGAACATACTATACTCAGGAATGAAAAGCATTTTCTTAGGTAAGAAATATGTATTTTTGCCAGAATACGGAGTGATACTTAAGAGAGAACTTCTTATTTCTGGAAGAAGTGGTGATATTCATGTGTAAATGGTAAAAATTTTAACAGAAACTGTCATTTTGGGTGGAAATGTCCATAATTTGTAGAGGAAAACGGGTATTCTGGTAGAAATGCATCCTATAATGCTACAGTGCATCATTTTCTAGAGAAAATATCTTCTTTTGGTTATGAAAACAGGTATTAGGTTTAGAAAATGCTATTTTTAGTGAAGAAAATTCATATTTTCAAAAGAAACTCAAATATTTGCCAGGATAAATGGTGATGCTTTAGAGAGAACTTATTATTTCTGGTCTATGTAGTGAAAGTCGTGTGTAAATTTCAAAAATTAGAACAGAAATTGATCTTTAGGGGGAAAGTGTCCTTATTTGAAAGAGGAATTCCGGTATTCTGTAAACAATGTATCATATTATGCTGCAAATATTCATTTTTTAGAGGAACTGTCTTCTTTTGAGGATGAAACCCAGTATTTTGGGGAGAAAATGATATTTTTAGGGCTGAAAAGCATTGTATTTGTTAAGAAAAATGTATTTTTGCAAGGATAAGAAGTGATACTCAAGAATGTACCTTTTTTTTTTTTTCTGGGATAAGTACTGCTATTATTGTCAAAGTTCTCTAAATCTTGACAGAAATTGATATTTTGGGTGGAAATGTCCTTATTTTGTAGAGGAATACAGGAATTCATGAAACACTGTATTCTATTATGCTCCAAAGGAACATTCTGTAGAGATAATGTCTACCTTTGGGGATGAAAACCAATATTTTGTTTAGAAAATGCTATTTTTAGGAATGAAAAGCATTAGTTTGGTAAGAAAATGAAATATTTGAAAGGATAATTAGTGATACTTATGAGATTCCTTTTTATTTCTGGGATAAGAAAGGATATTAGTGTGAAAGTTTTCTACATTATGACACAACTTGATATTTCTGGTGGGAATGTCCTTATTTTGTAGAGGAATTTGGGAATTCTTGAATCACTGTATTCTATTAGGCTCCAAAGCATCATTCTGTAGGGATAAAGTCTTCCTTTGTGTATGAAAACTAGTATTTTGTTTAGAAATGCTATTTTTAGGAATGAAATGCTTTATTTTTGAAAGAAAATGAAATTTTTGCAAGGATAATTAGTGATACTTCAGTGATAACTTTTTATTTCTGGTATGTGTAGTGATATTCGTGTGAAAATTTTTAATGTTTTGACAGAAATTGATATTTCGGGTGGAACTGTCCTTATTTTGTAGAGTAAAACTGGTGTTCTGGAAACAATGTGTCATATTATGCTCCTAAGTATCATTTAGTAGAGAGAATATCTTCTTTTGGGAATTAAAAACCATATGTTGTTTAGAACATACTATACTCAGGAATGAAAAGCATTTTCTTAGGTAAGAAAAATGTATTTTTGCCAGAATACGGAGTGATACTTAAGAGAGAACTTCTTATTTCTGGAAGAAGTGGTGATATTCATGTGTAAATGGTAAAAATTTTAACAGAAACTGTCATTTTGGGTGGAAATGTCCATAATTTGTAAAGGAAAACGGGTATTCTGGTAGAAATGCATCCTATAATGCTACAGTGCATCATTTTCTAGAGAAAATATCTTCTTTTGGTTATGAAAACAGGTATTAGGTTTAGAAAATGCTATTTTTAGTGAAGAAAATTCATATTTTCAAAAGAAACTCAAATATTTGCCAGGATAAATGGTGATGCTTTAGAGAGAACTTATTATTTCTGGTCTATGTAGTGAAAGTCGTGTGTAAATTTCAAAAATTAGAACAGAAATTGATCTTTAGGGGGGAAGTGTCCTTATTTGAAAGAGGAATTCCGGTATTCTGTAAACAGTGTATCATATTATGCTGCAAATATTCATTTTTTAGAGGAACTGTCTTCTTTTGAGGATGAAACCCAGTATTTTGGGGAGAAAATGATATTTTTAGGGCTGAAAAGCATTGTATTTGTTAAGAAAAATGTATTTTTGCAAGGATAAGAAGTGATACTCAAGAATGTACCTTTTTTTTTTTTCTGGGATAAGTACTGCTATTAATGTCAAAGTTCTCTAAATCTAGACAGAAATTGATATTTTGGGTGGAAATGTCCTTATTTTGTAGAGGAATACAGGAATTCATGAAACACTGTATTCTATTATGCTCCAAAGGAACATTCTGTAGAGATAATGTCTACCTTTGGGGATGAAAACCAATATTTTGTTTAGAAAATGCTATTTTTAGGAATGAAAAGCATTAGTTTGGTAAGAAAATGAAATATTTGAAAGGATAATTAGTGATACTTATGAGATTCCTTTTTATTTCTGAGATAAGCAAGGATATTAGTGTGAAAGTTTTCTACATTATGACACAACTTGATATTTCTGGTGGGAATGTCCTTATTTTGTAGAGGAATTTGGGAATTCTTGAATCACTGTATTCTATTAGGCTCCAAAGCATCATTCTGTAGGGATAAAGTCTTTCTTTGTGTATGAAAACCAGTGTTTTGTTTAGAAATGCTATTTTTAGGAATGAAATGCTTTATTTTTGAAAGAAAATGAAATTTTTGCAAGGATAATTAGTGATACTTCAGTGATAACTTTTTATTTCTGGTATGTGTAGTGATATTCGTGTGAAAATTTTTAATGTTTTGACAGAAATTGATATTTCGGGTGGAACTGTCCTTATTTTGTAGAGTAAAACTGGTGTTCTGGAAACAATGTGTCATATTATGCTCCTAAGTATCATTTAGTAGAGAGAATATCTTCTTTTGGGAATTCAAAACCATATGTTGTTTAGAACATACTATTCTTAGGAATGAAAAGCATTTTCTTAGGTAAGAAAAATGTATTTTTGCCAGAATACGGAGTGATACTTAAGAGAGAACTTCTTATTTCTGGAAGAAGTGGTGATATTCATGTGTAAATGGTAAAAATTTTAACAGAAACTGTCATTTTGGGTGGAAATGTCCATAATTTGTAGAGGAAAACGGGTATTCTGGTAGAAATGCATCCTATAATGCTACAGTGCATCATTTTCTAGAGAAAATATCTTCTTTTGGTTATGAAAACAGGTATTAGGTTTAGAAAATGCTATTTTTAGTGAAGAAAATTCATATTTTCAAAAGAAACTCAAATATTTGCCAGGATAAATGGTAATGCTTTAGAGAGAACTTATTATTTCTGGTCTATGTAGTGAAAGTCGTGTGTAAATTTCAAAAATTAAAACAGAAATTGATCTTTAGGGTGGAAGTGTCCTTATTTGAAAGAGGAATTCCGGTATTCTGTAAACAGTGTATCATATTATGCTGCAAATATTCATTTTTTAGAGGAACTGTCTTATTTTGAGGATGAAACTCAGTATTTTGGGGAGAAAATGATATTTTTAGGGCTGAAAAGCATTGTATTTGTTAAGAAAAATGTATTTTTGCAAGGATAAGAAGTGATACTCAAGAATGTACCTTTTATTTTTTTTCTGGGATAAGTACTGCTATTAATGTCAAAGTTCTCTAAATCTTGACAGAAATTGATATTTTGGGTGGAAATGTCCTTATTTTGTAGAGGAATACAGGAATTCATGAAACACTGTATTCTATTATGCTCCAAAGGAACATTCTGTAGAGATAATGTCTACCTTTGGGGATGAAAACCAGTATTTTGTTTAGAAAATGCTATTTTTAGGAATGAAAAGCATTAGTTTGGTAAGAAAATGAAATATTTGAAAGGATAATTAGTGATACTTATGAGATTCCTTTTTATTTCTGGGATAAGCAAGGATATTAGTGTGAAAGTTTTCTACATTATGACACAACTTGATATTTCTGGTGGGAATGTCCTTATTTTGTAGAGGAATTTGGGAATTCTTGAATCACTGTATTCTATTAGGCTCCAAAGCATCATTCTGTAGGGATAAAGTCTTTCTTTGTGTATGAAAACCAGTGTTTTGTTTAGAAATGCTATTTTTAGGAATGAAATGCTTTATTTTTGAAAGAAAATGAAATTTTTGCAAGGATAATTAGTGATACTTCAGTGATAACTTTTTATTTCTGGTATGTGTAGTGATATTCGTGTGAAAATTTTTAATGTTTTGACAGAAATTGATATTTCGGGTGGAACTGTCCTTATTTTGTAGAGTAAAACTGGTGTTCTGGAAACAATGTGTCATATTATGCTCCTAAGTATCATTTAGTAGAGAGAATATCTTCTTTTGGGAATTCAAAACCATATGTTGTTTAGAACATACTATTCTCAGGAATGAAAAGCATTTTCTTAGGTAAGAAAAATGTATTTTTGCCAGAATACGGAGTGATACTTAAGAGAGAACTTCTTATTTCTGGAAGAAGTGGTGATATTCATGTGTAAATGGTAAAAATTTTAACAGAAACTGTCATTTTGGGTGGAAATGTCCATAATTTGTAGAGGAAAACGGGTATTCTGGTAGAAATGCATCCTATAATGCTACAGTGCATCATTTTCTAGAGAAAATATCTTCTTTTGGTTATGAAAACAGGTATTAGGTTTAGAAAATGCTATTTTTAGTGAAGAAAATTCATATTTTCAAAAGAAACTCAAATATTTGCCAGGATAAATGGTGATGCTTTAGAGAGAACTTATTATTTCTGGTCTATGTAGTGAAAGTCGTGTGTAAATTTCAAAAATTAGAACAGAAATTGATCTTTAGGGGGGAAGTGTCCTTATTTGAAAGAGGAATTCCGGTATTCTGTAAACAATGTATCATATTATGCTGCAAATATTCATTTTTTAGAGGAACTGTCTTCTTTTGAGGATGAAACCCAGTATTTTGGGGAGAAAATGATATTTTTAGGGCTGAAAAGCATTGTATTTGTTAAGAAAAATGTATTTTTGCAAGGATAAGAAGTGATACTCAAGAATGTACCTTTTTTATTTTTCTGGGATAAGTACTGCTATTATTGTCAAAGTTCTCTTAATCTTGACAGAAATTGATATTTTGGGTGGAAATGTCCTTATTTTGTAGAGGAATACAGGAATTCATGAAACACTGTATTCTATTATGCTCCAAAGGAACATTCTGTAGAGATAATGTCTACCTTTGGGGATGAAAACCAGTATTTTGTTTAGAAAATGCTATTTTTAGGAATGAAAAGCATTAGTTTGGTAAGAAAATGAAATATTTGAAAGGATAATTAGTGATACTTATGAGATTCCTTTTTATTTCTGGGATAAGCAAGGATATTAGTGTGAAAGTTTTCTACATTATGACACAACTTGATATTTCTGGTGGGAATGTCCTTATTTTGTAGAGGAATTTGGGAATTCTTGAATCACTGTATTCTATTAGGCTCCAAAGCATCATTCTGTAGGGATAAAGTCTTCCTTTGTGTATGAAAACCAGTATTTTGTTTAGAAATGCTATTTTTAGGAATGAAATGCTTTATTTTTGAAAGAAAATGAAATTTTTGCAAGGATAATTAGTGATACTTCAGTGATAACTTTTTATTTCTGGTATGTGTAGTGATATTCGTGTGAAAATTTTTAATGTTTTGACAGAAATTGATATTTCGGGTGGAACTGTCCTTATTTTGTAGAGTAAAACTGGTGTTCTGGAAACAATGTGTCATATTATGCTCCTAAGTATCATTTAGTAGAGAGAATATCTTCTTTTGGGAATTAAAAACCATATGTTGTTTAGAACATACTATACTCAGGAATGAAAAGCATTTTCTTAGGTAAGAAAAATGTATTTTTGCCAGAATACGGAGTGATACTTAAGAGAGAACTTCTTATTTCTGGAAGAAGTGGTGATATTCATGTGTAAATGGTAAAAATTTTAACAGAAACTGTCATTTTGGGTGGAAATGTCCATAATTTGTAGAGGAAAACGGGTATTCTGGTAGAAATGCATCCTATAATGCTACAGTGCATCATTTTCTAGAGAAAATATCTTCTTTTGGTTATGAAAACAGGTATTAGGTTTAGAAAATGCTATTTTTAGTGAAGAAAATTCATATTTTCAAAAGAAACTCAAATATTTGCCAGGATAAATGGTGATGCTTTAGAGAGAACTTATTATTTCTGGTCTATGTAGTGAAAGTTGTGTGTAAATTTCAAAAATTAGAACAGAAATTGATCTTTAGGGGGGAAGTGTCCTTATTTGAAAGAGGAATTCCGGTATTCTGTAAACAGTGTATCATATTATGCTGCAAATATTCATTTTTTAGAAGAACTGTCTTCTTTTGAGGATGAAACCCAGTATTTTGGGAGAAAATGATATTTTTAGGGCTGAAAAGCATTGTATTTGTTAAGAAAAATGTATTTTTGCAAGGATAAGAAGTGATACTCAAGAATGTACCTTTTATTTTTTTCTGGGATAAGTACTGCTATTAATGTCAAAGTTCTCTAAATCTTGACAGAAATTGATATTTTGGGTGGAAATGTCCTTATTTTGTAGAGGAATACAGGAATTCATGAAACACTGTATTCTATTATGCTCCAAAGGAACATTCTGTAGAGATAATGTCTACCTTTGGGGATGAAAACCAGTATTTTGTTTAGAAAATGCTATTTTTAGGAATGAAAAGCATTAGTTTGGTAAGAAAATGAAATATTTGAAAGGATAATTAGTGATACTTATGAGATTCCTTTTTATTTCTGGGATAAGCAAGGATATTAGTGTGAAAGTTTTCTACATTATGACACAACTTGATATTTCTGGTGGGAATGTCCTTATTTTGTAGAGGAATTTGGGAATTCTTGAATCACTGTATTCTATTAGGCTCCAAAGCATCATTCTGTAGGGATAAAGTCTTTCTTTGTGTATGAAAACCAGTGTTTTGTTTAGAAATGCTATTTTTAGGAATGAAATGCTTTATTTTTGAAAGAAAATGAAATTTTTGCAAGGATAATTAGTGATACTTCAGTGATAACTTTTTATTTCTGGTATGTGTAGTGATATTCGTGTGAAAATTTTTAATGTTTTGACAGAAATTGATATTTCGGGTGGAACTGTCCTTATTTTGTAGAGTAAAACTGGTGTTCTGTAAACAATGTGTCATATTATGCTCCTAAGTATCATTTAGTAGAGAGAATATCTTCTTTTGGGAATTCAAAACCATATGTTGTTTAGAACATACTATTCTCAGGAATGAAAAGCATTTTCTTAGGTAAGAAAAATGTATTTTTGCCAGAATACGGAGTGATACTTAAGAGAGAACTTCTTATTTCTGGAAGAAGTGGTGATATTCATGTGTAAATGGTAAAAATTTTAACAGAAACTGTCATTTTGGGTGGAAATGTCCATAATTTGTAGAGGAAAACGGGTATTCTGGTAGAAATGCATCCTATAATGCTAAAGTGCATCATTTTCTAGAGAAAATATCTTCTTTTGGTTATGAAAACAGGTATTAGGTTTAGAAAATGCTATTTTTAGTGAAGAAAATTCATATTTTCGAAAGAAACTCAAATATTTGCCAGGATAAATGGTAATGCTTTAGAGAGAACTTATTATTTCTGGTCTATGTAGTGAAAGTCGTGTGTAAATTTCAAAAATTAGAACAGAAATTGATCTTTAGGGGGGAAGTGTCCTTATTTGAAAGAGGAATTCCGGTATTCTGTAAACAATGTATCATATTATGCTGCAAATATTCATTTTTTAGAGGAACTGTCTTCTTTTGAGGATGAAACCCAGTATTTTGGGGAGAAAATGATATTTTTAGGGCTGAAAAGCATTGTATTTGTTAAGAAAAATGTATTTTTGCAAGGATAAGAAGTGATACTCAAGAATGTACCTTTTTTATTTTTCTGGGATAAGTACTGCTATTATTGTCAAAGTTCTCTAAATCTTGACAGAAATTGATATTTTGGGTGGAAATGTCCTTATTTTGTAGAGGAATACAGGAATTCATGAAACACTGTATTCTATTATGCTCCAAAGGAACATTCTGTAGAGATAATGTCTACCTTTGGGGATGAAAACCAGTATTTTGTTTAGAAAATGCTATTTTTAGGAATGAAAAGCATTAGTTTGGTAAGAAAATGAAATATTTGAAAGGATAATTAGTGATACTTATGAGATTCCTTTTTATTTCTGGGATAAGCAAGGATATTAGTGTGAAAGTTTTCTACATTATGACACAACTTGATATTTCTGGTGGGAATGTCCTTATTTTGTAGAGGAATTTGGGAATTCTTGAATCACTGTATTCTATTAGGCTCCAAAGCATCATTCTGTAGGGATAAAGTCTTCCTTTGTGTATGAAAACCAGTATTTTGTTTAGAAATGCTATTTTTAGGAATGAAATGCTTTATTTTTGAAAGAAAATGAAATTTTTGCAAGGATAATTAGTGATACTTCAGTGATAACTTTTTATTTCTGGTATGTGTAGTGATATTCGTGTGAAAATTTTTAATGTTTTGACAGAAATTGATATTTCGGGTGGAACTGTCCTTATTTTGTAGAGTAAAACTGGTGTTCTGGAAACAATGTGTCATATTATGCTCCTAAGTATCATTTAGTAGAGAGAATATCTTCTTTTGGGAATTAAAAACCATATGTTGTTTAGAACATACTATACTCAGGAATGAAAAGCATTTTCTTAGGTAAGAAAAATGTATTTTTGCCAGAATACGGAGTGATACTTAAGAGAGAACTTCTTATTTCTGGAAGAAGTGGTGATATTCATGTGTAAATGGTAAAAATTTTAACAGAAACTGTCATTTTGGGTGGAAATGTCCATAATTTGTAGAGGAAAACGGGTATTCTGGTAGAAATGCATCCTATAATGCTACAGTGCATCATTTTCTAGAGAAAATATCTTCTTTTGGTTATGAAAACAGGTATTAGGTTTAGAAAATGCTATTTTTAGTGAAGAAAATTCATATTTTCAAAAGAAACTCAAATATTTGCCAGGATAAATGGTGATGCTTTAGAGAGAACTTATTATTTCTGGTCTATGTAGTGAAAGTTGTGTGTAAATTTCAAAAATTAGAACAGAAATTGATCTTTAGGGGGGAAGTGTCCTTATTTGAAAGAGGAATTCCGGTATTCTGTAAACAGTGTATCATATTATGCTGCAAATATTCATTTTTTAGAAGAACTGTCTTCTTTTGAGGATGAAACCCAGTATTTTGGGAGAAAATGATATTTTTAGGGCTGAAAAGCATTGTATTTGTTAAGAAAAATGTATTTTTGCAAGGATAAGAAGTGATACTCAAGAATGTACCTTTTATTTTTTTCTGGGATAAGTACTGCTATTAATGTCAAAGTTCTCTAAATCTTGACAGAAATTGATATTTTGGGTGGAAATGTCCTTATTTTGTAGAGGAATACAGGAATTCATGAAACACTGTATTCTATTATGCTCCAAAGGAACATTCTGTAGAGATAATGTCTACCTTTGGGGATCAAAACCAGTATTTTGTTTAGAAAATGCTATTTTTAGGAATGAAAAGCATTAGTTTGGTAAGAAAATGAAATATTTGAAAGGATAATTAGTGATACTTATGAGATTCCTTTTTATTTCTGGGATAAGCAAGGATATTAGTGTGAAAGTTTTCTACATTATGACACAACTTGATATTTCTGGTGGGAATGTCCTTATTTTGTAGAGGAATTTGGGAATTCTTGAATCACTGTATTCTATTAGGCTCCAAAGCATCACTCTGTAGGGATAAAGTCTTTCTTTGTGTATGAAAACCAGTGTTTTGTTTAGAAATGCTATTTTTAGGAATGAAATGCTTTATTTTTGAAAGAAAATGAAATTTTTGCAAGGATAATTAGTGATACTTCAGTGATAACTTTTTATTTCTGGTATGTGTAGTGATATTCGTGTGAAAATTTTTAATGTTTTGACAGAAATTGATATTTCGGGTCGAACTGTCCTTATTTTGTAGAGTAAAACTGGTGTTCTGGAAACAATGTGTCATATTATGCTCCTAAGTATCATTTAGTAGAGAGAATATCTTCTTTTGGGAATTAAAAACCATATGTTGTTTTGAACATACTATACTCAGGAATGAAAAGCATTTTCTTAGGTAAGAAAAATGTATTTTTGCCAGAATACGGAGTGATACTTAAGAGAGAACTTCTTATTTCTGGAAGAAGTGGTGATATTCATGTGTAAATGGTAAAAATTTTAACAGAAACTGTCATTTTGGGTGGAAATGTCCATAATTTGTAGAGGAAAACGGGTATTCTGGTAGAAATGCATCCTATAATGCTAAAGTGCATCATTTTCTAGAGAAAATATCTTCTTTTGGTTATGAAAACAGGTATTAGGTTTAGAAAATGCTATTTTTAGTGAAGAAAATTCATATTTTCAAAAGAAACTCAAATATTTGCCAGGATAAATGGTAATGCTTTAGAGAGAACTTATTATTTCTGGTCTATGTAGTGAAAGTCGTGTGTAAATTTCAAAAATTAGAACAGAAATTGATCTTTAGGGGGGAAGTGTCCTTATTTGAAAGAGGAATTCCGGTATTCTGTAAACAATGTATCATATTATGCTGCAAATATTCATTTTTTAGAGGAACTGTCTTTTGAGGATGAAACCCAGTATTTTGGGGAGAAAATGATATTTTTAGGGCTGAAAAGCATTGTATTTGTTAAGAAAAATGTATTTTTGCAAGGATAAGAAGTGATACTCAAGAATGTACCTTTTTTATTTTTCTGGGATAAGTACTGCTATTAATGTCAAAGTTCTCTAAATCTTGACAGAAATTGATATTTTGGGTGGAAATGTCCTTATTTTGTAGAGGAATACAGGAATTCATGAAACACTGTATTCTATTATGCTCCAAAGGAACATTCTGTAGAGATAATGTCTACCTTTGGGGATCAAAACCAGTATTTTGTTTAGAAAATGCTATTTTTAGGAATGAAAAGCATTAGTTTGGTAAGAAAATGAAATATTTGAAAGGATAATTAGTGATACTTATGAGATTCCTTTTTATTTCTGGGATAAGCAAGGATATTAGTGTGAAAGTTTTCTACATTATGACACAACTTGATATTTCTGGTGGGAATGTCCTTATTTTGTAGAGGAATTTGGGAATTCTTGAATCACTGTATTCTATTAGGCTCCAAAGCATCACTCTGTAGGGATAAAGTCTTTCTTTGTGTATGAAAACCAGTGTTTTGTTTAGAAATGCTATTTTTAGGAATGAAATGCTTTATTTTTGAAAGAAAATGAAATTTTTGCAAGGATAATTAGTGATACTTCAGTGATAACTTTTTATTTCTGGTATGTGTAGTGATATTCGTGTGAAAATTTTTAATGTTTTGACAGAAATTGATATTTCGGGTCGAACTGTCCTTATTTTGTAGAGTAAAACTGGTGTTCTGGAAACAATGTGTCATATTATGCTCCTAAGTATCATTTAGTAGAGAGAATATCTTCTTTTGGGAATTAAAAACCATATGTTGTTTTGAACATACTATACTCAGGAATGAAAAGCATTTTCTTAGGTAAGAAAAATGTATTTTTGCCAGAATACGGAGTGATACTTAAGAGAGAACTTCTTATTTCTGGAAGAAGTGGTGATATTCATGTGTAAATGGTAAAAATTTTAACAGAAACTGTCATTTTGGGTGGAAATGTCCATAATTTGTAGAGGAAAACGGGTATTCTGGTAGAAATGCATCCTATAATGCTAAAGTGCATCATTTTCTAGAGAAAATATCTTCTTTTGGTTATGAAAACAGGTATTAGGTTTAGAAAATGCTATTTTTAGTGAAGAAAATTCATATTTTCAAAAGAAACTCAAATATTTGCCAGGATAAATGGTAATGCTTTAGAGAGAACTTATTATTTCTGGTCTATGTAGTGAAAGTCGTGTGTAAATTTCAAAAATTAGAACAGAAATTGATCTTTAGGGGGGAAGTGTCCTTATTTGAAAGAGGAATTCCGGTATTCTGTAAACAATGTATCATATTATGCTGCAAATATTCATTTTTTAGAGGAACTGTCTTTTGAGGATGAAACCCAGTATTTTGGGGAGAAAATGATATTTTTAGGGCTGAAAAGCATTGTATTTGTTAAGAAAAATGTATTTTTGCAAGGATAAGAAGTGATACTCAAGAATGTACCTTTTTTATTTTTCTGGGATAAGTACTGCTATTATTGTCAAAGTTCTCTAAATCTTGACAGAAATTGATATTTTGGGTGGAAATGTCCTTATTTTGTAGAGGAATACAGGAATTCATGAAACACTGTATTCTATTATGCTCCAAAGGAACATTCTGTAGAGATAATGTCTACCTTTGGGGATGAAAACCAGTATTTTGTTTAGAAAATGCTATTTTTAGGAATGAAAAGCATTAGTTTGGTAAGAAAATGAAATATTTGAAAGGATAATTAGTGATACTTATGAGATTCCTTTTTATTTCTGGGATAAGCAAGGATATTAGTGTGAAAGTTTTCTACATTATGACACAACTTGATATTTCTGGTGGGAATGTCCTTATTTTGTAGAGGAATTTGGGAATTCTTGAATCACTGTATTCTATTAGGCTCCAAAGCATCATTCTGTAGGGATAAAGTCTTCCTTTGTGTATGAAAACCAGTATTTTGTTTAGAAATGCTATTTTTAGGAATGAAATGCTTTATTTTTGAAAGAAAATGAAATTTTTGCAAGGATAATTAGTGATACTTCAGTGATAACTTTTTATTTCTGGTATGTGTAGTGATATTCGTGTGAAAATTTTTAATGTTTTGACAGAAATTGATATTTCGGGTGGAACTGTCCTTATTTTGTAGAGTAAAACTGGTGTTCTGGAAACAATGTGTCATATTATGCTCCTAAGTATCATTTAGTAGAGAGAATATCTTCTTTTGGGAATTAAAAACCATATGTTGTTTAGAACATACTATACTCAGGAATGAAAAGCATTTTCTTAGGTAAGAAAAATGTATTTTTGCCAGAATACGGAGTGATACTTAAGAGAGAACTTCTTATTTCTGGAAGAAGTGGTGATATTCATGTGTAAATGGTAAAAATTTTAACAGAAACTGTCATTTTGGGTGGAAATGTCTATAATTTGTAGAGGAAAACGGGTATTCTGGTAGAAATGCATCCTATAATGCTACAGTGCATCATTTTCTAGAGAAAATATCTTCTTTTGGTTATGAAAACAGGTATTAGGTTTAGAAAATGCTATTTTTAGTGAAGAAAAATCATATTTTCAAAAGAAACTCAAATATTTGCCAGGATAAATGGTGATGCTTTAGAGAGAACTTATTATTTCTGGTCTATGTAGTGAAAGTTGTGTGTAAATTTCAAAAATTAGAACAGAAATTGATCTTTAGGGGGGAAGTGTCCTTATTTGAAAGAGGAATTCCGGTATTCTGTAAACAATGTATCATATTATGCTGCAAATATTCATTTTTTAGAAGAACTGTCTTCTTTTGAGGATGAAACCCAGTATTTTGGGAGAAAATGATATTTTTAGGGCTGAAAAGCATTGTATTTGTTAAGAAAAATGTATTTTTGCAAGGATAAGAAGTGATACTCAAGAATGTACCTTTTATTTTTTTCTGGGATAAGTACTGCTATTAATGTCAAAGTTCTCTAAATCTTGACAGAAATTGATATTTTGGGTGGAAATGTCCTTATTTTGTAGAGGAATACAGGAATTCATGAAACACTGTATTCTATTATGCTCCAAAGGAACATTCTGTAGAGATAATGTCTACCTTTGGGGATGAAAACCAGTATTTTGTTTAGAAAATGCTATTTTTAGGAATGAAAAGCATTAGTTTGATAAGAAAATGAAATATTTGAAAGGATAATTAGTGATACTTATGAGATTCCTTTTTATTTCTGGGATAAGCAAGGATATTAGTGTGAAAGTTTTCTACATTATGACACAACTTGATATTTCTGGTGGGAATGTCCTTATTTTGTAGTGGAATTTGGGAATTCTTGAATCACTGTATTCTATTAGGCTCCAAAGCATCATTCTGTAGGGATAAAGTCTTTCTTTGTGTATGAAAACCAGTATTTTGTTTAGAAATGCTATTTTTAGGAATGAAATGCTTTATTTTTGAAAGAAAATGAAATTTTTGCAAGGATAATTAGTGATACTTCAGTGATAACTTTTTATTTCTGGTATGTGTAGTGATATTCGTGTGAAAATTTTTAATGTTTTGACAGAAATTGATATTTCGGGTGGAACTGTCCTTATTTTGTAGAGTAAAACTGGTGTTCTGGAAACAATGTGTCATATTATGCTCCTAAGTATTATTTAGTAGAGAGAATATCTTCTTTTGGGAATTAAAAACCATATGTTGTTTAGAACATACTATACTCAGGAATGAAAAGCATTTTCTTAGGTAAGAAAAATGTATTTTTGCCAGAATACGGAGTGATACTTAAGAGAGAACTTCTTATTTCTGGAAGAAGTGGTGATATTCATGTGTAAATGGTAAAAATTTTAACAGAAACTGTCATTTTGGGTGGAAATGTCCATAATTTGTAGAGGAAAACGGGTATTCTGGTAGAAATGCATCCTATAATGCTACAGTGCATCATTTTCTAGAGAAAATATCTTCTTTTGGTTATGAAAACAGGTATTAGGTTTAGAAAATGCTATTTTTAGTGAAGAAAATTCATATTTTCAAAAGAAACTCAAATATTTGCCAGGATAAATGGTGATGCTTTAGAGAGAACTCATTATTTCTGGTCTATGTAGTGAAAGTTGTGTGTAAATTTCAAAAATTAAAACAGAAATTGATCTTTAGGGGGGAAGTGTCCTTATTTGAAAGAGGAATTCCGGTATTCTGTAAACAATGTATCATATTATGCTGCAAATATTCATTTTTTAGAAGAACTGTCTTCTTTTGAGGATGAAACCCAGTATTTTGGGGAGAAAATGATATTTTTAGGGCTGAAAAGCATTGTATTTGTTAAGAAAAATGTATTTTTGCAAGGATAAGAAGTGATACTCAAGAATGTACCTTTTATTTTTTTCTGGGATAAGTACTGCTATTAATGTCAAAGTTCTCTAAATCTTGACAGAAATTGATATTTTGGGTGGAAATGTCCTTATTTTGTAGAGGAATACAGGAATTCATGAAACACTGTATTCTATTATGCTCCAAAGGAACATTCTGTAGAGATAATGTCTACCTTTGGGGATGAAAACCAGTATTTTGTTTAGAAAATGCTATTTTTAGGAATGAAAAGCATTAGTTTGGTAAGAAAATGAAATATTTGAAAGGATAATTAGTGATACTTATGAGATTCCTTTTTATTTCTGGGATAAGCAAGGATATTAGTGTGAAAGTTTTCTACATTATGACACAACTTGATATTTCTGGTGGGAATGTCCTTATTTTGTAGAGGAATTTGGGAATTCTTGAATCACTGTATTCTATTAGGCTCCAAAGCATCATTCTGTAGGGATAAAGTCTTTCTTTGTGTATGAAAACCAGTGTTTTGTTTCGAAATGCTATTTTTAGGAATGAAATGCTTTATTTTTGAAAGAAAATGAAATTTTTGCAAGGATAATTAGTGATACTTCAGTGATAACTTTTTATTTCTGGTATGTGTAGTGATATTCGTGTGAAAATTTTTAATGTTTTGACAGAAATTGATATTTCGGGTCGAACTGTCCTTATTTTGTAGAGTAAAACTGGTGTTCTGGAAACAATGTGTCATATTATGCTCCTAAGTATTATTTAGTAGAGAGAATATCTTCTTTCGGGAATTAAAAACCATATGTTGTTTAGAACATACTATACTCAGGAATGAAAAGCATTTTCCTAGGTAAGAAAAATGTATTTTTGCCAGAATACGGAGTGATACTTAAGAGAGAACTTCTTATTTCTGGAAGAAGTGGTGATATTCATGTGTAAATGGTAAAAATTTTAACAGAAACTGTCATTTTGGGTGGAAATGTCCATAATTTGTAGAGGAAAACGGGTATTCTGGTAGAAATGCATCCTATAATGCTACAGTGCATCATTTTCTAGAGAAAATATCTTCTTTTGGTTATGAAAACAGGTATTAGGTTTAGAAAATGCTATTTTTAGTGAAGAAAATTCATATTTTCAAAAGAAACTCAAATATTTGCCAGGATAAATGGTGATGCTTTAGAGAGAACTTATTATTTCTGGTCTATGTAGTGAAAGTTGTGTGTAAATTTCAAAAATTAAAACAGAAATTGATCTTTAGGGGGGAAGTGTCCTTATTTGAAAGAGGAATTCCGGTATTCTGTAAACAATGTATCATATTATGCTGCAAATATTCATTTTTTAGAGGAACTGTCTTCTTTTGAGGATGAAACCCAGTATTTTGGGAAGAAAATGATATTTTTAGGGCTGAAAAGCATTGTATTTGTTAAGAAAAATGTATTTTTGCAAGGATAAGAAGTGATACTCAAGAATGTACCTTTTATTTTTTTTCTGGGATAAGTACTGCTATTAATGTCAAAGTTCTCTAAATCTTGACAGAAATTGATATTTTGGGTGGAAATGTCCTTATTTTGTAGAGGAATACAGGAATTCATGAAACACTGTATTCTATTATGCTCCAAAGGAACATTCTGTAGAGATAATGTCTACCTTTGGGGATGAAAACCAGTATTTTGTTTAGAAAATGCTATTTTTAGGAATGAAAAGCATTAGTTTGGTAAGAAAATGAAATATTTGAAAGGATAATTAGTGATACTTATGAGATTCCTTTTTATTTCTGGGATAAGCAAGGATATTAGTGTGAAAGTTTTCTACATTATGACACAACTTGATATTTCTGGTGGGAATGTCCTTATTTTGTAGAGGAATTTGGGAATTCTTGAATCACTGTATTCTATTAGGCTCCAAAGCATCATTCTGTAGGGATAAAGTCTTTCTTTGTGTATGAAAACCAGTGTTTTGTTTAGAAATGCTATTTTTAGGAATGAAATGCTTTATTTTTGAAAGAAAATGAAATTTTTGCAAGGATAATTAGTGATACTTCAGTGATAACTTTTTATTTCTGGTATGTGTAGTGATATTCGTGTGAAAATTTTTAATGTTTTGACAGAAATTGATATTTCGGGTGGAACTGTCCTTATTTTGTAGAGTAAAACTGGTGTTCTGGAAACAATGTGTCATATTATGCTCCTAAGTATCATTTAGTAGAGAGAATATCTTCTTTTGGGAATTAAAAACCATATGTTGTTTAGAACATACTATACTCAGGAATGAAAAGCATTTTCTTAGGTAAGAAAAATGTATTTTTGCCAGAATACGGAGTGATACTTAAGAGAGAACTTCTTATTTCTGGAAGAAGTGGTGATATTCATGTGTAAATGGTAAAAATTTTAACAGAAACTGTCATTTTGGGTGGAAATGTCCATAATTTGTAGAGGAAAACGGGTATTCTGGTAGAAATGCATCCTATAATGCTACAGTGCATCATTTTCTAGAGAAAATATCTTCTTTTGGTTATGAAAACAGGTATTAGGTTTAGAAAATGCTATTTTTAGTGAAGAAAATTCATATTTTCAAAAGAAACTCAAATATTTGCCAGGATAAATGGTGATGCTTTAGAGAGAACTTATTATTTCTGGTCTATGTAGTGAAAGTCGTGTGTAAATTTCAAAAATTAGAACAGAAATTGATCTTTAGGGGGAAAGTGTCCTTATTTGAAAGAGGAATTCCGGTATTCTGTAAACAATGTATCATATTATGCTGCAAATATTCATTTTTTAGAGGAACTGTCTTCTTTTGAGGATGAAACCCAGTATTTTGGGGAGAAAATGATATTTTTAGGGCTGAAAAGCATTGTATTTGTTAAGAAAAATGTATTTTTGCAAGGATAAGAAGTGATACTCAAGAATGTACCTTTTATTTTTTTTCTGGGATAAGTACTGCTATTAATGTCAAAGTTCTCTAAATCTTGACAGAAATTGATATTTTGTGTGGAAATGTCCTTATTTTGTAGAGGAATACAGGAATTCATGAAACACTGTATTCTATTATGCTCCAAAGGAACATTCTGTAGAGATAATGTCTACCTTTGGGGATGAAAACCAGTATTTTGTTTAGAAAATGCTATTTTTAGGAATGAAAAGCATTAGTTTGGTAAGAAAATGAAATATTTGAAAGGATAATTAGTGATACTTATGAGATTCCTTTTTATTTCTGGGATAAGCAAGGATATTAGTGTGAAAGTTTTCTACATTATGACACAACTTGATATTTCTGGTGGGAATGTCCTTATTTTGTAGAGGAATTTGGGAATTCTTGAATCACTGTATTCTATTAGGCTCCAAAGCATCATTCTGTAGGGATAAAGTCTTTCTTTGTGTATGAAAACCAGTGTTTTGTTTAGAAATGCTATTTTTAGGAATGAAATGCTTTATTTTTGAAAGAAAATGAAATTTTTGCAAGGATAATTAGTGATACTTCAGTGATAACTTTTTATTTCTGGTATGTGTAGTGATATTCGTGTGAAAATTTTTAATGTTTTGACAGAAATTGATATTTCGGGTGGAACTGTCCTTATTTTGTAGAGTAAAACTGGTGTTCTGGAAACAATGTGTCATATTATGCTCCTAAGTATCATTTAGTAGAGAGAATATCTTCTTTTGGGAATTAAAAACCATATGTTGTTTAGAACATACTATACTCAGGAATGAAAAGCATTTTCTTAGGTAAGAAAAATGTATTTTTGCCAGAATACGGAGTGATACTTAAGAGAGAACTTCTTATTTCTGGAAGAAGTGGTGATATTCATGTGTAAATGGTAAAAATTTTAACAGAAACTGTCATTTTGGGTGGAAATGTCCATAATTTGTAGAGGAAAACGGGTATTCTGGTAGAAATGCATCCTATAATGCTACAGTGCATCATTTTCTAGAGAAAATATCTTCTTTTGGTTATGAAAACAGGTATTAGGTTTAGAAAATGCTATTTTTAGTGAAGAAAATTCATATTTTCAAAAGAAACTCAAATATTTGCCAGGATAAATGGTGATGCTTTAGAGAGAACTTATTATTTCTGGTCTATGTAGTGAAAGTCGTGTGTAAATTTCAAAAATTAGAACAGAAATTGATCTTTAGGGGGAAAGTGTCCTTATTTGAAAGAGGAATTCCGGTATTCTGTAAACAATGTATCATATTATGCTGCAAATATTCATTTTTTAGAGGAACTGTCTTCTTTTGAGGATGAAACCCAGTATTTTGGGGAGAAAATGATATTTTTAGGGCTGAAAAGCATTGTATTTGTTAAGAAAAATGTATTTTTGCAAGGATAAGAAGTGATACTCAAGAATGTACCTTTTATTTTTTTTCTGGGATAAGTACTGCTATTAATGTCAAAGTTCTCTAAATCTTGACAGAAATTGATATTTTGTGTGGAAATGTCCTTATTTTGTAGAGGAATACAGGAATTCATGAAACACTGTATTCTATTATGCTCCAAAGGAACATTCTGTAGAGATAATGTCTACCTTTGGGGATGAAAACCAGTATTTTGTTTAGAAAATGCTATTTTTAGGAATGAAAAGCATTAGTTTGGTAAGAAAATGAAATATTTGAAAGGATAATTAGTGATACTTATGAGATTCCTTTTTATTTCTCGGATAAGCAAGGATATTAGTGTGAAAGTTTTCTACATTATGACACAACTTGATATTTCTGGTGGGAATGTCCTTATTTTGTAGAGGAATTTGGGAATTCTTGAATCACTGTATTCTATTAGGCTCCAAAGCATCATTCTGTAGGGATAAAGTCTTTCTTTGTGTATGAAAACCAGTGTTTTGTTTAGAAATGCTATTTTTAGGAATGAAATGCTTTATTTTTGAAAGAAAATGAAATTTTTGCAAGGATAATTAGTGATACTTCAGTGATAACTTTTTATTTCTGGTATGTGTAGTGATATTCGTGTGAAAATTTTTAATGTTTTGACAGAAATTGATATTTCGGGTGGAACTGTCCTTATTTTGTAGAGTAAAACTGGTGTTCTGGAAACAATGTGTCATATTATGCTCCTAAGTATCATTTAGTAGAGAGAATATCTTCTTTTGGGAATTAAAAACCATATGTTGTTTAGAACATACTATACTCAGGAATGAAAAGCATTTTCTTAGGTAAGAAAAATGTATTTTTGCCAGAATACGGAGTGATACTTAAGAGAGAACTTCTTATTTCTGGAAGAAGTGGTGATATTCATGTGTAAATGGTAAAAATTTTAACAGAAACTGTCATTTTGGGTGGAAATGTCCATAATTTGTAGAGGAAAACGGGTATTCTGGTAGAAATGCATCCTATAATGCTACAGTGCATCATTTTCTAGAGAAAATATCTTCTTTTGGTTATGAAAACAGGTATTAGGTTTAGAAAATGCTATTTTTAGTGAAGAAAATTCATATTTTCAAAAGAAACTCAAATATTTGCCAGGATAAATGGTGATGCTTTAGAGAGAACTTATTATTTCTGGTCTATGTAGTGAAAGTCGTGTGTAAATTTCAAAAATTAGAACAGAAATTGATCTTTAGGGGGAAAGTGTCCTTATTTGAAAGAGGAATTCCGGTATTCTGTAAACAATGTATCATATTATGCTGCAAATATTCATTTTTTAGAGGAACTGTCTTCTTTTGAGGATGAAACCCAGTATTTTGGGGAGAAAATGATATTTTTAGGGCTGAAAAGCATTGTATTTGTTAAGAAAAATGTATTTTTGCAAGGATAAGAAGTGATACTCAAGAATGTACCTTTTATTTTTTTTCTGGGATAAGTACTGCTATTAATGTCAAAGTTCTCTAAATCTTGACAGAAATTGATATTTTGTGTGGAAATGTCCTTATTTTGTAGAGGAATACAGGAATTCATGAAACACTGTATTCTATTATGCTCCAAAGGAACATTCTGTAGAGATAATGTCTACCTTTGGGGATGAAAACCAGTATTTTGTTTAGAAAATGCTATTTTTAGGAATGAAAAGCATTAGTTTGGTAAGAAAATGAAATATTTGAAAGGATAATTAGTGATACTTATGAGATTCCTTTTTATTTCTCGGATAAGCAAGGATATTAGTGTGAAAGTTTTCTACATTATGACACAACTTGATATTTCTGGTGGGAATGTCCTTATTTTGTAGAGGAATTTGGGAATTCTTGAATCACTGTATTCTATTAGGCTCCAAAGCATCATTCTGTAGGGATAAAGTCTTTCTTTGTGTATGAAAACCAGTGTTTTGTTTAGAAATGCTATTTTTAGGAATGAAATGCTTTATTTTTGAAAGAAAATGAAATTTTTGCAAGGATAATTAGTGATACTTCAGTGATAACTTTTTATTTCTGGTATGTGTAGTGATATTCGTGTGAAAATTTTTAATGTTTTGACAGAAATTGATATTTCGGGTGGAACTGTCCTTATTTTGTAGAGTAAAACTGGTGTTCTGGAAACAATGTGTCATATTATGCTCCTAAGTATCATTTAGTAGAGAGAATATCTTCTTTTGGGAATTAAAAACCATATGTTGTTTAGAACATACTATACTCAGGAATGAAAAGCATTTTCTTAGGTAAGAAAAATGTATTTTTGCCAGAATACGGAGTGATACTTAAGAGAGAACTTCTTATTTCTGGAAGAAGTGGTGATATTCATGTGTAAATGGTAAAAATTTTAACAGAAACTGTCATTTTGGGTGGAAATGTCCATAATTTGTAGAGGAAAACGGGTATTCTGGTAGAAATGCATCCTATAATGCTACAGTGCATCATTTTCTAGAGAAAATATCTTCTTTTGGTTATGAAAACAGGTATTAGGTTTAGAAAATGCTATTTTTAGTGAAGAAAATTCATATTTTCAAAAGAAACTCAAATATTTGCCAGGATAAATGGTGATGCTTTAGAGAGAACTTATTATTTCTGGTCTATGTAGTGAAAGTCGTGTGTAAATTTCAAAAATTAGAACAGAAATTGATCTTTAGGGGGAAAGTGTCCTTATTTGAAAGAGGAATTCCGGTATTCTGTAAACAATGTATCATATTATGCTGCAAATATTCATTTTTTAGAGGAACTGTCTTCTTTTGAGGATGAAACCCAGTATTTTGGGAAGAAAATGATATTTTTAGGGCTGAAAAGCATTGTATTTGTTAAGAAAAATGTATTTTTGCAAGGATAAGAAGTGATACTCAAGAATGTACCTTTTATTTTTTTTCTGGGATAAGTACTGCTATTAATGTCAAAGTTCTCTAAATCTTGACAGAAATTGATATTTTGGGTGGAAATGTCCTTATTTTGTAGAGGAATACAGGAATTCATGAAACACTGTATTCTATTATGCTCCAAAGGAACATTCTGTAGAGATAATGTCTACCTTTGGGGATGAAAACCAGTATTTTGTTTAGAAAATGCTATTTTTAGGAATGAAAAGCATTAGTTTGGTAAGAAAATGAAATATTTGAAAGGATAATTAGTGATACTTATGAGATTCCTTTTTATTTCTCGGATAAGCAAGGATATTAGTGTGAAAGTTTTCTACATTATGACACAACTTGATATTTCTGGTGGGAATGTCCTTATTTTGTAGAGGAATTTGGGAATTCTTGAATCACTGTATTCTATTAGGCTCCAAAGCATCATTCTGTAGGGATAAAGTCTTTCTTTGTGTATGAAAACCAGTGTTTTGTTTAGAAATGCTATTTTTAGGAATGAAATGCTTTATTTTTGAAAGAAAATGAAATTTTTGCAAGGATAATTAGTGATACTTCAGTGATAACTTTTTATTTCTGGTATGTGTAGTGATATTCGTGTGAAAATTTTTAATGTTTTGACAGAAATTGATATTTCGGGTGGAACTGTCCTTATTTTGTAGAGTAAAACTGGTGTTCTGGAAACAATGTGTCATATTATGCTCCTAAGTATCATTTAGTAGAGAGAATATCTTCTTTTGGGAATTAAAAACCATATGTTGTTTAGAACATACTATACTCAGGAATGAAAAGCATTTTCTTAGGTAAGAAAAATGTATTTTTGCCAGAATACGGAGTGATACTTAAGAGAGAACTTCTTATTTCTGGAAGAAGTGGTGATATTCATGTGTAAATGGTAAAAATTTTAACAGAAACTGTCATTTTGGGTGGAAATGTCCATAATTTGTAGAGGAAAACGGGTATTCTGGTAGAAATGCATCCTATAATGCTACAGTGCATCATTTTCTAGAGAAAATATCTTCTTTTGGTTATGAAAACAGGTATTAGGTTTAGAAAATGCTATTTTTAGTGAAGAAAATTCATATTTTCAAAAGAAACTCAAATATTTGCCAGGATAAATGGTGATGCTTTAGAGAGAACTTATTATTTCTGGTCTATGTAGTGAAAGTCGTGTGTAAATTTCAAAAATTAGAACAGAAATTGATCTTTAGGGGGAAAGTGTCCTTATTTGAAAGAGGAATTCCGGTATTCTGTAAACAATGTATCATATTATGCTGCAAATATTCATTTTTTAGAGGAACTGTCTTCTTTTGAGGATGAAACCCAGTATTTTGGGGAGAAAATGATATTTTTAGGGCTGAAAAGCATTGTATTTGTTAAGAAAAATGTACTTTTGCAAGGATAAGAAGTGATACTCAAGAATGTACCTTTTTTTTTTTTCTGGGATAAGTACTGCTATTAATGTCAAAGTTCTCTAAATCTTGACAGAAATTGATATTTTGGGTGGAAATGTCCTTATTTTGTAGAGGAATACAGGAATTCATGAAACACTGTATTCTATTATGCTCCAAAGGAACATTCTGTAGAGATAATGTCTACCTTTGGGGATGAAAACCAGTATTTTGTTTAGAAAATGCTATTTTTAGGAATGAAAAGCATTAGTTTGGTAAGAAAATGAAATATTTGAAAGGATAATTAGTGATACTTATGAGATTCCTTTTTATTTCTGGGATAAGCAAGGATATTAGTGTGAAAGTTTTCTACATTATGACACAACTTGATATTTTTGGTGGGAATGTCCTTATTTTGTAGAGGAATTTGGGAATTCTTGAATCACTGTATTCTATTAGGCTCCAAAGCATCATTCTGTAGGGATAAAGTCTTTCTTTGTGTATGAAAACCAGTATTTTGTTTAGAAATGCTATTTTTAGGAATGAATTGCTTTATTTTTGAAAGAAAATGAAATTTTTGCAAGGATAATTAGTGATACTTCAGTGATAACTTTTTATTTCTGGTATGTGTAGTGATATTCGTGTGAAAATTTTTAATGTTTTGACAGAAATTGATATTTCGGGTCGAACTGTCCTTATTTTGTAGAGTAAAACTGGTGTTCTGGAAACAATGTGTCATATTATGCTCCTAAGTATCATTTAGTAGAGAGAATATCTTCTTTTGGGAATTAAAAACCATATGTTGTTTAGAACATACTATACTTAGGAATGAAAAGCATTTTCTTAGGTAAGAAAAATGTATTTTTGCCAGAATACGGAGTGATACTTAAGAGAGAACTTCTTATTTCTGGAAGAAGTGGTGATATTCATGTGTAAATGGTAAAAATTTTAACAGAAACTGTCATTTTGGGTGGAAATGTCCATAATTTGTAGAGGAAAACGGGTATTCTGGTAGAAATGCATCCTATAATGCTACAGTGCATCATTTTCTAGAGAAAATATCTTCTTTTGGTTATGAAAACAGGTATTAGGTTTAGAAAATGCTATTTTTAGTGAAGAAAATTCATATTTTCAAAAGAAACTCAAATATTTGCCAGGATAAATGGTGATGCTTTAGAGAGAACTTATTATTTCTGGTCTATGTAGTGAAAGTCGTGTGTAAATTTCAAAAATTAGAACAGAAATTGATCTTTAGGGGGAAAGTGTCCTTATTTGAAAGAGGAATTCCGGTATTCTGTAAACAATGTATCATATTATGCTGCAAATATTCATTTTTTAGAGGAACTGTCTTCTTTTGAGGATGAAACCCAGTATTTTGGGGAGAAAATGATATTTTTAGGGCTGAAAAGCATTGTATTTGTTAAGAAAAATGTACTTTTGCAAGGATAAGAAGTGATACTCAAGAATGTACCTTTTTTTTTTTTCTGGGATAAGTACTGCTATTAATGTCAAAGTTCTCTAAATCTTGACAGAAATTGATATTTTGGGTGGAAATGTCCTTATTTTGTAGAGGAATACAGGAATTCATGAAACACTGTATTCTATTATGCTCCAAAGGAACATTCTGTAGAGATAATGTCTACCTTTGGGGATGAAAACCAGTATTTTGTTTAGAAAATGCTATTTTTAGGAATGAAAAGCATTAGTTTGGTAAGAAAATGAAATATTTGAAAGGATAATTAGTGATACTTATGAGATTCCTTTTTATTTCTGGGATAAGCAAGGATATTAGTGTGAAAGTTTTCTACATTATGACACAACTTGATATTTTTGGTGGGAATGTCCTTATTTTGTAGAGGAATTTGGGAATTCTTGAATCACTGTATTCTATTAGGCTCCAAAGCATCATTCTGTAGGGATAAAGTCTTTCTTTGTGTATGAAAACCAGTATTTTGTTTAGAAATGCTATTTTTAGGAATGAATTGCTTTATTTTTGAAAGAAAATGAAATTTTTGCAAGGATAATTAGTGATACTTCAGTGATAACTTTTTATTTCTGGTATGTGTAGTGATATTCGTGTGAAAATTTTTAATGTTTTGACAGAAATTGATATTTCGGGTGGAACTGTCCTTATTTTGTAGAGTAAAACTGGTGTTCTGGAAACAATGTGTCATATTATGCTCCTAAGTATCATTTAGTAGAGAGAATATCTTCTTTTGGGAATTAAAAACCATATGTTGTTTAGAACATACTATACTTAGGAATGAAAAGCATTTTCTTAGGTAAGAAAAATGTATTTTTGCCAGAATACGGAGTGATACTTAAGAGAGAACTTCTTATTTCTGGAAGAAGTGGTGATATTCATGTGTAAATGGTAAAAATTTTAACAGAAACTGTCATTTTGGGTGGAAATGTCCATAATTTGTAGAGGAAAACGGGTATTCTGGTAGAAATGCATCCTATAATGCTACAGTGCATCATTTTCTAGAGAAAATATCTTCTTTTGGTTATGAAAACAGGTATTAGGTTTAGAAAATGCTATTTTTAGTGAAGAAAATTCATATTTTCAAAAGAAACTCAAATATTTGCCAGGATAAATGGTGATGCTTTAGAGAGAACTTATTATTTCTGGTCTATGTAGTGAAAGTCGTGTGTAAATTTCAAAAATTAGAACAGAAATTGATCTTTAGGGGGAAAGTGTCCTTATTTGAAAGAGGAATTCCGGTATTCTGTAAACAATGTATCATATTATGCTGCAAATATTCATTTTTTAGAGGAACTGTCTTCTTTTGAGGATGAAACCCAGTATTTTGGGGAGAAAATGATATTTTTAGGGCTGAAAAGCATTGTATTTGTTAAGAAAAATGTACTTTTGCAAGGATAAGAAGTGATACTCAAGAATGTACCTTTTTTTTTTTTCTGGGATAAGTACTGCTATTAATGTCAAAGTTCTCTAAATCTTGACAGAAATTGATATTTTGGGTGGAAATGTCCTTATTTTGTAGAGGAATACAGGAATTCATGAAACACTGTATTCTATTATGCTCCAAAGGAACATTCTGTAGAGATAATGTCTACCTTTGGGGATGAAAACCAGTATTTTGTTTAGAAAATGCTATTTTTAGGAATGAAAAGCATTAGTTTGGTAAGAAAATGAAATATTTGAAAGGATAATTAGTGATACTTATGAGATTCCTTTTTATTTCTGGGATAAGCAAGGATATTAGTGTGAAAGTTTTCTACATTATGACACAACTTGATATTTTTGGTGGGAATGTCCTTATTTTGTAGAGGAATTTGGGAATTCTTGAATCACTGTATTCTATTAGGCTCCAAAGCATCATTCTGTAGGGATAAAGTCTTTCTTTGTGTATGAAAACCAGTATTTTGTTTAGAAATGCTATTTTTAGGAATGAATTGCTTTATTTTTGAAAGAAAATGAAATTTTTGCAAGGATAATTAGTGATACTTCAGTGATAACTTTTTATTTCTGGTATGTGTAGTGATATTCGTGTGAAAATTTTTAATGTTTTGACAGAAATTGATATTTCGGGTGGAACTGTCCTTATTTTGTAGAGTAAAACTGGTGTTCTGGAAACAATGTGTCATATTATGCTCCTAAGTATCATTTAGTAGAGAGAATATCTTCTTTTGGGAATTAAAAACCATATGTTGTTTAGAACATACTATACTTAGGAATGAAAAGCATTTTCTTAGGTAAGAAAAATGTATTTTTGCCAGAATACGGAGTGATACTTAAGAGAGAACTTCTTATTTCTGGAAGAAGTGGTGATATTCATGTGTAAATGGTAAAAATTTTAACAGAAACTGTCATTTTGGGTGGAAATGTCCATAATTTGTAGAGGAAAACGGGTATTCTGGTAGAAATGCATCCTATAATGCTACAGTGCATCATTTTCTAGAGAAAATATCTTCTTTTGGTTATGAAAACAGGTATTAGGTTTAGAAAATGCTATTTTTAGTGAAGAAAATTCATATTTTCAAAAGAAACTCAAATATTTGCCAGGATAAATGGTGATGCTTTAGAGAGAACTTATTATTTCTGGTCTATGTAGTGAAAGTCGTGTGTAAATTTCAAAAATTAGAACAGAAATTGATCTTTAGGGGGAAAGTGTCCTTATTTGAAAGAGGAATTCCGGTATTCTGTAAACAATGTATCATATTATGCTGCAAATATTCATTTTTTAGAGGAACTGTCTTCTTTTGAGGATGAAACCCAGTATTTTGGGGAGAAAATGATATTTTTAGGGCTGAAAAGCATTGTATTTGTTAAGAAAAATGTACTTTTGCAAGGATAAGAAGTGATACTCAAGAATGTACCTTTTTTTTTTTTCTGGGATAAGTACTGCTATTAATGTCAAAGTTCTCTAAATCTTGACAGAAATTGATATTTTGGGTGGAAATGTCCTTATTTTGTAGAGGAATACAGGAATTCATGAAACACTGTATTCTATTATGCTCCAAAGGAACATTCTGTAGAGATAATGTCTACCTTTGGGGATGAAAACCAGTATTTAGTTTAGAAAATGCTATTTTTAGGAATGAAAAGCATTAGTTTGGTAAGAAAATGAAATATTTGAAAGGATAATTAGTGATACTTATGAGATTCCTTTTTATTTCTGGGATAAGCAAGGATATTAGTGTGAAAGTTTTCTACATTATGACACAACTTGATATTTTTGGTGGGAATGTCCTTATTTTGTAGAGGAATTTGGGAATTCTTGAATCACTGTATTCTATTAGGCTCCAAAGCATCATTCTGTACGGATAAAGTCTTTCTTTGTGTATGAAAACTAGTATTTTGTTTAGAAATGCTATTTTTAGGAATGAAATGCTTTATTTTTGAAAGAAAATGAAATTTTTGCAAGGATAATTAGTGATACTTCAGTGATAACTTTTTATTTCTGGTATGTGTAGTGATATTCGTGTGAAAATTTTTAATGTTTTGACAGAAATTGATTTTTCGGGTGGAACTGTCCTTATTTTGTAGAGTAAAACTGGTGTTCTGGAAACAATGTGTCATATTATGCTCCTAAGTATCATTTAGTAGAGAGAATATCTTCTTTTGGGAATTAAAAACCATATGTTGTTTAGAACATACTATACTTAGGAATGAAAAGCATTTTCTTAGGTAAGAAAAATGTATTTTTGCCAGAATACGGAGTGATACTTAAGAGAGAACTTCTTATTTCTGGAAGAAGTGGTGATATTCATGTGTAAATGGTAAAAATTTTAACAGAAACTGTCATTTTGGGTGGAAATGTCCATAATTTGTAGAGGAAAACGGGTATTTTGGTAGAAATGCATCCTATAATGCTACAGTGCATCATTTTCTAGAGAAAATATCTTCTTTTGGTTATGAAAACAGGTATTAGGTTTAGAAAATGCTATTTTTAGTGAAGAAAATTCATATTTTCAAAAGAAACTCAAATATTTGCCAGGATAAATGGTGATGCTTTAGAGAGAACTTATTATTTCTGGTCTATGTAGTGAAAGTCGTGTGTAAATTTCAAAAATTAGAACAGAAATTGATCTTTAGGGGGAAAGTGTCCTTATTTGAAAGAGGAATTCCGGTATTCTGTAAACAATGTATCATATTATGCTGCAAATATTCATTTTTTAGAGGAACTGTCTTCTTTTGAGGATGAAACCCAGTATTTTGGGGAGAAAATGATATTTTTAGGGCTGAAAAGCATTGTATTTGTTAAGAAAAATGTACTTTTGCAAGGATAAGAAGTGATACTCAAGAATGTACCTTTTTTTTTTTTCTGGGATAAGTACTGCTATTAATGTCAAAGTTCTCTAAATCTTGACAGAAATTGATATTTTGGGTGGAAATGTCCTTATTTTGTAGAGGAATACAGGAATTCATGAAACACTGTATTCTATTATGCTCCAAAGGAACATTCTGTAGAGATAATGTCTACCTTTGGGGATGAAAACCAGTATTTTGTTTAGAAAATGCTATTTTTAGGAATGAAAAGCATTAGTTTGGTAAGAAAATGAAATATTTGAAAGGATAATTAGTGATACTTATGAGATTCCTTTTTATTTCTGGGATAAGCAAGGATATTAGTGTGAAAGTTTTCTACATTATGACACAACTTGATATTTTTGGTGGGAATGTCCTTATTTTGTAGAGGAATTTGGGAATTCTTGAATCACTGTATTCTATTAGGCTCCAAAGCATCATTCTGTAGGGATAAAGTCTTTCTTTGTGTATGAAAACCAGTATTTTGTTTAGAAATGCTATTTTTAGGAATGAATTGCTTTATTTTTGAAAGAAAATGAAATTTTTGCAAGGATAATTAGTGATACTTCAGTGATAACTTTTTATTTCTGGTATGTGTAGTGATATTCGTGTGAAAATTTTTAATGTTTTGACAGAAATTGATATTTCGGGTGGAACTGTCCTTATTTTGTAGAGTAAAACTGGTGTTCTGGAAACAATGTGTCATATTATGCTCCTAAGTATCATTTAGTAGAGAGAATATCTTCTTTTGGGAATTAAAAACCATATGTTGTTTAGAACATACTATACTCAGGAATGAAAAGCATTTTCTTAGGTAAGAAAAATGTATTTTTGCCAGAATACGGAGTGATACTTAAGAGAGAACTTCTTATTTCTGGAAGAAGTGGTGATGTTCATGTGTAAATGGTAAAAATTTTAACAGAAACTGTCATTTTGGGTGGAAATGTCCATAATTTGTAGAGGAAAACGGGTATTCTGGTAGAAATGCATCCTATAATGCTACAGTGCATCATTTTCTAGAGAAAATATCTTCTTTTGGTTATGAAAACAGGTATTAGGTTTAGAAAATGCTATTTTTAGTGAAGAAAATTCATATTTTCAAAAGAAACTCAAATATTTGCCAGGATAAATGGTGATGCTTTAGAGAGAACTTATTATTTCTGGTCTATGTAGTGAAAGTCGTGTGTAAATTTCAAAAATTAGAACAGAAATTGATCTTTAGGGGGGAAGTGTCCTTATTTGAAAGAGGAATTCCGGTATTCTGTAAACAGTGTATCATATTATGCTGCAAATATTCATTTTTTAGAGGAACTGTCTTCTTTTGAGGATGAAACCCAGTATTTTGGGGAGAAAATGATATTTTTAGGGCTGAAAAGCATTGTATTTGTTAAGAAAAATGTATTTTTGCAAGGATAAGAAGTGATACTCAAGAATGTACCTTTTATTTTTTTTCTGGGATAAGTACTGCTATTAATGTCAAAGTTCTCTAAATCTTGACAGAAATTGATATTTTGGGTGGAAATGTCCTTATTGTGTAGAGGAATACAAGAATTCATGAAACACTGTATTCTATTATGCTCCAAAGGAACATTCTGTAGAGATAATGTCTACCTTTGGGGATGAAAACCAGTATTTTGTTTAGAAAATGCTATTTTTAGGAATGAAATGCTTTATTTTTGAAAGAAAATGAAATTTTTGCAAGGATAATTCGTGATACTTCAGTGATAACTTTTTATTTCTGGTATGTGTAGTGATATTCGTGTGAAAATTTTTAATGTTTTGACAGAAATTGATATTTCGGGTGGAACTGTCCTTATTTTGTAGAGTAAAACTGGTGTTCTGGAAACAATGTGTCATATTATGCTCCTAAGTATCATTTAGTAGAGAGAATATCTTCTTTTGGGAATTAAAAACCATATGTTGTTTAGAACATACTATACTCAGGAATGAAAAGCATTTTCTTAGGTAAGAAAAATGTATTTTTGCCAGAATACGGAGTGATACTTAAGAGAGAACTTCTTATTTCTGGAAGAAGTGGTGATGTTCATGTGTAAATGGTAAAAATTTTAACAGAAACTGTCATTTTGGGTGGAAATGTCCATAATTTGTAGAGGAAAACGGGTATTCTGGTAGAAATGCATCCTATAATGCTACAGTGCATCATTTTCTAGAGAAAATATCTTCTTTTGGTTATGAAAACAGGTATTAGGTTTAGAAAATGCTATTTTTAGTGAAGAAAATTCATATTTTCAAAAGAAACTCAAATATTTGCCAGGATAAATGGTGATGCTTTAGAGAGAACTTATTATTTCTGGTCTATGTAGTGAAAGTTGTGTGTAAATTTCAAAAATTAGAACAGAAATTGATCTTTAGGGGGGAAGTGTCCTTATTTGAAAGAGGAATTCCGGTATTCTGTAAACAATGTATCATATTATGCTGCAAATATTCATTTTTTAGAGGAACTGTCTTCTTTTGAGGATGAAACCCAGTATTTTGGGGAGAAAATGATATTTTTAGGGCTGAAAAGCATTGTATTTGTTAAGAAAAATGTACTTTTGCAAGGATAAGAAGTGATACTCAAGAATGTACCTTTTTTTTTTTTCTGGGATATGTACTGCTATTATTGTCAAAGTTCTCTAAATCTTGACAGAAATTGATATTTTGGGTGGAAATGTCCTTATTTTGTAGAGGAATACAGGAATTCATGAAACACTGTATTCTATTATGCTCCACAGGAACATTCTGTAGAGATAATGTCTACCTTTGGGGATGAAAACCAGTATTTTGTTTAGAAAATGCTATTTTTAGGAATGAAATGCTTTATTTTTGAAAGAAAATGAAATTTTTGCAAGGATAATTAGTGATACTTCAGTGATAACTTTTTATTTCTGGTATGTGTAGTGATATTCGTGTGAAAATTTTTAATGTTTTGACAGAAATTGATATTTCGGGTGGAACTGTCCTTATTTTGTAGAGTAAAACTGGTGTTCTGGAAACAATGTGTCATATTATGCTCCTAAGTATCATTTAGTAGAGAGAATATCTTCTTTTGGGAATTAAAAACCATATGTTGTTTAGAACATACTATACTCAGGAATGAAAAGCATTTTCTTAGGTAAGAAAAATGTATTTTTGCCAGAATACGGAGTGATACTTAAGAGAGAACTTCTTATTTCTGGAAGAAGTGGTGATATTCATGTGTAAATGGTAAAAATTTTAACAGAAACTGTCATTTTGGGTGGAAATGTCCATAATTTGTAGAGGAAAACGGGTATTCTGGTAGAAATGCATCCTATAATGCTACAGTGCATCATTTTCTAGAGAAAATATCTTCTTTTGGTTATGAAAACAGGTATTAGGTTTAGAAAATGCTATTTTTAGTGAAGAAAATTCATATTTTCAAAAGAAACTCAAATATTTGCCAGGATAAATGGTGATGCTTTAGAGAGAACTTATTATTTCTGGTCTATGTAGTGAAAGTTGTGTGTAAATTTCAAAAATTAGAACAGAAATTGATCTTTAGGGGGGAAGTGTCCTTATTTGAAAGAGGAATTCCGGTATTCTGTAAACAATGTATCATATTATGCTGCAAATATTCATTTTTTAGAAGAACTGTCTTCTTTTGAGGATGAAACCCAGTATTTTGGGAGAAAATGATATTTTTAGGGCTGAAAAGCATTGTATTTGTTAAGAAAAATGTATTTTTGCAAGGATAAGAAGTGATACTCAAGAATGTACCTTTTATTTTTTTCTGGGATAAGTACTGCTATTAATGTCAAAGTTCTCTAAATCTTGACAGAAATTGATATTTTGGGTGGAAATGTCCTTATTTTGTAGAGGAATACAGGAATTCATGAAACACTGTATTCTATTATGCTCCAAAGGAACATTCTGTAGAGATAATGTCTACCTTTGGGGATGAAAACCAGTATTTTGTTTAGAAAATGCTATTTTTAGGAATGAAAAGCATTAGTTTGGTAAGAAAATGAAATATTTGAAAGGATAATTAGTGATACTTATGAGATTCCTTTTTATTTCTGGGATAAGCAAGGATATTAGTGTGAAAGTTTTCTACATTATGACACAACTTGATATTTCTGGTGGGAATGTCCTTATTTTGTAGAGGAATTTGGGAATTCTTGAATCACTGTATTCTATTAGGCTCCAAAGCATCATTCTGTAGGGATAAAGTCTTTCTTTGTGTATGAAAACCAGTGTTTTGTTTAGAAATGCTATTTTTAGGAATGAAATGCTTTATTTTTGAAAGAAAATGAAATTTTTGCAAGGATAATTAGTGATACTTCAGTGATAACTTTTTATTTCTGGTATGTGTAGTGATATTCGTGTGAAAATTTTTAATGTTTTGACAGAAATTGATATTTCGGGTGGAACTGTCCTTATTTTGTAGAGTAAAACTGGTGTTCTGGAAACAATGTGTCATATTATGCTCCTAAGTATCATTTAGTAGAGAGAATATCTTCTTTTGGGAATTAAAAACCATATGTTGTTTTGAACATACTATACTCAGGAATGAAAAGCATTTTCTTAGGTAAGAAAAATGTATTTTTGCCAGAATACGGAGTGATACTTAAGAGAGAACTTCTTATTTCTGGAAGAAGTGGTGATATTCATGTGTAAATGGTAAAAATTTTAACAGAAACTGTCATTTTGGGTGGAAATGTCCATAATTTGTAGAGGAAAACGGGTATTCTGGTAGAAATGCATCCTATAATGCTACAGTGCATCATTTTCTAGAGAAAATATCTTCTTTTGGTTATGAAAACAGGTATTAGGTTTAGAAAATGCTATTTTTAGTGAAGAAAATTCATATTTTCAAAAGAAACTCAAATATTTGCCAGGATAAATGGTGATGCTTTAGAGAGAACTTATTATTTCTGGTCTATGTAGTGGAAGTTGTGTGTAAATTTCAAAAATTAGAACAGAAATTGATCTTTAGGGGGAAAGTGTCCTTATTTGAAAGAGGAATTCCGGTATTCTGTAAACAATGTATCATATTATGCTGCAAATATTCATTTTTTAGAGGAACTGTCTTCTTTTGAGGATGAAACCCAGTATTTTGGGAAGAAAATGATATTTTTAGGGCTGAAAAGCATTGTATTTGTTAAGAAAAATGTATTTTTGCAAGGATAAGAAGTGATACTCAAGAATGTACCTTTTTTTTTTCTGGGATAAGTACTGCTATTATTGTCAAAGTTCTCTAAATCTTGACAGAAATTGATATTTTGGGTGGAAATGTCCTTATTTTGTAGAGGAATACAGGAATTCATGAAACACTGTATTCTATTATGCTCCAAAGGAACATTCTGTAGAGATAATGTCTACCTTTGGGGATGAAAACCAGTATTTTGTTTAGAAAATGCTATTTTTAGGAATGAAAAGCATTAGTTTGGTAAGAAAATGAAATATTTGAAAGGATAATTAGTGATACTTATGAGATTCCTTTTTATTTCTGGGATAAGCAAGGATATTAGTGTGAAAGTTTTCTACATTATGACACAACTTGATATTTCTGGTGGGAATGTCCTTATTTTGTAGAGGAATTTGGGAATTCTTGAATCACTGTATTCTATTAGGCTCCAAAGCATCATTCTGTAGGGATAAAGTCTTTCTTTGTGTATGAAAACCAGTATTTTGTTTAGAAATGCTGTTTTTAGGAATGAAATGCTTTATTTTTGAAAGAAAATGAAATTTTTGCAAGGATAATTAGTGATACTTCAGTGATAACTTTTTATTTCTGGTATGTGTAGTGATATTCGTGTGAAAATTTTTAATGTTTTGACAGAAATTGATATTTCGGGTGGAACTGTCCTTATTTTGTAGAGTAAAACTGGTGTTCTGGAAACAATGTGTCATATTATGCTCCTAAGTATCATTTAGTAGAGAGAATATCTTCTTTTGGGAATTAAAAACCATATGTTGTTTAGAACATACTATTCTTAGGAATGAAAAGCATTTTCTTAGGTAAGAAAAATGTATTTTTGCCAGAATACGGAGTGATACTTAAGAGAGAACTTCTTATTTCTGGAAGAAGTGGTGATATTCATGTGTAAATGGTAAAAATTTTAACAGAAACTGTCATTTTGGGTGGAAATGTCCATAATTTGTAGAGGAAAACGGGTATTCTGGTAGAAATGCATCCTATAATGCTACAGTGCATCATTTTCTAGAGAAAATATCTTCTTTTGGTTATGAAAACAGGTATTAGGTTTAGAAAATGCTATTTTTAGTGAAGAAAATTCATATTTTCAAAAGAAACTCAAATATTTGCCAGGATAAATGGTGATGCTTTAGAGAGAACTTATTATTTCTGGTCTATGTAGTGGAAGTCGTGTGTAAATTTCAAAAATTAGAACAGAAATTGATCTTTAGGGGGAAAGTGTCCTTATTTGAAAGAGGAATTCCGGTATTCTGTAAACAATGTATCATATTATGCTGCAAATATTCATTTTTTAGAGGAACTGTCTTCTTTTGAGGATGAAACCCAGTATTTTGGGGAGAAAATGATATTTTTAGGGCTGAAAAGCATTGTATTTGTTAAGAAAAATGTATTTTTGCAAGGATAAGAAGTGATACTCAAGAATGTACCTTTTTTTTTTTCTGGGATAAGTACTGCTATTAATGTCAAAGTTCTCTAAATCTTGACAGAAATTGATATTTTGGGTGGAAATGTCCTTATTTTGTAGAGGAATACAGGAATTCATGAAACACTGTATTCTATTATGCTCCAAAGGAACATTCTGTAGAGATAATGTCTACCTTTGGGGATGAAAACCAGTATTTTGTTTAGAAAATGCTATTTTTAGGAATGAAAAGCATTAGTTTGGTAAGAAAATGAAATATTTGAAAGGATAATTAGTGATACTTATGAGATTCCTTTTTATTTCTGGGATAAGCAAGGATATTAGTGTGAAAGTTTTCTACATTATGACACAACTTGATATTTCTGGTGGGAATGTCCTTATTTTGTAGAGGAATTTGGGAATTCTTGAATCACTGTATTCTATTAGGCTCCAAAGCATCATTCTGTACGGATAAAGTCTTTCTTTGTGTATGAAAACCAGTGTTTTGTTTAGAAATGCTATTTTTAGGAATGAAATGCTTTATTTTTGAAAGAAAATGAAATTTTTGCAAGGATAATTAGTGATACTTCAGTGATAACTTTTTATTTCTGGTATGTGTAGTGATATTCGTGTGAAAATTTTTAATGTTTTGACAGAAATTGATATTTCGGGTGGAACTGTCCTTATTTTGTAGAGTAAAACTGGTGTTCTGGAAACAATGTGTCATATTATGCTCCTAAGTATCATTTAGTAGAGAGAATATCTTCTTTTGGGAATTAAAAACCATATGTTGTTTTGAACATACTATACTCAGGAATGAAAAGCATTTTCTTAGGTAAGAAAAATGTATTTTTGCCAGAATACGGAGTGATACTTAAGAGAGAACTTCTTATTTCTGGAAGAAGTGGTGATATTCATGTGTAAATGGTAAAAATTTTAACAGAAACTGTCATTTTGGGTGGAAATGTCCATAATTTGTAGAGGAAAACGGGTATTCTGGTAGAAATGCATCCTATAATGCTACAGTGCATCATTTTCTAGAGAAAATATCTTCTTTTGGTTATGAAAACAGGTATTAGGTTTAGAAAATGCTATTTTTAGTGAAGAAAATTCATATTTTCAAAAGAAACTCAAATATTTGCCAGGATAAATGGTGATGCTTTAGAGAGAACTTATTATTTCTGGTCTATGTAGTGAAAGTCGTGTGTAAATTTCAAAAATTAGAACAGAAATTGATCTTTAGGGGGGAAGTGTCCTTATTTGAAAGAGGAATTCCGGTATTCTGTAAACAGTGTATCACATTATGCTGCAAATATTCATTTTTTAGAGGAACTGTCTTCTTTTGAGGATGAAACCCAGTATTTTGGGGAGAAAATGATATTTTTAGGGCTGAAAAGCATTGTATTTGCTAAGAAAAATGTACTTTTGCAAGGATAAGAAGTGATACTCAAGAATGTACCTTTTTTTTTTTTTTCTGGGATAAGTACTGCTATTATTGTCAAAGTTCTCTAAATCTTGACAGAAATTGATATTTTGGGTGGAAATGTCCTTATTTTGTAGAGGAATACAGGACTTCATGAAACACTGTATTCTATTAGGCTCCAAAGGAACATTCTGTAGAGATAATGTCTACCTTTGGGGATGAAAACCAGTATTTTGTTTAGAAAATGCTATTTTTAGGAATGAAATGCTTTATTTTTGAAAGAAAATGAAATTTTTGCAAGGATAATTAGTGATACTTCAGTGATAACTTTTTATTTCTGGTATGTGTAGTGATATTCGTGTTAATATTTTTAATGTTTTGACAGAAATTGATATTTCGGGTGGAACTGTCCTTATTTTGTAGAGTAAAACTGGTGTTCTGGAAACAATGTGTCATATTATGCTCCTAAGTATCATTTAGTAGAGAGAATATCTTCTTTTGGGAATTAAAAACCATATGTTGTTTAGAACATACTATTCTCAGGAATGAAAAGCATTTTCTTAGGTAAGAAATATGTATTTTTGCCAGAATACGGAGTGATACTTAAGAGAGAACTTCTTATTTCTGGAAGAAGTGGTGATATTCATGTGTAAATGGTAAAAATTTTAACAGAAACTGTCATTTTGGATGGAAATGTCCATAATTTGTAGAGGAAAACGGGTATTCTGGTAGAAATGCATCCTATAATGCTACAGTGCATCATTTTCTAGAGAAAATATCTTCTTTTGGTTATGAAAACAGGTATTAGGTTTAGAAAATGCTATTTTTAGTGAAGAAAATTCATATTTTCAAAAGAAACTCAAATATTTGCCAGGATAAATGGTGATGCTTTAGAGAGAACTTATTATTTCTGGTCTATGTAGTGAAAGTCGTGTGTAAATTTCAAAAATTAGAACAGAAATTGATCTTTAGGGGGAAAGTGTCCTTATTTGAAAGAGGAATTCTGGTATTCTGTAAACAATGTATCATATTATGCTGCAAATATTCATTTTTTAGAGGAACTGTTTTCTTTTGAGGATGAAACCCAGTATTTTGGGGAGAAAATGATATTTTTAGGGCTGTAAAGCATTGTATTTGTTAAGAAAAATGTATTTTTGCAAGGATAAGAAGTGATACTCAAGAATGTACCTTTTATTTTTTTTCTGGGATAAGTACTGCTATTAATGTCAAAGTTCTCTAAATCTTGACAGAAATTGATATTTTGGGTGGAAATGTCCTTATTTTGTAGAGGAATACAGGAATTCATGAAACACTGTATTCTATTATGCTCCAAAGGAACATTCTGTAGAGATAATGTCTACCTTTGGGGATGAAAACCAATATTTTGTTTAGAAAATGCTATTTTTGGAATGAAAAGCATTAGTTTGGTAAGAAAATGAAATATTTGAAAGGATAATTAGTGATACTTATGAGATTCCTTTTTATTTCTGGGATAAGCAAGGATATTAGTGTGAAAGTTTTCTACATTATGACACAACTTGATATTTCTGGTGGGAATGTCCTTATTTTGTAGAGGAATTTGGGAATTCTTGAATCACTGTATTCTATTAGGCTCCAAAGCATCATTCTGTACGGATAAAGTATTTCTTTGTGTATGAAAACCAGTGTTTTGTTTAGAAATGCTATTTTTAGGAATGAAATGCTTTATTTTTGAAAGAAAATGAAATTTTTGCAAGGATAATTAGTGATACTTCAGTGATAACTTTTTATTTCTGGTATGTGTAGTGATATTCGTGTGAAAATTTTTAATGTTTTGACAGAAATTGATATTTCGGGTGGAACTGTCCTTATTTTGTAGAGTAAAACTGGTGTTCTGGAAACAATGTGTCATATTATGCTCCTAAGTATCATTTAGTAGAGAGAATATCTTCTTTTGGGAATTAAAAACCATATGTTGTTTAGAACATACTATACTCAGGAATGAAAAGCATTTTCTTAGGTAAGAAAAATGTATTTTTGCCAGAATACGGAGTGATACTTAAGAGAGAACTTCTTATTTCTGGAAGAAGTGGTGATATTCATGTGTAAATGGTAAAAATTTTAACAGAAACTGTCATTTTGGGTGGAAATGTCCATAATTTGTAGAGGAAAACGGGTATTCTGGTAGAAATGCATCCTATAATGCTACAGTGCATCATTTTCTAGAGAAAATATCTTCTTTTGGTTATGAAAACAGGTATGAGGTTTAGAAAATGCTATTTTTAGTGAAGAAAATTCATATTTTCAAAAGAAACTCAAATATTTGCCAGGATAAATGGTGATGCTTTAGAGAGAACTTATTATTTCTGGTCTATGTAGTGAAAGTCGTGTGTAAATTTCAAAAATTAGAACAGAAATTGATCTTTAGGGGGAAAGTGTCCTTATTTGAAAGAGGAATTCCGGTATTCTGTAAACAGTGTATCATATTATGCTGCAAATATTCATTTTTTAGAGGAACTGTCTTCTTTTGAGGATGAAACCCAGTATTTTGGGGAGAAAATGATATTTTTAGGGCTGAAAAGCATTGTATTTGTTAAGAAAAATGTATTTTTGCAAGGATAAGAAGTGATACTCAAGAATGTACCTTTTTTTTTTCTGGGATAAGTACTGCTATTAATGTCAAAGTTCTCTAAATCTTGACAGAAATTGATATTTTGGGTGGAAATGTCCTTATTTTGTAGAGGAATACAGGAATTCATGAAACACTGTATTCTATTATGCTCCACAGGAACATTCTGTAGAGATAATGTCTACCTTTGGGGATGAAAACCAGTATTTTGTTTAGAAAATGCTATTTTTAGGAATGAAAAGCATTAGTTTGGTAAGAAAATGAAATATTTGAAAGGATAATTAGTGATACTTATGAGATTCCTTTTTATTTCTGGGATAAGCAAGGATATTAGTGTGAAAGTTTTCTACATTATGACACAACTTGATATTTCTGGTGGGAATGTCCTTATTTTGTAGAGGAATTTGGGAATTCTTGAATCACTGTATTCTATTAGGCTCCAAAGCATCATTCTGTAGGGATAAAGTCTTTCTTTGTGTATGAAAACCAGTATTTTGTTTAGAAATGCTATTTTTAGGAATGAAATGCTTTATTTTTGAAAGAAAATGAAATTTTTGCAAGGATAATTAGTGATACTTCAGTGATAACTTTTTATTTCTGGTATGTGTAGTGATATTTGTGTGAAAATTTTTAATGTTTTGACAGAAATTGATATTTCGGGTGGAACTGTCCTTATTTTGTAGAGTAAAACTGGTGTTCTGGAAACAATGTGTCATATTATGCTCCTAAGTATCATTTAGTAGAGAGAATATCTTCTTTTGGGAATTAAAAACCATATGTTGTTTTGAACATACTATACTCAGGAATGAAAAGCATTTTCTTAGGTAAGAAAAATGTATTTTTGCCAGAATACGGAGTGATACTTAAGAGAGAACTTCTTATTTCTGGAAGAAGTGGTGATATTCATGTGTAAATGGTAAAAATTTTAACAGAAACTGTCATTTTGGGTGGAAATGTCCATAATTTGTAGAGGAAAACGGGTATTCTGGTAGAAATGCATCCTATAATGCTACAGTGCATCATTTTCTAGAGAAAATATCTTCTTTTGGTTATGAAAACAGGTATTAGGTTTAGAAAATGCTATTTTTAGTGAAGAAAATTCATATTTTCAAAAGAAACTCAAATATTTGCCAGGATAAATGGTGATGCTTTAGAGAGAACTTATTATTTCTGGTCTATGTAGTGAAAGTTGTGTGTAAATTTCAAAAATTAGAACAGAAATTGATCTTTAGGGGGAAAGTGTCCTTATTTGAAAGAGGAATTCCGGTATTCTGTAAACAATGTATCATATTATGCTGCAAATATTCATTTTTTAGAGGAACTGTCTTCTTTTGAGGATGAAACCCAGTATTTTGGGGAGAAAATGATATTTTTAGGGCTGTAAAGCATTGTATTTTTTAAGAAAAATGTACTTTTGCAAGGATAAGAAGTGATACTCAAGAATGTACCTTTTTTTTTTTTTCTGGGATAAGTACTGCTATTATTGTCAAAGTTCTCTAAATCTTGACAGAAATTGATATTTTGGGTGGAAATGTCCTTATTTTGTAGAGGAATACAGGAATTCATGAAACACTGTATTCTATTATGCTCCAAAGGAACATTCTGTAGAGATAATGTCTACCTTTGGGGATGAAAACCAGTATTTTGTTTAGAAAATGCTATTTTTAGGAATGAAAAGCATTAGTTTGGTAAGAAAATGAAATATTTGAAAGGATAATTAGTGATACTTATGAGATTCCTTTTTATTTCTCGGATAAGCAAGGATATTAGTGTGAAAGTTTTCTACATTATGACACAACTTGATATTTCTGGTGGGAATGTCCTTATTTTGTAGAGGAATACAGGAATTCATGAAACACTGTATTCTATTATGCTCCAAAGGAACATTCTGTAGAGATAATGTCTACCTTTGGGGATGAAAACCAGTATTTTGTTTAGAAAATGCTATTTTTAGGAATGAAATGCTTTATTTTTGAAAGAAAATGAAATTTTTGCAAGGATAATTAGTGATACTTCAGTGATAACTTTTTATTTCTGGTATGTGTAGTGATATTCGTGTGAAAATTTTTAATGTTTTGACAGAAATTGATATTTCGGGTGGAACTGTCCTTATTTTGTAGAGTAAAACTGGTGTTCTGGAAACAGTGTGTCATATTATGCTCCTAAGTATCATTTAGTAGAGAGAATATCTTCTTTTGGGAATTAAAAACCATATGTTGTTTTGAACATACTATACTCAGGAATGAAAAGCATTTTCTTAGGTAAGAAAAATGTATTTTTGCCAGAATACGGAGTGATACTTAAGAGAGAACTTCTTATTTCTGGAAGAAGTGGTGATATTCATGTGTAAATTGTAAAAATTTTAACAGAAACTGTCATTTTGGGTGGAAATGTCCATAATTTGTAGAGGAAAACGGGTATTCTGGTAGAAATGCATCCTATAATGCTACAGTGCATCATTTTCTTGAGAAAATATCTTCTTTTGGTTATGAAAACAGGTATTAGGTTTAGAAAATGCTATTTTTAGTGAAGAAAATTCATATTTTCAAAAGAAACTCAAATATTTGCCAGGATAAATGGTGATGCTTTAGAGAGAACTTATTATTTCTGGTCTACGTAGTGAAAGTCGTGTGTAAATTTTAAAAATTAGAACAGAAATTGATCTTTAGGGGGAAAGTGTCCTTATTTGAAAGAGGAATTCCGGTATTCTGTAAACAGTGTATCATATTATGCTGCAAATATTCATTTTTTAGAGGAACTGTCTTCTTTTGAGGATGAAACCCAGTATTTTGGGGAGAAAATGATACTTTTAGGGCTGAAAAGCATTGTATTTGTTAAGAAAAATGTATTTTTGCAAGGATAAGAAGTGATACTCAAGAATGTACCTTTTTTTTTTCTGGGATAAGTACTGCTATTATTGTCAAAGTTCTCTAAATCTTGACAGAAATTGATATTTTGGGTGGAAATGTCCTTATTTTGTAGAGGAATACAGGAATTCATGAAACACTGTATTCTATTATGCTCCACAGGAACATTCTGTAGAGATAATGTCTACCTTTGGGGATGAAAACCAATATTTTGTTTAGAAAATGCTATTTTTAGGAATGAAAAGCATTAGTTTGGTAAGAAAATGAAATATTTGAAAGGATAATTAGTGATACTTATGAGATTCCTTTTTATTTCTGGGATAAGCAAGGATATTAGTGTGAAAGTTTTCTACATTATGACACAACTTGATATTTCTGGTGGGAATGTCCTTATTTTGTAGAGGAATTTGGGAATTCTTGAATCACTGTATTCTATTAGGCTCCAAAGCATCATTCTGTAGGGATAAAGTCTTTCTTTGTGTATGAAAACCAGTATTTTGTTTAGAAATGCTATTTTTAGGAATGAAATGCTTTATTTTTGAAAGAAAATGAAATTTTTGCAAGGATAATTAGTGATACTTCAGTGATAACTTTTTATTTCTGGTATGTGTAGTGATATTTGTGTGAAAATTTTTAATGTTTTGACAGAAATTGATATTTCGGGTGGAACTGTCCTTATTTTGTAGAGTAAAACTGGTGTTCTGGAAACAATGTGTCATATTATGCTCCTAAGTATCATTTAGTAGAGAGAATATCTTCTTTTGGGAATTAAAAACCATATGTTGTTTTGAACATACTATACTCAGGAATGAAAAGCATTTTCTTAGGTAAGAAAAATGTATTTTTGCCAGAATACGGAGTGATACTTAAGAGAGAACTTCTTATTTCTGGAAGAAGTGGTGATATTCATGTGTAAATGGTAAAAATTTTAACAGAAACTGTCATTTTGGGTGGAAATGTCCATAATTTGTAGAGGAAAACGGGTATTCTGGTAGAAATGCATCCTATAATGCTACAGTGCATCATTTTCTAGAGAAAATATCTTCTTTTGGTTATGAAAACAGGTATTAGGTTTAGAAAATGCTATTTTTAGTGAAGAAAATTCATATTTTCAAAAGAAACTCAAATATTTGCCAGGATAAATGGTGATGCTTTAGAGAGAACTTATTATTTCTGGTCTATGTAGTGAAAGTTGTGTGTAAATTTCAAAAATTAGAACAGAAATTGATCTTTAGGGGGAAAGTGTCCTTATTTGAAAGAGGAATTCCGGTATTCTGTAAGCAATGTATCATATTATGCTGCAAATATTCATTTTTTAGAGGAACTGTCTTCTTTTGAGGATGAAACCCAGTATTTTGGGGAGAAAATGATATTTTTAGGGCTGAAAAGCATTGTATTTGTTAAGAAAAATGTACTTTTGCAAGGATAAGAAGTGATACTCAAGAATGTACCTTTTTTTTTTTTTCTGGGATAAGTACTGCTATTATTGTCAAAGTTCTCTAAATCTTGACAGAAATTGATATTTTGGGTGGAAATGTCCTTATTTTGTAGAGGAATACAGGAATTCATGAAACACTGTATTCTATTATGCTCCACAGGAACATTCTGTAGAGATAATGTCTACCTTTGGGGATGAAAACCAGTATTTTGTTTAGAAAATGCTATTTTTAGGAATGAAAAGCATTAGTTTGGTAAGAAAATGAAATATTTGAAAGGATAATTAGTGATACTTATGAGATTCCTTTTTATTTCTGGGATAAGCAAGGATATTAGTGTGAAAGTTTTCTACATTATGACACAACTTGATATTTCTGGTGGGAATGTCCTTATTTTGTAGAGGAATTTGGGAATTCTTGAATCACTGTATTCTATTAGGCTCCAAAGCATCATTCTGTAGGGATAAAGTCTTCCTTTGTGTATGAAAACCAGTATTTTGTTTAGAAATGCTATTTTTAGGAATGAAATGCTTTATTTTTGAAAGAAAATGAAATTTTTGCAAGGATAATTAGTGATACTTCAGTGATAACTTTTTATTTCTGGTATGTGTAGTGATATTCGTGTGAAAATTTTTAATGTTTTGACAGAAATTGATATTTCGGGTGGAACTGTCCTTATTTTGTAGAGTAAAACTGGTGTTCTGGAAACAATGTGTCATATTATGCTCCTAAGTATCATTTAGTAGAGAGAATATCTTCTTTTGGGAATTAAAAACCATATGTTGTTTAGAACATACTATACTCAGGAATGAAAAGCATTTTCTTAGGTAAGAAAAATGTATTTTTGCCAGAATACGGAGTGATACTTAAGAGAGAACTTCTTATTTCTGGAAGAAGTGGTGATATTCATGTGTAAATGGTAAAAATTTTAACAGAAACTGTCATTTTGGGTGGAAATGTCCATAATTTGTAGAGGAAAACGGGTATTCTGGTAGAAATGCATCCTATAATGCTACAGTGCATCATTTTCTAGAGAAAATATCTTCTTTTGGTTATGAAAACAGGTATTAGGTTTAGAAAATGCTATTTTTAGTGAAGAAAATTCATATTTTCAAAAGAAACTCAAATATTTGCCAGGATAAATGGTGATGCTTTAGAGAGAACTTATTATTTCTGGTCTATGTAGTGAAAGTTGTGTGTAAATTTCAAAAATTAGAACAGAAATTGATCTTTAGGGGGGAAGTGTCCTTATTTGAAAGAGGAATTCCGGTATTCTGTAAACAGTGTATCATATTATGCTGCAAATATTCATTTTTTAGAGGAACTGTCTTCTTTTGAGGATGAAACCCAGTATTTTGGGGAGAAAATGATATTTTTAGGGCTGAAAAGCATTGTATTTGTTAAGAAAAATGTATTTTTGCAAGGATAAGAAGTGATACTCAAGAATGTACCTTTTTTTTTTTTTCTGGGATAAGTACTGCTATTAATGTCAAAGTTCTCTAAATCTTGACAGAAATTGATATTTTGGGTGGAAATGTCCTTATTTTGTAGAGGAATACAGGAATTAATGAAACACTGTATTCTATTATGCTCCACAGGAACATTCTGTAGAGATAATGTCTACCTTTGGGGATGAAAACCAGTATTTTGTTTAGAAAATGCTATTTTTAGGAATGAAAAGCATTAGTTTGGTAAGAAAATGAAATATTTGAAAGGATAATTAGTGATACTTATGAGATTCCTTTTTATTTCTGGGATAAGCAAGGATATTAGTGTGAAAGTTTTCTACATTATGACACAACCTGATATTTCTGGTGGGAATGTCCTTATTTTGTAGAGGAATACAGGAATTCATGAAACACTGTATTCTATTAGGCTCCAAAGCATCATTCTGTAGGGATAAAGTCTTTCTTTGTGTATGAAAACCAGTGTTTTGTTTAGAAATGCTATTTTTAGGAATGAAATGCTTTATTTTTGAAAGAAAATGAAATTTTTGCAAGGATAATCAGTGATACTTCAGTGATAACTTTTTATTTCTGGTATGTGTAGTGATATTCGTGTGAAAATTTTTAATGTTTTGACAGAAATTGATATTTCGGGTGGAACTGTCCTTATTTTGTAGAGTAAAACTGGTGTTCTGGAAACAATGTGTCATATTATGCTCCTAAGTATCATTTAGTAGAGAGAATATCTTCTTTTGGGAATTAAAAACCATATGTTGTTTAGAACATACTATTCTTAGGAATGAAAAGCATTTTCTTAGGTAAGAAAAATGTATTTTTGCCAGAATACGGAGTGATACTTAAGAGAGAACTTCTTATTTCTGGAAGAAGTGGTGATATTCATGTGTAAATGGTAAAAAATTTAACAGAAACTGTCATTTTAGGTGGAAATGTCCATAATTTGTAGAGGAAAACGGGTATTCTGGTAGAAATGCATCCTATAATGCTACAGTGCATCATTTTCTAGAGAAAATATCTTCTTTTGGTTATGAAAACAGGTATTAGGTTTAGAAAATGCTATTTTTAGTGAAGAAAATTCATATTTTCAAAAGAAACTCAAATATTTGCCAGGATAAATGGTGATGCTTTAGAGAGACCTTATTATTTCTGGTCTACGTAGTGAAAGTCATGTGTAAATTTCAAAAATTAGAACAGAAATTGATCTTTAGGGGGGAAGTGTCCTTATTTGAAAGAGGAATTCCGGTATTCTGTAAACAGTGTATCATATTATGCTGCAAATATTCATTTTTTAGAGGAACTGTCTTCTTTTGAGGATGAAACCCAGTATTTTGGGGAGAAAATGATATTTTTAGGGCTGAAAAGCATTGTATTTGTTAAGAAAAATGTATTTTTGCAAGGATAAGAAGTGATACTCAAGAATGTACCTTTTATTTTTTTCTGGGATAAGTACTGCTATTAATGTCAAAGTTCTCTAAATCTTGACAGAAATTGATATTTTGGGTGGAAATGTCCTTATTTTGTAGAGGAATACAGGAATTCATGAAACACTGTATTCTATTATGCTCCAAAGGAACATTCTGTAGAGATAATGTCTACCTTTGGGGATGAAAACCAATATTTTGTTTAGAAAATGCTATTTTTAGGAATGAAAAGCATTAGTTTGGTAAGAAAATGAAATATTTGAAAGGATAATTAGTGATACTTATGAGATTCCTTTTTATTTCTGAGATAAGCAAGGATATTAGTGTGAAAGTTTTCTACATTATGACACAACTTGATATTTCTGGTGGGAATGTCCTTATTTTGTAGAGGAATTTGGGAATTCTTGAATCACTGTATTCTATTAGGCTCCAAAGCATCATTCTGTAGGGATAAAGTCTTTCTTTGTGTATGAAAACCAGTATTTTGTTTAGAAATGCTATTTTTAGGAATGAAATGCTTTATTTTTGAAAGAAAATGAAATTTTTGCAAGGATAATTAGTGATACTTCAGTGATAACTTTTTATTTCTGGTATGTGTAGTGATATTCGTGTGAAAATTTTTAATGTTCTGACAGAAATTGATATTTCGGGTGGAACTGTCCTTATTTTGTAGAGTAAAACTGGTCTTCTGGAAACAATGTGTCATATTATGCTCCTAAGTATCATTTAGTAGAGAGAATATCTTCTTTTGGGAATTAAGGAGACAATATCGTCTCTGGCTAAAGGCGACAATACCTCATCTCTGGCTAAAGACGACAATATCTCATCTCTGGCTAAAGGCGACAATATCTCATCTCTGGCTAAAGGCGACAATACCTCATCTCTGGCGACAATATCTCATCTCTGGCTAAAGGCGACAATATCTCATCTCTGGCTAAAGACGACAATATCTCATCTCTGGCTAAAGGTGTCAATATCTCATCTCTGGCTAAAGGCAACAATATCTCATCTCTGGCTAAAGGCAACAATACATCATCTCTGGCTAAAGGCGACAATATCTCATCTCTTGCTAAAGGCGACAATATCTCTGGCTAAAGGCGACAATATCTCATCTCTGGCTAAAGGCGACATGATCTATCTCTGGCTAAACGCGACAATATCTCATCTCTGCCTAAAGGCGACAATATCTCATCTCTTCCTAAAGAAGACAATATCTCTGGCTAAAGGCGACAATATCTCATCTCTGGATAAAGGCGACAATATGTCATCTCTGCCTAAAGGCGACAATATTTCATCTCTGCCTAAAGTAGACAGTGCCTCATCTCTGGATAAAGGGGACAATATCTCATTTCTGGCTAAAGGCGACAATATCTCATCTCTGGCTAATGTCAACAATACCTCATCTCTGGCTAAAGGCGACAGTATCTCAACTCCGGCTAAAGGCGACAATATCTCATCTCTGGCTAAAGATGTCAATATCTCATCTCTGGCTAAAGGCGACAATATCTCATCTCTGCCTAAAGGGGACAATAACTCATCTCTGCCTAAAGGCGACAATATCTCATCTCTGGCTAAAGGCAACAATACATCATCTCTGGCTAAAGGCGACAATACCTCATCTCTGGCTAAAGGCGACAATACCTCATCTCTGGCTAAAGGCGACAATATGTCATCTCTGGCTAAAGGCGGCAATATCTCTGGATAAAGGCGACAATATCTCTGGATAAAGGCGCCAATATCTCATCTCTGGTTAAAGGCGACAATATCTCATCTCTGGCTAAAGGTGACAATATCTCATCTCTGGCTAAAGGTGACAATATCTCATCTCTGGCTAAAGGCGACAATAACTCATCTCTGGCTAAAGGCGACAATATCTCATCTCTGGCTAAAGACGACAATATCTCATCTCTGGCAAAAGGCGACAATATCTCTGGCTAAAGGCGACAATATCTCATCTCTAGCTAAAGGCGACAATACCTCATCTGTGGCTAAATGAGGCAAAATCTCTGGCTAAAGGAGACAATATCTCTGGCTAAAGGCGACAATATCTCATCTCTGCCTAAAAGCGACAATATCTCATCTCTGGCTAAAGGCGACAATAGCTCATCTGTGGCTAAAGGCGACAATATCTCATCTCTTGCTAAAGGCGACAATACCACATCTCTGGCTAAAGGCGACAATGTCTCATCTCTGGCTAAAGGCGACAATATCATCTCTGGCTAAATGTGACAATATCTCATCTCTGGCTAAAGGCGACAATAACTCTGGCTAAAGGCGGCAATATCTCTGGCTAAAGGCGACAATATCTCTGGCTAAAGGCGACAATATCTCATCTCTGCCTAAAGGCGACAATATCTCATCTCTGCCTAAAGGCGACAATACCTCATCTCTGCCTAAAGTAGACAATACCTCATCTCTGGCTAATAGCGACAATATCTCTGGCTAAAGGCGACAATATCTCATCTCTGGCTAAATGAGGCAAAATCTCTGGCTAAAGGAGACAATATCTCTGGCTAAAGGCGACAATATCTCATCTCTGCCTAAAAGCGACAATATCTCATCTCTGGCTAAAGGCGACAATAGCTCATCTCTGGCTAAAGGCGACAATATCTCATCTCTGGCTAAAGGCGACAATACCACATCTCAGGCTAAAGGCGACAATGTCTCATCTCTGGCTAAAGGCGACAATATCATCTCTGGCTAAATGTGACAATATCTCATCTCTGGCTAAAGGTGACAATAACTCTGGCTAAAGGCGGCAATATCTTTGACTAAAGGCGAAAATATATCTGGCTAAAGGCGACAATATCTCATCTCTGCCAAAAGGCGACAATACCTCATCTCTGCCTAAAGTAGACAATACCTCATCTCTGGCTAATAGCGACAATATCTCTGGCTAAAGGCGACAATATCTCATCTCTGGCTAAAGGCGACAATATCTCATCTCTTGCTAAAGGCGACAATATCTCTGGCTAAAGGCGACAATATCTCATCTCTGGCTAAAGGCGACAATATCTCATCTCTGCCTAAAGTAGACAATATCTCTGGATAAAGGCGACAGTATCTCATCTCTGCCTAAAAGCGACAATATCTCATCTCTGGCTAAAGGCGACAATGTCTCATCTCTGGCTAAAGGCGACAATATCATCTCTGGCTAAATGTGACAATATCTCATCTCTGGCTAAAGGCGACAATAACTCTGGCTAAAGGCGGCAATATCTCTGGCTAAAGGCGACAATATCTCTGGCTAAAGGCGACAGTATCTCATCTCTGGCTAATGGCGACAATATCTCTTCTCTGCCTAAAGGCGACAATACCTCATCTCTGCCTAAAGTAGACAATACCTCATCTCTGGCTAATAGCGACAATATCTCTGGCTAAAGGCGACAATATCTCATCTCTGGCTAAAGGCGACAATATCTCATCTCTTGCTAAAGGTGACAATATCTCTGGCTAAAGGCGACAATATCTCATCTCTGCCTAAAGGCGACAATATCTCATCTCTGCCTAAAGTAGACAATATCTCTGGCTAAAGGCGACAATATCTCATCTCTGGCTAAAGGCGACAATATCTCATCTCTAGCTAAAGGCGACTATTTCTCTGCCTAAAGGCGACAATATCTCATCTCTGGCTAAAGGCGACAATATCTCATCTATGCCTAAAGGCGACAATATCTCATCTCTGCCTAAAGTAGACAATACCTCATCTCTGGCTAAAGGGGACAATATGTCATCTCTGCCTAAAGGCGACAATATTTCATCTCTGGCTAAAGGCGACAATACCTCATCTCTGGCTAAAGGCGACAGTATTTCAACTCTGGCTAAAGGCGACAATAGCTCATCTGTGGCTAAAAGTGACATTATCTCATCTCTGGCTAAAGGCGGCAATATCTCATCTCTGGCTAAAGGCGACAATATCTCATCTCTGGCTAAAGGCGACAATATCTCATGTCTGGCTAAAGGCGGCAATATATCTGGCTAAAGGCGACAATATCTCTGGCTAAAGGCGACAGTATCTCATCTCTGGCTAAAGGCGATATTACCTCATCTCTGGCGACAATATCTCTGGCAAAAGGCGAGAATATCTCATCTCTGGCTAAAGGTGACAATATCTCTGGATAAAGGCGACAATATCTCTGGCTAAAGGAGGCAATATCTCATCTCTGGCTAAAGGCGACAATATCATCTCTGGCTAAAGGCTACAATACCTCATCTCTGGCTAAAGGCGACAATATCTCACCTCTGCCTAAAGGCGACAATATCTCATCTGTGGCTAAAGGCGACAATACCACATCTCTGCCTAAAGGCGACAATATCTCATCTGTGGTTAAAGGCGACAATATCTCATCTCTGGCTAAAGGCGAAAATATCTCATCTCTGGCTAAAGGCGACAGTATCTCATCTCTGGCTAAAGGCGACAATATCTCATCTCAGGTGAAATGAGGCAATATCTCTGGCTAAAGGCGACAGTATCTCATCTCTGGCTAAAGGCGACAATATCTCATCTCTGCCTAAAGGCGACAATACCTCATCTCTGCCTAAAGTAGACAATACCTCATCTCTGGCTAATAGCGACAATATCTCTGGCTAAAGGCGACAATATCTCATCTCTGGCAAAAGGCGACAATATCTCATCTCTTGCTAAAGGCGACAATATCTCTGGCTAAAGGCGACAATATCTCATCTCTGGCTAAAGGCGACATGATCTATCTCTGGCAAACGCGACAATATCTCATCTCTGCCTAAAGGCCACAATATCTAATCTCTGCCTAAAGTAGACAATATCTCTGGCTAAAGGCGACAATATCTCATCTCTGGCTAAAGTCGACAATATCTCATCTCAGGCGAAATGAGGCAATATCTCATCTCTGGCTAAATGCGGCAATATCTCATCTCTAGCTAAAGGCGACAATTTCTCTGGCTAAAGGCGACAATGTCTCATCTCTGTCTAAAGGCAACAATATGACATCTCTGCCTAAAGGCGACAATATTTCATCTCTGCCTAAAGGCGACAATATCTCATCTCTGCCTAAAGTAGACAATATCTCTGGCTAAAGGCGACAATATCTCATCTCTGGATAAAGGGGACAATATCTCATCTCTGGCTATAGGCGACAATATCTCATCTCTGGCTAAAGGCGACAATATCTCATCTCTGGCTAAAGGCGACAATATCTCATCTCTGCCTAAAGGGGACAATATCTCATCTCTGCCTAAAGGCGACAATACCTCATCTCTGGCTAAATGCGACAATACCTCATCTCTGGCTAAAGGCGACAATATCTCATCTCTGGCTAAAGGCGACAATATCTCATCTCTGGCTAAAGGCGGCAATATCTCTGGCTAAAGGCGACAATATCTCTGGATAAAGGCGACAATATCTCATCTCAGGCTAAAGGCGACAATACCTCATCTCTGGCGACAATATCTCATCTCTGGCTAAAGGCGACAATATCTCATCTCTGGCTAAAGGCGACAATATCTCTGGCTAAAGGCGACAATATCTCATCTCTAGCTAAAGGCGACAATACCTCATCTCTGGCTAAATGAGGCAAAATCTCTGGCTAAAGGAGACAATATCTCTGGCTAAAGGCGACAATATCTCATCTCTGCCTAAAAGCGACAATATCTCATCTCTGGCTAAAGGCGACAATATCTCATCTCTGGCTAAAGGCGACAGTACCACATCTCTGGCTAAAGGCGACAATGTCTCATCTCTGGCTAAAGGCGACAATATCATCTCTGGCTAAATGGGACAATATCTCATCTCTGGCTAAAGGCGACAATAACTCTGGCTAAAGGCGGCAATATCTCTGGCTAAAGGCGACAATATCTTTGACTAAAGGCGAAAATATATCTGGCTAAAGGCGACAATATCTCATCTCTGGCTAAAGGCGAAAATATCTCATCTCTGGCTAAAGGCGACAATATCTCATATCTGGCCAAAGGCGACAATATCTCATCTCTGGCTAAAGGCGACAATATCTCATCTCTGCCTAAAGGCGACACTATTTCTGGCTAATGGTGACAATATCTCTGGCTAAAGGCGACAATATCTCATCTCTGGCTAAAGGCGACAATATCTCATCTCAGGCGAAATGAGGCAATATCTCATCACTGGCTAAATGCGGCAATATCTCATCTCTGGCTAAAGGCGACAATACCTCATCTCTGGCTAAATGAGGCAAAATCTCTGGCTAAAGTAGACAATATCTCTGGCTAAACGCGACAATATCTCATCTCTGGCTAAAGGCGACAATATCATCTCTGGCTAAAGGCGAAAATACCTCATCTCTGGCTAAAGGCGACAATATCTCACCTCTGCCTAAAGCCGACAATATCTCATCTCTGGCTAAAGGCGACAATACCACATCTCTGCCTAAAGGCGACAATATCTCATCTGTGGTTAAAGGCGACAATATCTCATCTCTGGCTAAAGGCGAAAATATCTCATCTATGGCTAAAGGCGACAGTATCTCATCTCTGGCTATAGGCGACAATATCTCATCTCAGGTGAAATGAGGCAATATCTCTGGCTAAAGGCAACAGTATCTCATCTCTGGCTAAAGGCGACAATATCTCATCTCTCCCTAAAGGCGACAATACCACATCTATGCCTAAAGTAGACAATACCACATCTCTGGCTAATAACGACAATATCTCTGGCTAAAGGCGACAATATCTCATCTCTGGCTAAAGGCGACAATATCTCATCTCTTGCTAAAGGCGACAATATCTCTGGCTAAAGGCGACAATATCTCATCTCTGGCTAAAGGCGACAATATGTCATCTCTGCCTAAAGGCGACAATATTTCATCTCTGCCTAAAGTAGACAATACCTCATCTCTGGATAAAGGGGACCATATCTCATCTCTGGCTAAAGGCGACAATATCGCATCTCTGGCTAAAGGCAACAATACCTCATCTCTGGCTAAAGGCGACAGTATCTCAACTCTGGCTAAAGGCGACAATATCTCATCTCTGGCTAAAGGTGTCAATATCTCATCTCTGGCTAAAGGCGACAATATCTCATCTCTGGCTAAAGGCGACAATATCTCATCTCTGGCTAAAGGCGACAATATCTCATCTCTGCCTAAAGGGGACAATATCTCATCTCTGCCTAAAGGCAACAATACCTCATCTCTGGCTAAAGGCGACAATACCTCATCTCTGGCTAAAGGCGACAATATCTCATCTCTGGCTAAAGGCGGCAATATCTCTGGCTAAAGGCGACAATATCTCTGGATAAAGGCGACAATATCTCATCTCTGGCTAAAGGCGACAATACCTCATCTCTGGCGACAATATCTCATCTCTGGCTAAAGGCGACAATATCTCATCTCTGGCTAAAGGTGACAATATCTCATCTCTGGCTAAAGGCGACAATACCTCATCTCTGGCTAAAGGCGACAATATCTCATCTCTGGCTAAAGACGACAATATCTCATCTCTGGCTAAAGGCGACAATATCTCTGTCTAAAGGCGACAATATCTCATCTCTAGCTAAAGGCGACAATACCTCATCTCTGGCTAAATGAGGCAAAATCTCTGGCTAAAGGAGACAATATCTCTGGCTAAAGGCGACAATATCTCATCTCTGCCTAAAAGCGACAATATCTCATCTCTGGCTAAAGGCGACAATATCTCATCTCTGGCTAAAGGCGACAGTACCACATCTCTGGCTAAAGGCGACAATGTCTCATCTCTGGCTGAAGGCGACAATATCATCTCTGGCTAAAGGCGACAATAACTCTGGCTAAAGGCGAAAATATCTCATCTCTGGCTAAAGGCGAGAATATCTCATATCTGGCCAAAGGCGACAATATCTCATCTATGGCGAAACTCGACAATATCTCATATCTGGCCAAAGGCGACAATATCTCATCTCTGGCTAAAGGCGACAATATCTCATCTCTGGCTAAAGGCGACAATATCTCTCGCTAAAGGCGACAATATCTCATCTCTAGCTAAAGGTGACAATACCTCATCTCTGGCTAAATGAGGCAATATCTCTGGCTAAAGGCGACAATATCTCTGGATAAAGGCGACAATATCTCATCTCTGGCTAAAGGCGACAATACCTCATCACTGGCGACAATATCTCATCTCTGGCTAAAGGCGACAATATCTCATCTCTGGCTAAAGGTGACAATATCTCATCTCTGGCTAAAGGCGACAATACCACATCTCTGGCTAAAGGCGACAATATCTCATCTCTGCCTAAAGGCGACAATACCACATCTCTGGCTAAAGGCGACAATGTCTCATCTCTGGCTAAAGGCGACAATATCATCTCTGGCTAAATGTGACAATATCTCATCTCTGGCTAAAGGCGACAATAACTCTGGCTAAAGGCGACAATATCTTTGACTAAAGGCGAAAATATATCTGGCTAAAGGCGACAATATCTCATCTCTGCCAAAAGGCGACAATACCTCATCTCTGCCTAAAGTAGACAATACCTCATCACTGGCTAATAGCGATAATATCTCTGGCTAAAGGCGACAATATCTCATCTCTGGCTAAAGGCGACAATATCTCATCTCTTGCTAAAGGCGACAATATCTCTGGCTAAAGGCGACAATATCTCATCTCTGGCTAAAGGCGACAATATCTCATCTCTGCCTAAAGTAGACAATATCTCTGGCTAAAGGCGACAATATCTCATCTCTGGCTACAGGCGACAATATCTCATCTCTAGCTAAAGGCGACAATTTCTCTGCCTAAAGGCGACAATATCTCATCTCTGGCTAAAGGCGACAATATCTCATCTCTGCCTAAAGGCGACAATATTTCATCTCTGCCTAAAGTAGACAATACCTCATCTCTGGCTAAAGGGGACAATATGTCATCTCTGCCTAAAGGCGACAATATTTCATCTCTGGCTAAAGGCGACAATATCTCATCTCTGGCTAAAGATGACATTATCTCATCTCTGGCTAAAGGCGGCAATATCTCATCTCTGGCTAAAGGCGACAGTATCTCATCTCTGGCTAAAGGCGACATTACCTCATCTCAGGCGACAATATCTCATCTCTGGCAAAAGGCGACAATATCTCATCTCTGGCTAAAGGTGACAATATCTCTGGCTAAAGGCGACAATATCTCATCTCTACCTAAAAGCGACAATATCTCATCTCTGGCTAAAGGCGACAATGTCTCATCTCTGGCTAAAGGCGACAATATCATATCTGGCTAAATGTGACAATATCTCATCTCTGGCTAAAGGCGACAATAACTCTGGCTAAAGGCGGCAATATCTCTGGCTAAAGGCGACAATATCTCTGGCTAAAGGCGACAGTATCTCATCTCTGGCTAAAGGCGACAATATCTCATCTCTGCCTAAAGGCGACAATACCTCATCTCTGCCTAAAGTAGACAATACCTCATCTCTGGCTAATAGCGACAATATCTCTGGCTAAAGGCGACAATATCTCATCTCTGGCTAAAGGCGACAATATCTCATCTCTTGCTAAAGGTGACAATATCTCTGGCTAAAGGCGACAATATCTCATCTCCTCCTAAAGGCGACAATATCTCATCTCTGCCTAAAGTAGACAATATCTCTGGCTAAAGGCGACAATATCTCATCTCTGGCTAAAGGCGACAATATCTCATCTCTAGCTAAAGGCGACTATTTCTCTGCCTAAAGGCGACAATATCTCATCTCTGGCTAAAGGCGACAATATCTCATCAATGCCTAAAAACGACAATATCTCATCTCTGCCTAAAGAAGACAATACCTCATCTCTGGCTAAAGGGGACAATATGTCATCTCTGCCTAAAGGCGACAATATTTCATCTCTGGCTAAAGGCGACAATACCTCATCTCTGGCTAAAGGCGACAGTATTTCAACTCTGGCTAAAGGTGACAATATCTCATCTCTGGCTAAAAGTGACATTATCTCATCTCTGACTAAAGGCGGCAATATCTCATCTCTGGCTAAAGGCGACAATATCTCATCTCTGGCTAAAGGCGACAATATCTCATGTCTGGCTAAATGCGGCAATATATCTGGCTAAAGGCGAAAATATCTCTGGCTAAAGGCGACAGTATCTCATCTCTGGCTAAAGGCGATATTACCTCATCTCTGGCGACAATATCTCTGGCAAAAGGCGAGAATATCTCATCTCTGGCTAAAGGTGACAATATCTCTGGATAAAGGCGACAATATCTCTGGCTAAAGGAGACAATATCTCATCTCTGGCTAAAGGCGACAATATCATCTCTGGCTAAAGGCTACAATACCTCATCTCTGGCTAAAGGCGACAATATCTCACCTCTGCCTAAAGGCGACAAATTTCATCTGTGGCTAAAGGCGACAATACCACATCTCTGCCTAAAGGCGACAATATCTCATCTGTGGTTAAAGGCGACAATATATCATCTCTGGCTAAAGGCGAAAATATCTCATCTCTGGCTAAAGGCGACAATATCTCATCTCTGGCTAAATGTGACAATATCACATCACTGGCTAAAGGCGACAATAACTCTGGCTAAAGGCGACAATATCTTTGACTAAAGGCGAAAATATATCTGGCTAAAGGCGACAATATCCCATCTCTGCCAAAAGGCGACAATACCTCATCTCTGCCTAAAGTAGACAATACCTCATCACTGGCTAATAGCGACAATATCTCTGGCTAAAGGCGACAATATCTCATCTCTGGCTAAAGGCGACAATATCTCATCTCTTGCTAAAGGCGACAATATCTCTGGCTAAAGGCGACAATATCTCATCTCTGGCTAAAGGCGACAATATCTCATCTCTGCCTAAAGTAGACAATATCTCTGGCTAAAGGCGACAATATCTCATCTCTGGCTACAGGCGACAATATCTCATCTCTAGCTAAAGGCGACAATTTCTCTGCCTAAAGGCGACAATATCTCATCTCTGGCTAAAGGCGACAATATCTCATCTCTGCCTAAAGGCGACAATATTTCATCTCTGCCTAAAGTAGACAATACCTCATCTCTGGCTAAAGGGGACAATATGTCATCTCTGCCTAAAGGCGACAATATCTCATCTCTGGCTAAAGGCGACAATACCTCATCTCTGGCTAAAGGCGACAGTATTTCATCTCTGGCTAAAGGCGACAATATCTCATCTCTGGCTAAAGATGACATTATCTCATCTCTGGCTAAAGGCGGCAATATCTCATCTCTGGCTAAAGGCGACAATATCTCATCTCTGGCTAAAGGCGACAATATCTCATGTCTAGCTAAAGGCGGCAATATATCTGGCTAAAGGCGACAATATCTCTGGCTAAAGGCGACAGTATCTCATCTCTGGCTAAAGGCGACATTACCTCATCTCAGGCGACAATATCTCATCTCTGGCAAAAGGCGACAATATCTCATCTCTGGCTAAAGGTGACAATATCTCTGGATAAAGGCGACAATATCTCATCTCTACCTAAAAGCGACAATATCTCATCTCTGGCTAAAGGCGACAATGTCTCATCTCTGGCTAAAGGCGACAATATCATCTCTGGCTAAATGTGACAATATCTCATCTCTGGCTAAAGGCGACAATAACTCTGGCTAAAGGTGGCAATATCTCTGGATAAAGGCGACAATATCTCTGGCTAAAGGCGACAGTATCTCATCTCTGGCTAAAGGCGACAATATCTCATCTCTGCCTAAAGGCGACAATACCTCATCTCTGCCTAAAGTAGACAGTACCTCATCTCTGGCTAATAGCGACAATATCTCTGGCTAAAGGCGACAATATCTCATCTCTGGCTAAAGGCGACAATATCTCATCTCTTGCTAAAGGTGACAATATCTCTGGCTAAAGGCGACAATATCTCATCTCTGGCTAAAGGCGACAATATCTCATCTCTGCCTAAAGTAGACAATATCTCTGGCTAAAGGCGACAATATCTCATCTCTGGCTAAAGGCGACAATATCTCATCTCTAGCTAAAGGCGACTATTTCTCTGCCTAAAGGCGACAATATCTCATCTCTGGCTAAAGGCGACAATATCTCATCTATGCCTAAAGGCGACAATATCTCATCTCTGCCTAAAGAAGACAATACCTCATCTCTAGCTAAAGGGGACAATATGTCATCTCTGCCTAAAGGCGACAATATTTCATCTCTGGCTAAAGGCGAGAATAACTCATCTCTGGCTAAAGGCGACAGTATTTCAACTCTGGCTAAAGGCGACAATATCTCATCTCTGGCTAAAAGTGACATTATCTCATCTCTGACTAAAGGCGGCAATATCTCATCTCTGGCTAAAGGCGACAATATCTCATCTCTGGCTAAAGGCGACAATATCTCATGTCTGGCTAAAGGCGGCAATATATCTGGCTAAAGGCGACAATATCTCTGGCTAAAGGCGACAGTATCTCATCTCTGGCTAAAAGCGATATTACCTCATCTCTGGCGACAATATCTCTGGCAAAAGGCGAGAATATCTCATCTCTGGCTAAAGGTGACAATATCTCTGGATAAAGGCGACAATATCTCTGGCTAAAGGAGACAATATCTCATCTCTGGCTAAAGGCGACAATATCATCTCTGGCTAAAGGCTACAATACCTCATCTCTGGCTAAAGGCGACAATATCTCACCTCTGCCTAAAGGCGACAATATCTCATCTGTGGCTAAAGGCGACAATACCACATCTCTGCCTAAAGGCGACAATATCTCATCTGTGGTTAAAGGCGACAATATCTCATCTCTGGCTAAAGGCGAAAATATCTCATCTCTGGCTAAAGGCGACAGTATCTCATCTCTGGCTAAATGCGACAATATCTCATCTCAGGTGAAATGAGGCAATATCTCTGGCTAAAGGCGACAGTATCTCATCTCTGGCTAAAGGCGACAATATCTCATCTCTGCCTAAAGGCGACAATACCTCATCTATGCCTAAAGTAGACAATACCTCATCTTTGGCTAATAACGACAATATCTCTGGCTAAAGGCGACAATATCTCATCTCTGGAAAAGGCGACAATATCTCATCTCTTGCTAAAGGCGACAATATCTCTGGCTAAAGGCGACAATATCTCATCTCTGGCTAAAGGCGACATGATCTATCTCTGGCTAAACGCGACAATATCTCATCTCTGGCTAAAGGCGACAATATCTCATCTCTGCCTAAAGTAGACAATATCTCTGGCTAAAGGCGACAATATCTCATCTCTGGCTAAAGGCGACAATATCTCATCTCAGGCGAAATGAGGCAATATCTCATCTCTGGCTAAATGCGGCAATATCTCATCTCTAGCTAAAGGCGACAATTTCTCTGGCTAAAGGCGACAATGTCTCATCTCTGTCTAAAGGCAACAATATGTCATCTCTGCCTAAAGGCGACAATATTTCATCTCTGCCTAAAGGCGACAATATTTCATCTCTGCCTAAAGGCGACAATATCTCATCTCTGCCTAAAGTAGACAATATCTCTGGCTAAAGGCGACAATATCTCATCTCTGGCTAAAGGCGACAATATCTCACCTCTGCCTAAAGGGGACAATATCTCATCTCTGCCTAAAGGCGACAGTACCTCATCTCTGGATAAAGGCGACAATACCTCATCTCTGGCTAAAGGCGACAATATCTCATCTCTGGCTAAAGGCGGCAATATCTCTGGCTAAAGGCGACAATATCTCTGGATAAAGGCGACAATATCTCATCTCTGGCTAAAGGCGACAATACCTCATCTCTGGCGACAATATCTCATCTCTGGCTAAAAGCGACAATATCTCATCTCTGGCTAAAGGCGACAATATCTCTGGCTAAAGGCGACAATATCTCATCTCTAGCTAAAGGCGACAATACCTCATCTCTGGCTAGATGAGGCAAAATCTCTGGCTAAAGGAGACAATATCTCTGGCTAAAGGCGACAATATCTCATCTCTGCCTAAAAGCGACAATATCTCATCTCTGCCTAAGGCGACAATATCTCATCTCTGGCTAAAGGCGACAGTACCACATCTCTGGCTAAAGGCGACAATGTCTCATCTCTGGCTAAAGGCGACAATATCATCTCTGGCTAAATGTGACAATATCTCATCTCTGGCTAAAGGCGACAATAACTCTGGCTAAAGGCGGCAATATCTCTGGCTAAAGGCGAAAATATCTTTGACTAAAGGCGAAAATATATCTGGCTAAAGGCGACAATATCTCATCTCTGGCTAAAGGCGTAAATATCTCATCTCTGGCTAAAGGCGACAATATCTCATATCTGGCCAAAGGCGAAAATATCTCATCTCTGGCTAAAGGCGACAATATCTCATCTCTGCCTAAAGGCGACACTACTTCTGGCTAATGGTGACAATATCTCTGGCTAAAGGCGACAATATCTCATCTCTGGAAAAGGCGACAATATCTCATCTCTTGCTAAAGGCGACAATATCTCTGGCTAAAGGCGACAATATCTCATCTCTGGCTAAAGGCGACATGATCTATCTCTGGCTAAACGCGACAATATCTCATCTCTGCCTAAAGGCGACAATATCTCATCTCTGCCTAAAGTAGACAATATCTCTGGCTAAAGGCGACAATATCTCATCTCTGGCTAAAGGCGACAATATCTCATCTCAGGCGAAATGAGGCAATATCTCATCTCTGGCTAAATGCGGCAATATCTCATCTCTAGCTAAAGGCGACAATTTCTCTGGCTAAAGGCGACAATGTCTCATCTCTGTCTAAAGGCAACAATATGTCATCTCTGCCTAAAGGCGACAATATTTCATCTCTGCCTAAAGGCGACAATATTTCATCTCTGCCTAAAGGCGACAATATCTCATCTCTGCCTAAAGTAGACAATATCTCTGGCTAAAGGCGACAATATCTCATCTCTGGCTAAAGGCGACAATATCTCACCTCTGCCTAAAGGGGACAATATCTCATCTCTGCCTAAAGGCGACAATACCTCATCTCTGGCTAAAGGCGACAATACCTCATCTCTGGCTAAAGGCGACAATATCTCATCTCTGGCTAAAGGCGGCAATATCTCTGGCTAAAGGCGACAATATCTCTGGATAAAGGCGACAATATCTCATCTCTGGCTAAAGGCGACAATACCTCATCTCTGGCGACAATATCTCATCTCTGGCTAAAAGCGACAATATCTCATCTCTGGCTAAAGGCGACAATATCTCTGGCTAAAGGCGACAATATCTCATCTCTAGCTAAAGGCGACAATACCTCATCTCTGGCTAGATGAGGCAAAATCTCTGGCTAAAGGAGACAATATCTCTGGCTAAAGGCGACAATATCTCATCTCTGCCTAAAAGCGACAATATCTCATCTCTGCCTAAGGCGACAATATCTCATCTCTGGCTAAAGGCGACAGTACCACATCTCTGGCTAAAGGCGACAATGTCTCATCTCTGGCTAAAGGCGACAATATCATCTCTGGCTAAATGTGACAATATCTCATCTCTGGCTAAAGGCGACAATAACTCTGGCTAAAGGCGACAATATCTCTGGCTAAAGGCGAAAATATCTTTGACTAAAGGCGAAAATATATCTGGCTAAAGGCGACAATATCTCATCTCTGGCTAAAGGCGTAAATATCTCATCTCTGGCTAAAGGCGACAATATCTCATATCTGGCCAAAGGCGAAAATATCTCATCTCTGGCTAAAGGCGACAATATCTCATCTCTGCCTAAAGGCGACACTACTTCTGGCTAATGGTGACAATATCTCTGGCTAAAGGCGACAATATCTCATCTCTGGCTAAAGGCGACAATATGTCATCTCAGGCGAAATGAGGCAATATCTCATCTCTGGCGAAATGCGGCAATATCTCATCTCTGGCTAAAGGCGACAATACCTCATCTCTGGCTAAATGAGGCAAAATCTCTGGCTAAAGTAGACAATATCTCTGGCTAAAGGCGACAATATCTCATCTCTGGCTAAAGGCGACAATATCATCTCTGGCTAAATGCGAAAATACCTCATCTCTGGCTAAAGGCGACAATATCTCACCTCTGCCTAAAGGCGACAATATCTCATCTCTGGCTAAAGGCGACAATACCACATCTCTGCCTAAAGGCGACAATATCTCAACTGTGGTTAAAGGCGACAATATCTCATCTCTGGCTAAAGGCGACAATATCTCATCTCTGGCTAAAGGCGACAGTCTCTCATCTCTGGCTATAGGCGACAATATCTCATCTCAGGTGAAATGAGGCAATATCTCTGGCTAAAGGCAACAGTATCTCATCTCTGGCTAAAGGCGACAATATCTCATCTCTGCCTATAAGGCGACAATACCACATCTATGCCTAAAGTAGACAATACCTCATCTCTGGCTAATAACGACAATATCTCTGGCTAAAGGCGACAATATCTCATCTCTGGCTAAAGGCGACAATATCTCATCTCTTGCTAAAGGCGACAATATCTCTGGCTAAAGGCGACAATATCTCATCTCTGGCTAAAGGCGACAATATGTCATCTCTGCCTAAAGGCGACAATATTTCATCTCTGCCTAAAGTAGACAATACCTCATCTCTGGATAAAGGGGACCATATCTCATCTCTGGCTAAAGGCGACAATATCGCATCTCTGGCTAAAGGCAACAATACCTCATCTCTGGCTAAAGGCGACAGTATCTCAACTCTGGCTAAAGGCGACAAAATCTCATCTCTGCCTAAAGGGGACAATATCTCATCTCTGCCTAAAGGCAACAATACCTCATCTCTGGCTAAAGTCGACAATACCTCATCTCTGGCTAAAGGCGACAATATCTCATCTCTGGCTAAAGGCGACAATATCTCATCTCTGGCTAAAGGCGGCAATATCTCTGGCTAAAGGCGACAATATCTCTGGATAAAGGCGACAATATCTCATCTCTGGCTAAAGGCGACAATACCTCATCTCTGGCGACAATATCTCATCTCTGGCTAAAGGCGACAATATCTCATCTCTGGCTAAATGTGACAATATCTCATCACTGGCTAAAGGTGACAATATCTCATCTCTGGCTAAAGGCGACAATACCTCATCTCTGGCTAAAGGCGACAATATCTCATCTCTGGCTAAAGACGACAATATCTCATCTCTGGCTAAAGGCGACAATATCTCTGGCTAAAGGCGACAATATCTCATCTCTAGCTAAAGGCGACAATACCTCATCTCTGGCTAAATGAGGAAAAATCTCTGGCTAAAGGAGACAATATCTCTGGCTAAAGGCGACAATATCTCATCTCTGCCTAAAAGCGACAATATCTCATCTCTGGCTAAAGGCGACAATATCTAATCTCTGGCTAAAGGCGACAGTACCACATCTCTGGCTAAAGGCGACAATGTCTCATCTCTGGCTAAAGGCGACAATATCATCACTGGCTAAATGTGACAATATCTCATCTCTGGCTAAAGGCGACAATAACTCTGGCTAAAGGCGAAAATATCTCATCTCTGGCAAAAGGCGAGAATATCTCATATCTGGCCAAAGGCGACAATATCTCATCTATGGCGAAACTCGACAATATCTCATATCTGGCCAAAGGCGACAATATCTCATCTCTGGCTAAAGGCGACAATATCTCATCTCTGGCTAAAGGCAACAATACCTCATCTCTGGCTAAAGGCGACAATACCTCATCTCTGGCTAAAGGCGACAATATCTCATCTCTGGCTAAAGGCGACAATATCTCATCTCTGGCTAAAGGCGGCAATATCTCTGGATAAAGGCGACAATATCTCATCTCTGGCTAAAGGCGACAATACCTCATCTCTGGCGACAATATCTCATCTCTGGCTAAAGGCGACAATATCTCATCTCTGGCTAAAGGTGACAATATCTCATCACTGGCTAAAGGTGACAATATCTCATCTCTGGCTGAAGGCGACAATACCTCATCTCTGGCTAAAGGCGACAATATCTCATCTCTGGCTAAAGACGACAATATCTCATCTCTGGCTAAAGGCGACAATATCTCTGGCTAAAGGCGACAATATCTCATCTCTAGCTAAATGCGACAATACCTCATCTCTGGCTAAATGAGGCAAAATCTCAGGCTAAAGGAGACAATATCTCTGGCTAAAGGCGACAATATCTCATCTCTGCCTAAAAGCGACAATATCTCATCTCTGGCTAAAGGCGACAATATCTAATCTCTGGCTAAAGGCGACAGTACCACATCTCTGGCTAAAGGCGACAATACCTCATCTCTGGCTAAAGGCGACAATATCTCATCTCTGGCTAAAGGCGACAATATCTCATCTCTTGCTAAAGGTGACAATATCTCTGGCTAAAGGCGACAATATCTCATCTCTGGCTAAAGGCGACAATATGTCATCTCTGCCTAAAGGCGACAATATTTCATCTCTGCCTAAAGTAGACAATACCTCATCTCTGGATAAAGGGGACAATATCTCATCTCTGGCTAAAGGCGACAATATCTCATCTCTGGCTAAAGGCAACAATACCTCATCTCTGGCTAAAGGCGACAGTATCTCAACTCTGGCTAAAGGCGACAATATCTCATCTCTGGCTAAAGGTGTCAATATCTCATCTCTGGCTAAATGCGACAATATCTCATCTCTGGCTAAAGGCGACAATATCTCATCTCTGGCTAAAGGCGACAATATCTCATCTCTGCCTAAAGGGGACAATATCTCATCTCTGCCTAAAGGCAACAATACCTCATCTCTGGCTAAAGGCGACAATACCTCATCTCTGGCTAAAGGCGACAATATCTCATCTCTGGCTAAAGGCGGCAATATCTCTGGCTAAAGGCGACAATATCTCTGGATAAAGGCGACAATATCTCATCTCTGGCTAAAGGCGACAATACCTCATCACTGGCGACAATATCTCATCTCTGGCTAAAGGCGACAATATCTCATCTCTGGCTAAAGGTGACAATATCTCATCTCTGGCTAAAGGCGACAATACCTCATCTCTGGCTAAAGGCGCCAATATCTCATCTCTGGCTAAAGACGACAATATCTCATCTCTGGCTAAAGGCGACAATATCTCTGGCTAAAGGCGACAATATCTCATCTCTAGCTATAGGCGACAATACCTCATCTCTGGCTAAATGAGGCAAAATCTCTCGCTAAAGGAGACAATATCTCTGGCTAAAGGCGACAATATCTCATCTCTGCCTAAAAGCGACAATATCTCATCTCTGGCTAAAGGCGACAATATCTCATCTCTGGCTAAAGGCGACAGTACCACATCTCTGGCTAAAGGCGACAATGTCTCATCTCTGGCTAAAGGCGACAATATCATCTCTGGCTAAATGTGACAATATCTCATCTCTGGCTAAAGGCGACAATAACTCTGGCTAAAGGCGAAAATATATCTGGCTAAAAGCGACAATATCTCATCTCTGGCTAAAGGCGAAAATATCTCATCTCTGGCTAAAAGCGACAATATCTCATATCTGGCCAAAGTCGACAATATCTCATCTCTGGCTAAAGGCGACAATATCTCATCTCTGCCTAAAGGCGACACTATTTCTGGCTAATGGTGACAATATCTCTGGCTAAAGGCGACAATATCTCATCTCTCGCTAAAGGCGACAATATCTCATCTCAGGCGAAATGAGGCAATATCTCATCTCTGGTTAAAGGCGGCAATATCTCATCTCTGGCTAAAGGCGACAATATCTCATCTCTGGCTAAATGAGGCAAAATCTCTGGCTAAAGGAGACAATATCTCTGGCTAAAGGCGACAATATCTCATCTCTGGTTAATGTCGACAATATCTCATCTCTGCCTAAAGGCAACAATATCTCTGGCTAAAGGCGACAATATCTCTTGCTAAGGGTGAAAATATATCTGGCTAAAGGCGAAAATATCTCATCTCTGGCTTAAGGCGAAAATATCTCATCCCTGGCTAAAGGCGAGAATATCTCATATCTGGCCAAAGGCGACAATATCTCATCTCTGGCGAAAGGCGACAATATCTCATATCTGGCCAAAGGCGACAATATCTCATCTCTGGCAAAAGGCGACAATATCTCATCTCTGGTTAAAGGCGACAATATCTCATCTCTGGCTAAAGGCGACAATATCTCATCTCTGGCTAAAGGCAACAATATCGTCTCTGGCTAAAGGCGACAATACCTCATCTCTGGCAAAAGGTGACAATATCTCATCTCTGGCTAAATGTGACAATATCACATCTCTGGCTAAAGGCAGCAATATCTCAACTCTGGCTAAAGGCGACAATATCTCATCTCTACCTAAAGTCGACAATATCTCATCTCTGGCTAAAGGCGACAATATCTCTGGCTAACTGCGACAATATCTCATCTCTGGCTAAAGGCGACAATATCTCTGGCTAAAGGCGACAATATCTCTGGCTATAGGCAACAATATCTCTGGCTAAATGCGACAATATCTCATCTCTGGCTAAAGGCGAAAATATCTCATCTCTGGTTAAAGGCGACAATATCTCATATCTGGCCAAAGGCGACAATATCTCATCTCTGGCTAAAGGCGACAATATCTCATCTCTGCCTAAAGGCGACACTATCTCATCTCAGGCGAAATGAGGCAATATCTCATCTCTGGCTAAAGGCGGCAATATCTCATCTCTGGCTAAAGGCGACAATATCTAATCTCAGGCGAAATGAGGCAATAACTATGGCTAAAGGCGACAATATCTCTGGCTAAAGGCGACAATATCTCATCTCGAGCTAAAGGAGACTATATCTCATCTCTGGCTAAAGGCGACAATATCTCATCTCTACCTAAAGGCGACAATATCTCATCTCTGGCTAAAGGCGACAATACCTCATCTCTGGCTAAATGAGGCAAAATCTCTGGCTAAAGTAGACAATATCTCAGGCTAAAGGCGACAATATCTCCTCTCTGGTTAAGGGCGACAATATCTCATCTCTGCCTAAAGGCGACAATATCTCTGGCTAAAGGCGACAATATCTCATCTCTGGCTAAAGGCGACAATATCATCTCTCGCTAAAGGCGAAAATACCTCATCTCTGGCTAAAGGCGACAATATCTCACCTCTGCCTAAAGGCGACAATATCTCATCTCTGGCTAAAGGCGACAATACCACATCTCTGCCTAAAGGCGACAATATCTCACCTCTGCCTAAAGGCGACAATATCTCATCTCTGGCTAAAGGCGAAAATATCTCATCTCTGGCTAAAGGCGACAGTATCTCATCTCTGGCTAAAGGCGACAATATCTCATCTCAGGTTAAATGACGCAATATCTCTGGCTAAAGGCGACAGTATCTCATCTCTGGCTAAAGGCGACAATATCTCATCTCTGCCTAAAGGCGACAATACCTCATCTATGCCTAAAGTAGACAATACCTCATCTCTGGCTAATAACGACAATATCTCTGGCTAAAGGTGACAATATCTCATCTCTGGCTAAAGGCGACAGTATCTCATCTCTTGCTAAAGGCGACAATATCTCTGGCTAATGGCGACAATATCTCATCTCTGGCTAAAGGCGACAATATGTCATCTCTGCCTAAAAGCGACAATATTTCATCTCTGCCTAAAGTAGACAATACCTCATCTCTGGATAAAGGGGACAATATCTCATCTCTGGCTAAAGGCGACAATATCTCATCTCTGGCTAAAGGCAACAATACCTCATCTCTGGCTAAAGGCGACAGTATCTCAACTCTGGCTAAAGGCGACAATATCTCATCTCTGGCTAAAGGTGTCAATATCTCATCTCTGGCTAAAGGCGACAATATCTCATCTCTGGCTAAAGGCGACAATATCTCATCTCTGCCTAAAGGGGACAATATCTCATCTCTGCCTAAAGGCAACAATACCTCATCTCTGGCTAAAGGCGACAATACCTCATCTCTGGCTAAAGGCGACAATATCTCATCTCTGGCTAAAGGCGACAATATCTCATCTCTGGCTAAAGGCAGCAATATCTCTGGCTAAAGGCGACAATATCTCTGGATAAAGGCGACAATATCTCATCTCTGGCTAAAGGCGACAATACCTCATCTCTGGCGACAATATCTCATCTCTGGCTAAAGGCGGCAATATCTCATCTCTGGCTAAAGGTGACAATATCTCATCTCTGGCTAAAGGTGACAATATCTCATCTCTGGCTAAAGGCGACAATACCTCATCTCTGGCTAAAGGCGCCAATATCTCATCTCTGGCTAAAGACGACAATATCTCATCTCTGGCTAAAGGCGACAATATCACTGGCTAAAGGCGACAATACCTCATCTCTGGCTAAAGGCGACAATATCTCATCTCTGGCTAAAGGCGACAATATCTCATCTCTGGCTAAAGGCAGCAATATCTCTGGCTAAAGGCGACAATATCTCTGGATAAGGGCGACAATATCTCATCTCTGGCTAAAGGCGACAATACCTCATCTCTGGCGACAATATCTCATCTCTGGCTAAAGGCGGCAATATCTCATCTCTGGCTAAAGGTGACAATATCTCATCTCTGGCTAAAGGTGACAATATCTCATCTCTGGCTAAAGGCGACAATACCTCATCTCTGGCTAAAGGCGCCAATATCTCATCTCTGGCTAAAGACGACAATATCTCATCTCTGGCTAAAGGCAACAATATCACTGGCTAAAGGCGACAATATCTCATCTCTAGCTATAGGCGACAATACCTCATCTCTGGCTAAATGAGGCAAAATCTCTCGCTAAAGGAGACAATATCTCTGGCTAAAGGCGACAATATCTCATCTCTGCCTAAAAGCGACAATATCTCATCTCTGGCTAAAGGCGACAATATCTCATCTCTGGCTAAAGGCGACAGTACCACATCTCTGGCTAAAGGCGACAATGTCTCATCTCTGGCTAAAGGCGACAATATCATCTCTGGCTAAATGTGACAATATCTCATCTCTGGCTAAAGGCGACAATAACTCTGGCTAAAGGCGAAAATATATCTGGCTAAAAGTGACAATATCTCATCTCTGGCTAAAGGCGAAAATATCTCATCTCTGGCTAAAGGCGACAATATCTCATATCTGGCCAAAGTCGACAATATCTCATCTCTTGCTAAAGGCGACAATATCTCATCTCTGCCTAAAGGCGACACTATTTCTGGCTAATGGTGACAATATCTCTGGCTAAAGGCGACAATATCTCATCTCTCGCTAAAGGCGACAATATCTCATCTCAGGCGAAATGAGGCAATATCTCATCTCTGGTTAAAGGCGGCAATATCTCATCTCTGGCTAAAGGCGACAATACCTCATCTCTGGCTAACTGCGACAATATCTCATCTCTGGCTAAAGGCGACAATATCTCCGGCTAAAGGCGACAATATCTCTGGCTAAAGGCAACAATATCTCTGGTTAAGGCGACAATATCTCTGGCTAAATGCGACAATATCTCATCTCTGGCTAAAGGCGACAATATCTCTGGCTAAAGGCGACAATATTTCTGGCTAAAGGCAACAATATCTCTGGCTAAAGGCGACAATATCTCTGGCTAAAGGCGACAATATCTCAACTCTGGCTAAAGGCGACAATATCATCTCTGGCTAAAGGCGACAATACCTCATCTCTGGCTAAAGGCGACAATATCTCATCTCTGGCTAAAGGCGACAATATCTCATCTCTGGGTATAGGCGACAATATCTCATCTCTGCCTAAAGGCGACAATATCTCATCTCTGCCTAAAGGCGACAATATCTCATCTCTGGCTAAAGGCGACAATACCTCATTACTGGCTAAAGGCGACAATATCTCATCTCTGGCTAAAGGCGACAATACCTCATCTCTGGCTAAATGAGGCAAAATCTCTGGCTAAAGGAGACAATACCTCATTACTGGCTAAAGGCGACAATATCTCATCTCTGGCTAAAGGCGACAATACCTCATCTCTGGCAAAATGAGGCAAAATCTCTGGCTAAAGGAGACAATATCTCTGGCTAAAGGCGACAATATCTCATCTCTGGCTAAAGGCGACAATATCTCATCTATGGCTAAAGGCGACAATATCTCATCCCTGGCTAAAGGCGATAATATCTCAACTCTGGCTAAAGGCGACAATATCTCATCTCTACCTAAAGGCGACAATATCTCATCTCTGGCTAAAGGCGACAATATCTCTGGCTAAAGGCGACAATATCTCTGGCTAAAGGCAACAATATCTCTGGCTAAAGGCAACAATATCTCTGGCTAAATGCGACAATATCTCATCTCTGGCTAAAGGCGACAATATCTCTGGCTAAAGGCGACAATATCTCTGGCTAATGGCAACAATATCTCTGGCTAAAGGCGACAATATCTCTGGCTAAAGGCGACAATACCTCATCTCTGACTAAAGGAGACAATATGGTCTCTGGCTAAAGGCGACAATACCTCATCTCTGGCAAAAGGCGACAATATCTCATCTCTGGCTAAAGGCGACAATATCTCATCTCTGGCTATAGGCGACAATATCTCATTTCTGCCTAAAGGCGACAATATCTCATCTCTGCCTAAAGGCGACAATATCTAATTTCTGGCTAAAGGCGACAATCCCTCATTACTGGCTAAAGGCGACAATATCTCATCTCTGGCTAAAGGCGACAATACCTCATCTCTGGCTAAATGAGGCAAAATCTCATCTCTGGCTAAAGGCGATAATATCTCAACTCTGGCTAAAGGCGACAATATCTCATCTCTGGCTAAAGGCGACAATACGTCATCTCTGCCTAACTGCGACAATATCTCATCTCTGGCTAAAGGCGACAATATCTATGGCTAAAGGCGACAATATCTCTGGCTAAATGCAACAATATCTCTGGCTAAAGGCGACAATATCTCATCTCTGGCTAAAGGCGACAATATCTCATCTCTGGCTAAAGGCGACAACATCGTCTCTGGCTAAAGGCGACAATACCTCATCTCTGGCTAAAGGAGACAATATCGTCTCTGGCTAAAGGCGACAATACCTCATCTCTCGCTAAAGGCGACAATATCTCATCGCTGGCTAAAGGCGACAATACCTCATCTCTGGCTAACTGCGACAATATCTCATCTCTGGCTAAAGGCGACAATATCTATGGCTAAAGGCGACAATATCTCTGGCTAAATGCAACAATATCACTGGCTAAAGGCGACAAAATCTCATCTCTGGCTAAAGGCGACAATATCTCATCTCTGGCTAATGGCGACAACATCGTCTCTGGCTAAAGGCGACAATACCTCATCTCTGGCTAAAGGAGACAATATCTCATCGCTGGCTAAAGGCGACAATATCTCATCTCTGGCTATAGGTGACAATATCTCATCTCTACCTAAAGGCGACAATATCTCATCTCTGCCTAAAGGCGACAATATCACATCTCTGGCTAAAGGCGACAATACCACATTACTGGCTAAAGGCGACAATATCTCTGGCTAAAGGCGACAATATCTCTGGCTAAAGGCAACAATATCTCTGGCTAAAGGCGACAATATCTCTGGCTAAAGGCGACAATATCTCAACTCTGGCTAAAGGCGACAATACCTCATCTCTGACTAAAGGAGACAATATGGTCTCTGGCTAAAGGCGACAATACCTCATCTCTGGCAAAAGGCGACAATATCTCATCTCTGGCTAAAGGCGACAATATCTCATCTCTGGCTATAGGCGACAATATCTCATTTCTGCCTAAAGGCGACAATATCTCATCTCTGCCTAAAGGCGACAATATCTAATTTCTGGCTAAAGGCGACAATCCCTCATTACTGGCTAAAGGCGACAATATCTCATCTCTGGCTAAAGGCGACAATACCTCATCTCTGGCTAAATGAGGCAAAATCTCATCTCTGGCTAAAGGCGATAATATCTCAACTCTGGCTAAAGGCGACAATATCTCATCTCTGGCTAAAGGCGGCAATATCTCATCTCTGGCTAAAGGCGACAATACGTCATCTCTGCCTAACTGCGACAATATCTCATCTCTGGCTAAAGGCGACAATATCTATGGCTAAAGGCGACAATATCTCTGGCTAAATGCAACAATATCTCTGGCTAAAGGCGACAATATCTCATCTCTGGCTAAAGGCGACAATATCTCATCTCTGGCTAAAGGCGACAACATCGTCTCTGGCTAAAGGCGACAATACCTCATCTCTGGCTAAAGGAGACAATATCGTCTCTGGCTAAAGGCGACAATACCTCATCTCTGGCTAAAGGCGACAATATCTCATCGCTGGCTAAAGGCGACAATACCTCATCTCTGGCTAACTGCGACAATATCTCATCTCTGGCTAAAGGCGACAATATCTATGGCTAAAGGCGACAATATCTCTGGCTAAATGCAACAATATCACTGGCTAAAGGCGACAATATCTCATCTCTGGCTAAAGGCGACAATATCTCATCTCTGGCTAATGGCAACAACATCGTCTCTGGCTAAAGGCGACAATACCTCATCTCTGGCTAAAGGAGACAATATCTCATCGCTGGCTAAAGGCGACAATATCTCATCTCTGGCTATAGGTGACAATATCTCATCTCTACCTAAAGGCGACAATATCTCATCTCTGCCTAAAGGCGACAATATCACATCTCTGGCTAAAGGCGACAATACCACATTACTGGCTAAAGGCGACAATATCTCTGGCTAAAGGCGACAATATCTCTGGCTAAAGGCAACAATATCTCTGGCTAAAGGCGACAATATCTCTGGCTAAAGGCGACAATATCTCAACTCTGGCTAAAGGCGACAATACCTCATTACTGGCTAAAGGCGACAATATCTCATCTCTGGCTAAAGGCGACAATACCTCATCTCTGGCTAAATGAGGCAAAATCTCATCTCTGGCTAAAGGCGATAATATCTCAACTCTGGCTAAAGGCGACAATAACTCATCTCTGGCTAATGGCGACAATATCTCATCTCTGGCTAAAGGCGACAATACCTCATCTCTGGCTAACTGCGACAATATCTCATCTCTGGCTAAAGGCGACAATATCTATGGCTAAAGGCGACAATATCCCTGGCTAAATGCAACAATATCTCTGGCTAAAGGCGACAATATCTCATCTCTGGCTAAAGGCGACAATATCTCATCTCTGGCTAAAGGCGACAACATCGTCTCTGGCTAAAGGCGACAATACCTCATCTCTGGCTAAAGGAGACAATATCGTCTCTGGCTAAAGGCGACAATACCTCATCTCTGGCTAACTGCGACAATATCTCATCTCTGGCTAAAGGCGACAATATCTATGGCTAAAGGCGACAATATCTCTGACTAAATGCAACAATATCTCTGGCTAAAGGCGACAATATCTCATCTCTGGCTAAAGGCGACAACATCTCATCTCTGGCTAAAGGCGACAACATCGTCTCTGGCTAAAGGCGACAATACCTCATCTCTGGCTAAAGGAGACAATATCGTCTCTGGCTAAAGGCGACAATACCTCATCTCTGGCTAAAGGCGACAATATCTCATCTCTGGCTAAAGGCGACAATATCTCATCTCTGGCTATAGGTGACAATATCTCATATCTACCTAAAGGCGACAATATCTCATCTCTGCCTAAAGGCGACAATATCACATCTCTGTCTAAAGGCGACAATACCTCATTACTGGCTAAAGGCGACAATATCTCATCTCTGTCTAAAGGCGACAATACCACATCTCTGCCTAAAGGCGACAATATCTCATCTCTGGCTAAAGGCGACAATATCTCATCTCTGGCTAAAGGCGAAAATATCTCATCTCTGGCTAAAGGCGACAGTATCTCATCTCTGGCTAAAGGCGACAATATCTCATCTCAGGTGAAATGAGGCAATATCTCTGGGTAAAGGCGACAATATCTCTTCTCTGCCTAAAGGCGACAATATCACATCTCTGGCTAAAGGCGACAATACCTCATTACTGGCTAAAGGCGACAATATCTCATCTCTGGCTAATGGCGACAATACCTCATCTCTGGCTAAATGAGGCAAAAGCTCTGGCTAAAGGAGACAATATCTCTGGCTAAAGGCGACAATATCTCATCTCTGGCTAATGGCGAGAATATCTCATCTCTGCCTAAAGGCGACAATATCTCTGGCTAAAGGCGACAATATTTCTTGCTAAAGGCGGCAATATCTCTGGCTAAAGGCGGCAATATCTCTGGCTAAAGTCGGCAAAATCTCATCTCTGCCTAAAGTAGACAATACCTCACCTCTGGCTAAAGGCAACTGTATCTCATCTCGGGCTAAAGGCGACAATATCTCATCTCAGGTTAAATGCGACAATATCTCATCTCTGGCTATAGGCGACAATATCTCATCTCCCGCTAAAGGCGACAATGTCTCATCTCTGGCTATAGGCGACAATATCTCATCTCTGCCTAAGGGCGGCAATATCTCATCTCTGCCTAAAGGCGACAATATCACATCTCTGGCTAAAGGCGACAATATCTCATCTCTGGCTAAAGGCGACAATTTTGCCTCTGGCTAAAGGCGACAATACCTCATCTCTGGCTAAAGGCGACAATATCTCATCTCTGGCTAAAGGCGACAATATCTCATCTCTGGCTATAGGTGACAATATCTCATCTCTGGCTAAAGGCGACAATATCTCATCTCTGCCTAAAGGCGACAATATCTCATCTCTGGCTAAAGGCGACAATATCTCTGGCTAAAGGCGGCAGTATCTCTGGCTAAAGGCAACAATATCTCTGGCTAAAGGCGACAATATCTCTGGCTAAAGGCGGCAATATCTCATCTCTGGCTAAAGGCGACAATATCTCATCTCTGGCTAAAGGCGACATAACCTCATCTCTGGCTAAATGAGGCAAAATCTCTGGCTAAAGGCGACAATATCTCTGGCTAAAGGCGAGAATATCTCATTTCTGGCTAATGGCGACAATATCTCATCTCTGACTAAAGGCGACAATATCTCTGGCTAAAGGCGACAATATCTCTTGCTAAAGGCGACAATATCTCTGGCTAAAGGCGGCAATATCTCTGGCTAAAGTCGGCAAAACCTCATCTCTGCCTAAAGTAGACAATACCTCATCTCTGACTAAAGGCAACGGTATCTCATCTCTGGCTAAAGGCGACAACATCTCATATCTGGCTTTAGGCGACAGTATCTCATCTCTGGCTATAGGCGACAATATCTCATCTCAGGTTAAATGCGACAATATCTCATCTCTGGCTAAAGGCGACAATATCTCATCTCTGGCTAAAGGCGACAATATCTCATCTCTGGCTAAAGGCGACAATATCTCATCTCTGGTTAAAGGCGACAATATCTCATCTCTGGCTAATGGCGACAATATCTCATCTCTGGCTAAAGGCGACAATATCTCATCTCTGGCTAAAAGCGACAATATCTCATCTCAGGCGAAATGAGGCAATATCTCATCTCTGGCTAAAGGCGGCAATAACTCATCTCTGGCTAAATGCGACAATATCTCATCTCTGGTTAAAGGCGACAATATCTCATCTCTGGCTAAAGGCGATAATACCTCATCTCTGGCTAAAGACGACAATATCTCATCTCTGGCTAATGGCGACAATATCTCATCTCTGGCTAAAGGCGACAATATCTCAACTCTGGCCAAAGGCGACAATATCTCATCTCTGGCTGAAGGCTACAATATCTCTGGTTAAAAGCGACAATGTCTCATCTCTTGAGAAATGAGGCAATATCTCATCTCTGGCTAAAGGCGACAATATCTCTGGCTAAAGGCGACAATATCTCTGGCTAAAGGCGACAATAGATCTGGCTAAAGGCGACAATATCTCATCTCTTCGGAAATGAGGCAATATCTCATCTCTGGCTAAAGGCGACAATATCTCATATCTGGCCAAAGGCGACAATATCTCATCTCTTGCTAAAAGTGAAAATATCTCATCTCTAGCTAAAGGCAACAATATCACATCTCTGGCTAAAGGCGACAATGTCTCATCTCTGGTTAAAGGCGACAATATCTCATCTTTGGCTAAAGGAGACAATATCTCATCTCTGGCTAAATGCGACAATATCTCTGGCGAAATGAGGCAATATCTCATCTATGGCTTAAGGCTACATTATCTCATCTCTGCCTAAAGGCGACAATATCACATCTCTGGCTAAAGGCGACAATATCTCATCTCTGGCTAAAGGCGACAATTTTGCCTCTGGCTAAAGGCGACAATACCTCATCTCTGGCTAAAGGCGACAATATCTCATCTCAGGTTAAATGCGACAATATCTCATCTCTGGCTATAGGTGACAATATCTCATCTCTGGCTAAAGGCGACAATATCTCATCTCTGCCTAAAGGCGACAATATCTCATCTCTGGCTAAAGGCGACAATATCTCTGGCTAAAGGCGGCAGTATCTCTGGCTAAAGGCAACAATATCTCTGGCTAAAGGCGACAATATCTCTGGCTAAAGGCGGCAATATCTCATCTCTGGCTAAAGGCGACAATATCTCATCTCTGGCTAAAGGCGACATAACCTCATCTCTGGCTAAATGAGGCAAAATCTCTGGCTAAAGGCGACAATATCTCTGGCTAAAGGCGAGAATATCTCATTTCTGGCTAATGGCGACAATATCTCATCTCTGACTAAAGGCGACAATATCTCTGGCTAAAGGCGACAATATCTCTTGCTAAAGGCGACAATATCTCTGGCTAAAGGCGGCAATATCTCTGGCTAAAGTCGGCAAAACCTCATCTCTGCCTAAAGTAGACAATACCTCATCTCTGACTAAAGGCAACGGTATCTCATCTCTGGCTAAAGGCGACAACATCTCATATCTGGCTTTAGGCGACAGTATCTCATCTCTGGCTATAGGCGACAATATCTCATCTCAGGTTAAATGCGACAATATCTCATCCCTGGCTAAAGGCGACAATATCTCATCTCTGGCTAAAGGCGACAATATCTCATCTCTGGCTAAAGGCGACAATATCTCATCTCTGGTTAAAGGCGACAATATCTCATCTCTGGCTAATGGCGAAAATATCTCATCTCTGGCTAAAGGCGACAATATCTCATCTCTGGCTAAAAGCGACAATATCTCATCTCAGGCGAAATGAGGCAATATCTCATCTCTGGCTAAAGGCGGCAATAACTCATCTCTGGCTAAATGCGACAATATCTCATCTCTGGTTAAAGGCGACAATATCTCATCTCTGGCTAAAGGCGATAATACCTCATCTCTGGCTAAAGACGACAATATCTCATCTCTGGCTAATGGCGACAATATCTCATCTCTGGCTAAAGGCGACAATATCTCAACTCTGGCCAAAGGCGACAATATCTCATCTCTGGCTGAAGGCTACAATATCTCTGGTTAAAAGCGACAATGTCTCATCTCTTGAGAAATGAGGCAATATCTCATCTCTGGCTAAAGGCGACAATATCTCTGGCTAAAGGCGACAATATCTCTGGCTAAAGGCGACAATAGATCTGGCTAAAGGCGACAATATCTCATCTCTTCGGAAATGAGGCAATATCTCATCTCTGGCGAAAGGCGACAATATCTCATATCTGGCCAAAGGCGACAATATCTCATCTCTTGCTAAAAGTGAAAATATCTCATCTCTAGCTAAAGGCAACAATATCACATCTCTGGCTAAAGGCGACAATGTCTCATCTCTGGTTAAAGGCGACAATATCTCATCTTTGGCTAAAGGAGACAATATCTCATCTCTGGCTAAATGCGACAATATCTCTGGCGAAATGAGGCAATATCTCATCTATGGCTAAAGGCGACAATATCTCATCTCTGCCTAAAGGCGACAATATCTCTGGCTAAATGCGACAATATCTCATCTCTGGCTAAAGGCGACAACATCTCATCTCTGGTTAAAGGCGACAATATCTCATCTCTGGCTAAAGGCGATAATACCTCATCTCTGGCTAAAGACGACAATATCTCATCTCTGGCTAATGGCGACAATATCTCATCTCTGGCTAAAGGCGACAATATCTCTGGCGAAATGAGGCAATATCTCATCTATGGCTAAAGGCGACAATATCTCATCTCTGCCTAAAGGCGACAATATCTCTGGCTAAATGCGACAATATCTCATCTCTGGCTAAAGGCGACAACATCTCATCTCTGGTTAAAGGCGACAATATCTCATCTCTGGCTAAAGGCGATAATACCTCATCTCTGGCTAAAGACGACAATATCTCATCTCTGGCTAATGGCGACAATATCTCATCTCTGGCTAAAGGCGACAATATCTCAACTCTGGCCAAAGGCGACAATATCTCATCTCTGGCTGAAGGCTACAATATCTCTGGTTAAAAGCGACAATGTCTCATCTCTTGCGAAATGAGGCAATATCTCATCTCTGGCTAAAGGCGACAATATCTCTGGCTAAAGGCGACAATATCTCTGGCTAAAGGCGACAATAGATCTGGCTAAAGGCGACAATATCTCATCTCTTCGGAAATGAGGCAATATCTCATCTCTGGCTAAAGGCGACAATATCTCATATCTGGCCAAAGGCGACAATATCTCATCTCTTGCTAAAGGTGAAAATATCTCATCTCTAGCTAAAGGCAACAATACCACATCTCTGGCTAAAGGCGACAATGTCTCATCTCTGGTTAAAGGCGACAATATCTCATCTTTGGCTAAAGGAGACAATATCTCATCTCTGGCTAAAGGCGACAATATCTCTGGCGAAATGAGGCAATATCTCATCTCTGGCTAAAGGCGACAATATCTCATCTCTGCCTAAAGGCGACAATATCTCTGGCTAAATGCGACAATATCTCATCTCTGGCTAAAGGCGACAATATCTCATTTCTGGCTAAAGTCTACAATATCTCATCTGTGGCTAAACGCGGCAATATCTCATCTCTGGCTAAAGGCGACAATATCTCATCTCTGGCTAAAGGCGACATAACCTCATCTCTGGCTAAATGAGGCAAAATCTCTGGCTAAAGGCGACAATATCTCTGGCTAAAGGCGAGAATATCTCATTTCTGGCTAATGGCGACAATATCTCATCTCTGACTAAAGGCGACAATATCTCTGGCTAAAGGCGACAATATCTCTTGCTAAAGGCGACAATATCTCTGGCTAAAGGCGGCAATATCTCTGGCTAAAGTCGGCAAAACCTCATCTCTGCCTAAAGTAGACAATACCTCATCTCTGACTAAAGGCAACGGTATCTCATCTCTGGCTAAAGGCGACAACATCTCATATCTGGCTTTAGGCGACAGTATCTCATCTCTGGCTATAGGCGACAATATCTCATCTCAGGTTAAATGCGACAATATCTCATCTCTGGCTAAAGGCGACAATATCTCATCTCTGGCTAAAGGCGACAATATCTCATCTCTGGCTAAAGGCGACAATATCTCATCTCTGTTAAAGGCGACAATATCTCATCTCTGGCTAATGGCGACAATATCTCATCTCTGGCTAAAGGCGACAATATCTCATCTCTGGCTAAAAGCGACAATATCTCATTTCAGGCGAAATGAGGCAATATCTCATCTCTGGCTAAAGGAGGCAATAACTCATCTCTGGCTAAATGCGACAATATCTCATCTCTGGTTAAAGGCGACAATATCTCATCTCTGGCTAAAGGCGATAATACCTCATCTCTGGCTAAAGACGACAATATCTCATCTCTGGCTAATGACGACAATATCTCATCTCTGGCTAAAGGCGACAATATCTCAACTCTGGCCAAAGGCGACAATATCTCATCTCTGGCTGAAGGCTACAATATCTCTGGTTAAAAGCGACAATGTCTCATCTCTTGAGAAATGAGGCAATATCTCATCTCTGGCTAAAGGCGACAATATCTCTGGCTAAAGGCGACAATATCTCTGGCTAAAGGCGACAATAGATCTGGCTAAAGGCGACAATATCTCATCTCTTCGGAAATGAGGCAATATCTCATCTCTGGCTAAAGTCGACAATATCTCATATCTGGCCAAAGGCGACAATATCTCATCTCTTGCTAAAAGTGAAAATATCTCATCTCTAGCTAAAGGCAACAATATCACATCTCTGGCTAAAGGCGACAATGTCTCATCTCTGGTTAAAGGCGACAATATATCATCTTTGGCTAAAGGAGACAATATCTCATCTCTGGCTAAATGCGACAATATCTCTGGCGAAATGAGGCAATATCTCATCTATGGCTAAAGGCGACAATATCTCATCTCTGCCTAAAGGCGACAATATCTCTGGCTAAATGCGACAATATCTCATCTCTGGCTAAAGGCGACAACATCTCATCTCTGGCTAAAGGTGACAGTATCTCATCTCTGGCTAAAGGCGACAATATCTCATCTCAGGTTAAATGCGACAATATCTCATCTCTGGCTAAAGGCGACAATATCTCATCTCTGCCTAAAGGCGACAATATCTCATCTCTGGCTAAAGGCGACAATATCTCATCTCTGCCTAAAGGCGACAATATCTCATCTCTGGTTAAAGGCGACAATATCTCATCTCTGGCTAAAGGCGAAAATATCTCATCTCTGGCTAAAGGCGACAATATCTCATCTCTGGCTAAAGGCGACAATATCTCATCTCTGGTTAAAGGCGACAATATCTCATCTCTTGCTAAAGGCGAAAATATCTCATCTCTGGCTAAAGGCGACAATATCTCATCTCTGGCTAAAGGCGACAATATCTCATCTCAGGCGAAATGAGGCAATATCTCATCTCTGGCTAAAGGCGGCAATATCTCATCTCTGGCTAAATGCGACAATATCTCATCTCTGGTTAAATGCGACAATATCTCATCTCTGGCTAAAGGCGATAATACCTCATCTCTGGCTAAAGACGACAATATCTCATCTCTGGCTAATGGCGACAATATCTCATCTCTGGCTAAAGGCGACAATATCTCAACTCTGGCCAAAGGCGACAATATCTCATCTCTGGCTGAAGGCTACAATATCTCTGGTTAAAAGCGAAAATGTCTCATCTCTTGCGAAATGAGGCAATATCTCATCTCTGGCTAAAGGCGACAATATCTCTGGCTAAAGGCGACAATATCTCTGGCTAAAGGCGACAATAGATCTGGCTAAAGGCGACAATATCTCATCTCTTCGGAAATGAGGCAATATCTCATCTCTGGCTAAAGGCGACAATATCTCATATCTGGCCAAAGGCGACAATATCTCATCTCTTGCTAAAGGTGAAAATATCTCATCTCTAGCTAAAGGCAACAATACCACATCTCTGGCTAAAGGCGACAATGTCTCATCTCTGGTTAAAGGCGACAATATCTCATCTTTGGCTAAAGGAGACAATATCTCATCTCTGGCTAAAGGCGACAATATCTCTGGCGAAATGAGGCAATATCTCATCTCTGGCTAAAGGCGACAATATCTCATCTCTGCCTAAAGGCGACAATATCTCTGGCTAAATGCGACAATATCTCATCTCTGGCTAAAGGCGACAATATCTCATTTCTGGCTAAAGTCTACAATATCTCATCTGTGGCTAAAGGCGGCAATATCTCATCTCTAGCTAAAGGCGACAATATCTCTGGTTAAAGGCGACAATATCTTTGGCTAAAGGCGACAATATCTCTTGCTAAAGGCGACAGTATCTCTGGCTAAAGGCGGCAATATCTCTGGCTAAAGTCGCCAAAACCTCATCCCTGACTAAAGTAGACAATCCCTCATCTCTGGCTAAAGGCAACAGTATCTCATCTCTGGCCAAAGGCGACAATATCTCATCTCTGGCTAAAGGCGAAAATACCTCATCTCTGGCTAAAGGCGACAATATCTCATCTCTGGCGAAATGCGACAATATCTCATCTCTGGCTGAAAGCTACAATATCTCTGGCTAAAAGCGACAATGTCTCTTCTCTTGCGAAATGAGGCAATATCTCATCTCTGCCTAAAGGCGACAATATCTCTCGCTAAAGGCGACAATATCTCGTGCTAAGGGCAACAATATCTCAGGCTAAAGGCGACAATATCTCATCTCTTCGGAAATGAGGCAATATCTCATCTCTGGCTAAAGGCGACAATATCTCATATCTGGCCAAAGGCGACAATATCTCATCTCTGGCTCAAGGTGACAATATCTCATCTCTGGCTAAAGGCAACAATATCTCATCTCTGCCTAAAGGCGACAATATGTCATCTCTGCCTAAAGTCGACAATATCTCATCTCTGCCTAAAGGCGACAATATCTCATCTCTGGCTAAAGGCGACAATTTCTCATCTCTGGCTAAAGGCGACAATATCTCTGTCGAAATGAGGTAATATCTCATCTCTGGCTTAAGGCGACAGTATCTCAACTCTGGCTAAAGGCGACAACATCTCATCTCTGGGTAAAGGTGACAATATCTCATCTCTGGCTAAAGGCGACAATATCTCATCTCTGGCTAAAGGCAACAATATCGTCTCTGGCTAAAGGCGACAATATCTCATCTCTGGCTAAAGGCGACAATATCTCTGGCGAAATGAGGCAATATCTCATCTCTGGCTAAAGGCGACAATATCTCATCTCTGCCTAAAGGCGACAATATCTCTGGCTAAAGGCGACAATATCTTTGGCTATAGGAGACAATATCTCTGGCTAAAGGCGAAAATATCTCATCTCTGGCTAAAGGCGACAATATCTCATCTCTGGCTAAAGACGACAATATCTCATCTCTGGCTAAAGGCGACAATATCTCTGGCTAAAGGCGACAATATCTTTGGCTAAAGGCGACAATATCTCTGGCTAAAGGCGACAATATCTCATCTCTGCCTAAAGGCGACAATATCTCATGTCTGCCTAAAGACGACAATATCTCATCTCTGCCTAAAGGCGAAAATATCTCATCTCTGGCTAAAGGCGACAATATCTCATCTCTGGCTAAAGGCGACAATATCTCATCTCAGGTGAAATGAGGCAATATCTCTGGCTAAAGGCTACAATATCTCTGGCTAAATGCGACAATATCTCTTGCTAAAGGCGAAAATATCTCTGGCTAAAGGCGTCAATATCTCTGGCTAAAGTCGGCAAAACCTCATCCCTGCCTAAAGTAGACAATACCTCATCTCTGGCTAAAGGCAACAGTATCTCATCTCTGGCCAAAGGCGACAATATCTCATCTCTAGTTAAAGGCGACAATATCTCATCTCTGGCTAAAGGCGAAAATACCTCAGCTCTGGCTAAAGGCGACAATATCTCATCTCTGGCCAAATGCGACAATATCTCATCTCTGGCTGAAAGCTACAATATCTCTGGCTAAAAGCGACAATGTCTCTTCTCTTGCGAAATGAGGCAATATCTCATCTCTGGCTAAAGGCGACAATATCTCATCTCTGGCTAAAGGCGACAATATCTCTGGCTAAAGGCGACAATATCTCTGGCTAAGGGCAACAATATCTCAGGCTAAATGCGACAATAGATCTTGCTAAAGGCGACAATATCTCATCTCTTCCGAAATGAGGCAATATCTCATCTCTGGCTAAAGGCGACAATATCTCATATCTGCCTAAAGGCGACAATATCTCATCTCTGGCTGAAGGCGACAATATCTCTGGCGAAATGAGGTAATATCTCATCTCTGGCTTAAGACGACAGTATCTCAACTCTGGCTAAAGGCGACAACATCTCATCTCTGGATAAAGGCGACAATATCTCATCTCTGGCTAAAGGCAACAATATCGTCTCTGGCTAAAGGCGACAATACCTCATCTCTGGCTAAAGGCGACAATATCTCATCTCTGGCTAAAGGCGACAATACCTCATCTCTGGCTAAATGAGACAAAATCTCTGGCTTAAGGAGACAATATCTCTGGCAAAAGGCGACAATATCTCATCTCTGGCTAATGGCGACAATATCTCATCTCTGCCTAAAGGCGACAATATCTCTGGCTAAAGGCGGCAATATCTCTGGCTAAACTCTGCAAAACCTCATCTCTGCCTAAAGTAGACAATACCTCACCTCTGGCTAAAGGCAACAGTATCTCATCTCTGGCTAAAGGCGACAACATCTCATCTCTGGCTTAAGGCGACAGTATCTCATCTCTGGCTAAAGGCGACAATATCTCATCTCAGGTTAAATGCGACAATATCTCATCTCTGGCTAAAGGCGACAATATCTCATCTCTGCCTAAAGGCGACAATATCTCATCTCTGGCTAAAGGCGACAATATCTCATCTCTGCCTAAAGGCGACAATACCTCATCTCTGGCTAAAAGGCGACAATATCTCATCTCTGGCTAAAGGCGAAAATATCTCATCTCTGGCTAAAGGCGACAATATCTCATCTCTGGCTATAGGCGACAATCTCTCATCTCTGCCTAAGGGCGACAATATCTCATCTCTGCCTAAAGGCGACAATATCTCATCTCTGGCTAAAGGCGACAATATCACATCTCTGGCTAAAGGCAACAATACCTCATTACTGGCTAAACGCGACAATATCTCATCTCTGGTTAAAGGCGACAATATCTCATCTCTGGCTAAGGGCGACAATATCTCTGGCTAAATGCGACAATATCTCTTGCTAAAGGCGACAATATCTCTGGCTAAAGGTGGCAATATCTCTGGCTAAAGTCGGCAAAACCTCATCTCTGCCTAAAGTAGACAATACCTCATCTCTGGCTAAAGGCAACAGTATCTCATCTCTGGCTAAAGGCGACAACATCTCATCTCTGGCTTAAGGCGACATTATCTCATCTCTGGCTAAAGGCGACAATATCTCATCTCAGGTTAAATGCGACAATATCTCATCTCTGGTTAAAGGCGACAACATCTCATCTCTGGCTTAAGGCGACAGTATCTCATCTCTGGCTAAAGGCGACAATATCTCATCTCAGGTTAAATGCGACAATATCTCATCTCTGGCTAAAGGCGACAATATCTCATCTCTGCCTAAAGGCGACAATATCTCATCTCTGGCTAAAGGCGACAATATCTCATCTCTGCCTAAAGGCGACAATATCTCATCTCTGGCTAAAGGCGACAATATCTCATCTCTGGCTAAAGGCGACAATATCTCATCTCTGGTTAAAGGCGACAATATCTCATCTCTTGCTAAAGGCGAAAATATCTCATCTCTGGCTAAAGGCGACAATATCTCATCTCTGGCTAAAGGCGACAATATCTCATCTCAGGCGAAATGAGGCAATATCTCATCTCTGGATAAAGGCGGCAATATCTCATCTCTGGCTAAATGCGACAATATCTCATCTCAGGTTAAAGGCGACAATATCTCATCTCTGGCTAAAGGCGAAAATATCTCATCTCTGGCTAAAGGCGACAATATCTCATCTCTGGCTAAAGGCGACAATATCTCATCTCAGGTGAAATGAGGCAATATCTCTGGCTAAAGGCTACAATATCTCTGGCTAAATGCGACAATATCTCTTGCTAAAGGCGAAAATATCTCTGGATAAAGGCGTCAATATCTCTGGCTAAAGTCGGCAAAACCTCATCCCTGCCTAAAGTAGACAATACCTCATCTCTGGCTAAAGGCAACAGCATCTCATCTCTGGCCAAAGGCGACAATATCTCATCTCTAGTTAAAGGCGACAATATCTCATCTCTGGCTAAAGGCGAAAATACCTCATCTCTGGCTAAAGGCGACAATATCTCATCTCTGGCCAAATGCGACAATATCTCATCTCTGGCTGAAACATACAATATCTCTGGCTAAAAGCGACAATGTCTCTTCTCTTGCGAAATGAGGCAATATCTCATCTCTGGCTAAAGGCGACAATATCTCATCTCTGGCTAAAGGCGACAATATCTCTGGCTAAAGGCGACAATATATCTGGCTAATGGCAACAATATCTCAGGCTAAAAGCGACAATAGATCTTGCTAAAGGTGACAATATCTCATCTCTTCCGAAATGAGGCAATATCTCATCTCTGGCTAAAGGCGACAATATCTCATATCTGCCTAAAGGCGACAATATCTCATCTCTGGGTGAAGGTGACAATATCTCATCTCTTGCTTAAGGCAACAATATCTCATCTCTGCCTAAAGGCGACAATATGTCATCTCTGCCTAAAGTCGACAATATCTCATCTCTGCCTAACGGCGACAATATCTCATCTCTGGCTAAAGGCGACAATATCTCTGTCGAAATGAGGTAATATCTCATCTCTGGCTTAAGACGACAGTATCTCAACTCTGGCTAAAGGCGACAACATCTCATCTCTGGATAAAGGTGACAATATCTCATCTCTGGCTAAAGGCGACAATATCTCATCTCTGGCTAAAGGCAACAATATCGTCTCTGGCTAAAGGCGACAATACCTCATCTCCGGCTAAAGGCGACAATATCTCATCTCTGGCTAAAGGCGACAATACCTCATCTCTGGCTAAATGAGACAAAATCTCTGGCTTATGGAGACAATATCTCTGGCTAAAGGCGACAATATCTCATCTCTGGCTAATGGCGACAATATCTCATCTCTGCCTAAAGGCGACAATATCTCTGGCTAAAGGCGGCAATATCTCATGCTAAAGGCGACAATATCTCTGGCTAAAGCCGGCAATATCTCTGGCTAAAGTCGGCAAAACCTCATCTCTGCCTAAAGTAGACAATACCTCACCTCTGGCTAAAGGCAACAGTATCTCATCTCTGGCTAAAGGCGACAACATCTCATCTCTGGCTTAAGGCGACAGTATCTCATCTCTGGCTAAAGGCGACAATATCTCATCTCAGGTTAAATGCGACAATATCTCATCTCTGGATATAGGCGACAATATCTCATCTCTGCCTAAAGGCGACAATATCTCAGCACTGGCTAAAGGCGACAATATCTCATCTCTGCCTAAAGGCGACAATACCTCATCTCTGGCTAAAGGCGACAATATCTCATCTCTGGCTAAAGGCGAAAATATCTCATCTCTGGCTAAAGGCGACAATATCTCATCTCTGGCTATAGGCGACAATCTCTCATCTCTGCCTAAGGGCGACAATATCTCATCTCTGCCTAAAGGCGACAATATCTCATCTCTGGCTAAAGGCGACAATATCACATCTCTGGCTAAAGGCAACAATACCTCATTACTGGCGAAACGCGACAATATCTCATCTCTGGTTAAAGGCGACAATATCTCATCTCTGGCTAAGGGCGACAATATCTCTGGCTAAATGCGACAATATCTCTTGCTAAAGGCGACAATATCTCTGGCTAAAGGTGGCAATATCTCTGGCTAAAGTCGGCAAAACCTCATCTCTGCCTAAAGTAGACAATACCTCATCTCTGGCTAAAGGCAACAGTATCTCATCTCTGGCTAAAGGCGACAACATCTCATCTCTGGCTAAAGGCGACAATATCTCATCTCAGGTTAAATGCGACAATATCTCATCTCTGGTTAAAGGCGACAACATCTCATCTCTGGCTTAAGGCGACAGTAACTTATCTCTGGCTAAAGGCGACAATATCTCATCTCTGGCTAAAGGCGACAATATCTCATCTCTGGCTAAAGGCGACAATATCTCATCTCTGGCTAAAGGCGACAATATCTCATCTCTGCCTAAAGGCGACAATATCTCATCTCTGGTTAAAGGCGACAATATCTCATCTCTGGCTAAAGGCGAAAATATCTCATCTCTGGCTAAAGGCGACAATATCTCATCTCTGGCTAAAGGCGACAATATCTCATCTCTGGTTAAAGGCGACAATATCTCATCTCTTGCTAAAGGCGAAAATATCTCATCTCTGGCTAAAGGCGACAATATCTCATCTCTGGATAAAGGCGACAATATCTCATCTCAGGCGAAATGAGGCAATATCTCATCTCTGGCTAAAGGCGGCAATATCTCATCTCTGGCAAAATGCGACAATATCTCATCTCTGGTTAAAGGCGACAATATCTCATCTCTGGCTAAAGGCGATAATACCTCATCTCTGGCTAAAGACGACAATATCTCATCTCTGGCTAATGGCGACAATATCTCATCTCTGGCTAAAGGCGACAATATCTGAACTCTGGCCAAAGGCGACAATATCTCATCTCTGGCTGAAGGCTACAATATCTCTGGTTAAAAGCGACAATGTCTCATCTCTTGCGAAATGAGGCAATATCTCATCTCTGGCTAAAGGCGACAATATCTCTGGCTAAAGGCGACAATATCTCTGGCTAAAGGCGACAATAAATCTGGCTAAAGGCGACAATATCTCATATCTTCGGAAATGAGGCAATATCTCATCTCTGGCTAAAGGCGACAATATCTCATATCTGGCCAAAGGCGACAATATCTCATCTCTTGCTAAAGGTGAAAATATCTCATCTCTAGCTAAAGGCAACAATACCACATCTCTGGCTAAAGGCGACAATGTCTCATCTCTGGTTAAAGGCGACAATATCTCATCTTTGGCTAAAGGAGACAATATCTCATCTCTGGCTAAAGGCGACAATATCTCTGGCGAAATGAGGCAATATCTCATCTCTGGCTAAAGGCGACAATATCTCATCTCTGCCTAAAGGCGACAATATCTCTGGCTAAATGCGACAATATCTCATCTCTGGCTAAAGGCGACAATATCTCATTTCTGGCTAAAGACTACAATATCTCATCTCTGGCTAAAGCCGACAATATCTCATCTCTGGCTAAAGGCGACAATATCTCTGGCTAAAGGCGACAATATCTTTGGCTAAAGGCGACAATATCTCTTGCTAAAGGCGAAAATATCTCTGGCTAAAGGCGGCAATATCTCTGGCTAAAGTCGGCAAAACCTCATCCCTGCCTAAAGTAGACAATCCCTCATCTCTGGCTAAAGGCAACAGTATCTCATCTCTGGCCAAAGGCGACAATATCTCATCTCTGGCTAAAGGCAACAATATCTCATCTCTGGTTAAAGGCGACAATATCTCATCTCTGGCTAAAGGCGACAATACCTCATCTCTGGCTAAATGAGACAAAATCTCTGGCTTAAGGAGACAATATCTCTGGCTAAAGGCGACAATATCTCATCTCTGGCTAATGGCGACAATATCTCATCTCTGCCTAAAGGCGACAATATCTCTGGCTAAAGGCGGCAATATCTCATGCTAAAGGCGACAATATCTCTGGCTAAAGCCGGCAATATCTCTGGCTAAAGTCGGCAAAACCTCATCTCTGCCTAAAGTAGACAATACCTCACCTCTGGCTAAAGGCAACAGTATCTCATCTCTGGCTAAAGGCGACAACATCTCATCTCTGGCTTAAGGCGACAGTATCTCATCTCTGGCTAAAGGCGACAATATCTCATCTCAGGTTAAATGCGACAATATCTCATCTCTGGATATAGGCGACAATATCTCATCTCTGCCTAAAGGCGACAATATCTCAGCACTGGCTAAAGGCGACAATATCTCATCTCTGCCTAAAGGCGACAATACCTCATCTCTGGCTAAAGGCGACAATATCTCATCTCTGGCTAAAGGCGAAAATATCTCATCTCTGGCTAAAGGCGACAATATCTCATCTCTTGCTATAGGCGACAATCTCTCATCTCTGCCTAAGGGCGACAATATCTCATCTCTGCCTAAAGGCGACAATATCTCATCTCTGGCTAAAGGCGACAATATCACATCTCTGGCTAAAGGCAACAATACCTCATTACTGGCGAAACGCGACAATATCTCATCTCTGGTTAAAGGCGACAATATCTCATCTCTGGCTAAGGGCGACAATATCTCTGGCTAAATGCGACAATATCTCTTGCTAAAGGCGACAATATCTCTGGCTAAAGGTGGCAATATCTCTGGCTAAAGTCGGCAAAACCTCATCTCTGCCTAAAGTAGACAATACCTCATCTCTGGCTAAAGGCAACAGTATCTCATCTCTGGCTAAAGGCGACAACATCTCATCTCTGGCTTAAGGCGACATTATCTCATCTCTGGCTAAAGGCGACAATATCTCATCTCAGGTTAAATGCGACAATATCTCATCTCTGGTTAAAAGCGACAACATCTCATCTCTGGCTTAAGGCGACAGTAACTTATCTCTGGCTAAAGGCGACAATATCTCATCTCTGGCTAAAGGCGACAATATCTCATCTCTGGCTAAAGGCGACAATATCTCATCTCTGGCTAAAGGCGACAATATCTCATCTCTGCCTAAAGGCGACAATATCTCATCTCTGGTTAAAGGCGACAATATCTCATCTCTGGCTAAAGGCGAAAATATCTCATCTCTGGCTAAAGGCGACAATATCTCATCTCTGGCTAAAGGCGACAATATCTCATCTCTGGTTAAAGGCGACAATATCTCATCTCTTGCTAAAGGCGAAAATATCTCATCTCTGGCTAAAGGCGACAATATCTCATCTCTGGATAAAGGCGACAATATCTCATCTCAGGCGAAATGAGGCAATATCTCATCTCTGGCTAAAGGCGGCAATATCTCATCTCTGGCAAAATGCGACAATATCTCATCTCTGGTTAAAGGCGACAATATCTCATCTCTGGCTAAAGGCGATAATACCTCATCTCTGGCTAAAGACGACAATATCTCATCTCTGGCTAATGGCGACAATATCTCATCTCTGGCTAAAGGCGACAATATCTGAACTCTGGCCAAAGGCGACAATATCTCATCTCTGGCTGAAGGCTACAATATCTCTGGTTAAAAGCGACAATGTCTCATCTCTTGCGAAATGAGGCAATATCTCATCTCTGGCTAAAGGCGACAATATCTCTGGCTAAAGGCGACAATATCTCTGGCTAAAGGCGACAATAAATCTGGCTAAAGGCGACAATATCTCATATCTTCGGAAATGAGGCAATATCTCATCTCTGGCTAAAGGCGACAATATCTCATATCTGGCCAAAGGCGACAATATCTCATCTCTTGCTAAAGGTGAAAATATCTCATCTCTAGCTAAAGGCAACAATACCACATCTCTGGCTAAAGGCGACAATGTCTCATCTCTGGTTAAAGGCGACAATATCTCATCTTTGGCTAAAGGAGACAATATCTCATCTCTGGCTAAAGGCGACAATATCTCTGGCGAAATGAGGCAATATCTCATCTCTGGCTAAAGGCGACAATATCTCATCTCTGCCTAAAGGCGACAATATCTCTGGCTAAATGCGACAATATCTCATCTCTGGCTAAAGGCGACAATATCTCATTTCTGGCTAAAGACTACAATATCTCATCTCTGGCTAAAGCCGACAATATCTCATCTCTGGCTAAAGGCGACAATATCTCTGGCTGAAGGCGACAATATCTTTGGCTAAAGGCGACAATATCTCTTGCTAAAGGCGAAAATATCTCTGGCTAAAGGCGGCAATATCTCTGGCTAAAGTCGGCAAAACCTCATCCCTGCCTAAAGTAGACAATCCCTCATCTCTGGCTAAAGGCAACAGTATCTCATCTCTGGCCAAAGGCGACAATATCTCATCTCTGGCTAAAGGCAACAATATCTCATCTCTGGTTAAAGGCGACAATATCTCATCTCTGGCTAAAGGCGAAAATACCTCATCTCTGGCTAAAGGCGACAATATCTCATCTCTGGCCAAATGCGACAATATCTCATCTCTGGCTGAAAGCTACAATATCTCTGGCTAAAAGCGACAATGTCTCTTCTCTTGCGAAATGAGGCAATATCTCATCTCTGGCTAAAGGCGACAATATCTCATCTCTGGCTAAAGGCGACAATATCTCTGGCTAAAGGCGACAATATCTCTGGCTAAGGGCAACAATATCTCAGGCTAAATGCGACAATAGATCTTGCTAAAGGCGACAATATCTCATCTCTTCCGAAATGAGGCAATATCTCATCTCTGGCTAAAGGCGACAATATCTCATATCTGCCTAAAGGCGACAATATCTCATCTCTGGCTAAAGGTGACAATATCTCATCTCTTGCTAAAGGCAACAATATCTCATCTCTGCCTAAAGGCGACAATATGTCATCTCTGCCTAAAGTCGACAATATCTCATCTCTGCCTAAAGGCGACAATATCTCATCTCTGGCTAAAGGCGAGAATTTCTCATCTCTGGCTAAAGGCGACAATATCTCTGTCGAAATGAGGTAATATCTCATCTCTGGCTTAAGACGACAGTATCTCAACTCTGGCTAAAGGCGACAACATCTCATCTCTGGATAAAGGTGACAATATCTCATCTCTGGCTAAAGGCGACAATATCTCATCTCTGGCTAAAGGCAACAATATCATCTCTGGCTAAAGGCGACAATACCTCATCTCTGGCTAAAGGCGACAATATCTCATCTCTGGCTAAAGGCGACAATACCTCATCTCTGGCTAAATGAGAAAAAATCTCTGGCTTAAGGAGACAATATCTCTGGCTAAAGGCGACAATATATCATCTCTGGCTAATGGCGACAATATCTCATCTCTGCCTAAAGGCGACAATATCTCTGGCTAAAGGCGGCAATATCTCATGCTAAAGGCGACAATATCTCTGGCTAAAGGCGGCAATATCTCTGGCTAAAGTCGGCAAAACCTCATCTCTGCCTAAAGTAGATAATACCTCACCTCTGGCTAAAGGCAACAGTATCTCATCTCTGGCTAAAGGCGACAACATCTCATCTCTGGCTTAAGGCGACAGTATCTCATCTCTGGCTAAAGGCGACAATATCTCACCTCAGGTTAAATGCGACAATATCTCATCTCTGGATATAGGCGACAATATCGCATCTCTGCCTAAAGGCGACAATATCTCATCTCTGGCTAAAGGCGACAATATCTCTGTCGAAATGAGGTAATATCTCATCTCTGGCTTAAGACGACAGTATCTCAACTCTGGCTAAAGGCGACAACATCTCATCTCTGGATAAAGGTGACAATATCTCATCTCTGGCTAAAGGCGACAATATCTCATCTCTGCCTAAGGGCGACAATATCTCATCTCTGGCTAAAGGCGACAATACCTCATCTCTGGCTAAAGGCGACAATATCTCATCTCTGGCTAAAGGCGACAATACCTCATCTCTGGCTAAATGAAACAAAATCTCTGGCTTAAGGAGACAATATCTCTGGCTAAAGGCGACAATATCTCATCTCTGGCTAATGGCGACAATATCTCATCTCTGCCTAAAGGCGACAATATCTCTGGCTAAAGGCGGCAATATCTCATGCTAAAGGTGACAATATCTCTGGCTAAAGGCGGCAATATCTCTGGCTAAAGTCGGCAAAACATCATCTCTGCCTAAAGTAGACAATACCTCACCTCTGGCTAAAGGCAACAGTATCTCATCTCTGGCTAAAGGCGACAACATCTCATCTCTGGCTTAAGGCGACAGTATCTCATCTCTGGCTAAAGGCGACAATATCTCATCTCAGGTTAAATGCGACAATATCTAATCTCTGGATATAGGCGACAATATCTCATCTCTGCCTAAAGGCGACAATATCTCATCTCTGGCTAAAGGCGACAATATCTCATCTCTGCCTAAAGGCGACAATACCTCATCTCTGGCTAAAAGGCGACAATATCTCATCGCTGGCTAAAGGCGAAAATATCTCATCTCTGGCTAAAGGCGACAATATCTCATCTCTGGCTATAGGCGACAATCTCTCATCTCTGCCTAAGGGCGACAATATCTCATCTCTGCCTAAAGGCGACAATATCTCATCTCTGGCTAAAGGCGACAATATCACATCTCTGGCTAAAGGCAACAATACCTCATTACTGGCTAAACGCGACAATATCTCATCTCTGGTTAAAGGCGACAATATCTCATCTCTGGCTAAGGGCGACAATATCTCTGGCTAAATGCGACAATATCTCTTGCTTAAGGCGACAATATCTCTGGCTAAAGTCGGCAAAACCTCATCTCTGCCTAAAGTAGACAATACCTCATCTCTGGCTAAAGGCAACACTATCTCATCTCTGGCTAAAGGCGCCAACATCTCATCTCTGGCTTAAGGCGACAGTATCTCATCTCTGGCTAAAGGCGACAATATCTCATCTCAGGTTAAATGCGACAGTATCTCATCTCTGGTTAAAGGCGACAACATCTCATCTCTGGCTTAAGGCGACAGAATCTCATCTCTGGCTAAAGGCGACAATATCTCATCTCAGGTTAAATGCGACAATATCTCATCTCTGGCTAAAGGCGACAATATCTCATCTCTGGCTAAAGGCGAAAATATCTCATCTCTGGCTAAAGGCGACAATATCTCATCTCTTCCGAAATGAGGCAATATCTCATCTCTGGCTAAAGGCGACAATATCTCATATCTGCCTAAAGGCGACAATATCTCATCTCTTCCGAAATGAGGCAATATCTCATCTCTGGCTAAAGGCGACAATATCTCATCTCTGGCTAAAGGCGACAATATCTCATCTCAGGCGAAATGAGGCAATATCTCATCTCTGGCTAAAGGCGGCAATATCTCATCTCTGGCTAAATGCGACAATATCTCTTCTCTGGTTAAAGGCGACAATATCTCATCTCTGGCTAAAGGCGATAATACCTCATCTCTGGCTAAAGACGACAATATCTCATCTCTGGCTAATGGCGACAATATCTCATCTCTGGCTAAAGGCGACAATATCTCAACTCTGGCCAAAGGCGACAATATCTCATCTCTGGCTGAAGGCTACAATATCTCTGGTTAAAAGCGACAATGTCTCATCTCTTGCGAAATGAGGCAATATCTCATCTCTGGCTAAAGGCGACAATATCTCTGGCTAAAGGCGACAATATCTCTGGCTAAAGGCGACAATAGATCTGGCTAAAGGCGACAATATCTCATCTCTTCGGAAATGAGGCAATATCTCATCTCTGGCTAAAGGCGAAAATATCTCATATCTGGCCAAAGGCGACAATATCTCATCTCTTGCTAAAGGTGAAAATATCTCATCTCTAGCTTAAGGCAACAATACCACATCTCTGGCTAAAGGCGACAATGTCTCATCTCTGGTTAAAGGCGACAATATCTCATCTTTGGCTAAAGGAGACAATATCTCATCTCTGGCTAAAGGCGACAATATCTCTGGCGAAATGAGGCAATATCTCATCTCTGGCTAAAGGCGACAATATCTCATCTCTGCCTAAAGGCGACAATATCTCTGGCTAAATGCGACAATATCTCATCTCTGGCTAAAGGCGACAATATCTCATTTCTGGCTAAAGACTACAATATCTCATCTCTGGCTAAAGGCGACAATATCTCATCTCTGGCTAAAGGCGACAATATCTCTGGCTGAAGGCGACAATATCTTTGGCTAAAGGCGACAATATCTCTTGCTAAAGGCGACAGTATCTCTGGCTAAAGGCGGCAATATCTCTGGCTAAAGTCGGCAAAACCTCATCCCTGCCTAAAGTAGACAATCCCTCATCTCTGGCTAAAGGCAACAGTATCTCATCTCTGGCCAAAGGCGACAATATCTCATCTCTGGCTAAAGGCAACAATATCTCATCTCTGGTTAAAGGCGACAATATCTCATCTCTGGCTAAAGGCGAAAATACCTCATCTCTGGCTAAAGGCGACAATATCTCATCTCTGGCCAAATGCGGCAATATCTCATCTCTGGCTGAAAGCTACAATATCTCTGGCTAAAAGCGACAATGTCTCTTCTCTTGCGAAATGTGGCAATATCTCATCTCTGGCTAAAGGCGACAATATCTCTGGCTAAAGGCGACAATATCTCGTGCTAAGGGCAACAATTTCTCAGGCTAAAGGCGACAATATCTCATCTCTTCCAAAATGAGGCAATATCTCATCTCTGGCTAAAGGCGACAATATCTCATATCTGGCCAAAGGCGACAATATCTCATCTCTGGCTCAAGGTGACAATATCTCATCTCTGGCTAAAGGCAACAATATCTCATCTCTGCCTTAAGGCGACAATATGTCATCTCTGCCTAAAGTCGACAATATCTCATCTCTGGCTTAAGGCGACAGTATCTCAACTCTGGCTAAAGGCGACAACATCTCATCTCTGGGTAAAGGTGACAATATCTCATCTCTGGCTAAAGGCGACAATATCTCATCTCTGGCTAAAGGCAACAATATCGTCTCTGGCTAAAGGCGACAATACCTCATCTCTGGCTAAAGGCGACAATATCTCTGGCGAAATGAGGCAATATCTCATCTCTGGCTAAAGGCGACAATATCTCATCTCTGCCTAAAGGCGACAATATCTCTGGCTAAAGGCGACAATATCTTTGGATATAGGAGACAATATCTCTGGCTAAAGGCGAAAATATCTCATCTCTGGCTAAAGGCGACAATATCTCATTTCTGGCTAAAGACGACAATATCTCATCTCTGGCTAAAGGCGACAATATCTCTGGCTAAAGGCGACAATATCTTTGGCTAAAGGCGACAATATCTCTGGCAAAAGGCGACAATATCTCATCTCTGCCTAAAGGCGACAATATCTCATGTCTGCCTAAAGACGACAATATCTCATCTCTGCCTAAAGGCGACAATATCTCATCTCTGGCTAAAGGCGACAATATCTCATCTCTGGCTAAAGGCGACAATATCTCATCTCAGGTGAAATGAGGCAATATCTCTGGCTAAAGGCTACAATATCTCTGGCTAAATGCGACAATATCTCTTGCTAAATGCGAAAATATCTCTGGCTAAAGGCGTCAATGTCTCTGGCTAAAGTCGGCAAAACCTCATCCCTGCCTAAAGTAGACAATACCTCATCTCTGGCTAAAGGCAACAGTATCTCATCTCTGGCCAAAGGCGACAATATCTCATCTCTAGTTAAAGGCGACAATTTCTCATCTCTGGCTAAAGGCGAAAATACCTCATCTCTGGCTAAAGGCGACAATATCTCATCTCTGGCCAAATGCGACAATATCTCTGGCTAAAGGCGACAATATCTCTGGCTAAGGGCAACAATATCTCAGGCTAAATGCGACAATAGATCTTGCTAAAGGCGACAATATCTCATCTCTTCCGAAATGAGGCAATATCTCATCTCTGGCTAAAGGCGACAATATCTCATATCTGCCTAAAGGCGACAATATCTCATCTCTGGCTGAAGGTGACAATATCTCATCTCTTGCTAAAGGCAACAATATCTCATCTCTGCCTAAAGGCGACAATATATCATCTCTGCCTAAAGTCGACAATATCTCATCTCTGCCTAAAGGCGACAATATCTCATCTCTGGCTAAAGGCGACAATTTCTCATCTCTGGCTAAAGGCGACAATATCTCTGTCGAAATGAGGTAATATCTCATCTCTGGCTTAAGACGACAGTATCTCAACTCTGGCTAAAGGCGACAACATCTCATCTCTTGATAAAGGTGACAATATCTCATCTCTGGCTAAAGGCGACAATATCTCATCTCTGGCTAAAGGCAACAATATCGTCTCTGGCTAAAGGCGACAATACCTCATCTCTGGCTAAAGGCGACAATATCTCATCTCTGGCTAAAGGCGACAATACCTCATCTCTGGCTAAATGAGACAAAATCTCTGGCTTAAGGAGACAGTATCTCTGGCTAAAGGCGACAATATCTCATCTCTGGCTAATGGCGACAATATCTCATCTCTGCCTAAAGGCGACAATATCTCTGGCTAAAGGCGGCAATATCTCATGCTAAAGGCGACAATATCTCTGGCTAAAGGCGGCAATATCTCATCTCAGGTTAAATGCGACAATATCTCATCTCTGGATATAGGCGACAATATCTCATCTCTGCCTAAAGGCGACAATATATCATCTCTGGCTAAAGGCGACAATATCTCATCTCTGGCTAAAGGCGACAATATCTCATCTCAGGTGAAATGAGGCAATATCTCTGGCTAAAGGCTACAATATCTCTGGCTAAATGCGACAATATCTCTTGCTAAAGGCGTCAATATCTCTGGCTAAAGTCGGCAAAACCTCATCCCTGCCTAAAGTAGACAATACCTCATCTCTGGCCAAAGGCGACAATATCTCATCTCTAGTTAAAGGCGACAATATCTCATCTCTGGCTAAAGGCGAAAATACCTCATCTCTGGCTAAAGGCGACAATATCTCATCTCTGGCCAAATGCGACAATATCTCATCTCTGGCTGAAAGCTACAATATCTCTGGCTAAAAGCGACAATGTCTCTTCTCTTGCGAAATGAGGCAATATCTCATCTCTGGCTAAAGGCAACAATATCTCATCTCTGGCTAAAGGCGACAATATCTCTGGCTAAAGGCGACAATATCTCTGGCTAAGGGCAACAATATCTCAGGCTAAATGCGACAATAGATCTTGCTAAAGGCGACAATATCTCATCTCTTCCGAAATGAGGCAATATCTCATCTCTGGCTAAAGGCGACAATATCTCATATCTGCCTAAAGGCGACAATATCTCATCTCTGGCTAAAGGCGACAATATCTCATCTCAGGTTAAATGCGACAATATCTCATCTCTGGATATAGGCGACAATATCTCATCTCTGCCTAAAGGCGACAATATCTCATCTCTGGCTAAAGGCGACAATATCTCATCTCTGCCTAAAGGCGACAATACCTCATCTCTGGCTAAAAGGCGACAATATCTCATCTCTGGCTAAAGGCGATAATATCTCATCTCTGGCTAAAGGCGACAATATCTCATCTCTGGCTATAGGCGACAATCTCTCATCTCTGCCTAAGGGCGACAATATCTCATCTCTGCCTAAAGGCGACAATATCTCATCTCTGGCTAAAGGCGACAATATCTCATCTCTGGCTAAAGGCGACAATATCTCATCTCAGGCGAAATGAGGCAATATCTCATCTCTGGCTAAAGGCGACAATATCTCTGGCTAAAGGCGACAATATCTCTGGCTAAGGGCAACAATATCTCAGGCTAAAGGCGACAATAGATCTTGCTAAAGGCGACAATATCTCATCTCTTCCGAAATGAGGCAATATCTCATCTCTGGCTAAAGGCGACAATATCTCATATCTGGCCAAAGGCGACAATATCTCATCTCTGGCTAAAGGTGACAATATCTCATCTCTGGCTAATGGCGACAATATCTCATCTCTGCCTAAAGGCGACAATATCTCTGGCTAAAGGCGGCAATATCTCATGCTAAAGGCGACAATATCTCTGGCTAAAGGCGGCAATATCTCATCTCAGGATAAATGAGACAATATCTCATCTCTGGATATAGGCGACAATATCTCATCTCTGCCTAAAGGCGACAATATCTCATCTCTGGCTAAAGGCGACAATATCTCATCTCTGGCTAAAGGCGACAATATCTCATCTCAGGTGAAATGAGGCAATATCTCTGGCTAAAGGCTACAATATCTCTGGCTAAATGCGACAATATCTCTTGCTAAAGGCGAAAATATCTCTGGCTAAAGGCGTCAATATCTCTGGCTAAAGTCGGCAAAACCTCATCCCTGCCTAAAGTAGACAATACCTCATCTCTGGCTAAAGGCAACAGTATCTCATCTCTGGCCAAAGGCGACAATATCTCATCTCTAGTTAAAGGCGACAATATCTCATCTCTGGCTAAAGGCGAAAATACCTCATCTCTGGCTAAAGGCGACAATATCTCATCTCTGGCCAAATGCGACAATATCTCATCTCTGGCTGAAAGCTACAATATCTCTGGCTAAAAGCGACAATGTCTCTTCTCTTGCGAAATGAGGCAATATCTCATCTCTGGCTAAAGGCGACAATATCTCATCTCTGGCTAAAGGCGACAATATCTCTGGCTAAAGGCGACAATATCTCTGGCTAAGGGCAACAATATCTCAGGCTAAATGCGACAATAGATCTTGCTAAAGGCGACAATATCTCATCTCTTCCGAAATGAGGCAATATCTCATCTCTGGCTAAAGGCGACAATATCTCATATCTGCCTAAAGGCGACAATATCTCATCTCTGGCTTAAGGCGACAGTATCTCATCTCTGGCTAAAGGCGACAATATCTCATCTCAGGTTAAATGCGACAATATCTCATCTCTGGATATAGGCGACAATATCTCATCTCTGCCTAAAGGCGACAATATCTCATCTCTGGCTAAAGGCGACAATATCTCATCTCTGCCTAAAGGCGACAATACCTCATCTCTGGCTAAAAGGCGACAATATCTCATCTCTGGCTAAAGGCGATAATATCTCATCTCTGGCTAAAGGCGACAATATCTCATCTCTGGCTATAGGCGACAATCTCTCATCTCTGCCTAAGGGCGACAATATCTCATCTCTGCCTAAAGGCGACAATATCTCATCTCTGGCTAAAGGCGACAATATCTCATCTCTGGCTAAAGGCGACAATATCTCATCTCAGGCGAAATGAGGCAATATCTCATCTCTGGCTAAAGGCGACAATATCTCTGGCTAAGGGCAACAATATCTCAGGCTAAAGGCGACAATAGATCTTGCTAAAGGCGACAATATCTCATCTCTTCCGAAATGAGGCAATATCTCATCTCTGGCTAAAGGCGACAATATCTCATCTCTGGCTAAAGGCGACAATATCTCATCTCTGCCTAAAGGCGACAATACCTCATCTCTGGCTAAAAGGCGACAATATCTCATCTCTGGCTAAAGGCGATAATATCTCATCTCTGGCTAAAGGCGACAATAACTCATCTCTGGCTATAGGCGACAATCTCTCATCTCTGGCTAAAGGCGACAATTTCTCATCTCTGGCTAAAGGCGACAATATCTCTGTCGAATTGAGGTAATATCTCATCTCTGGCTTAAGGCGACAGTATCTCAACTCTGGCTAAAGGCGACAACATCTCATCTCTGGATAAAGGTGACAATATCTCATCTCTGGCTAAAGGCGACAATATCTCTTGCTAAAGGCGACAGTATCTCTGGCTAAAGGCGGCAATATCTCTGGCTAAATGCGACAATATCTCTTGCTAAAGGCGAAAATATCTCTGGCTAAAGGCGTCAATATCTCTGGCTAAATGCTGCAAAACCTCATCCCTGCCTAAAGTAGACAATACCTCATCTCTGGCTAAAGGCAACAGTATCTCATCTCTGGCCAAAGGCGACAATATCTCATCTCTAGTTAAAGGCGACAATATCTCATCTCTGGCTAAAGGCGAAAATACCTCATCTCTGGCTAAAGGCGACAATATCTCATCTCTGGCCAAATGCGACAATATCTCATCTCTGGCTGAAAGCTACAATATCTCTGGCTAAAAGCGACAATGTCTCTTCTCTTGCGAAATGAGGCAATATCTCATCTCTGGCTAAAGGCGACAATATCTCATCTCTGGCTAAAGGCGACAATATCTCTGGCTAAAGGCGACAATATCTCAGGCTAAATGCGACAATAGATCTTGCTAAAGGCGACAATATCTCATCTCTTCCGAAATGAGGCAATATCTCATCTCTGGCTAAAGGCGACAATATCTCATATCTGCCTAAAGGCGACAATATCTCATCTCTGGCTTAAGGCGACAGTATCTCATCTCTGGCTAAAGGCGACAATATCTCATCTCAGGTTAAATGCGACAATATCTCATCTCTGGATATAGGCGACAATATCTCATCTCTGCCTAAAGGCGACAATATCTCATCTCTGGCTAAAGGCGACAATATCTCATCTCTGCCTAAAGGCGACAATACCTCATCTCTGGCTAAAAGGCGACAATATCTCATCTCTGGCTAAAGGCGATAATATCTCATCTCTGGCTAAAGGCGACAATATCTCATCTCTGGCTATAGGCGACAATCTCTCATCTCTGCCTAAGGGCGACAATATCTCATCTCTGCCTAAAGGCGACAATATCTCATCTCTGGCTAAAGGCGACAATATCTCATCTCTGGCTAAAGGCGACAATATCTCATCTCAGGCGAAATGAGGCAATATCTCATCTCTGGCTAAAGGCGACAATATCTCTGGCTAAAGGCGACAATATCTCTGGCTAAGGGCAACAATATCTCAGGCTAAAGGCGACAATAGATCTTGCTAAAGGCGACAATATCTCATCTCTTCCGAAATGAGGCAATATCTCATCTCTGGCTAAAGGCGACAATATCTCATATCTGGCCAAAGGCGACAATATCTCATCTCTGGCTAAAGGTGACAATATCTCATCTCTGGCTAAAGGCAACAATATCTCATCTCTGCCTAAAGGCGACAATATGTCATCTCTGCCTAAAGTCGACAATATCTCATCTCTGCCTAAATGCGACAATATCTCATCTCTGGCTAAAGGCGACAATTTCTCATCTCTGGCTAAAGGCGACAATATCTCTGTCGAAATGAGGTAATATCTCATCTCTGGCTTAAGGCGACAGTATCTCAACTCTGGCTAAAGGCGACAACATCTCATCTCTGGATAAAGGTGACAATATCTCATCTCTGGCTAAAGGCGACAATATCTCATCTCTGGCTAAAGGCAACAATATCGTCTCTGGCTAAAGGCGACAATACCTCATCTCTGGCTAAAGGCGACAATATCTCATCTCTGGCTAAAGGCGACAATACCTCATCTCTGGCTAAATGAGACAAAATCTCTGGCTTAAGGAGACAATATCTCTGGCTAAAGGCGACAATATCTCATCTCTGCCTAAAGGCGACAATATCTCTGGCTAAAGGCGGCAATATCTCATGCTAAAGGCGACAATATCTCTGGCTAAAGGCGGCAATATCTCTGGCTAAAGTCGGCAAAACCTCATCTCTGCCTAAAGTAGACAATACCTCACCTCTGGCTAAAGGCAACAGTATCTCATCTCTGGCTAAAGGCGACAACATCTCATCTCTGGCTTAAGGCGACAGTATCTCATCTCTGGCTAAAGGCGACAATATCTCATCTCAGTTTAAATGCGACAATACCTCATCTCTGGTAAAAGGCGACAATATCTCATCTCTGGCTAAAGGCGAAAATATCTCATCTCTGGCTAACTGCGACAATATCTCATCTCTGGCTAAAGGTGACAATATCTCATCTCTGGCTAAAGGCGACAATATCTCATCTCTGCCTAAAGGTGACAATACCTCATCTCTGGCTAAAGGCGACAATATCTCATCTCTGGCTAAAGGCGACAATATCTCATCTCTGGCTATAGGCGACAATCTCTCATCTCTGCCTAAGGGCGACAATATCTCATCTCTGCCTAAAGGCGACAATATCTCATCTCTGGCTAGAGGCGACAATATCTCATCTCTGGCTAAAGGCAACAATACCTCATTACTGGCTAAACGCGACAATATCTCATCTCTGGTTAAAGGCGACAATATCTCATCTCTGGCTAAGGGCGACAATATCTCTGGCTAAATGCGACAATATCTCTTGCTAAAGGCGACAATATCTCTGGCTAAAGGTGGCAATATCTCTGGCTAAAGTCGGCAAAACCTCATCTCTGCCTAAAGTAGACAATACCTCATCTCTGGCTAAAGGCAACAGTATCTCATCTCTGGCTAAAGGCGACAACATCTCATCTCTGGCTTAAGGCGACTTTATCTCATCTCTGGCTAAAGGCGACAATATCTCATCTCAGGTTATATGCGACAATATCTCATCTCTGGTTAAAGGCGACAACATCTCATCTCTGGCTTAACGCGACAGTATCTCATCTCTGGCTAAAGGCGACAATATCTCATCTCAGGTTAAATGCGACAATATCTCATCTCTGGCTAAAGGCGACAATATCTCATCTCTGGCTAAAGGCGACAATATCTCATCTCTGCCTAAAGGCGACAATATCTCATCTCTGCCTAAAGGCGACAATATCTCATCTCTGGTTAAAGGCGACAATATCTCATCTCTGGCTAAAGGCGAAAATATCTCATCTCTGGCTAAAGGCGACAATATCTCATCTCTGGCTAAAGGCGACAATATCTCATCTCTGGTTAATGGCGACAATATCTCATCTCTGGCTAAAGGCGAAAATATCTCATCTCTGGCTAAAGGCGACAATATCTCATCTCTGGCTAAAGGCGACAATATCTCATCTCAGGCGAAATGAGGCAATATCTCATCTCTGGCTAAAGGTAGCAATATCTCATCTCTGGCTAAAGGCGACAGTATCTCATCTCTGGTTAAAGGTGACAATATCTCATCTCTGGCTAAAGGCGAAAATACCTCATCTCTGGCTAAAGGCGACAATATCTCATCTCTGGCCAATTGCGACAATATCTCATCGCTGGCTGAAGGCTACAATATTGTTGCAGAACGGCGGGAGAAAAGCAGACGATCACACCTGTCATTGACATATGTTCAGCTATTCTCGTTTATTCCTTGGCTGCGTGTACCTTTATAATACGGATAATTTTCTCATACATATTGCAAAAGTGGAGCTCATCATTGGTTCCCAATTACATACCATCCCCGAGTATCTTTGCAGCTTGTTGTTATCATCCTGAAAGTTACTCCCTTGCCGAGTTCACAAAACCATGGCTAGTTTCTCACCATCCCAGGGCATCCTGTTGATCTCACTGTCCTTGCAGGTGGCATGGCTGCTTGATTAACTGCACCGTGTTTATGACCCTTCTCAGCTAGCTGTAAAAAACACTCCCTACATTTCCCCCGTTTTCTTTTAGGATGAAAAAGGGTTTGATTTAACGACCGATTAATCATATTTAACAAGCAGTTCAGTTCATTTGTTCAGTCAGTTCTCATGTAGTTTTATCCTGCTTCATAGCTGCTGTTCTGTGAACTTCTCATCTGGATCCATGACTGACGCTCTGTAGAATCCTTCTTACAATACTGCCTATAGAATAGCAACACTACTTAAATTAATAACATAACTATTATAAATCAATCAAGGCCTCAATTGACAATACTCTAAAAATGAAAAAGAGACAAGTCAAATACAACATAACAACATTACTATTAAATCCACTAAAAAGAACAAACATGTTTGTACTGCAACCTAAGTTTCTGCAACCTGAAAATAAATCCGTGAGGGTCCCATTGTGTTAATCTGTAACTGATCAGGAAAAGTCTTCAATTTTCATATACTCTAATATATTGATTTTAATGACCACTAAAATTTGTGCAATAAATGCTTTTAGGATGCTCATAACCATGCTCTACCAACTGAGTTATCCGGGCTAATAATTGATTAATGATCGCACAATTTAATGGAATAGCATGTCAAATAGAACCAGTTTTAGAGGACAAATGTACTAGAGTATCACTAGGGGCATTAATACTTATTGACCCTTGAGAAACAGCAAGCCATGTTGGTGGTGGATGCGACAGGTAGTGCCAGCAGGGCGTCCCCTGCTTCAAGGTGCACATTTCCTCTCTCACCCATCACAGATTCTCTCCTGCATTCAGGGTCTGAAGGATTTCTTCCAGTTGTACACCATATCTGCATGGCCAGTGCGTGATATAGAGCCCAAGTGGAACACCTGCTTGGAAAACAGAATAAACTATCAAATTTAGTTCTATTAGCGTGCACTTTTGTCTAAAATGATGCATGGTTATATTTTCAGATCCCAATTAATTGGATGTAAAAGAGGTATCTGTTCTATGATACAGGGTCATCTCTTTGCCTGGGATTCCTTTCCAGGTTTTGTCTTTGCAAATTAAGAAAAGCTAACTAATAAGCTAATAACATCATAACCAAACAGTACTAAAACATTAAAAGAGCTATTCCTGTAGATTCTAGCATTAATTAGATCAAATCCTGTTTAATACACATCTGATCTATTACTAAAATAGAAGAAGCACACAACATCCTAGCTAATGCCTTAAACTCTAAATCTTGAGACTGCATTGGTAAAACAGAAAATCACAGAATCACAGAATCACAGAACCATCAAGGTTGGAAAAGACCTAGAAGAGCATCTAGTCCAACCATCAGCAATACTTCCTGGCTAAATCATATTCCTCAGTGCCACATCCAAGCGTTTCTTGAACACTCCCATGGTCGGTGACTTCACCACCTCCCTGGGCAGTGCATTCCAATGCCTGACTACCCTTTCTGAGAAGTAATACTTTCTAATGTCCAGCCTGAATCTCCCCTGATGCAGCTTAAAACCATTCCCTCTAGTTCTATCACTATCACACACTATGTCAGACTATTACTAATATAGTAATATTAGTATTATTAATACTATTAATACTATAACACAGCAAGTTACAAAGCAATACCACTAAGTAAGAAACACACAATTACAATTACTATAAAGGCTGGATGCTATTTTCTGCCTTCAGATGAGACCGAAGATATCATGCTGGAACCCACATAGGGCCAGTCCCTGTGGAAATACGAGCATATTCACGACCCCAAGTTGTCAGTGGTAGGGAACAGTCCCAAAGTCCTGTGGCCATATTCCAAACATTAACCATAGGCTGTTCCTTTAGCACTGGGGAAGCCTCAAAATGACGATCCACATAAGCTGTATCTGTATGAACACGATTCAAAAACTTCAGCACAAGCAAAACAAGCAAAATCTTACATAATATTTTCAAAAAATTCAGCACAAGCAAAACAAGCAAAACCTTGCATAATATTTCTTGTAGTGTGTCTCCCATATTCCCCCTTTTTTGTTTAATAATAAGAATGGATTTCAATGTTTGATAAATGTGATCAGTGATAGCTTGTTCAGTGGGAGAATGAGCAATGGCTGTAGTATGTTTAACACACCCTTCTTGGAGGAAAGTTCGAGTGGCCTTAGAGGTATATGCAGGCCCATTATCTGTTTTTGTAGTATGTGGGATTCCCATAGCAGCAGAAGCAGATAACCAGTGTTTACGGGTATCATGACTGTGTTCACCTGTATGTGCTGTGGCAAATACATAAGAAGAATGAGTGTCTATCGTTACATGTGCATATTTTAGACAGCCGAATTCAGGAACGTGAGTGACATTTGTCTGACACAGTTGAAGAGGTGCTGTGCCACATGGATGTGTCCCAATTTGAGGCAAAGAGGTATCAGTCAAATTATGTAGCCGGTATTCAATCATAAACACAGCGTATTGCATAGCAGAGAGGATCATTCTTAACACAGTTTTCCAATCGTGAGGGGTCATAGAGCAACTGTCACTGTTTGCAACCAAAAGATTGTATGTAAAGGCTGACTGAACTCCGTATGTTCTCACTGACTCCCTTAGCTCCTTCACTGCCTCACAAGGCAGGGATTCCAAATGGGGGACCTGATTAGGAAAGCTTTGCAACGTGTCAGCATCGCCCCTTAATATTGTTTCTTTTTTGCATTGCTCTAAGACATCACAGTACGCTGTAGGGAAATATGTCATTCCTGCTCCAAACAAAGTATCAAGAGGAAATGCGTCCGATTCGCTTTCTGGATCTACAGGACCGGGGTCACAACGATCCTCTGGTTTCGGTCCATCCGTGTCTTTAACCACGTTATACACGGGCTGCACAGACGCAGCCGCGCACGTCGAGGAGGGGGCGGCATGGAGAGGCGCAGAGAACAACGTGGGCGAAGCAGAGGGCGGGGGTGCTGTAGAGACCAACAACGCGGCGAGAGACGTGTGCGGGGGGGCAGGCGGCCGCTGGCTGGGAACGGCAGCTTGTATCGGAGCGCGGCCGCTGTTCTTTCTTGCGCTGGGATGGAGGTTTCTTGACCGGCGACGGCAGGTGACGGTGTTGTGGTTGTCCGAGCGGCAGTTCTGGCACCACACACCGACAGCTTGGCAATTCCGTCGCAAATGTCCTTTAACGCCGCACCGGAAACATTTAAAAGAGGTGCTTGGGCCTGCACTGGTTACCGCAGACGCTTGTAAGGGTGCAAGAGCTGCTAACACTTGATTCTGGGAAGCCTCAGCCTGTGCCTTTAATCCTGCCCCTAGCTCTGTAATAGCCTCAACTATGAAAGCTTGAGCCCCCGTGGGCACACTCGATAATCTGTCTAACGCCTCCTCTATTGTCCAGTTACTCCTCAAAGTACTTAGAATGCCACGAGCTGTAGCATTACAATTCTGAAGTGCACAGTGTTTTAGCATTATTTCCCTCATGTACTCTGGTACTCCAGCCTTCTCTATGGCTCCAGCTACCTTATCTAGAAATGCTCCAAAATCCTCATTTCTTCTCTGCTGGATTCCCATATAAGACGGCAGCCCACCTGGCACCTTGATCTTATCCATAGCCTGCCTGGCCAGATACATTGACTCCCTACATTTAGCTGGTCCTAATAAAGCCTGGGCCTCCGTCCGGATGAAAGGACCCACCCCTAAAAGTTCTTCAACGGTGACATTATACAAGGGATCTCCGGGCTGCCTAACTATCACAACGCTCTGTTGGCACATCTCTTCCCAATAAGCATTAAATAGCAATTGTTCGTGCTGCGAAAAAATCAACCTAGCTATAGCCCGACAATCAGATGGCAACAAAACCTGAGTACTCCAGATATAATCCAGTATCTGTCTCGCTGGCTCACTTTTTACTCCAAACTGACTGACCGTAGACCGCAATTGTGACAACAACTTCCAATCTAAAGCACTGATAGCAGCCTGTGTCCCGCCTGCAGCATTAGGCGAATACCCCACCGACAGCACCATCTGTGGCACCGCTTCCAACGCCTCACCGTCTCCCGCCTCTAAACAAGCCCGCGCCAGCGCAGCCCAAGCCCCCCCCTGCTCCCGCGCGACGGCCTCCGCCAGGTCACTCTGTGCCCCAGGGAGCGGCTCATTGCAAAGGGGGGTCGAGGGGGCCGGCTGTAGCGCCATGGTCGATGCAGGCGGCTCGTCTGATACAGACGTGCTGGGAGACGGAGACGGGGCACTCGGCTCCGCAGCCACCGGCAACGCAGGCTCGGCGGCCGGCAGCAACTTTACGGTGGACAAAGCAGGGGGTACCGGGTAATCTGACCATTCATTATAATTCTTATTCCTCCCCTGCACAGCACTAGCTTGTTCTGCCGCTTCCTTTTCTGCCTGATGTAGCAACAAATCATTATAAACCACACGCCACCACTTCCCGCATTTTTTAGCTGTTTTCTCCCCATCTAATATTCCCTGAAAAATTGCATCTCCAAATTTACGCCACTCAGCAAGATCATACACTAAATGCGGATTCTGAAATAACCCTTTAGCATACCCATACGCTAATAACTCAGGGAGTTCCTTTTGCAAGTCTGTCCCCTTAACCTGACCCTTTCTTTTCAAAAAGCAAGAAAATACCTGACACCTTTTTTTAAAAAAGCAAGAAAATAATTCATAAACCGCTTGCCTTCCCATACCTATTTGTCAGCACGCTGTTGCAGCCTTAAAGGACGTCGTCGGCCCGTATCGGCTAGGCCCTTCTGTAAGGTCACGTAGAGCACCTGCACCTTCTTTTCCTGGCGCATGCTATCCCCGCTGCTTAAGGATCCGAACACCTTCGCAGCTGCGATCCTTCCTGGTAGGCCATGTCGGGGTCACCAATTGTTGCAGAACGGCGGGAGAAAAGCAGACGACCACACCTGTCATTGACATATGATCAGCTATTCTCGTTTATTCCTTGGCTGCGTGTACCTTTATAATACGGATAATTAGCTCATACATATTGCAAAAGTGGAGCTCATCATTGGCTCCCAATTACATACCATCCCCGAGTATCTTTGCAGCTTGTTGTTATCATCCTGAAAGTTACTCCCTTGCCGAGTTCACAAAACCATGGCTAGTTTCTCACCATCCCAGGGCATCCTGTTGATCTCACTGTCCTTGCAGGTGGCATGGCTGCTTGATTAACTGCACCGTGTTTATGACCCTTCTCAGCTAGCTGTAAAAAACACTCCCTACACAATATCTCTGGCTAAAAGCGACAATGTCTCATCTCTTGCGAAATGAGGCAATATCTCATCTCTGGCTAAAGGCGACAATATCTCATCTCCGGCTAAAGGCGACAATATCTCTGGCTAAAGGCGACAATATATCTGGCTAAAGGCAACAATATCTCTGGCTAAAGGCGACAATAGATCTGGCTAAAGGCGACAATATCTCATCTCTTCCGAAATGAGGCAATATCTCATCTCTGGCTAAAGGCGACAATATCTCAACTCTGGGTAAAGGCGACAATATCTCATCTCTGGCTAAAGGTGACAATATGTCATCTCTGCCTAAAGGCGACAATATCTCATCTCTGCCTAAAGGCAACAATATCTCATCTCTGGCTAAAGTTGACATTATCTCATCTCTGGCTAAAGGCAACAATATCTCTGGCGAAATGAGGCAATATCTGATTTCTGGCTAAAGGCGACAATATCTCATCTCTGGCTAAAGGTGAAAATATCTCATCTCTGGCTAAAGGCGACAATATCTCTGGCTAAAGGCGACAATATCTCTGGCTAAAGGCAACAATATCTCTGGCTAAAGGCAACAATAGATCTGGCTAAAGGCGACAATAGATCTGGCTAAAGGCGACAATATTTCATCTCTTCCGAAATGAGGCAATATCTCATCTCTGGCTAAAGGCGACAATATCTCTGGCTAAAGGCAACAATATCTCTGGCTAAAGGCGACAATAGATCTGGCTAAAGGCGACAATATCTCATCTCTTCCGAAATGAGGCAATATCTCATCTCTGGCTAAAGGCGACAATATCTCATATCTGTCCAAAGGCGACAATATCTCATCTCTTGCTAAAGGTGAAAATATCTCATCTCTGGCTAAAGGCAACAATACCACATCTCTGGCTAAAGGCGACAATGTCTCATATCTGGCCAAAGGCGACAATATCTCATCTCTTGCTAAAGGTGAAAATATCTCATCTCTGGCTAAAGGCAACAATACCACATCTCTGGCTAAAGGCGACAATGTCTCATCTCTGGCTAAAGGCGACAATATCTCATCTCTGGCTAAAGGCGACAATATCTCATCTCTGGCTAAAGGCGACAATATCTCTGGTTAAAGGCGGCAGTATCTCTGGCTAAAGGCAACAATATCTCTGGCTAAAGGCGACAATATCTCTGGCTAAAGACGAAAATATCTCATCTCTGGCTAAAGGCGACAATATCTCATCTCTGCCTAAAGGCGACAATACCTCATCTCTTGCTAAATGAGGCAAAATCTCTGGCTAAAGGCGTCAATATCTCTTGCTAAAGGCAACAATATCTCTGGCTAAAGGCAACAATAGATCTGGCTAAAGGCGACAATAGATCTGGCTAAAGGCGGCAATATCTCATCTCTTCCGAAATGAGGCAATATCTCATCTCTGGCTAAAGGCGACAATATCTCTGGCTAAAGGCAACAATATCTCTGGCTAAAGGCAACAATATCTCTGGCTAAAGGCGACAATAGATCTGGCTAAAGGCGACAATATCTCATCTCTTCCGAAATGAGGCAATATCTCATCTCTGGCTAAAGGCGTCAATATCTCATATCTGTCCAAAGGCGACAATATCTCATCTCTTGCTAAAGGTGAAAATATCTCATCTCTGGCTAAAGGCAACAATACCACATCTCTGGCTAAAGGCGACAATGTCTCATCTCTGGCTAAAGGCGACAATATCTCATCTCTGCCTAAAGGCGACAATATCTCATCTCTGCCTAAAGGCGACAATATCTCTGGCTAAAGGCGACAATATCTTTGGCTATAGGAGACAATATCTCTGGCTAAAGGCAACAATATCTCTGGCTAAAGGCGACAATAGATCTGGCTAAAGGCGACAATATCTCATCTCTTCGGAAATGAGGCAATATCTCATCTCTGGCTAAAGGTGACAGTATCTCATAACTGGCTAAAGGCGACAATATCTCATATCTGCCTAAAGGCGACAATACCTCATCTCTCGCTAAAGGCGACAATATCTCATCTCTGGCTAAAAGCGACAATATCTCATCTCTGGCTATAGGCGACAATATCTCATCTCTGGCTATAGGCGACAATATCGCATCTCTGCCTAAAGGCGACAATACCTCATCTCTCGCTAAAGGCGACAATATCTCATCTCTGGCTAAAGGCGACAATATCTCATCTCTGGCTATAGGCGACAATATCTCATCTCTGGCTAAAGGCGACAATATCTCATCTCTGGCTAAAGGCGACAATACCTCATCTCTGGCTAAATGCGACAGTATCTCTGGCTAAAGGCGACAATATCTCGTCTCTGGCTAAAGGCGACAATATCTAATCTTAGGTTAAATGCGATAATATCTCATCTCTGGCTAAAGGCGACAATATCTCATCTCTGCCTAAAGGCGACAATATCTCATCTCTGGCTAAAGGCGACAATATCTCATCTCTGGTTAAAGGCGACAATATCTCATCTCTGGTTAAAGGCGACAATATCTCATCTCTGGCTAAAGGCGACAATATCTCTGGCTAAAGGCGTCAATATCTCTTGCTAAAGGCAACAATATCTCTGGCTAAAGGCAACAATAGATCTGGCTAAAGGCGACAATAGATCTGGCTAAAGGCGGCAATATCTCATCTCTTCCGAAATGAGGCAATATCTCATCTCTGGCTAAAGGCGACAATATCTCTGGCTAAAGGCAACAATATCTCTGGCTAAAGGCAACAATATCTCTGGCTAAAGGCGACAATAGATCTGGCTAAAGGCGACAATATCTCATCTCTTCCGAAATGAGGCAATATCTCATCTCTGGCTAAAGGCGTCAATATCTCATATCTGTCCAAAGGCGACAATATCTCATCTCTTGCTAAAGGTGAAAATATCTCATCTCTGGCTAAAGGCAACAATACCACATCTCTGGCTAAAGGCGTCAATGTCTCATCTCTGGCTAAAGGCGACAATATCTCATCTCTGCCTAAAGGCGACAATATCTCATCTCTGCCTAAAGGCGACAATATCTCTGGCTAAAGGCGACAATATCTTTGGCTATAGGAGACAATATCTCTGGCTAAAGGCAACAATATCTCTGGCTAAAGGCGACAATAGATCTGGCTAAAGGCGACAATATCTCATCTCATCGGAAATGAGGCAATATCTCATCTCTGGCTAAAGGTGACAGTATCTCATAACTGGCTAAAGGCGACAATATCTCATCTCTGCCTAAAGGCGACAATACCTCATCTCTCGCTAAAGGCGACAATATCTCATCTCTGGCTAAAGGCGACAATATCTCATCTCTGGCTATAGGCGACAATATCTCATCTCTGGCTATAGGCGACAATATCGCATCTCTGGCTAAAGGCGACAATATCTCATCTCTGGCTAAAGGCGACAATATCTCATCTCTGGCTAAAGGCGACAATATCTCATCTCTGGCTATAGGCGACAATATCTCATCTCTGCCTAAGGGCGACAATACCTCATCTATGGTTAAAGGCGACAATATCTCATCTCTGGCTAAAGGTGAAAATATCTCATCTCTGGCTAACTGCGACAATATCTCATCTCTGGCTAAAGGCGACAATATCTCATCTCTGGCTAAAGGCGACAATACCTCATCTCTGGCTAAATGCGACAGTATCTCTGGCTAAAGGCGACAATATCTCGTCTCTGGCTAAAGGCGACAATATCTAATCTTAGGTTAAATGCGATAATATCTCATCTCTGGCTAAAGGCGACAATATCTCATCTCTGCCTAAAGGCGACAATATCTCATCTCTGGTTAAAGGCGACAATATCTCATCTCTGGTTAAAGGCGACAATATCTCATCTCTGGTTAAAGGCGACAATATCTCATCTCTGGCTAAAGGCGACAATATCTCTGGCTAAAGGCGACAATATCTCTTGCTAAAGGCAACAATATCTCTGGCTAAAGGCAACAATAGATCTGGCTAAAGGCGACAAAAGATCTGGCTAAAGGCGACAATATCTCATCTCTTCCGAAATGAGGCAATATCTCATCTCTGGCTAAAGGCGACAATATCTCTGGCTAAAGGCGACAATATCTCTGGCTAAAGGCAACAATATCTCTGGCTAAAGGCGACAATAGATCTGGCTAAAGGCGACAATATCTCATCTCATTCGAAATGAGGCAATATCTCATCTCTGGCTAAAGGCGACAATATCTCATATCTGTCCAAAGGCGACAATATCTCATCTCTTGCTAAAGGTGAAAATATCTCATCTCTGGCTAAAGGCAAAAATACCACATCTCTGGCTAAAGGCGACACTAGATCTGGCTAAAGGCGACAATATCTCATCTCTTCGGAAATGAGGCAATATCTCATCTCTGGCTAAAGGTGACAATATCTCATAACTGGCTAAAGGCGACAATATCTCATCTCTGCCTAAAGGCGACAATACCTCATCTCTCGCTAAAGGCGACAATATCTCATCTCTGGCTAAAGGCGACAATATCTCATCTCTGGCTATAGGCGACAATATCTCATCTCTGCCTAAGGGCGACAATACCTCATCTATGGTTAAAGGCGACAATATCTCATCTCTGGCTAAAGGTGAAAATATCTCATCTCTGGCTAACTGCGACAATATCTCATCTCTGGCTAAAGGCGACAATATCTCATCTCTGGCTAAAGGCGACAATACCTCATCTCTGGCTAAATGCGACAGTATCTCTGGCTAAAGGCGACAATATCTCGTCTCTGGCTAAAGGCGACAATATCTAATCTTAGGTTAAATGCGATAATATCTCATCTCTGGCTAAAGGCGACAATATCTCATCTCTGCCTAAAGGCGACAATATCTCATCTCTGGCTGAAGGCGACAATATCTCATCTCTGGTTAAAGGCGACAATATCTCATCTCTGGTTAAAGGCGACAATATCTCATCTCTGGCTAAAGGCGACAATATCTCTGGCTAAAGGCGACAATATCTCTGGCTAAAGGCAACAATATCTCTGTCTAAAGGCAACAATAGATCTGGCTAAAGGCGACAATAGATCTGGCTAAAGGCGACAATATCTCATCTCTTCCGAAATGAGGCAATATCTCATCTCTGGCTAAAGGCGACAATATCTCTGGCTAAAGGCAACAATATCTCTGGCTAAAGGCAACAATATCTCTGGCTAAAGGCGACAATAGATCTGGCTAAAGGCGACAATATCTCATCTCTTCCGAAATGAGGCAATATCTCATCTCTGGCTAAAGGCGTCAATATCTCATATCTGTCCAAAGGCGACAATATCTCATCTCTTGCTAAAGGTGAAAATATCTCATCACTGGCTAAAGGCAACAATACCACATCTCTGGATAAAGGCGACAATGTCTCATCTCTGGCTAAAGGCGACAATATCTCATCTCTGCCTAAAGGCGACAATATCTCATCTCTGCCTAAAGGCGACAATATCTCTGGCTAAAGGCGACAATATCTTTGGCTATAGGAGACAATATCTCTGGCTAAAGGCAACAATATCTCTGGCTAAAGGCGACAATAGATCTGGCTAAAGGCGACAATATCTCATCTCTTCGGAAATGAGGCAATATCTCATCTCTGGCTAAAGGTGACAATATCTCATCTCTGGCTAAAGGCGACAATATCTCATCTCTGCCTAAAGGCGACAATACCTCATCTCTGGTTAAAGGCGACAATATCTCATCTCTGGCTAAAGGCGACAATATCTCATCTCTGGCTATAGGCGACAATATCTCATCTCTGCCTAAGGGCGTCAATATCTCATCTGTGCCTAAAGGCGACAATATCTCATCTCTGGCTAAAGGCGACAATATCTCATCTCTGGCAAAAGGCAACAATTCCTCATTACTGGATAAACGCGACAATATCTCATCTCTGGCTAAATGCGACAATATCTCATCTCTGCCTAATGGCGACAATACCTCATCTCTGGCTAAAACGACAATATCTCATCTCTGGCTAAAGGCGACAATATCTCATCTCTGGCTAAAGGCGACAATATCTCATCTCTGGCTAAAGGCGACAGTATCTCATCTCTGCCTAAAGGCAACAATATCTCATCTCTGGTTAAAGGCGACAATATCTCATCTCTGGCTAAAGGCGACAATATCTCTGGCTAAAGGCGACAATATCTCTGGCTAAAGGCGACAATATCTTTGGCTAAAGGCGACAATATCTCGTCTCTGGCTAAAGGCGACAATATCTCATCTGTGGCTAAAACGACAATATCTCATCTCTAACTAAAGGCGACAATATCTCATCTCTGGCTAAAGGCGACAATATCTCATCTCTGCCTAAAGGCGACAATATCTCATCTCTGGTTAAAGGCGACAATATCTCATCTCTGGCTAAAGGCGACAATATCTCTGGCTAAAGGCGACAATATCTCTGGCTAAAGGCAACAATATCTCTGGCTAAAGGCGACAATAGATCTGGCTAAAGGCGACAATAGATCTGGCTAAAGGCGACAATATCTCATCTCTTCCGAAATGAGGCAATATCTCATCTCTCGCTAAAGGCGACAATATCTCTGGCTAAAGGCGTCAATATCTCTGGCTAAAGGCAACTATATCTCAGGCTACAGGCGACAATAGATCTGGCTAAATGCGACAATATCTCATCTCTTCCGAAATGAGGCAATATCTCATCTCTGGCTAAAGGCGACAATATCTCATATCTGTCCAAAGGCGACAATATTTCATCTCTTGCTAAAGGTGAAAATATCTAATCTCTGGCTAAAGGCAACAATACCACATCTCTGGCTAAAGGCGACAATGTCTCATATCTGGCCAAAGGCGACAATATCTCATCTCTTGCTAAAGGTGAAAATATCTCATCTCTGCCTAAAGGCGACAATATCTCATCTCTGGCTAAAGGCGACAATATCTCTGGTTAAAGGCGGCTGTATCTCTGGCTAAAGGCAACAATATCTCTGCCTAAAGGCGACAATATCTCTGGCTAAAGACGAAAATATCTCATCTCTGGGTAATGGCGACAATATCTCATCTCTGCCTGAAGGCGACAATACCTCATCTCTGGCTAAATGAGGCAAAATCTCTGGCTAAAGGCGACAATATCTCTGGCTAGAGGCGACAATATCTCATCTCTGGCTAATGGCGACAATATCTCATCTCTGGCTAAAGGCGGCAATATCTCATTTCTGGCTAAAGGCGACAATATCTCATCTCTGGCTAAAGGCGACAATATCTCATCTCTGCCTAAAGGCGACAATACCTCATTACTGCCTAAAGGCGATAATATCTCATCTCTGGCTAAAGGCGACAATATCTCATCTCTGGGTAAGGCGACAATACCTCATATCTGGTAATAGGCGACAATATCTCATCTCTGGCTAAAGGCGAAAATATATCATCTCTGGCTAACTGCGACAATATCTCATCTCTGGCTAAAGGCGACACTATCTCATCTCTGGCTAAAGGCGACAATATCTCATCTCTGCCTAAAGGCGACAACACCTCATCTCTGGCTAAAGGCGACAATATCTCATCTCTGGCTAAAGGCGACAATATCTCATCTCTGGCTATAGGCGACAATATCTCATCTCTGCCTAAGGGCGACAATAACTCATCTCTGGCTAAAGGCGACAATACCTAATAACTGGCTAAAAGCGACAATATCTCATCTCTGGCTAAGGGCGACAATATCTCTTGCTAAAGGCGATAATATCTCTGGCTAAAGGCAACAATATCTCTGGATAAAGGCGACAATATCTCTGGCTAAAGGCAACAATATCTCATCTCTGTCTAAAGGCAACAATATCGTCTCTGGCTAAAGGCGACAATACCTCATCCCTGGCTAAAGGCGAGAATATCTCATCTCTGGCTAAAGGCGACAATATCTCGTCTCTGGCTAAAGGCGACAATATCTCATCTCTGGCTAAAGGCGACAATATCTCATCTCTGGTTAAAGGCGACAATATCTCATCTCTGGCTAAAGGCGAAAATACCTCATCTCTGGCTAAATGAGGCAAAATCTCTGGCTAAAGGCGACAATATCTCATCTCAGGTTAAATGCGACAATATCTCATCTCTGGCTAAAGGCGACAATATCTCATCTCTGCCTAAAGGCGACAATATCTCATCTCTGGCTAAAGGCGACAATATCTCATCTCTGCCTAAAGGCAACTATATCTCATCTCTAGTTAAAGGCGACAATATCTCATCTCTGGCTAAAGGCGAAAATATCTCATCTCTGGACAAAGGCGACAATATCTCATCGCTGGCTAAAGGCGACAATATCTCATCTCTGCCTAAAGGCGACAATATCTCTGGCTAAAGGCGACAGTATCTCTGGCTAAAGGCGATAATATCTCATCTCTGCCTAAAGGCGACAATATCTCTGGCTAAATGCGACAATATCTCTTGCTAAAGGCGACAATATCTCTGGCTAAAGGTGGCAATATCTCTGGCTAAAGTCGGCAAAACCTCATCTCTGCCTATAGTAGACAATACCTCATCTCTGGCTAAAGGAAACAGTATCTCATCTCTGGCTAAAGGTGACAACATCTCATCTCTGGTTTAAGCCGACAGTATCTCATCTCTGGCTAAAGGCGACAATATCTCATCTCAGGTTAAATGCGACAATATCTCATCTCTGCCTAAAGGCGACAACATCTCATCTCTGGCTTAAGGCGACAGTATCTCATCTCTGGCTAAGGGCGACAATATCTCATCTCAGGTTAAATGCGACAATATCTCATCTCTGGCTAAAGGCGACAATATCTCATCTCTGGTTAAAGGCGACAATATCTCATCTCTGGCTAAAGGCGACAATATCTCATCTCTGCCTAAAGGCGACAATATCTCATCTCTGGTTAAAGGCGACAATATCTCATCTCTGACTAAAGGCGAATATATCTCATCTCTGGCTAAATGCGACAATATCTCATCTCTGGCTAAAGGCGACAATATCTCATCTCAGGCGAAATGAGGCAATATCTCATCTCTGCCTAAAGGTAGCAATATCTCATCTCTGGCTAAAGGCGACAATATCTCATCTCTGGTTAAAGGCGACAATATCTCATCTCTGGCTAAAGGCGAAAATACCTCATCTCTGGCTAAATGAGGCAAAATCTCTTGTTAAAGGCGACAATATCTCTGGCTAAAGGCGATAATATCTCATCTCTGCCAAAAGGCGACAATATCTCTGGCTAAAGGCGAGAATATCTCTCGCTAAAGGCGACAATGTCTCTGGCTAAAGACGGCAATATCTCTTGCTAAAGTCGGCAAAACCTCATCTCTGCCTAAAGTAGACAATACCTCATCACTGACTAAAGGCAACAGTATCTCATCTCTGGCTAAAGGCGACAACATCTCATCTCTGGCTTAAGGTGACAATATCTCATCTCTGGCTAAAGGCGACAATATCTCATCTCTGGCTAAAGGCGACAATATCTCATCTCTCGTTAAAGGCGACAATATCTCATCTCTGGCTAAAGGCGAAAATACCTCATCTCTGGCTAAAGGCGACAATATCTCATCTCTGGCCAAATGCAACAATATCTCATCTCTGGCTGAAGGCTACAATATCTCTGGCTAAAAGCGACAATGTCTCATCTCTAGCGAAATGAGGCAATATCTCATCTCTGGCTAAAGGCGACAATATCTCATCTCCGGCTATAGGCGACAATATCTCTGGCTAAAGGCGACAATATCTCTTGCTAAAGGCAACAATATCTCTGGCTAAAGGCGACAATAGATCTGGCTAAAGGCGACAATATCTCATCTCTTCCGAAATGAGGCAATATCTCATCTCTGGCTAAAGGCGACAATATCTCATCTCTGGCTAAAGGCGACAATATCTCATCTCTGGCTAAAGGCGACAATATCTCATCTCTGACTAAAGGCAGCAATATCTCATCTCTGCCTAAAGGCAACAATATGTCATCTCTGGCTAAAGGCGACAATATCTCATCTCTGCCTAAAGGCGACAATATCTCATCTCTGGCTAAAGTTGACATTATCTCATCTCTGGCTAAAGGCAACAATATCTCTGGCGAAATGAGGCAATATCTCATCTCTGGCTAAAGGCGACAATATCTCATCTATGGCTAAAGGTGAAAATATCTCATCTCTGGCTAAAGGCGACAATATCTTTGGCTAAAGGAGACAATATCTCTGGCTAAAGTCGACAATATCTCATCTCTGGCTAATGGCGACAATGTCTCATCTCTGGCCAAAGGCGACAATATCTCATCTCTGGCTGAAGGCTACAATATCTCAGGCTAAAAGCGACAATGTCTCATCTCTTGCGAAATCAGGCAATATCTCATCTCTGGCTAAAGGCGACAATATCTCTGGCTAAAGGCGACAATATATCTGGCTAAAGGCAACAATATCTCTGGATAAAGGCGACAATAGATCTGGCTAAAGGCGACAATATCTTTGTCTAAAGGCGACAATATTTCGTCTCTGGCTAAAGGCGACAATATCTCATCTCAGGTTAAATGCGACAATATCTCATCTCTGGCTAAAGGCGACAATATCTCATCTCTGCCTAAAGGCGACAATATCTCATCTCTGGCTAAAGGCGACAATATCTCATCTCTGCCTAAAGGCGACAATATCTCATCTCTGGTTAAAGGCGACAGTATCTCATCTCAGGCTAAAGGCGGCAGTATCTGTGGCTAAAGGCGACAATATCTCATCTCTGGCTAATGGCGACAATATCTCATCTCTGCCTAAAGGCGACAATATCTCTGGCTAAAGGCGGCAATATCTCTGGCTAAAGTCGGCAAAACCTCATCTCTGCCTAAAGTAGACAATACCTCATATCTGGCTAAAGGCAACAGTATCTCATCTCTGGCTAAAGGCGACAATATCTCATCTCAGGTTAAATGCGACAATATCTCATCTCTGGCTAAAGGTGACAATATCTCATCTCTGCCTAAAGGCGACAATATCTCATCTCTGGCTAAAGGCGACAATATCTCTGGCGAAAGGCGGCAATATCTCTTGCTAAAGGCGACAATATCTCTGGCTAAAGGCAGCAATATCTCTGGCTAAAGTCGGTAAAACCACATCTCTGCCTAATGTAGACAATACTTCACCTCTGGCTAAAGGCAACAGTATCTCATCTCTGGCTAAAGGCGACAACATCTCATCTCTGGCTTAAGGCGACAGTATCTCATCTCTGGCTAAAGGCGACAATATCTCATCTCTGGCTATGGGCGACAATATCTCATCTCTGGCTAAAGGCGACAATATCTCATCTCTGGCTAAAGGCGACAATATCTCATCTCTGGCTAAAGGCGACAATACCTCATATCTGGTAAAAGGCGACAATATCTCATCTCTAGCTAAAGGCGAAAATATCTCATCTCTGGCTAACTGCGACAATATCTCATCTCTGGCTAAAGGCGACACTATCTCATCTCTGGCTAAAGGCGACAATATCTCATCTCTGGCTAAAGGCGACAATATCTCATCTCTGCCTAAAGGCGACACTATCTCTCGCTAAAGGCGACAATACCTCATCTCTGCCTAAAGGCGACAATATCTCATCTCTGGCTAAAGGCGACAATATCTCTTCTCTGGCTATAGGCGACAATATCTCATCTCTGCCTAAGGGCGACAATATCTCATCTCTGCCTAAAGGCGACAATAACTCATCTCTGGCTAAAGGCAACAATACCTCATTACTGGCTAAACGCGACAATATCTCATCTCTGGCTAAAGGCGACAATATCTCATCTCTGGCTAAGGGCGACAATATCTCTGGCTAAAGGCGATAATATCTCTGGCTAAAGGCAACAATATCTCTGGATAAAGGCGACAATATCTCTGGCTAAAGGCGACAATGTCTCATCTCTAGCGAAATGAGGCAATATCTCATCTCTGGCTAAAGGCGACAATATCTCATCTCCGGCTATAGGCGACAATGTCTCTGGCTAAAGACGGCAATATCTCTTGCTAAAGTCGGCAAAACCTCATCTCTGCCTAAAGTAGACAATACCTCATCACTGACTAAAGGCAACAGTATCTCATCTCTGGCTAAAGGCGACAACATCTCATCTCTGGCTTAAGGTGACAATATCTCATCTCTGGCTAAAGGCGACAATATCTCATCTCTGGCTAAAGGCGACAATATCTCATCTCTCGTTAAAGGCGACAATATCTCATCTCTGGCTAAAGGCGAAAATACCTCATCTCTGGCTAAAGGCGACAATATCTCATCTCTGGCCAAATGCAACAATATCTCATCTCTGGCTGAAGGCTACAATATCTCTGGCTAAAAGCGACAATGTCTCATCTCTAGCGAAATGAGGCAATATCTCATCTCTGGCTAAAGGCGACAATATCTCATCTCCGGCTATAGGCGACAATATCTCTGGCTAAAGGCGACAATATCTCTTGCTAAAGGCAACAATATCTCTGGCTAAAGGCGACAATAGATCTGGCTAAAGGCGACAATATCTCATCTCTTCCGAAATGAGGCAATATCTCATCTCTGGCTAAAGGCGACAATATCTCATCTCTGGCTAAAGGCGACAATATCTCATCTCTGGCTAAAGGCGACAATATCTCATCTCTGACTAAAGGCAGCAATATCTCATCTCTGCCTAAAGGCAACAATATGTCATCTCTGGCTAAAGGCGACAATATCTCATCTCTGCCTAAAGGCGACAATATCTCATCTCTGGCTAAAGTTGACATTATCTCATCTCTGGCTAAAGGCAACAATATCTCTGGCGAAATGAGGCAATATCTCATCTCTGGCTAAAGGCGACAATATCTCATCTATGGCTAAAGGTGAAAATATCTCATCTCTGGCTAAAGGCGACAATATCTTTGGCTAAAGGAGACAATATCTCTGGCTAAAGTCGACAATATCTCATCTCTGGCTAATGGCGACAATGTCTCATCTCTGGCCAAAGGCGACAATATCTCATCTCTGGCTGAAGGCTACAATATCTCAGGCTAAAAGCGACAATGTCTCATCTCTTGCGAAATCAGGCAATATCTCATCTCTGGCTAAAGGCGACAATATCTCTGGCTAAAGGCGACAATATATCTGGCTAAAGGCAACAATATCTCTGGATAAAGGCGACAATAGATCTGGCTAAAGGCGACAATATCTTTGTCTAAAGGCGACAATATTTCGTCTCTGGCTAAAGGCGACAATATCTCATCTCAGGTTAAATGCGACAATATCTCATCTCTGGCTAAAGGCGACAATATCTCATCTCTGCCTAAAGGCGACAATATCTCATCTCTGGCTAAAGGCGACAATATCTCATCTCTGCCTAAAGGCGACAATATCTCATCTCTGGTTAAAGGCGACAGTATCTCATCTCAGGCTAAAGGCGGCAGTATCTGTGGCTAAAGGCGACAATATCTCATCTCTGGCTAATGGCGACAATATCTCATCTCTGCCTAAAGGCGACAATATCTCTGGCTAAAGGCGGCAATATCTCTGGCTAAAGTCGGCAAAACCTCATCTCTGCCTAAAGTAGACAATACCTCATATCTGGCTAAAGGCAACAGTATCTCATCTCTGGCTAAAGGCGACAATATCTCATCTCAGGTTAAATGCGACAATATCTCATCTCTGGCTAAAGGTGACAATATCTCATCTCTGCCTAAAGGCGACAATATCTCATCTCTGGCTAAAGGCGACAATATCTCTGGCGAAAGGCGGCAATATCTCTTGCTAAAGGCGACAATATCTCTGGCTAAAGGCAGCAATATCTCTGGCTAAAGTCGGTAAAACCACATCTCTGCCTAATGTAGACAATACTTCACCTCTGGCTAAAGGCAACAGTATCTCATCTCTGGCTAAAGGCGACAACATCTCATCTCTGGCTTAAGGCGACAGTATCTCATCTCTGGCTAAAGGCGACAATATCTCATCTCTGGCTATGGGCGACAATATCTCATCTCTGGCTAAAGGCGACAATATCTCATCTCTGGCTAAAGGCGACAATATCTCATCTCTGGCTAAAGGCGACAATACCTCATATCTGGTAAAAGGCGACAATATCTCATCTCTAGCTAAAGGCGAAAATATCTCATCTCTGGCTAACTGCGACAATATCTCATCTCTGGCTAAAGGCGACACTATCTCATCTCTGGCTAAAGGCGACAATATCTCATCTCTGGCTAAAGGCGACAATATCTCATCTCTGCCTAAAGGCGACACTATCTCTCGCTAAAGGCGACAATACCTCATCTCTGCCTAAAGGCGACAATAACTCATCTCTGGCTAAAGGCAACAATACCTCATTACTGGCTAAACGCGACAATATCTCATCTCTGGCTAAAGGCGACAATATCTCATCTCTGGCTAAGGGCGACAATATCTCTGGCTAAAGGCGATAATATCTCTGGCTAAAGGCAACAATATCTCTGGATAAAGGCGACAATATCTCTGGCTAAAGGCGACAATGTCTCATCTCTAGCGAAATGAGGCAATATCTCATCTCTGGCTAAAGGCGACAATATCTCATCTCCGGCTATAGGCGACAATGTCTCTGGCTAAAGGCGACAATATCTCTTGCTAAAGGCAACAATATCTCTGGCTAAAGGCGACAATAGATCTGGCTAAAGGCGACAATATCTCATCTCTTCCGAAATGAGGCAATATCTCATCTCTGGCTAAAGGCGACAATATCTCATCTCTGGCTAAAGGCGACAATATCTCATCTCTGGCTAAAGGCGACAATATCTCATCTCTGACTAAAGGCAGCAATATCTCATCTCTGCCTAAAGGCAACAATATGTCATCTCTGGCTAAAGGCGACAATATCTCATCTCTGCCTAAAGGCGGCAATATCTCATCTCTGGCTAAAGTTGACATTATCTCATCTCTGGCTAAAGGCAACAATATCTCTGGCGAAATGAGGCAATATCTCATCTCTGGCTAAAGGCGACAATATCTCATCTATGGCTAAAGGTGAAAATATCTCATCTCTGGCTAAAGGCGACAATATCTTTGGCTAAAGGAGACAATATCTCTGGCTAAAGTCGACAATATCTCATCTCTGGCTAATGGCGACAATGTCTCATCTCTGGCCAAAGGCGACAATATCTCATCTCTGGCTGAAGGCTACAATATCTCAGGCTAAAAGCGACAATGTCTCATCTCTTGCGAAATCAGGCAATATCTCATCTCTGGCTAAAGGCGACAATATCTCTGGCTAAAGGCGACAATATATCTGGCTAAAGGCAACAATATCTCTGGATAAAGGCGACAATAGATCTGGCTAAAGGCGACAATATCTTTGTCTAAAGGCGACAATATTTCGTCTCTGGCTAAAGGCGACAATATCTCATCTCAGGTTAAATGCGACAATATCTCATCTCTGGCTAAAGGCGACAATATCTCATCTCTGCCTAAAGGCGACAATATCTCATCTCTGGCTAAAGGCGACAATATCTCATCTCTGCCTAAAGGCGACAATATCTCATCTCTGGTTAAAGGCGACAGTATCTCATCTCAGGCTAAAGGAGGCAGTATCTGTGGCTAAAGGCGACAATATCTCATCTCTGGCTAATGGCGACAATATCTCATCTCTGCCTAAAGGCGACAATATCTCTGGCTAAAGGCGGCAATATCTCTGGCTAAAGTCGGCAAAACCTCATCTCTGCCTAAAGTAGACAATACCTCATATCTGGCTAAAGGCAACAGTATCTCATCTCTGGCTAAAGGCGACAATATCTCATCTCAGGTTAAATGCGACAATATCTCATCTCTGGCTAAAGGTGACAATATCTCATCTCTGCCTAAAGGCGACAATATCTCATCTCTGGCTAAAGGCGACAATATCTCTGGCGAAAGGCGGCAATATCTCTTGCTAAAGGCGACAATATCTCTGGCTAAAGGCAGCAATATCTCTGGCTAAAGTCGGTAAAACCACATCTCTGCCTAATGTAGACAATACTTCACCTCTGGCTAAAGGCAACAGTATCTCATCTCTGGCTAAAGGCGACAACATCTCATCTCTGGCTTAAGGCGACAGTATCTCATCTCTGGCTAAAGGCGACAATATCTCATCTCTGGCTATGGGCGACAATATCTCATCTCTGGCTAAACGCGACAATATCTCATCTCTGGCTAAAGGCGACAATATCTCATCTCTGGCTAAAGGCGACAATACCTCATATCTGGTAAAAGGCGACAATATCTCATCTCTAGCTAAAGGCGAAAATATCTCATCTCTGGCTAACTGCGACAATATCTCATCTCTGGCTAAAGGCGACACTATCTCATCTCTGGCTAAAGGCGACAATATCTCATCTCTGGCTAAAGGCGACAATATCTCATCTCTGCCTAAAGGCGACACTATCTCTCGCTAAAGGCGACAATACCTCATCTCTGCCTAAAGGCGACAATACCTCATCTCTGGCTAAAGGCGACAATATCTCTTCTCTGGCTATAGGCGACAATATCTCATCTCTGCCTAAGGGCGACAATATCTCATCTCTGCCTAAAGGCGACAATAACTCATCTCTGGCTAAAGGCAACAATACCTCATTACTGGCTAAACGCGACAATATCTCATCTCTGGCTAAAGGCGACAATATCTCATCTCTGGCTAAGGGCGACAATATCTCTGGCTAAAGGCGATAATATCTCTGGCTAAAGGCAACAATATCTCTGGATAAAGGCGACAATATCTCTGGCTAAAGGCGACAATATCTCATCTCTGTCTAAAGGCAACAATATCGTCTCTGGCTAAAGGCAACAATACCTCATCCCTGGCTAAAGGCGAGAATATCTCATCTCTGGCTAAAGGCAACAATATCTCATCTCTGGCTATAGGCGACAATAACTCATCTCTGCCTAAAGGCGTCAATATCTCATCTCTGCCTAAAGGCGACAAAATCTCATCTCTGGCTAAAGACGACAATATCTCTGGCTAAAGGCCACTTTATCTCTGGATAAAGGCGACAATATCTCATCGGTGCCTAAAGGCGACAATATCTCATCTCTGGCTAAAGGCGACAATATCTCATCTCTGCCTAAAGGCGACAAAACCTCATTACTGGCTAAAGGCGACAATATCTCATCTCTGGCTAAAGGGGACAATATCTCATCTCTGCCTAAAGTAGACAATACCTCATCTCTGACTAAAGGCAACAGTATCTCATCTCTGGCTAAAGGCGACAACATCTCATCTCTGGCTTAAGGCGACAGTATCTCATCTCTGCCTAAGGGCGACAATAACTCATCTCTGGCTAAAGGCGACAATATCTCATCTCTGCCTAAAAGCGACAATACCTCATCTCTGGCTAAAGGCGACAATATCTCATCTCTGGCTAAAGGCGACAATATCTCATCTCTGGCTATAGGCGACAATATCTCATCTCTGCCTAAGGGCGACAATACCTCATCTATGGTTAAAGGCGACAATATCTCATCTCTGGCTAAAGGTGAAAATATCTCATCTCTGGCTAACTGCGACAATATCTCATCTCTGGCTAAAGGCGACAATATCTCATCTCTGGCTAAAGGCGACAATACCTCATCTCTGGCTAAATGCGACAGTATCTCTGGCTAAAGGCGACAATATCTCGTCTCTGGCTAAAGGCGACAATATCTAATCTTAGGTTAAATGCGACAATATCTCATCTCTGGCTAAAGGCGACAATATCTCATCTCTGCCTAAAGGCGACAATATCTCATCTCTGGCTAAAGGCGACAATATCTCACCTCTGGCTAAATGCGACAATATCTCATCTCTGGTTAAAGGCGACAATATCTCATCTCTGGCTAAAGGCGACAATATCTCTGGCTAAAGGCGACAATATCTCTTGCTAAAGGCAACAATATCTCTGGCTAAAGGCAACAATAGATCTGGCTAAAGGCGACAAAAGATCTGGCTAAAGGCGACAATATCTCATCTCTTCCGAAATGAGGCAATATCTCATCTCTGGCTAAAGGCGACAATATCTCTGGCTAAAGGCGACAATATCTCTGGCTAAAGGCAACAATATCTCTGGCTAAAGGCGACAATAGATCTGGCTAAAGGCGACAATATCTCATCTCTTTCGAAATGAGGCAATATCTCATCTCTGGCTAAAGGCGACAATATCTCATATCTGTCCAAAGGCGACAATATCTCATCTCTTGCTAAAGGTGAAAATATCTCATCTCTGGCTAAAGGCAAAAATACCACATCTCTGGCTAAAGGCGACAATGTCTCATCTCTGGCTAAAGGCGACAATATCTCATCTCTGCCTAAAGGTGACAATATCTCATCTCTGCCTAAAGGCGACAATATCTCTGGCTAAAGGCGACAATATCTTTGGCTATAGGAGACAATATCTCTGGCTAAAGGCAACAATATCTCTGGCTAAAGGCGACAATAGATCTGGCTAAAGGCGACAATATCTCATCTCTTCGGAAATGAGGCAATATCTCATCTCTGGCTAAAGGTGACAATATCTCATCTCTGGCTAAAGGCGACAATATCTCATCTCTGCCTAAAGGCGACAATACCTCATCTCTGGCTAAAGGCGACAATATCTCATCTCTGGCTATAGGCGACAATATCTCATCTCTGCCTATAGGCGACAATATCGCATCTCTGGCTATAGGCGACAATATCTCATCTCTGGCTAAAGGCGACAATATCTCATCTCTGGCTAAAGGCGACAATATCTCATCTCTGGCTAAAGGCGACAATATCTCATCTCTGGCTATAGGCGACAATATCTCATCTCTGCCTAAGGGCGACAATACCTCATCTATGGTTAAAGGCGACAATATCTCATCTCTGGCTAAAGGTGAAAATATCTCATCTCTGGCTAACTGCGACAATATCTCATCTCTGGCTAAAGGCGACAATATCTCATCTCTGGCTAAAGGCGACAATACCTCATCTCTGGCTAATTGCGACAGTATCTCTGGCTAAAGGCGACAATATCTCGTCTCTGGCTAAAGGCGACAATATCTAATCTTAGGTTAAATGCGATAATATCTCATCTCTGGCTAAAGGCGACAATATCTCATCTCTGCCTAAAGGCGACAATATCTCATCTCTGGCTAAAGGCGACAATATCTCATCTCTGGCTAAATGCGACAATATCTCATCTCTGGTTAAAGGCGACAATATCTCATCTCTGGCTAAAGGCGACAATATCTCTGGCTAAAGGCGACAATATCTCTTGCTAAAGGCAACAATATCTCTGGCTAAAGGCAACAATATCTCTGGCTAAAGGCAACAATATCTCTGGCTAAAGGCGACAATAGATCTGGCTAAATGCGACAATATCTCATCTCTTCCGAAATGAGGCAATATCTCATCTCTGGCTAAAGGCGTCAATATCTCATATCTGTCCAAAGGCGACAATATCTCATCTCTTGCTAAAGGTGAAAATATCTCATCTCTGGCTAAAGGCAACAATACCACATCTCTGGCTAAAGGCGACAATGTCTCATCTCTGGCTAAAGGCGACAATATCTCATCTCTGCCTAAAGGCGACAATATCTCATCTCTGCCTAAAGGCGACAATATCTCTGGCTAAAGGCAACAATATCTCTGGCTAAAGGCGACAATAGATCTGGCTAAAGGCGACAATATCTCATCTCTTCGGAAATGAGGCAATATCTCATCTCTGGCTAAAGGTGACAATATCTGATAACTGGCTAAAGGCGACAATATCTCATCTCTGCCTAAAGGCGACAATACCTCATCTCTCGCTAAAGGCGACAATATCTCATCTCTGGCTAAAGGCGACAATATCTCATCTCTGGCTATAGGCGACAATATCTCATCTCTGGCTAAAGGCGACAATATCTCATCTCTGGCTAAAGGCGACAATACCTCATCTCTGGCTAAATGCGACAGTATCTCTGGCTAAAGGCGACAATATCTCGTCTCTGGCTAAAGGCGACAATATCTAATCTTAGGTTAAATGCGATAATATCTCATCTCTGGCTAAAGGCGACAATATCTCATCTCTGCCTAAAGGCGACAATATCTCATCTCTGGCTAAATGCGACAATATCTCATCTCTGGTTAAAGGCGACAATATCTCATCTCTGGTTAAAGGCGACAATATCTCATCTCTGGCTATAGGCGACAATATCTCATCTCTGCCTAAGGGCGACAATACCTCATCTATGGTTAAAGGCGACAATATCTCATCTCTGGCTAAAGGTGAAAATATCTCATCTCTGGCTAACTGCGACAATATCTCATCTCTGGCTAAAGGCGACAATATCTCATCTCTGGCTAAAGGCGACAATACCTCATCTCTGGCTAATTGCGACAGTATCTCTGGCTAAAGGCGACAATATCTCGTCTCTGGCTAAAGGCGACAATATCTAATCTTAGGTTAAATGCGATAATATCTCATCTCTGGCTAAAGGCGACAATATCTCATCTCTGCCTAAAGGCGACAATATCTCATCTCTGGCTAAAGGCGACAATATCTCATCTCTGGCTAAATGCGACAATATCTCATCTCTGGTTAAAGGCGACAATATCTCATCTCTGGCTAAAGGCGACAATATCTCTGGCTAAAGGCGACAATATCTCTTGCTAAAGGCAACAATATCTCTGGCTAAAGGCAACAATATCTCTGGCTAAAGGCAACAATATCTCTGGCTAAAGGCGACAATAGATCTGGCTAAAGGCGACAATATCTCATCTCTTCCGAAATGAGGCAATATCTCATCTCTGGCTAAAGGCGTCAATATCTCATATCTGTCCAAAGGCGACAATATCTCATCTCTTGCTAAAGGTGAAAATATCTCATCTCTGGCTAAAGGCAACAATACCACATCTCTGGCTAAAGGCGACAATGTCTCATCTCTGGCTAAAGGCGACAATATCTCATCTCTGCCTAAAGGCGACAATATCTCATCTCTGCCTAAAGGCGACAATATCTCTGGCTAAAGGCAACAATATCTCTGGCTAAAGGTGACAATAGATCTGGCTAAAGGCGACAATATCTCATCTCTTCGGAAATGAGGCAATATCTCATCTCTGGCTAAAGGTGACAATATCTCATAACTGGCTAAAGGCGACAATATCTCATCTCTGCCTAAAGGCGACAATACCTCATCTCTCGCTAAAGGCGACAATATCTCATCTCTGGCTAAAGGCGACAATATCTCATCTCTGGCTATAGGCGACAATATCTCATCTCTGGCTAAAGGCGACAATATCTCATCTCTGGCTAAAGGCGACAATACCTCATCTCTGGCTAAATGCGACAGTATCTCTGGCTAAAGGCGACAATATCTCGTCTCTGGCTAAAGGCGACAATATCTAATCTTAGGTTAAATGCGATAATATCTCATCTCTGGCTAAAGGCGACAATATCTCATCTCTGCCTAAAGGCGACAATATCTCATCTCTGGCTAAAGGCGACAATATCTCATCTCTGGTTAAAGGCGACAATATCTCATCTCTGGTTAAAGGCGACAATATCTCATCTCTGGCTAAAGGCGACAATATCTCTGGCTAAAGGCGTCAATATCTCTTGCTAAAGGCAACAATATCTCTGGCTAAAGGCAACAATAGATCTGGCTAAAGGCGACAATAGATCTGGCTAAAGGCGGCAATATCTCATCTCTTCCGAAATGAGGCAATATCTCATCTCTGGCTAAAGGCGACAATATCTCTGGCTAAAGGCAACAATATCTCTGGCTAAAGGCAACAATATCTCTGGCTAAAGGCGACAATAGATCTGGCTAAAGGCGACAATATCTCATCTCTTCCGAAATGAGGCAATATCTCATCTCTGGCTAAAGGCGTCAATATCTCATATCTGTCCAAAGGCGACAATATCTCATCTCTTGCTAAAGGTGAAAATATCTCATCTCTGGCTAAAGGCAACAATACCACATCTCTGGCTAAAGGCGACAATGTCTCATCTCTGGCTAAAGGCGACAATATCTCATCTCTGCCTAAAGGCGACAATATCTCATCTCTGCCTAAAGGCGACAATATCTCTTGCTAAAGGCGACAATATCTTTGCCTATAGGAGACAATATCTCTGGCTAAAGGCAACAATATCTCTGGCTAAAGGCGACAATAGATCTGGCTAAAGGCGACAATATCTCATCTCTTCGGAAATGAGGCAATATCTCATCTCTGGCTAAAGGTGACAGTATCTCATAACTGGCTAAAGGCGACAATATCTCATCTCTGCCTAAAGGCGACAATACCTCATCTCTCGCTAAAGGCGACAATATCTCATCTCTGGCTAAAGGCGACAATATCTCATCTCTGGCTATAGGCGACAATATCTCATCTCTGGCTATAGGCGACAATATCGCATCTCTGCCTAAAGGCGACAATACCTCATCTCTCGCTAAAGGCGACAATATCTCATCTCTGGCTAAAGGCGACAATATCTCATCTCTGGCTATAGGCGACAATATCTCATCTCTGGCTAAAGGCGACAATATCTCATCTCTGGCTAAAGGCGACAATACCTCATCTCTGGCTAAATGCGACAGTATCTCTGGCTAAAGGCGACAATATCTCGTCTCTGGCTAAAGGCGACAATATCTAATCTTAGGTTAAATGCGATAATATCTCATCTCTGGCTAAAGGCGACAATATCTCATCTCTGCCTAAAGGCGACAATATCTCATCTTTGGCTAAAGGCGACAATATCTCATCTCTGGTTAAAGGCGACAATATCTCATCTCTGGTTAAAGGCGACAATATCTCATCTCTGGCTAAAGGCGACAATATCTCTGGCTAAAGGCGTCAATATCTCTTGCTAAAGGCAACAATATCTCTGGCTAAAGGCAACAATAGATCTGGCTAAAGGCGACAATAGATCTGGCTAAAGGCGGCAATATCTCATCTCTTCCGAAATGAGGCAATATCTCATCTCTGGCTAAAGGCGACAATATCTCTGGCTAAAGGCAACAATATCTCTGGCTAAAGGCAACAATATCTCTGGCTAAAGGCGACAATAGATCTGGCTAAAGGCGACAATATCTCATCTCTTCCGAAATGAGGCAATATCTCATCTCTGGCTAAAGGCGTCAATATCTCATATCTGTCCAAAGGCGACAATATCTCATCTCTTGCTAAAGGTGAAAATATCTCATCTCTGGCTAAAGGCAACAATACCACATCTCTGGCTAAAGGCGACAATGTCTCATCTCTGGCTAAAGGCGACAATATCTCATCTCTGCCTAAAGGCGACAATATCTCATCTCTGCCTAAAGGCGACAATATCTCTGGCTAAAGGCGACAATATCTTTGGCTATAGGAGACAATATCTCTGGCTAAAGGCAACAATATCTCTGGCTAAAGGCGACAATAGATCTGGCTAAAGGCGACAATATCTCATCTCTTCGGAAATGAGGCAATATCTCATCTCTGGCTAAAGGTGACAGTATCTCATAACTGGCTAAAGGCGACAATATCTCATCTCTGCCTAAAGGCGACAATACCTCATCTCTCGCTAAAGGCGACAATATCTCATCTCTGGCTAAAGGCGACAATATCTCATCTCTGGCTATAGGCGACAATATCTCATCTCTGGCTATAGGCGACAATATCGCATCTCTGGCTAAAGGCGACAATATCTCATCTCTGGCTAAAGGCGACAATATCTCATCTCTGGCTAAAGGCGACAATATCTCATCTCTGGCTATAGGCGACAATATCTCATCTATGCCTAAGGGCGACAATACCTCATCTATGGTTAAAGGCGACAATATCTCATCTCTGGCTAAAGGTGAAAATATCTCATCTCTGGCTAACTGCGACAATATCTCATCTCTGGCTAAAGGCGACAATATCTCATCTCTGGCTAAAGGCGACAATACCTCATCTCTGGCTAAATGCGACAGTATCTCTGGCTAAAGGCGACAATATCTCGTCTCTGGCTAAAGGCGACAATATCTAATCTTAGGTTAAATGCGATAATATCTCATCTCTGGCTAAAGGCGACAATATCTCATCTCTGCCTAAAGGCGACAATATCTCATCTCTGGCTAAAGGCGACAATATCTCATCTCTGGTTAAAGGCGACAATATCTCATCTCTGGTTAAAGGCGACAATATCTCATCTCTGGCTAAAGGCGACAATATCTCTGGCTAAAGGCGACAATATCTCTTGCTAAAGGCAACAATATCTCTGGCTAAAGTCAACAATAGATCTGGCTAAAGGCGACAAAAGATCTGGCTAAAGGCGACAATATCTCATCTCTTCCGAAATGAGGCAATATCTCATCTCTGGCTAAAGGCGACAATATCTCTGGCTAAAGGCGACAATATCTCTGGCTAAAGGCAACAATATCTCTGGCTAAAGGCGACAATAGATCTGGCTAAAGGCGACAATATCTCATCTCTTTCGAAATGAGGCAATATCTCATCTCTGGCTAAAGGCGACAATATCTCATATCTGTCCAAAGGCGACAATATCTCATCTCTTGCTAAAGGTGAAAATATCTCATCTCTGGCTAAAGGCAAAAATACCACATCTCTGGCTAAAGGCGACAATAGATCTGGCTAAAGGCGACAATATCTCATCTCTTCGGAAATGAGGCAATATCTCATCTCTGCCTAAAGGCGACAATACCTCATCTCTCGCTAAAGGCGACAATATCTCATCTCTGGCTAAAGGCGACAATACCTCATCTCTCGCTAAAGGCGACAATATCTCATCTCTGGCTAAAGGCGACAATATCTCATCTCTGGCTATAGGCGACAATATCTCATCTCTGCCTAAGGGCGACAATACCTCATCTATGGTTAAAGGCGACAATATCTCATCTCTGGCTAAAGGTGAAAATATCTCATCTCTGGCTAACTGCGACAATATCTCATCTCTGGCTAAAGGCGACAATATCTCATCTCTGGCTAAAGGCGACAATACCTCATCTCTGGCTAAATGCGACAGTATCTCTGGCTAAAGGCGACAATATCTCGTCTCTGGCTAAAGGCGACAATATCTAATCTTAGGTTAAATGCGATAATATCTCATCTCTGGCTAAAGGCGACAATATCTCATCTCTGCCTAAAGGCGACAATATCTCATCTCTGGCTGAAGGCGACAATATCTCATCTCTGGTTAAAGGCGACAATATCTCATCTCTGGTTAAAGGCGACAATATCTCATCTCTGGCTAAAGGCGACAATATCTCTGGCTAAAGGCGACAATATCTCTGGCTAAAGGCAACAATATCTCTGGCTAAAGGCAACAATAGATCTGGCTAAAGGCGACAATAGATCTGGCTAAAGGCGACAATATCTCATCTCTTCCGAAATGAGGCAATATCTCATCTCTGGCTAAAGGCGACAATATCTCTGGCTAAAGGCAACAATATCTCTGGCTAAAGGCAACAATATCTCTGGCTAAAGGCGACAATAGATCTGGCTAAAGGCGACAATATCTCATCTCTTCCGAAATGAGGCAATATCTCATCTCTGGCTAAAGGCGTCAATATCTCATATCTGTCCAAAGGCGACAATATCTCATCTCTTGCTAAAGGTGAAAATATCTCATCACTGGCTAAAGGCAACAATACCACATCTCTGGCTAAAGGCGACAATGTCTCATCTCTGGCTAAAGGCGACAATATCTCATCTCTGCCTAAAGGCGTCAATATCTCATCTCTGCCTAAAGGCGACAATATCTCTGGCTAAAGGCGACAATATCTATGGCTATAGGAGACAATATCTCTGGCTAAAGGCAACAATATCTCTGGCTAAAGGCGACAATAGATCTGGCTAAAGGCGACAATATCTCATCTCTTCGGAAATGAGGCAATATCTCATCTCTGGCTAAAGGTGACAATATCTCATCTCTGGCTAAAGGCGACAATATCTCATCTCTGCCTAAAGGCGACAATACCTCATCTCTGGTTAAAGGCGACAATATCTCATCTCTGGCTAAAGGCGACAATATCTCATCTCTGGCTAAAGGCGACAATATCTCATCTCTGGCTAAAGGCGACAATATCTCATCTCTGCCTAAAGGTGACAATATCTCATAACTGGCTAAAGGCGACAATATCTCATCTCTGCCTAAAGGCGACAATACCTCATCTCTCGCTAAAGGCGACAATATCTCATCTCTGGCTAAAGGCGACAATATCTCATCTCTGGCTATAGGCGACAATATCTCATCTCTGGCTAAAGGCGACAATATCTCATCTCTGCCTAAAGGCGACAATACCTCATCTCTCGCTAAAGGCGACAATATCTCATCTCTGGCTAAAGGCGACAATATCTCATCTCTGGCTATAGGCGACAAAATCTCATCTCTGGCTAAAGGCGACAATATCTCATCTCTGGCTAAAGGCGACAATACCTCATCTCTGGCTAAATGCGACAGTATCTCTGGCTAAAGGCGACAATATCTCGTCTCTGGCTAAAGGCGACAATATCTAATCTTAGGTTAAATGCGATAATATCTCATCTCTGGCTAAAGGCGACAATATCTCATCTCTGCCTAAAGGCGACAATATCTCATCTCTGGCTAAAGGCGACAATATCTCATCTCTGGTTAAAGGCGACAATATCTCATCTCTGGTTAAAGGCGACAATATCTCATCTCTGGCTAAAGGCGACAATATCTCTGGCTAAAGGCGTCAATATCTCTTGCTAAAGGCAACAATATCTCTGGCTAAAGGCAACAATAGATCTGGCTAAAGGCGACAATAGATCTGGCTAAAGGCGGCAATATCTCATCTCTTCCGAAATGAGGCAATATCTCATCTCTGGCTAAAGGCGACAATATCTCTGGCTAAAGGCAACAATATCTCTGGCTAAAGGCAACAATATCTCTGGCTAAAGGCGACAATAGATCTGGCTAAAGGCGACAATATCTCATCTCTTCCGAAATGAGGCAATATCTCATCTCTGGCTAAAGGCGTCAATATCTCATATCTGTCCAAAGGCGACAATATCTCATCTCTTGCTAAAGGTGAAAATATCTCATCTCTGGCTAAAGGCAACAATACCACATCTCTGGCTAAAGGCGACAATGTCTCATCTCTGGCTAAAGGCGACAATATCTCATCTCTGCCTAAAGGCGACAATATCTCATCTCTGCCTAAAGGCGACAATATCTCTTGCTAAAGGCGACAATATCTTTGGCTATAGGAGACAATATCTCTGGCTAAAGGCAACAATATCTCTGGCTAAAGGCGACAATAGATCTGGCTAAAGGCGACAATATCTCATCTCTTCGGAAATGAGGCAATATCTCATCTCTGGCTAAAGGTGACAGTATCTCATAACTGGCTAAAGGCGACAATATCTCATCTCTGCCTAAAGGCGACAATACCTCATCTCTCGCTAAAGGCGACAATATCTCATCTCTGGCTAAAGGCGACAATATCTCATCTCTGGCTATAGGCGACAATATCTCATCTCTGGCTATAGGCGACAATATCGCATCTCTGGCTAAAGGCGACAATATCTCATCTCTGGCTAAAGGCGACAATATCTCATCTCTGGCTAAAGGCGACAATATCTCATCTCTGGCTATAGGCGACAATATCTCATCTATGCCTAAGGGCGACAATACCTCATCTATGGTTAAAGGCGACAATATCTCATCTCTGGCTAAAGGTGAAAATATCTCATCTCTGGCTAACTGCGACAATATCTCATCTCTGGCTAAAGGCGACAATATCTCATCTCTGGCTAAAGGCGACAATACCTCATCTCTGGCTAAATGCGACAGTATCTCTGGCTAAAGGCGACAATATCTCGTCTCTGGCTAAAGGCGACAATATCTAATCTTAGGTTAAATGCGATAATATCTCATCTCTGGCTAAAGGCGACAATATCTCATCTCTGCCTAAAGGCGACAATATCTCATCTCTGGCTAAAGGCGACAATATCTCATCTCTGGTTAAAGGCGACAATATCTCATCTCTGGTTAAAGGCGACAATATCTCATCTCTGGCTAAAGGCGACAATATCTCTGGCTAAAGGCGACAATATCTCTTGCTAAAGGCAACAATATCTCTGGCTAAAGTCAACAATAGATCTGGCTAAAGGCGACAAAAGATCTGGCTAAAGGCGACAATATCTCATCTCTTCCGAAATGAGGCAATATCTCATCTCTGGCTAAAGGCGACAATATCTCTGGCTAAAGGCGACAATATCTCTGGCTAAAGGCAACAATATCTCTGGCTAAAGGCGACAATAGATCTGGCTAAAGGCGACAATATCTCATCTCTTTCGAAATGAGGCAATATCTCATCTCTGGCTAAAGGCGACAATATCTCATATCTGTCCAAAGGCGACAATATCTCATCTCTTGCTAAAGGTGAAAATATCTCATCTCTGGCTAAAGGCAAAAATACCACATCTCTGGCTAAAGGCGACAATAGATCTGGCTAAAGGCGACAATATCTCATCTCTTCGGAAATGAGGCAATATCTCATCTCTGCCTAAAGGCGACAATACCTCATCTCTCGCTAAAGGCGACAATATCTCATCTCTGGCTAAAGGCGACAATACCTCATCTCTCGCTAAAGGCGACAATATCTCATCTCTGGCTAAAGGCGACAATATCTCATCTCTGGCTATAGGCGACAATATCTCATCTCTGCCTAAGGGCGACAATACCTCATCTATGGTTAAAGGCGACAATATCTCATCTCTGGCTAAAGGTGAAAATATCTCATCTCTGGCTAACTGCGACAATATCTCATCTCTGGCTAAAGGCGACAATATCTCATCTCTGGCTAAAGGCGACAATACCTCATCTCTGGCTAAATGCGACAGTATCTCTGGCTAAAGGCGACAATATCTCGTCTCTGGCTAAAGGCGACAATATCTAATCTTAGGTTAAATGCGATAATATCTCATCTCTGGCTAAAGGCGACAATATCTCATCTCTGCCTAAAGGCGACAATATCTCATCTCTGGCTGAAGGCGACAATATCTCATCTCTGGTTAAAGGCGACAATATCTCATCTCTGGTTAAAGGCGACAATATCTCATCTCTGGCTAAAGGCGACAATATCTCTGGCTAAAGGCGACAATATCTCTGGCTAAAGGCAACAATATCTCTGGCTAAAGGCAACAATAGATCTGGCTAAAGGCGACAATAGATCTGGCTAAAGGCGACAATATCTCATCTCTTCCGAAATGAGGCAATATCTCATCTCTGGCTAAAGGCGACAATATCTCTGGCTAAAGGCAACAATATCTCTGGCTAAAGGCAACAATATCTCTGGCTAAAGGCGACAATAGATCTGGCTAAAGGCGACAATATCTCATCTCTTCCGAAATGAGGCAATATCTCATCTCTGGCTAAAGGCGTCAATATCTCATATCTGTCCAAAGGCGACAATATCTCATCTCTTGCTAAAGGTGAAAATATCTCATCACTGGCTAAAGGCAACAATACCACATCTCTGGCTAAAGGCGACAATGTCTCATCTCTGGCTAAAGGCGACAATATCTCATCTCTGCCTAAAGGCGTCAATATCTCATCTCTGCCTAAAGGCGACAATATCTCTGGCTAAAGGCGACAATATCTATGGCTATAGGAGACAATATCTCTGGCTAAAGGCAACAATATCTCTGGCTAAAGGCGACAATAGATCTGGCTAAAGGCGACAATATCTCATCTCTTCGGAAATGAGGCAATATCTCATCTCTGGCTAAAGGTGACAATATCTCATCTCTGGCTAAAGGCGACAATATCTCATCTCTGCCTAAAGGCGACAATACCTCATCTCTGGTTAAAGGCGACAATATCTCATCTCTGGCTAAAGGCGACAATATCTCATCTCTGGCTAAAGGCGACAATATCTCATCTCTGGCTAAAGGCGACAATATCTCATCTCTGCCTAAAGGTGACAATATCTCATAACTGGCTAAAGGCGACAATATCTCATCTCTGCCTAAAGGCGACAATACCTCATCTCTCGCTAAAGGCGACAATATCTCATCTCTGGCTAAAGGCGACAATATCTCATCTCTGGCTATAGGCGACAATATCTCATCTCTGGCTAAAGGCGACAATATCTCATCTCTGCCTAAAGGCGACAATACCTCATCTCTCGCTAAAGGCGACAATATCTCATCTCTGGCTAAAGGCGACAATATCTCATCTCTGGCTATAGGCGACAAAATCTCATCTCTGGCTAAAGGCGACAATATCTCATCTCTGGCTAAAGGCGACAATACCTCATCTCTGGCTAAATGCGACAGTATCTCTGGCTAAAGGCGACAATATCTCGTCTCTGGCTAAAGGCGACAATATCTAATCTTAGGTTAAATGCGATAATATCTCATCTCTGGCTAAAGGCGACAATATCTCATCTCTGCCTAAAGGCGACAATATCTCATCTCTGGCTAAAGGCGACAATATCTCATCTCTGGTTAAAGGCGACAATATCTCATCTCTGGTTAAAGGCGACAATATCTCATCTCTGGCTAAAGGCGACAATATCTCTGGCTAAAGGCGTCAATATCTCTTGCTAAAGGCAACAATATCTCTGGCTAAAGGCAACAATAGATCTGGCTAAAGGCGACAATAGATCTGGCTAAAGGCGGCAATATCTCATCTCTTCCGAAATGAGGCAATATCTCATCTCTGGCTAAAGGCGACAATATCTCTGGCTAAAGGCAACAATATCTCTGGCTAAAGGCAACAATATCTCTGGCTAAAGGCGACAATAGATCTGGCTAAAGGCGACAATATCTCATCTCTTCCGAAATGAGGCAATATCTCATCTCTGGCTAAAGGCGTCAATATCTCATATCTGTCCAAAGGCGACAATATCTCATCTCTTGCTAAAGGTGAAAATATCTCATCTCTGGCTAAAGGCAACAATACCACATCTCTGGCTAAAGGCGACAATGTCTCATCTCTGGCTAAAGGCGACAATATCTCATCTCTGCCTAAAGGCGACAATATCTCATCTCTGCCTAAAGGCGACAATATCTCTTGCTAAAGGCGACAATATCTTTGGCTATAGGAGACAATATCTCTGGCTAAAGGCAACAATATCTCTGGCTAAAGGCGACAATAGATCTGGCTAAAGGCGACAATATCTCATCTCTTCGGAAATGAGGCAATATCTCATCTCTGGCTAAAGGTGACAGTATCTCATAACTGGCTAAAGGCGACAATATCTCATCTCTGCCTAAAGGCGACAATACCTCATCTCTCGCTAAAGGCGACAATATCTCATCTCTTCCGAAATGAGGCAATATCTCATCTCTGGCTAAAGGCGTCAATATCTCATATCTGTCCAAAGGCGACAATAACTCATCTCTTGCTAAAGGTGAAAATATCTCATCACTGGCTAAAGGCAACAATACCACATCTCTGGATAAAGGCGACAATGTCTCATCTCTGGCTAAAGGCGACAATATCTCATCTCTGCCTAAAGGCGACAATATCTCATCTCTGCCTAAAGGCGACAATATCTCTGGCTAAAGGCGACAATATCTCTGCCTAAAGGCGACAATATCTCATCTCTGGCTAAAGGCGACAATATCTCTGGCTAAAGGCGACAATATCTCTGGCTAAAGGCAACAATATCTCTGGCTAAAGGCAACAATAGATCTGGCTAAAAGCGACAATAGATCTGGCTAAAGGCGACAATATCTCATCTCTTCCGAAATGAGGCAATATCTCATCTCTGGCTAAAGGCGACAATATCTCTGGCTAAAGGCAACAATATCTCTGGCTAAAGGCAACAATATCTCTGGCTAAAGGCGACAATAGATCTGGCTAAAGGCGACAATATCTCATCTCTTCCGAAATGAGGCAATATCTCATCTCTGGCTAAAGGCGTCAATATCTCATATCTGTCCAAAGGCGACAATATCTCATCTCTTGCTAAAGGTGAAAATATCTCATCACTGGCTAAAGGCAACAATACCACATCTCTGGATAAAGGCGACAATGTCTCATCTCTGGCTAAAGGCGACAATATCTCATCTCTGCCTAAAGGCGACAATATCTCATCTCTGCCTAAAGGCGACAATATCTCTGGCTAAAGGCGACAATATCTTTGGCTATAGGAGACAATATCTCTGGCTAAAGGCAACAATATCTCTGGCTAAAGGCGACAATAGATCTGGCTAAAGGCGACAATATCTCATCTCTTCGGAAATGAGGCAATATCTCATCTCTGGCTAAAGGTGACAATATCTCATCTCTGGCTAAAGGCGACAATATCTCATCTCTGCCTAAAGGCGACAATACCTCATCTCTGGTTAAAGGCGACAATATCTCATCTCTGGCTAAAGGCGACAATATCTCATCTCTGGCTATAGGCGACAATATCTCATCTCTGCCTAAGGGCGTCAATATCTCATCTGTGCCTAAAGGCGACAATATCTCATCTCTGGCTAAAGGCGACAATATCTCATCTCTGGCAAAAGGCAACAATTCCTCATTACTGGATAAACGCGACAATATCTCATCTCTGGCTAAATGCGACAATATCTCATCTCTGCCTAATGGCGACAATACCTCATCTCTGGCTAAAACGACAATATCTCATCTCTGGCTAAAGGCGACAATATCTCATCTCTGGCTAAAGGCGACAATATCTCATCTCTGGCTAAAGGCGACAATATCTCATCTCTGCCTAAAGGTGACAATATCTCTGGCTAAAGGCGACAATATCTCTGGCTAAAGGCGACAATATCTTTGGCTAAAGGCGACAATATCTCGTCTCTGGCTAAAGGCGACAATATCTCATCTCTGGCTAAAACGACAATATCTCATCTCTGGCTAAAGGCGACAATATCTCATCTCTGGCTAAAGGCGACAATATCTCATCTCTGGCTAAAGGCGACAATATCTCATCTCTGCCTAAAGGCGACAATATCTCATCTCTGCCTAAAGGCGACAATATCTCATCTCTGGCTAAAGGCGACAATATCTCTGGCTAAAGGCGACAATATCTCTGGCTAAAGGCAACAATATCTCTGGCTAAAGGCGACAATAGATCTGGCTAAAGGCGACAATAGATCTGGCTAAAGGCGACAATATCTCATCTCTTCCGAAATGAGGCAATATCTCATCTCTCGCTAAAGGCGACAATATCTCTGGCTAAAGGCGTCAATATCTCTGGCTAAAGGCAACTATATCTCAGGCTAAAGGCGACAATAGATCTGGCTAAATGCGACAATATCTCATCTCTTCCGAAATGAGGCAATATCTCATCTCTGGCTAAAGGCGACAATATCTCATATCTGTCCAAAGGCGACAATATTTCATCTCTTGCTAAAGGTGAAAATATCTAATCTCTGGCTAAAGGCAACAATACCACATCTCTGGCTAAAGGCGACAATGTCTCATATCTGGCCAAAGGCGACAATATCTCATCTCTTGCTAAAGGTGAAAATATCTCATCTCTGCCTAAAGGCGACAATATCTCATCTCTGGCTAAAGGCGACAATATCTCTGGTTAAAGGCGGCTGTATCTCTGGCTAAAGGCAACAATATCTCTGCCTAAAGGCGACAATATCTCTGGCTAAAGACGAAAATATCTCATCTCTGGGTAATGGCGACAATATCTCATCTCTGCCTGAAGGCGACAATACCTCATCTCTGGCTAAATGAGGCAAAATCTCTGGCTAAAGGCGACAATATCTCTGGCTAGAGGCGACAATATCTCATCTCTGGCTAATGGCGACAATATCTCATCTCTGGCTAAAGGCGGAAATATCTCATTTCTGGCTAAAGGCGACAATATCTCATCTCTGGCTAAAGGCGACAATATCTCATCTCTGCCTAAAGGCGACAATACCTCATTACTGCCTAAAGGCGATAATATCTCATCTCTGGCTAAAGGCGACAATATCTCATCTCTGGGTAAGGCGACAATACCTCATATCTGGTAATAGGCGACAATATCTCATCTCTGGCTAAAGGCGAAAATATATCATCTCTGGCTAACTGCGACAATATCTCATCTCTGGCTAAAGGCGACACTATCTCATCTCTGGCTAAAGGCGACAATATCTCATCTCTGCCTAAAGGCGACAACACCTCATCTCTGGCTAAAGGCGACAATATCTCATCTCTGGCTAAAGGCGACAATATCTCATCTCTGGCTATAGGCGACAATATCTCATCTCTGCCTAAGGGCGACAATAACTCATCTCTGGCTAAAGGCGACAATACCTAATAACTGGCTAAAAGCGACAATATCTCATCTCTGGCTAAGGGCGACAATATCTCTTGCTAAAGGCGATAATATCTCTGGCTAAAGGCAACAATATCTCTGGATAAAGGCGACAATATCTCTGGCTAAAGGCAACAATATCTCATCTCTGTCTAAAGGCAACAATATCGTCTCTGGCTAAAGGCGACAATACCTCATCCCTGGCTAAAGGCGAGAATATCTCATCTCTGGCTAAAGGCAACAATATCTCATCTCTGGCTATAGGCGACAATAACTCATCTCTGCCTAAAGGCGTCAATATCTCATGTCTCCCTAAAGGCGACAATATCTCATCTCTGGCTAAAGGTGACAATATCTCTGGCTAAAGGCAACAATATCTCTGGATAAAGGCGACAATATCTCTGGATAAAGGCGACAATATCTCATCTCTGGCTAAAGGCGACAATATCTCATCTCTGCCTAAAGGCGACAATATCTCATCTCTGCCTAAAGGCGACAATACCTCATTACTGGCTAAAGGCGACAATATCTCATCTCTGGCTAAAGGCGACAATATCTCATCTCTGGCTATAGGCGACAATATCTCATCTCTGCCTAAGGGCGACAATAACTCATCTCTGGCTAAAGGCGACAATACCTAATAACTGGCTAAAAGCGACAATATCTCATCTCTGGCTAAGGGCGACAATATCTCTTGCTAAAGGCGATAATATCTCTGGCTAAAGGCAACAATATCTCTGGATAAAGGCGACAATATCTCTGGCTAAAGGCAACAATATCTCATCTCTGTCTAAAGGCAACAATATCGTCTCTGGCTAAAGGCGACAATACCTCATCCCTGGCTAAAGGCGAGAATATCTCATCTCTGGCTAAAGGCAACAATATCTCATCTCTGGCTATAGGCGACAATAACTCATCTCTGCCTAAAGGCGTCAATATCTCATGTCTCCCTAAAGGCGACAATATCTCATCTCTGGCTAAAGGTGACAATATCTCTGGCTAAAGGCAACAATATCTCTGGATAAAGGCGACAATATCTCTGGATAAAGGCGACAATATCTCATCTCTGGCTAAAGGCGACAATATCTCATCTCTGCCTAAAGGCGACAATATCTCATCTCTGCCTAAAGGCGACAATACCTCATTACTGGCTAAAGGCGACAATATCTCATCTCTGGCTAAAGGCGACAATATCTCTGGCTAAAGGCTGCAGTATCTCTGGCTAAAGGCAACAATATCTCTGGCTAAATGTGACAATATCTCTGGATAAAGGCGACAATATCTCATCTCAGGCTAATGGCGACAATATCTCATCTCTGCCTAAAGGCGACAATATCTCTGGCTAAAGGCGACAATATCTCTTGCTAAAGGCGACAATGTCTCTGGCTAAATGAGACAAAATCTCTGGTTAAAGGCGACAATATCTCTGGCTAAAGGCGACAATATCTCATCTCTGCCAAAAGGCGACAATATCTCTGGCTAAAGGCGACAATATCTCTTGCTAAAGGCGACAATGTCTCTGGCTAAAGGCGGCAATATCTCTGGCTAAAGTCGGCAAAACCTCATCTCTGCCTAAAGTAGACAATACCTCATCTCTGACTAAAGGCAACAGTATCTCATCTCTGGCTAAAGGCGACAACATCTCATCTCTGGCTTAAGGCGACAATATCTCATCTCTGCCTAAAGGCGACAATACCTCATCTATGGTTAAAGGCGACAATATCTCGTCTCTGGCTAAAGGTGAAAATATCTCATCTCTGGCTAACTGCGACAATATCTCATCTCTGGCTAAAGGCGACAATATCTCATCTCTGGCTAAAGGCGACAATATCGTCTCTGGCTAAAGGCGACAATACCTCATCTCTGGCTAAAGGCGACTATACCACATCTCTGACTAAAGGCGACAATATCTCATCTCTGGCTAAAGGCGACAATATCTCATCTCTGCCTAAAGGGCGACAATATCTCACCTCTGCTTAAAGGCGACAATATCTCATCTCTGGCTAAAGGCAAGAATTCCTCATTACTGGCAAAAGGCGACAATATCTCATCTCTAGCTAAAGGCGACAGTATCTCATCTCTGGCTAATGGCGACAATATCTCTTGGCTAAAGGCAACAATATCTCTGGCTAAGGGCGACAATATCTCATCTCTGGCTAAAGGCGGCAATATCGTCTCTGGCTAAAGGCAACAATATCTCATCTCTGGCTAAAGGCGACAATATATCATCTCTGGCTATAGGCGACAATATCTCATCTCTGCCTAAAGGCGACAATATCTCATCTCTGCCTAAAGGCGACAATACCTCATCTCTGGCTAAATGCGAGAATATCTCATCTCTGGCTAAAGGCAACAATATCTCATCTCTGGCTATAGGCGACAATAACTCATCTCTGCCTAAAGGCGTCAATATCTCTGGTTAAAGGCGGCAGTATCTCTGGCTAAAGGCAACAATATCTCTGACTAAAGGCGACAATATCTCTGGCTAAAGACGAAAATATCTCATCTCTGGCTAAAGGCGACAATATCTCATATCTGCCTAAAGGCGACAATACCTCATCTCTGGCTAAATGAGGCAAAATCTCTGGCTAAAGGCGACAATGTCTCTGGCTAAAGGCGACAATATCTCATCTCTGGCTAATGGCGACAATATCTCATCTCTGGCTAAAGGCGACAATACCTCATCTCTGGCTAATGGCGACAATATCTCATCTCTGGCTTAAGGCGACAATATCTCATCTCTGGCTATAGGCGACAATATCTCATCTCAGATTAAATGCGACAATATCTCATCTCTGCCTAAAGGCGACAATATCTCATCTCTGCCTAAAGGCGAAAATATCTCATCTCTGGCTAAAGGCGACAATATCTCATCTCTGCCTAAAGGCGACAATATCTCATCTCTGGTTAAAGGCGACAATATCTCATCTCTGCCTAAATGCGACAATATCTCTGGCTAAAGGCGGCAATATCTCTGGCTAAAGGCAACAATATCTCTGGCTAAATGCAACAATATCTCTGGCTAAAGGGGACAATAGATCTGGCTAAATGCGACAATATCTCATCTCTTCCGAAATGAGGCAATATCTCATCTCTGGCTAAAGGCGACAATATCTCATATCTATCCAAAGGCGGCAATATCTCATCTCTTGCTAAAGGTGAAAATATCTCATCTCTGGCTAAATGCAACAATACCACATCTCTGGCTAAAGGCGGCAATGTCTCATCTCTGTCTAAAGGCGACAATATCTCATCTCTGGCTAAAGGCGACAATATCTCATCTCTGCCTAAAGGCGACAATATCTCATCTCTGGTTAAAGGCGACAATATCTCATCTCTGGCTAAAGGCGACAATATCTCATCTCTGGCTAAAGGCGACAATATCTCTGGCTAAAGGCAACAATATCTCTGGCTAAAGGCGACAATAGATCTGGCTAGAGGCGACAATAGATCTGGCTAAAGGCGACAATATCTCATCTCTTCCGAAATGAGGCAATATCTCATCTCTGGCTAAAGGCGACAATATCTCATCTCTGGCTAAAGGCGACAATATCTCTGGCTGAAGGCGAAAATATCTTTGGCTAAAGGCGACAATATCTCGTCTCTGCCTAAAGGCGACAATATCTCATCTCTGGCTAAAGGCGACAATATCTCATCTCTGGCTAAAGGCGACAATATCTCATCTCTGCCTAAAGGCGACAATATCTCATCTCTGGTTAAAGGCGACAATATCTCATCTCTGGCTAAAGGCGACAATATCTCTGGCTAAAGGCGACACTATCTCTGGCTAAAGGCAACAATATCTCTGGCTAAAGGCGACAATAGATCTGGCTAGAGGCGACAATAGATCTGGCTAAAGGCGACAATATCTCATCTCTTCCGAAATGAGGCAATATCTCATCTCTGGCTAAAGGCGACAATATCTCTGGCTAAAGGCGACAATATCTCTGGCTAAAGGCAACAATATCTCTGGCTAAAGGCGACAATAGATCTGGCTAGAGGCGACAATAGATCTGGCTAAAGGCGACAATATCTCATCTCTTCCGAAATGAGGCAATATCTCATCTCTGGCTAAAGGCGACAATATCTCTCGCTAAATGCGACAATATCTCTGGCTAAAGGCAACAATATCTCTGGCTAAAGGCAACAATATCTCTGGCTAAAGGCGACAATAGATCTGGCTAAATGCAACAATATCTCATCTCTTCCGAAATGAGGCAATATCTCATCTCTGGCTAAAGGCGACAATATCTCATATCTGTCCAAAGGCGACAATATCTCATCTCTTGCTAAAGGTGAAAATATCTCATCTCTCGGTAAAGGCAACAATACCACATCTCTGGCTAAAGGCGACAATGTGTCATCTCTGGCTAAAGATGACAATATCTCATCTCTGGCTAAAGGCGACAATATCTCATCTCTGGCTAAAGGCGACAATATCTCTGGTTAAAGGCGGCAGTATCTCTGGCTAAAGGCAACAATATCTCTGGCTAAAGGCGACAATATCTCTGGCTAAAAACGAAAATATCTCATCTCTGGCTAAAGGCGACAATATCTCATCTCTGCCTAAAGGCGACAATACCTCATCTCTGGCTAAATGAGGCAAAATCTCTGGCTAAAGGCGACAATATCTCTGGCTAAAGGCGACAATATCTCATCTCTGGCTAATGGCGACAATATCTCATCTCTGGCTAAAGGCGACAATATCTCATTTCTGGCTAAAGGCGACAATATCTCATCTCTGGCTAAAGGCGACAATATCTCTGGCAAAAGGCGACAATATCTTTGGCTAAAGGCGACAATATCTCGTCTCTGGCTAAAGGCGACAATATCTCATCTCAGGTTAAATGCGAAAATATCTCATCTCTGGCTAAAGGCGACAATATCTCATCTCTGCCTAAAGGCGACAATATCTCATCTCTGGCTAAAGGCGACAATATCTCATCTCTGGTTAAAGGCGACAATATCTCATCTCTTCCGAAATGAGGCAATATCTCATCTCTGGCTAAAGGCGACAATATCTCATATCTGGCAAATGGCGACAATATCTCATCTCTGGCTAAAGGTGACAATATCTCATCTCTGAGTAAAGGCAACAATATATCATCTCTGCCTAAAGGCAACAATATGTCATCTCTGCCTAAAGTCGACAATATCTCATCTCTGCCTAAAGGCGACAATATCTCATCTCTGGCTAAAGGCGACAATATCTCATCTCTGGCTAAAGGCAACAATATCTCTGGCGAAATGAGGCAATACCTCATCTCTGGCTAAAGGCGACAATATCTCATCTCTGGCTAAATGAGGCAAAATCTCTGGCTAAAGGCGACAATATCTCTGGCTAAAGGCGACAATATCTCATCTCTGGCTAATGGCGACAATATCTCATCTCTGGCTAAAGGCGACAATATCTCATTTCTGGCTAAAGGCGACAATATCTCATCTCTGGCTAAAGGCGACAATATCTCTGGCTAAAGGCGACAATATCTTTGGCTAAAGGCGACAATATCTCGTCTCTGGCTAAAGGCGACAATATCTCATCTCTGGCTTAAGGCGACAGTATCTCATCTCTGGCTAAAGGCGACAATATCTCATCTCAGGTTAAATGCGACAATATCTCATCTCTGGTTAAAGGTGACAATATCTCATCTCTGGCTAAAGGCGACAATATCTCTGGCTAAAGGTGACAATATCTCTGGCTAAAGGCAACAATATCTGTGGCTAAAGGCAACAATATCTCTGGCTAAAGGCGACAATTGATCTGGCTAAAGGCGACAATATATCATCTCTTCCGAAATGAGGCAATATCTCATCTCTGGCTAATGGCGACAATATCTCATATCTGGCAAATGGCGACAATATCTCATCTCTGGCTAAAGGTGACAATATCTCATCTCTGACTAAAGGCAACAATATGTCATCTCTGCCTAAAGGCAACAACATGTCATCTCTGCCTAAAGTCGACAATATCTCATCTCTGCCTAAAGGCGACAATATCTCATCTCTGCCTAAAGTCGACAATATCTCTGGCTAAATGCGACAATATCTCATCTCTGGCTAAAGGCAACAATATCTCTGGCGAAATGAGGCAATATCTCATCTCTGGCTAAAGGCGACAATATCTCATCTCTGGCTAAAGGTGACAATATCTCATCTCTGGCTAAAGGCGACAATATCTTTGGCTAAAGGAGACAATATCTCTGGCTAAAGGCGACAATATCTCATCTCTGGCTAATGGCGACAATATCTCATCTCTGGCTAAAGGCGACAATATCTCATCTCTGGCTGAAGGCTACAATATCTCTGGCTAAAAGCGACAATGTCTCATCTCTTGCGAAATGAGGCAATATCTCATCTCTGGCTAAAGGCGACAATATCTCTGGCTAAAGGCGACAATATCTCTGGCTAAAGGCAACAATATCTCTGGCTAAAGGTGACAATATCTCATCTCTGGCTAATGGCGACAATATCTCATCTCTGTCCAAAGGCGACAATATGTCATCTCTGGCTGAAGGCTACAATATCTCTAGCTTAAAGCCACAATGTCTCATCTGTTGCGAAATGAGGCAATATCTCATCTCTGGCTAAATGCGATAATATCTCTGGCTAAAGGCGACAATTTCTCTGGCTAAAGGCAACAATATCTCTGGCTAAAGGCGACAATTGATCTGGCTAAAGGCGACAATATGTCATCTCTTCCGAAATGAGGCAATATCTCATCTCTGTCTAAAGGCGACAATATCTCATATCTGGCCAAAGGCGAAAATATCTCATCTCTGGCTAAAGGCGACAATATCTAATCTCTGCCTAAAGGCGACAATATGTCATCTCTGCCTAAAGGCGACAATATCTCATCTCTGGCTAAAGGCGACAATATCTCATCTCTGGCTAAATGCGACAATATCTCATCTCTGGCTAAAGGCGACAATATCTCATCACTGGCTAAAGGCGACAATATCTCATCTCTGGCTAAATGCGACAATATCTCATCTCTGGTTAAAGGTGACAATATCTCATCTCTGGCTAAAGGCGACAATATCTCTGGCTAAAGGTGACAATATCTCTGGCTAAAGGCAACAATATCTGTGGCTAAAGGCAACAATATCTCTGGCTAAAGGCGACAATATCTCATCTCTGGCTAATGGCGACAATATCTCATCTCTGGCAAAAGGCGACAATATCTCATCTCTGGCTGAAGGCTACAATATCTCTGGCTAAAAGCGACAATGTCTCATCTCTTGCGAAATGAGGCAATATCTCATCTCTGGCTAAAGGCGACAATATCTCTGGCTAAAGGCGACAATATCTCTGGCTAAAGGCAACAATATCTCTGGCTAAAGGTGACAATATCTCATCTCTGGCTAATGGCGACAATATCTCATCTCTGTCCAAAGGCGACAATATGTCATCTCTGGCTGAAGGCTACAATATCTCTAGCTTAAAGCCACAATGTCTCATCTGTTGCGAAATGAGGCAATATCTCATCTCTGGCTAAATGCGATAATATCTCTGGCTAAAGGCGACAATTTCTCTGGCTAAAGGCAACAATATCTCTGGCTAAAGGCGACAATTGATCTGGCTAAAGGCGACAATATGTCATCTCTTCCGAAATGAGGCAATATCTCATCTCTGTCTAAAGTCGACAATATCTCATATCTGGCCAAAGGCGAAAATATCTCATCTCTGGCTAAAGGCGACAATATCTAATCTCTGCCTAAAGGCGACAATATGTCATCTCTGCCTAAAGGCGACAATATCTCATCTCTGGCTAAAGGCGACAATATCTCATCTCTGCCTAAAGGCGACAATATCTCATCTCTGACTAAAGGCGACAATATCTCATCTCTGGCTAAATGCGACAATATCTCATCTCTGGTTAAAGGTGACAATATCTCATCTCTGGCTAAAGGCGACAATATCTCTGGCTAAAGGTGACAATATCTCTGGCTAAAGGCAACAATATTTGTGGCTAAAGGCAACAATATCTCTGGCTAAAGGCGACAATTGATCTGGCTAAAGGCGACAATATATCATCTCTTCAGAAATGAGGCAATATCTCATCTCTGGCTAAAGGCGACAATATCTCATATCTGGCAAATGGCGACAATATCTCATCTCTGGCTAAAGGTGACAATATCTGATCTCTGACTAAAGGCAACAATATGTCATCTCTGCCTAAAGGCAACAACATGTCATCTCTGCCTAAAGTCGACAATATCTCATCTCTGCCTAAAGGCGACAATATCTCATCTCTGCCTAAAGGCGACAATATCTCTGGCTAAATGCGACAATATCTCATCTCTGGCTAAAGGCAACAATATCTCTGGCGAAATGAGGCAATATCTCATCTCTGGCTAAAGGCGACAATATCTCATCTCTGGCTAAAGGTGACAATATCTCATCTCTGGCTAAAGGCGACAATATCTTTGGCTAAAGGAGACAATATCTCTGGCTAAAGGCGACAATATCTCATCTCTGGCTAATGGCGACAATATCTCATCTCTGGCTAAAGGCGACAATATCTCATCTCTGGCTGAAGGCTACAATATCTCTGGCTAAAAGCGACAATGTCTCATCTCTTGCGAAATGAGGCAATATCTCATCTCTGGCTAAAGGCGACAATATCTCTGGCTAAAGGCGACAATATCTCTGGCTAAAGGCAACAATATCTCTGGCTAAAGGTGACAATATCTCATCTCTGGCTAATGGCGACAATATCTCATCTCTGTCCAAAGGCGACAATATGTCATCTCTGGCTGAAGGCTACAATATCTCTAGCTTAAAGCCACAATGTCTCATCTGTTGCGAAATGAGGCAATATCTCATCTCTGGCTAAATGCGATAATATCTCTGGCTAAAGGCGACAATTTCTCTGGCTAAAGGCAACAATATCTCTGGCTAAAGGCGACAATTGATCTGGCTAAAGGCGACAATATGTCATCTCTTCCGAAATGAGGCAATATCTCATCTCTGTCTAAAGGCGACAATATCTCATCTCTGGCTAAATGAGGCAAAATCTCTGGCTAAAGGCGACAATATCTCTGGCTAAAGGTGACAATATCTCATCTCTGGCTAATGGCGACAATATCTCATCTCTGGCTAAAGGCGACAATATTTCATTTCTGGCTAAAGGCGACAATATCTCATCTCTGGCTAAAGGCGACAATATCTCTGGCTAAAGGCGACAATATCTCTGGCTAAAGGCAACAATATCTCTGGCTAAAGGCGACAATATCTCATCTCTGGCTAATGGCGACAATATCTCATCTCTGGCCAAAGGCGACAATATCTCATCTCTGGCTGAAGGCTACAATATCTCTGGCTAAAAGCCACAATGTCTCATCTGTTGCGAAATTTGGCAATATCTCATCTCTGGCTAAATGCGATAATATCTCTGGCTAAAGGCGACAATTTCTCTTGCTAAAGGCAACAATATCTCTGGCTAAAGGCGACAATTGATCTGGCTAAAGGTTACAATATATCATCTCTTCCGAAATGAGGCAATATCTCATCTCTGTCTAAAGGCGACAATATCTCATATCTGGCCAAAGGCGAAAATATCTCATCTCTGGCTAAAGGCGACAATATCTAATCTCTGCCTAAAGGCGACAATATGTCATCTCTGCCTAAAGGCGACAATATCTCATCTCTGGCTAAAGGCGACAATATCTCATCTCTGGCTAATGGCGACAATATCTCATCTCTGCTTAAAGGCGACAATACCTCATCTCTGGCTAAATGAGGCAAAATCTCTGGCTAAAGGCGACAATATCTCTGGCTAAAGGCGACAATATCTCATCTCTGTCTAATGGCGACAATATCTCATCTCTGCCAAAAGGCGACAATATCTCTGGCTAAAGGCGACAATATCTCTTGCTAAAGGCGACAATGTCTCTGGCTAAAGGCGACAATATCTCTTCTCTGGCTAAAGGCGGCAATATCGTCTCTGGCTAAAGGCAACAATATCTCATCTCTGGCTAAAGGCGACAATATATCATCTCTGGCTATAGGCGACAATATCTCATCTCTGCCTAAAGGCGACAATATCTCATCTCTGCCTAAAGGCGACAATACCTCATCTCTGGCTAAAGGCGACAATACCTCATTACTGGCTAAAGGTGACAATATCTCATCTCTGGCTAAAGGCGATAATATCTCATCTGTGCCTAAAGGCGACAATACCTCATCTCTGGCTAAATGAGGCAAAATCTCTGGCTAAAGGCGACAATATCTCTGGCTAAAGGCGACAATATCTTTGGCTAAAGGCGACAATATCTCGTCTCTGGCTAAAGGCGACAACATCTCATCTCTGGCTAAAGGCGACAATATCTCATCTCTGGCTAAAGGCGACAATATCTCATCTCTGCCTAAAGGCGACAATATCTCATCTCTGGCTAAAGGCGACAATATCTCATCTCTGCCTAAAGGCGACAATATCTCATCTCTGGCTAAAGGCGACAATATCTCTGGCTAAAGGCGACAATATCTCTGGCTAAAGGCAACAATATCTCTGGCTAAAGGCGACAATAGATCTGGCTAAATGCGACAATATCTCATCTCTTCCGAAATGAGGCAATATCTCATCTCTGGATAAAGGCGACAATATCTCATATCTGTCCAAAGGCGACAATATCTCATCTCTTGATAAAGGTGAAAATATCTCATCTCTCGCTAAAGGCAACAATACCACATCTCTGGCTAAAGGCGACAATGTCTCATCTCTGGCTAAAGATGACAATATCTCATCTCTGGCTAAAGGTGACAATATCTCATCTCTGGCTAAAGGCGATAATATCTCATCTCTGCCTAAAGGCGACAATACCTCATCTCTGGCTAAATGAGGCAAAATCTCTGGCTAAAGGCGACAATATCTCTGGCTAAAGGCGACAATATCTCATTTTTGGCTAAAGGCGACAATATCTCATCTCTGGCTAAAGGCGACAATATCTCTGGCTGAAGGCGACAATATCTTTGGCTAAAGGCGACAATATCTCGTCTCTGCCTAAAGGCGACAATATCTCATCTCTGGCTAAAGGCGACAATATCTCATCTCTGCCTAAAGGCGACAATATCTCATCTCTGCCTAAAGGCGACAATATCTCATCTCTGGCTAAAGGCGACAATATCTCTGGCTAAAGGCTACAATATCTTTGGCTAAAGGCGACAATATCTCGTCTCTGCCTAAAGGCGACAATATCTCATCTCTGGCTAAAGGCGACAATATCTCATCTCTGGCTAAAAGCGACAATATCTCATCTCTGCCTAAAGGCGACAATATCTCATCTCTGGCTAAAGGCGACAATATCTCATCTCTGCCTAAAGGCGACAATATCTCATCTCTGGCTAAAGGCGACAATATCTCTGGCTAAAGGCGACAATATCTCTGGCTAAAGGCAACAATATCTCTGGCTAAAGGCGACAATAGATCTGGCTAGAGGCGACAATAGATCTGGCTAAAGGCGACAATATCTCATCTCTTCCGAAATGAGGCAATATCTCATCTCTGGCTAAAGGCGACAATATCTCATATCTGGCAAATGGCGACAATATCTCATCTCTGGCTAAAGGTGACAATATCTCATCTCTGACAAAAGGCAACAATATATCATCTCTGGCTAAAGGCGACAATTTCTCATCTCTGGCTAAAGGCAACAATATCTCTGGCGAAATGAGGCAATATCTCATCTCTGGCTAAAGGCGACAATATCTCATCTCTGGCTAAATGAGGCAAAATCTCTGGCTAAAGGCGACAAGATCTCTGGCTAAAGGCAACAATATCTCATCTCTGGCTAATGGCGACAATATCTCATCTCTGGCTAAAGGCGACAATATCTCATTTCTGGCTAAAGGCGACAATATCTCATCTCTGGCTAAAGGCGACAATATCTCTGGCTAAAGGCGACAATATCTTTGGCTAAAGGCAACAATATCTCGTCTCTGGCTAAAGGCGACAATATCTCATCTCTGGCTTAAGGCGACAGTATATCATCTCTGCCTAAAGTCGACAATATCTCATCTCTGCCTAAAGGCGACAATATCTCATCTCTGGCTAAAGGCGACAATTTCTCATCTCTGGCTAAAGGCAACAATATCTCTGGCGAAATGAGGCAATATCTCATCTCTGGCTAAAGGCGACAATATCTCATCTCTGGCTAAATGAGGCAAAATCTCTGGCTAAAGGCGACAAGATCTCTGGCTAAAGGCAACAATATCTCTGGCTAAAGGCGACAATAGATCTGGCTAAAGGCGACAATATCTCATTTCTTCCGAAATGAGGCAATATCTCATCTCTGGCTAAAGGCGACAATATCTCATCTCTGGCTAAAGGTGACAATATCTCATCTCTGGCTAAAGGCGACAATATCTTTGGCTAAAGGAGACAATATCTCTGGCTAAAGGCGACAATATCTCATCTCTGGCTAATGGCGACAATATCTCATCTCTGGCAAAAGGCGACAATATCTCATCTCTGGCTGAAGGCTACTATATCTCTGGCTAAAAGCGACAATGTCTCATCTCTTGCGAAATGAGGCAATATCTCTTCTCTGGCTAAAGGCGACAATATCTCTGGCTAAAGGCGACAATATCTCTGGCTAAAGGCAACAATATCTCTGGCTAAAGGCGACAATATCTCATCTCTGGCTAATGGCGACAATATCTCATCTCTGGCCAAAGGCGACAATATCTCATCTCTGGCTGAAGGCTACAATATCTCTGGCTAAAAGCCACAATGTCTCATCTGTTGCGAAATGAGGCAATATCTCATCTCTGGCTAAATGCGATAATATCTCTGGCTAAAGGCGACAATTTCTCTGGCTAAAGGCAACAATATCTCTGGCTAAAGGCGACAATTGATCTGGCTAAAGGCGACAATATGTCATCTCTTCCGAAATGAGGCAATATCTCATCTCTGTCTAAAGGCGACAATATCTCATATCTGGCCAAAGGCGAAAATATCTCATCTCTGGCTAAAGGCGACAATATCTAATCTCTGCCTAAAGGCGACAATATGTCATCTCTGCCTAAAGGCGACAATATCTCATCTCTGGCTAAAGGCGACAATACCTCATCTCTGGCTAAATGAGGCAAAATCTCTGGCTAAAGGCGACAATATCTCTGGCTAAAGGCGACAATATCTTTGGCTAAAGGCGACAATATCTCGTCTCTGGCTAAAGGCGACAATATCTCATCTCTGGCTAAAGGCGACAATATCTCATCTCTGGCTAAAGGCGACAATATCTCATCTCTGCCTAAAGGCGACAATATCTCATCTCTGGCTAAAGGCGACAATATCTCATCTCTGCCTAAAGGCGACAATATCTCATCTCTGGTTAAAGGCGACAATATCTCTGGCTAAAGGCGACAATATCTCTGGCTAAAGGCAACAATATCTCTGGCTAAAGGCGACAATAGATCTGGCTAGAGGCGACAATAGATCTGGCTAATGGCGACAATATCTCATCTCTTCCGAAATGAGGCAATATCTCATCTCTGGCTAAAGGCGACAATATCTCTGGCTAAAGGCGACAATATCTCTGGCTAAAGGCAACAATATCTCTGGCTAAAGGCGACAATAGATCTGGCTAAATGCGACAATATCTCATCTCTTCCAAAATGAGGCAATATCTCATCTCTGGCTAAAGGCGACAATATCTCATATCTGTCCAAAGGCGACAATATCTCATCTCTTGCTAAAGGTGAAAATATCTCATCTCTCGCTAAAGGCAACAATACCACATCTCTGGCTAAAGGCGACAATGTCTCATCTCTGGCTAAAGATGACAATATCTCATCTCTGGCTAAAGGCGACAATATCTCATCTCTGGCTAAAGGCGACAATATCTCTGGTTAAAGGCGGCAGTATCTCTGGCTAAAGGCAACAATATCTCAGGCTAAAGGCGACAATATCTCTGGCTAAAGACGAAAATATCTCATCCCTGGCTAAGGCGACAATATCTCATCTCTGCCTAAAGGCGACAATACCTCATCTCTGGCTAAATGAGGCAAAATCTCTGGCTAAAGGCGACAATATCTCTGGCTAAAGGCGACAATATCTCATCTCTGGCTAATGGCGACAATATCTCATCTCTGGCTAAAGGCGACAATATCTCATTTCTGGCTAAAGGCGACAATATCTCATCTCTGGCTAAAGGCGACAATATCTCTGGCTAAAGGCGACAATATCTTTGGCTAAAGGCGACAATATCTCGTCTCTGGCTAAAGGCGACAATATCTCATCTCTGCCTAAAGGCGACAATATCTCATCTCTGCCTAAAGGCGACAATATCTCATCTCTGGCTAAAGGCGACAATATCTCATCTCTGGCTAAATGCGACAATATCTCATCTCTGGTTAATGGCGACAATATCTCATCTCTGGCTAAAGGCGACAATATCTCTGGCTAAAGGTGACAATATCTCTGGCTAAAGGCAACAATATCTCTGGCTAAAGGCAACAATATCTCTGGCTAAAGGCGACAATAGATCTGGCTAGAGGCGACAATATCTCATCTCTTCCGAAATGAGGCGATATCTCATCTCTGGCTAAAGGCGACAATATCTCATCTCTGGCTAAATGCGACAATATCTCATCTCTGGTTAAAGGCGACAATATCTCCTCTCTGGCTAAAGGCGACAATATCTCTGGCTAAAGGTGACAATATCTCTGGCTAAAGGCAACAATATCTGTGGCTAAAGGCAACAATATCTCTGGCTAAAGGCGACAATTGATCTGGCTAAAGGCGACAATATATCATCTCTTCCGAAATGAGGCAATATCTCATCTCTGGCTAATGGCGACAATATCTCATTTCTGGCAAATGGCGACAATATCTCATCTCTGGCTAAAGGTGACAATATCTCATCTCTGACTAAAGGCAACAATATATCATCTCTGCCTAAAGGCAACAATATGTCATCTCTGCCTAAAGTCGACAATATCTCATCTCTGCCTAAAGGCGACAATGTCTCATCTCTGGCTAAAGGCGACAATTTCTCATCTCTGGCTAAAGGCGACAATATCTCATCTCTGGCTAAATGAGGCAAAATCTCTGGCTAAAGGCGACAAGATCTCTGGCTAAAGGCGACAATATCTCATCTCTGGCTAATGGCGACAATATCTCATCTCTGGCTAAAGGCGACAATATCTCATCTCTGGCTAAAGGCGACAATATCTCATCTCTGGCTAAAGGCGACAATATCTCTGGCTAAAGGCGACAATATCTTTGGCTAAAGGCGACAATATCTCGTCTCGGGCTAAAGGCGACAATATCTCATCTCTGGCTTAAGGCGACAGTATCTCATCTCTGGCTAAAGGCGACAATATCTCATCTCAGGTTAAATGCGACAATATCTCATCTCTGGCTAAAGGCGACAATATCTCATCTCTGCCTAAAGGCGACAATATCTCATCTCTGCCTAAAGGCGACAATATCTCATCTCTGGCTAAATGCGACAATATCTCATCTCTGGTTAAAGGCGACAATATCTCATCTCTGGCTAAAGGCGACAATATCTCTGGCTAAAGGTGACAATATCTCTGGCTAAAGGCAACAATATCTGTGGCTAAAGGCAACAATATCTCTGGCTAAAGGCGACAATAGATCTGGCTAAACGCGACAATATATCATCCCTTCCTAAATGAGGCAATATCTCATCTCTGGCTAAAAGCGACAATATCTCATATCTGGCAAATGGCGACAATATCTCATCTCTGGCTAAAGGTGACAATATCTCATCTCTGACTAAAGGCAACAATATATCATCTCTGCCTAAAGGCAACAATATGTCATCTCTGCCTAAATTCGACAATATCTCATCTCTGCCTAAAGGCGACAATATCTCATCTCTGGCTAAAGGCGACAATTTCTCATCTCTGGCTAAAGGCAACAATATCTCTGGCGAAATGAGGCAATATCTCATCTCTGGCTAAAGGCGACAATATCTCATCTCTGGCTAAAGGTGACAATATCTCATCTCTGGCTAAAGGCGACAATATCTTTGGCTAAAGGAGACAATATCTCTGGCTAAAGGCGACAATATCTCGTCTCTGGCTAAAGGCGACAATATCTCATCTCTGGGTAAATGCGACAATATCTCATCTCTGGTTAAAGGCGACAATATCTCATCTCTGGCTAAAGGCGACAATATCTCTGGCTAAAGGTGACAATATCTCTGGCTAAAGGCAACAATATCTGTGGCTAAAGGCAACAATATCTCTGGCTAAAGGCGACAATAGATCTGGCTAAAGGCGACAATATATCATCTCTTCCGAAATGAGGCAATATCTCATCTCTGGCTAAAGGCGACAATATCTCATATCTGGCAAATGGCGACAATATCTCATCTCTGGCTAAAGGTGACAATATATCATCTCTGACTAAAGGCAAAAATATATCATCTCTGCCTAAAGGCAACAATATGTCATCTCTGCCTAAAGTCGACAATATCTCATCTCTGCCTAAAGGCGACAATATCTCATCTCTGGCTAAAGGCAACAATATCTCTGGCGAAATGAGGCAATATCTCATCTCTGGCTAAAGGCGACAATATCTCATCTCTGGCTAAAGGTGACAATATCTCATCTCTGGCTAAAGGCGACAATATCTTTGGCTAAAGGAGACAATATCTCTGGCTAAAGGCAACAATATCTCTGGCGAAATGAGGCAAAATCTCATCTCTGGCTAAAGGCGACAATATCTCATCTCTGGCTAAAGGTGACAATATCTCATCTCTGGCTAAAGGCGACAATATCTTTGGCTAAAGGAGACAATATCTCTGGCTAAAGGCGACAATATCTCATCTCTGGCTAATGCCGACAATATCTCATCTCTGGCAAAAGGCGACAATATCTCATCTCTGGCTGAAGGCTACAATATCTCTGGCTAAAAGCGACAATGTCTCATCTCTTGCGAAATGAGGCAATATCTCTTCTCTGGCTAAAGGCGACAATATCTCTGGCTAAAGGCGACAATATCTCTGGCTAAAGGCAACAATATCTCTGGCTAAAGGCGACAATTGATCTGGCTAAAGGCGACAATATATCATCTCTTCCGAAATGAGGCAATATCTCATCTCTGGCTAAAGGCGACAATATCTCATATCTGGCAAATGGCGACAATATCTCATCTCTGGCTAAAGGTGACAATATCTCATCTCTGACTAAAGGCAACAATATATCATCTCTGCCTAAAGGCAACAATATGTCATCTCTGCCTAAAGTCGACAATATCTCATCTCTGCCTAAAGGCGACAATATCTCATCTCTGGCTAAAGGCGGCAATTTCTCATCTCTGGCTAAAGGCAACAATATCTCTGGCGAAATGAGGCAATATCTCATCTCTGGCTAAAGGCGACAATATCTCATCTCTGGCTAAAGGTGACAATATCTCATCTCTGGCTAAAGGTGACAATATCTTTGGCTAAAGGAGACAATATCTCTGGCTAAAGGCGACAATATCTCATCTCTGGCTAATGGCGACAATATCTCATCTCTGGCAAAAGGCGACAATATCTCATCTCTGGCTGAAGGCTACAATATCTCTGGCTAAAAGCGACAATATCTCATCTCTTGCGAAATGAGGCAATATCTCTTCTCTGGCTAAAGGCGACAATATCTCTGGCTAAAGGCGACAATATCTCTGGCTAAAGGCAACAATATCTCTGGCTAAAGGCGACAATTGATCTGGCTAAAGGCGACAATATATCATCTCTTCCGAAATGAGGCAATATCTCATCTCTGTCTAAAGGCGACAATATCTCGTATCTGGCCAAAGGCGAAAATATCTCATCTCTGGCTAAAGGCGACAATATCTAATCTCTGCCTAAAGGCGACAATATGTCATCTCTGCCTAAAGGCGACAATATCTCATCTCTGGCTAAAGGCGACAATATCTCATCTCTGGCTAATGGCGACAATATCTCATCTCTGCCTAAAGGCGACAATACCTCATCTCTGGCTAAATGAGGCAAAATCTCTGGCTAAAGGCGACAATATCTCTGGCTAAAGGCGACAATATCTCATCTCTGTCTAATGGCGACAATATCTCATCTCTGCCAAAAGGCGACAATATCTCTGGCTAAAGGCGACAATATCTCTTGCTAAAGGCGACAATGTCTCTGGCTAAAGGCGACAATATCTCATCTCTGGCTAAAGGCGGCAATATCGTCTCTGGCTAAAGGCAACAATATCTCATCTCTGGCTAAAGGCGACAATATATCATCTCTGGCTATAGGCGACAATATCTCATCTCTGCCTAAAGGCGACAATATCTCATCTCTGCCTAAAGGCGACAATACCTCATCTCTGGCTAAAGGCGACAATACCTCATTACTGGCTAAAGGTGACAATATCTCATCTCTGGCTAAAGGCGATAATATCTCATCTCTGCCTAAAGGAGACAATACCTCATCTCTGGCTAAATGAGGCAAAATCTCTGGCTAACGGCGACAATATCTCTGGCTAAAGGCGACAAAATCTCATTTCTGGCTAAAGGCGACAATATCTCATCTCTGGTTAAAGGCGAAAATATTTCTGGCTGAAGGCGACAATATCTTTGGCTAAAGGCGACAATATCTCGTCTCTGCCTAAAGGCGACAATATCTCATCTCTGGCTAAAGGCGACAATATCTCATCTCTGCCTAAGGCGACAATATCTCATCTCTGGCTAAAGGCGACAATATCTCTGGCTAAAGGCGACAATATCTTTGGCTAAAGGCGACAATATCTCGTCTCTGGCTAAAGGCGACAATATCTCATCTCTGCCTAAAGGCGACAATATCTCATCTCTGGCTAAAGGCGACAATATCTCATCTCTGGCTAAAGGCGACAATATCTCATCTCTGCCTAAAGGCGCCAATATCTCATCTCTGGCTAAAGGCGACAATATCTCATCTCTGCCTAAAGGCGACAATATCTCATCTCTGGCTAAAGGCGACAATATCTCTGGCTAAAGGCGACAATATCTCTGGCTAAAGGCAACAATATCTCTGGCTAAAGGCGACAATAGATCTGGATAGAGGCGACAATAGATCTGGCTAAAGGCGACAATATCTCATCTCTTCCGAAATGAGGCAATATCTCATCTCTGGCTAAAGGCGGCAATATCTCTGGCTAAAGGCGAAAATATCTCTGGCTAAAGGCAACAATATCTCTGGCTAAAGGCGACAATAGATCTGGCTAAATGCGACAATATCTCATCTCTTCCGAAATGAGGCAATATCTCATCTCTGGCTAAAGGCGACAATATCTCATATCTGTCCAAAGGCGACAATATCTCATCTCTTGCTAAAGGTGAAAATATCTCATCTCTCGCTAAAGGCAACAATACCACATCTCTGGCTAAAGGCGACAATGTCTCATCTCTGGCTAAAGATGACAATATCTCATCTCTGGCTAAAGGTGACAATATCTCATCTCTGGCTAAAGGCGATAATATCTCATCTCTGCCTAAAGGCGGCAATACCTCATCTCTGGCTAAATGAGGCAAAATCTCTGGCTAAAGGCGACAATATCTCTGGCTAAAGGCGACAATATCTCTGGCTAAAGGCAACAATATCTCTGGCTAAAGGCGACAATTGATCTGGCTAAAGGCGACAATATATCATCTCTTCCGAAATGAGGCAATATCTCATCTCTGGCTAAAGGCGACAATATCTCATATCTGGCAAATGGCGACAATATCTCATCTCTGGCTAAAGGTGACAATATCTCATCTCTGACTAAAGGCAACAATATATCATCTCTGCCTAAAGGCAACAATATGTCATCTCTGCCTAAAGTCGACAATATCTCATCTCTGCCTAAAGGCGACAATATCTCATCTCTGGCTAAAGGCGGCAATTTCTCATCTCTGGCTAAAGGCAACAATATCTCTGGCGAAATGAGGCAATATCTCATCTCTGGCTAAAGGCGACAATATCTCATCTCTGGCTAAAGGTGACAATATCTCATCTCTGGCTAAAGGTGACAATATCTTTGGCTAAAGGAGACAATATCTCTGGCTAAAGGCGACAATATCTCATCTCTGGCTAATGGCGACAATATCTCATCTCTGGCAAAAGGCGACAATATCTCATCTCTGGCTGAAGGCTACAATATCTCTGGCTAAAAGCGACAATATCTCATCTCTTGCGAAATGAGGCAATATCTCTTCTCTGGCTAAAGGCGACAATATCTCTGGCTAAAGGCGACAATATCTCTGGCTAAAGGCAACAATATCTCTGGCTAAAGGCGACAATTGATCTGGCTAAAGGCGACAATATATCATCTCTTCCGAAATGAGGCAATATCTCATCTCTGTCTAAAGGCGACAATATCTCGTATCTGGCCAAAGGCGAAAATATCTCATCTCTGGCTAAAGGCGACAATATCTAATCTCTGCCTAAAGGCGACAATATGTCATCTCTGCCTAAAGGCGACAATATCTCATCTCTGGCTAAAGGCGACAATATCTCATCTCTGGCTAATGGCGACAATATCTCATCTCTGCCTAAAGGCGACAATACCTCATCTCTGGCTAAATGAGGCAAAATCTCTGGCTAAAGGCGACAATATCTCTGGCTAAAGGCGACAATATCTCATCTCTGTCTAATGGCGACAATATCTCATCTCTGCCAAAAGGCGACAATATCTCTGGCTAAAGGCGACAATATCTCTTGCTAAAGGCGACAATGTCTCTGGCTAAAGGCGACAATATCTCATCTCTGGCTAAAGGCGGCAATATCGTCTCTGGCTAAAGGCAACAATATCTCATCTCTGGCTAAAGGCGACAATATATCATCTCTGGCTATAGGCGACAATATCTCATCTCTGCCTAAAGGCGACAATATCTCATCTCTGCCTAAAGGCGACAATACCTCATCTCTGGCTAAAGGCGACAATACCTCATTACTGGCTAAAGGTGACAATATCTCATCTCTGGCTAAAGGCGATAATATCTCATCTCTGCCTAAAGGAGACAATACCTCATCTCTGGCTAAATGAGGCAAAATCTCTGGCTAACGGCGACAATATCTCTGGCTAAAGGCGACAAAATCTCATTTCTGGCTAAAGGCGACAATATCTCATCTCTGGTTAAAGGCGAAAATATTTCTGGCTGAAGGCGACAATATCTTTGGCTAAAGGCGACAATATCTCGTCTCTGCCTAAAGGCGACAATATCTCATCTCTGGCTAAAGGCGACAATATCTCATCTCTGCCTAAGGCGACAATATCTCATCTCTGGCTAAAGGCGACAATATCTCTGGCTAAAGGCGACAATATCTTTGGCTAAAGGCGACAATATCTCGTCTCTGGCTAAAGGCGACAATATCTCATCTCTGCCTAAAGGCGACAATATCTCATCTCTGGCTAAAGGCGACAATATCTCATCTCTGGCTAAAGGCGACAATATCTCATCTCTGCCTAAAGGCGCCAATATCTCATCTCTGGCTAAAGGCGACAATATCTCATCTCTGCCTAAAGGCGACAATATCTCATCTCTGGCTAAAGGCGACAATATCTCTGGCTAAAGGCGACAATATCTCTGGCTAAAGGCAACAATATCTCTGGCTAAAGGCGACAATAGATCTGGATAGAGGCGACAATAGATCTGGCTAAAGGCGACAATATCTCATCTCTTCCGAAATGAGGCAATATCTCATCTCTGGCTAAAGGCGGCAATATCTCTGGCTAAAGGCGAAAATATCTCTGGCTAAAGGCAACAATATCTCTGGCTAAAGGCGACAATAGATCTGGCTAAATGCGACAATATCTCATCTCTTCCGAAATGAGGCAATATCTCATCTCTGGCTAAAGGCGACAATATCTCATATCTGTCCAAAGGCGACAATATCTCATCTCTTGCTAAAGGTGAAAATATCTCATCTCTCGCTAAAGGCAACAATACCACATCTCTGGCTAAAGGCGACAATGTCTCATCTCTGGCTAAAGATGACAATATCTCATCTCTGGCTAAAGGTGACAATATCTCATCTCTGGCTAAAGGCGATAATATCTCATCTCTGCCTAAAGGCGGCAATACCTCATCTCTGGCTAAATGAGGCAAAATCTCTGGCTAAAGGCGACAATATCTCTGGCTAAAGGCGGCAATATCTCATTTCTTGCTAAAGGCGACAATATCTCATCTCTGGCTAAAGGCGACAATATCTCTGGCTGAAGGCGACAATATCTTTGGCTAAAGGCGACAATATCTCGTCTCTGGCTAAAGGCGACAATATCTCATCTCTGGCTAAAGGCGACAATATCTCATCTCTGCCTAAAGGCGACAATATCTCATCTCTGGCTAAAGGCGACAATATCTCATCTCTGCCTAAAGGCGACAATATCTCATCTCTGGTTAAAGGCGACAATATCTCTGGCTAAAGGCGACAATATCTCTGGCTAAAGGTGACAATATCTCTGGCTAAAGGCAACAATATCTCTGGCTAAAGGAAACAATATCTCTGGCTAAAGGCGACAATAGATCTGGCTAAAGGCGACAATATCTCATCTCTTCCGAAATGAAACAATATCTCATCTCTGGCTAAAGGCGACAATATCTCATCTCTGGCTAAATGCGACAATATCTCATCTCTGGTTAAAGGCGACAATATCTCCTCTCTGGCTAAAGGCGACAATATCTCTGGCTAAAGGTGACAATATCTCTGGCTAAAGGCAACAATATCTGTGGCTAAAGGCAACAATATCTCTGGCTAAAGGCGACAATTGATCTGGCTAAAGGCGACAATATATCATCTCTTCCTAAATGAGGCAATATCTCATCTCTGGCTAAAAGCGACAATATCTCATATCTGGCAAATGGCGACAATATCTCATCTCTGGCTAAAGGTGACAATATCTCATCTCTGACTAAAGGCAACAATATATCATCTCTGCCTAAAGGCAACAATATGTCATCTCTGCCTAAAGTCGACAATATCTCATCTCTGCCTAAAGGCGACAATATCTCATCTCTGGCTAAAGGCGACAATTTCTCATCTCTGGCTAAAGGCAACAATATCTCTGGCGAAATGAGGCAATATCTCATCTCTGGCTAAAGGCGACAATATCTCATCTCTGGCTAAAGGTGACAATATCTCATCTCTGGCTAAAGGCGACAATATCTTTGGCTAAAGGAGACAATATCTCTGGCTAAAGGCGACAATATCTCATCTCTGGCTAAAGGCGACAATATCTCATCTCTGGCTAAATGCGACAATATCTCATCTCTGGTTAAAGGCGACAATATCTCATCTCTGGCTAAAGGCGACAATATCTCTGGCTAAAGGTGACAATATCTCTGGCTAAAGGCAACAATATCTGTGGCTAAAGGCAACAATATCTCTGGCTAAAGGCGACAATAGATCTGGCTAAAGGCGACAATATATCATCTCTTCCGAAATGAGGCAATATCTCATCTCTGGCTAAAGGCGACAATATCTCATATCTGGCAAATGGCGACAATATCTCATCTCTGGCTAAAGGTGACAATATATCATCTCTGACTAAAGGCAACAATATATCATCTCTGCCTAAAGGCAACAATATGTCATCTCTGCCTAAAGTCGACAATATCTCATCTCTGCCTAAAGGCGACAATGTCTCATCTCTGGCTAAAGGCGACAATTTCTCATCTCTGGCTAAAGGCAACAATATCTCTGGCGAAATGAGGCAATATCTCATCTCTGGCTAAAGGCGACAATATCTCATCTCTGGCTAAAGGCGACAATATCTCATCTCTGGCTATAGGCGACAATACCTCATCTCTGCCTAAAGGCGACAATACCTCATCTCTGCCTAAAGGCGACAACATCTCATCTCTGGCTAAAGGCGACAATATCTCTGGCTAAAGGCAACAATATCTCTGGATAAAGGCGACAATATCTTTGGCTAAAGGCGACAATATCTCGTCTCTGGCTAAAGGCGACAATATCTCATCTCTGGCTAAAGGCGACAATATCTCATCTCAGGTTAAATGCGACAATATCTCATCTCTGGCTAAAGGCGACAATATCTCATCTCTGCCTAAAGGCGACAATATCTCATCTCTGCCTAAAGGCGACAATATCTCATCTCTGGCTAAAGGCGACAATATCTTTGGCTAAAGGAGACAATATCTCTGGCTAAAGGCGACAATATCTCATCTCTGGCTAAAGGCGACAATATCTCATCTCTGGCTAAATGCGACAATATCTCATCTCTGGTTAAAGGCGACAATATCTCATCTCTGGCTAAAGGCGACAATATCTCTGGCTAAAGGTGACAATATCTCTGGCTAAAGGCAACAATATCTGTGGCTAAAGGCGACAATATATCATCTCTTCCGAAATGAGGCAATATCTCATCTCTGGCTAAAGGCGACAATATCTCATATCTGGCAAATGGCGACAATATCTCATCTCTGGCTTAAGGCGACAGTATCTCATCTCTGGCTAAAGGCGACAATATCTCATCTCAGGTTAAATGCGACAATATCTCATCTCTGGCTAAAGGCGACAATATCTCATCTCTGCCTAAAGGCGACAATATCTCATCTCTGCCTAAAGGCGACAATATCTCATCTCTGGCTAAATGCGACAATATCTCATCTCTGGTTAAAGGCGACAATATCTCATCTCTGGCTAAAGGCGACAATATCTCTGGCTAAAGGTGACAATATCTCTGGCTAAAGGCAACAATATCTGTGGCTAAAGGCAACAATATCTCTGGCTAAAGGCGACAATAGATCTGGCTAAACGCGACAATATATCATCCCTTCCTAAATGAGGCAATATCTCATCTCTGGCTAAAAGCGACAATATCTCATATCTGGCAAATGGCGACAATATCTCATCTCTGGCTAAAGGTGACAATATCTCATCTCTGACTAAAGGCAACAATATATCATCTCTGCCTAAAGGCAACAATATGTCATCTCTGCCTAAATTCGACAATATCTCATCTCTGCCTAAAGGCGACAATATCTCATCTCTGGCTAAAGGCGACAATTTCTCATCTCTGGCTAAAGGCAACAATATCTCTGGCGAAATGAGGCAATATCTCATCTCTGGCTAAAGGCGACAATATCTCATCTCTGGCTAAAGGTGACAATATCTCATCTCTGGCTAAAGGCGACAATATCTTTGGCTAAAGGAGACAATATCTCTGGCTAAAGGCGACAATATCTCATCTCTGGCTAAAGGCGACAATATCTCATCTCTGGGTAAATGCGACAATATCTCATCTCTGGTTAAAGGCGACAATATCTCATCTCTGGCTAAAGGCGACAATATCTCTGGCTAAAGGTGACAATATCTCTGGCTAAAGGCAACAATATCTGTGGCTAAAGGCAACAATATCTCTGGCTAAAGGCGACAATAGATCTGGCTAAAGGCGACAATATATCATCTCTTCCGAAATGAGGCAATATCTCATCTCTGGCTAAAGGCGACAATATCTCATATCTGGCAAATGGCGACAATATCTCATCTCTGGCTAAAGGTGACAATATATCATCTCTGACTAAAGGCAAAAATATATCATCTCTGCCTAAAGGCAACAATATGTCATCTCTGCCTAAAGTCGACAATATCTCATCTCTGCCTAAAGGCGACAATATCTCATCTCTGGCTAAAGGCAACAATATCTCTGGCGAAATGAGGCAATATCTCATCTCTGGCTAAAGGCGACAATATCTCATCTCTGGCTAAAGGTGACAATATCTCATCTCTGGCTAAAGGCGACAATATCTTTGGCTAAAGGAGACAATATCTCTGGCTAAAGGCAACAATATCTCTGGCGAAATGAGGCAAAATCTCATCTCTGGCTAAAGGCGACAATATCTCATCTCTGGCTAAAGGTGACAATATCTCATCTCTGGCTAAAGGCGACAATATCTTTGGCTAAAGGAGACAATATCTCTGGCTAAAGGCGACAATATCTCATCTCTGGCTAATGCCGACAATATCTCATCTCTGGCAAAAGGCGACAATATCTCATCTCTGGCTGAAGGCTACAATATCTCTGGCTAAAAGCGACAATGTCTCATCTCTTGCGAAATGAGGCAATATCTCTTCTCTGGCTAAAGGCGACAATATCTCTGGCTAAAGGCGACAATATCTCTGGCTAAAGGCAACAATATCTCTGGCTAAAGGCGACAATTGATCTGGCTAAAGGCGACAATATATCATCTCTTCCGAAATGAGGCAATATCTCATCTCTGGCTAAAGGCGACAATATCTCATATCTGGCAAATGGCGACAATATCTCATCTCTGGCTAAAGGTGACAATATCTCATCTCTGACTAAAGGCAACAATATATCATCTCTGCCTAAAGGCAACAATATGTCATCTCTGCCTAAAGTCGACAATATCTCATCTCTGCCTAAAGGCGACAATATCTCATCTCTGGCTAAAGGCGGCAATTTCTCATCTCTGGCTAAAGGCAACAATATCTCTGGCGAAATGAGGCAATATCTCATCTCTGGCTAAAGGCGACAATATCTCATCTCTGGCTAAAGGTGACAATATCTCATCTCTGGCTAAAGGTGACAATATCTTTGGCTAAAGGAGACAATATCTCTGGCTAAAGGCGACAATATCTCATCTCTGGCTAATGGCGACAATATCTCATCTCTGGCAAAAGGCGACAATATCTCATCTCTGGCTGAAGGCTACAATATCTCTGGCTAAAAGCGACAATATCTCATCTCTTGCGAAATGAGGCAATATCTCTTCTCTGGCTAAAGGCGACAATATCTCTGGCTAAAGGCGACAATATCTCTGGCTAAAGGCAACAATATCTCTGGCTAAAGGCGACAATTGATCTGGCTAAAGGCGACAATATATCATCTCTTCCGAAATGAGGCAATATCTCATCTCTGTCTAAAGGCGACAATATCTCGTATCTGGCCAAAGGCGAAAATATCTCATCTCTGGCTAAAGGCGACAATATCTAATCTCTGCCTAAAGGCGACAATATGTCATCTCTGCCTAAAGGCGACAATATCTCATCTCTGGCTAAAGGCGACAATATCTCATCTCTGGCTAATGGCGACAATATCTCATCTCTGCCTAAAGGCGACAATACCTCATCTCTGGCTAAATGAGGCAAAATCTCTGGCTAAAGGCGACAATATCTCTGGCTAAAGGCGACAATATCTCATCTCTGTCTAATGGCGACAATATCTCATCTCTGCCAAAAGGCGACAATATCTCTGGCTAAAGGCGACAATATCTCTTGCTAAAGGCGACAATGTCTCTGGCTAAAGGCGACAATATCTCATCTCTGGCTAAAGGCGGCAATATCGTCTCTGGCTAAAGGCAACAATATCTCATCTCTGGCTAAAGGCGACAATATATCATCTCTGGCTATAGGCGACAATATCTCATCTCTGCCTAAAGGCGACAATATCTCATCTCTGCCTAAAGGCGACAATACCTCATCTCTGGCTAAAGGCGACAATACCTCATTACTGGCTAAAGGTGACAATATCTCATCTCTGGCTAAAGGCGATAATATCTCATCTCTGCCTAAAGGAGACAATACCTCATCTCTGGCTAAATGAGGCAAAATCTCTGGCTAACGGCGACAATATCTCTGGCTAAAGGCGACAAAATCTCATTTCTGGCTAAAGGCGACAATATCTCATCTCTGGTTAAAGGCGAAAATATTTCTGGCTGAAGGCGACAATATCTTTGGCTAAAGGCGACAATATCTCGTCTCTGCCTAAAGGCGACAATATCTCATCTCTGGCTAAAGGCGACAATATCTCATCTCTGCCTAAGGCGACAATATCTCATCTCTGGCTAAAGGCGACAATATCTCTGGCTAAAGGCGACAATATCTTTGGCTAAAGGCGACAATATCTCGTCTCTGGCTAAAGGCGACAATATCTCATCTCTGCCTAAAGGCGACAATATCTCATCTCTGGCTAAAGGCGACAATATCTCATCTCTGGCTAAAGGCGACAATATCTCATCTCTGCCTAAAGGCGCCAATATCTCATCTCTGGCTAAAGGCGACAATATCTCATCTCTGCCTAAAGGCGACAATATCTCATCTCTGGCTAAAGGCGACAATATCTCTGGCTAAAGGCGACAATATCTCTGGCTAAAGGCAACAATATCTCTGGCTAAAGGCGACAATAGATCTGGATAGAGGCGACAATAGATCTGGCTAAAGGCGACAATATCTCATCTCTTCCGAAATGAGGCAATATCTCATCTCTGGCTAAAGGCGGCAATATCTCTGGCTAAAGGCGAAAATATCTCTGGCTAAAGGCAACAATATCTCTGGCTAAAGGCGACAATAGATCTGGCTAAATGCGACAATATCTCATCTCTTCCGAAATGAGGCAATATCTCATCTCTGGCTAAAGGCGACAATATCTCATATCTGTCCAAAGGCGACAATATCTCATCTCTTGCTAAAGGTGAAAATATCTCATCTCTCGCTAAAGGCAACAATACCACATCTCTGGCTAAAGGCGACAATGTCTCATCTCTGGCTAAAGATGACAATATCTCATCTCTGGCTAAAGGTGACAATATCTCATCTCTGGCTAAAGGCGATAATATCTCATCTCTGCCTAAAGGCGGCAATACCTCATCTCTGGCTAAATGAGGCAAAATCTCTGGCTAAAGGCGACAATATCTCTGGCTAAAGGCGGCAATATCTCATTTCTTGCTAAAGGCGACAATATCTCATCTCTGGCTAAAGGCGACAATATCTCTGGCTGAAGGCGACAATATCTTTGGCTAAAGGCGACAATATCTCGTCTCTGGCTAAAGGCGACAATATCTCATCTCTGGCTAAAGGCGACAATATCTCATCTCTGCCTAAAGGCGACAATATCTCATCTCTGGCTAAAGGCGACAATATCTCATCTCTGCCTAAAGGCGACAATATCTCATCTCTGGTTAAAGGCGACAATATCTCTGGCTAAAGGCGACAATATCTCTGGCTAAAGGTGACAATATCTCTGGCTAAAGGCAACAATATCTCTGGCTAAAGGAAACAATATCTCTGGCTAAAGGCGACAATAGATCTGGCTAAAGGCGACAATATCTCATCTCTTCCGAAATGAAACAATATCTCATCTCTGGCTAAAGGCGACAATATCTCATCTCTGGCTAAATGCGACAATATCTCATCTCTGGTTAAAGGCGACAATATCTCCTCTCTGGCTAAAGGCGACAATATCTCTGGCTAAAGGTGACAATATCTCTGGCTAAAGGCAACAATATCTGTGGCTAAAGGCAACAATATCTCTGGCTAAAGGCGACAATTGATCTGGCTAAAGGCGACAATATATCATCTCTTCCTAAATGAGGCAATATCTCATCTCTGGCTAAAAGCGACAATATCTCATATCTGGCAAATGGCGACAATATCTCATCTCTGGCTAAAGGTGACAATATCTCATCTCTGACTAAAGGCAACAATATATCATCTCTGCCTAAAGGCAACAATATGTCATCTCTGCCTAAAGTCGACAATATCTCATCTCTGCCTAAAGGCGACAATATCTCATCTCTGGCTAAAGGCGACAATTTCTCATCTCTGGCTAAAGGCAACAATATCTCTGGCGAAATGAGGCAATATCTCATCTCTGGCTAAAGGCGACAATATCTCATCTCTGGCTAAAGGTGACAATATCTCATCTCTGGCTAAAGGCGACAATATCTTTGGCTAAAGGAGACAATATCTCTGGCTAAAGGCGACAATATCTCATCTCTGGCTAAAGGCGACAATATCTCATCTCTGGCTAAATGCGACAATATCTCATCTCTGGTTAAAGGCGACAATATCTCATCTCTGGCTAAAGGCGACAATATCTCTGGCTAAAGGTGACAATATCTCTGGCTAAAGGCAACAATATCTGTGGCTAAAGGCAACAATATCTCTGGCTAAAGGCGACAATAGATCTGGCTAAAGGCGACAATATATCATCTCTTCCGAAATGAGGCAATATCTCATCTCTGGCTAAAGGCGACAATATCTCATATCTGGCAAATGGCGACAATATCTCATCTCTGGCTAAAGGTGACAATATATCATCTCTGACTAAAGGCAACAATATATCATCTCTGCCTAAAGGCAACAATATGTCATCTCTGCCTAAAGTCGACAATATCTCATCTCTGCCTAAAGGCGACAATGTCTCATCTCTGGCTAAAGGCGACAATTTCTCATCTCTGGCTAAAGGCAACAATATCTCTGGCGAAATGAGGCAATATCTCATCTCTGGCTAAAGGCGACAATATCTCATCTCTGGCTAAAGGCGACAATATCTCATCTCTGGCTATAGGCGACAATACCTCATCTCTGCCTAAAGGCGACAATACCTCATCTCTGCCTAAAGGCGACAACATCTCATCTCTGGCTAAAGGCGACAATATCTCTGGCTAAAGGCAACAATATCTCTGGATAAAGGCGACAATATCTTTGGCTAAAGGCGACAATATCTCGTCTCTGGCTAAAGGCGACAATATCTCATCTCTGGCTAAAGGCGACAATATCTCATCTCAGGTTAAATGCGACAATATCTCATCTCTGGCTAAAGGCGACAATATCTCATCTCTGCCTAAAGGCGACAATATCTCATCTCTGCCTAAAGGCGACAATATCTCATCTCTGGCTAAATGCGACAATATCTCATCTCTGGTTAAAGGCGACAATATCTCTGGCTAAAGGTGACAATAGATCTGGCTAAAGGCGACAATATATCATCTCTTCCTAAATGAGGCAATATCTCATCTCTGGCTAAAAGCGACAATATCTCATATCTGGCAAATGGCGACAATATCTCATCTCTGGCTAAAGGTGACAATATCTCATCTCTGACTAAAGGCAACAATATATCATCTCTGCCTAAAGGCAACAATATGTCATCTCTGCCTAAAGTCGACAATATCTCATCTCTGCCTAAAGGCGACAATATCTCATCTCTGGCTAAAGGCGACAATTTCTCATCTCTGGCTAAAGGCAACAATATCTCTGGCTAAAGGTGACAATATCTCATCTCTGGCTAAAGGCGACAATATCTCATCTCTGGCTAAAGGCGACAATATCTCATCTCTGGCTAAAGGCGACAATATCTTTGGCTAAAGGAGACAATATCTCTGGCTAAAGGCGACAATATCTCATCTCTGGCTAAAGGCGACAATATCTCATCTCTGGCTAAATGCGACAATATCTCATCTCTGGTTAAAGGCGACAATATCTCATCTCTGGCTAAAGCGACAATATCTCTGGCTAAAGGTGACAATATCTCTGGCTAAAGGCAACAATATCTGTGGCTAAAGGCGACAATATATCATCTCTTCCGAAATGAGGCAATATCTCATCTCTGGCTAAAGGCGACAATATCTCATATCTGGCAAATGGCGACAATATCTCATCTCTGGCTTAAGGCGACAGTATCTCATCTCTGGCTAAAGGCGACAATATCTCATCTCAGGTTAAATGCGACAATATCTCATCTCTGGCTAAAGGCGACAATATCTCATCTCTGCCTAAAGGCGACAATATCTCATCTCTGCCTAAAGGCGACAATATCTCATCTCTGGCTAAATGCGACAATATCTCATCTCTGGTTAAAGGCGACAATATCTCATCTCTGGCTAAAGGCGACAATATCTCTGGCTAAAGGTGACAATATCTCTGGCTAAAGGCAACAATATCTGTGGCTAAAGGCAACAATATCTCTGGCTAAAGGCGACAATAGATCTGGCTAAAGGCGACAATATCTCATCTCTGCCTAAAGGCGACAATATCTCATCTCTGCCTAAAGGCGACAATATCTCATCTCTGGCTAAATGCGACAATATCTCATCTCTGGCTAAAGGCGACAATTTCTCATCTCTGGCTAAAGGCAACAATATCTCTGGCTAAAGGTGACAATATCTCATCTCTGGCTAAAGGCGACAATATCTCATCTCTGGCTAAAGGCGACAATATCTCATCTCTGGCTAAAGGCGACAATATCTTTGGCTAAAGGAGACAATATCTCTGGCTAAAGGCGACAATATCTCATCTCTGGCTAAAGGCGACAATATCTCATCTCTGGCTAAATGCGACAATATCTCATCTCTGGTTAAAGGCGACAATATCTCATCTCTGGCTAAAGGCGACAATATCTCTGGCTAAAGGTGACAATATCTCTGGCTAAAGGCAACAATATCTGTGGCTAAAGGCGACAATATATCATCTCTTCCGAAATGAGGCAATATCTCATCTCTGGCTAAAGGCGACAATATCTCATATCTGGCAAATGGCGACAATATCTCATCTCTGGCTTAAGGCGACAGTATCTCATCTCTGGCTAAAGGCGACAATATCTCATCTCAGGTTAAATGCGACAATATCTCATCTCTGGCTAAAGGCGACAATATCTCATCTCTGCCTAAAGGCGACAATATCTCATCTCTGCCTAAAGGCGACAATATCTCATCTCTGGCTAAATGCGACAATATCTCATCTCTGGTTAAAGGCGACAATATCTCATCTCTGGCTAAAGGCGACAATATCTCTGGCTAAAGGTGACAATATCTCTGGCTAAAGGCAACAATATCTGTGGCTAAAGGCAACAATATCTCTGGCTAAAGGCGACAATAGATCTGGCTAAAGGCGACAATATCTCATCTCTGCCTAAAGGCGACAATATCTCATCTCTGCCTAAAGGCGACAATATCTCATCTCTGGCTAAATGCGACAATATCTCATCTCTGGCTAAAGGCGACAATTTCTCATCTCTGGCTAAAGGCAACAATATCTCTGGCTAAAGGTGACAATATCTCATCTCTGGCTAAAGGCGACAATATCTCATCTCTGGCTAAAGGCGACAATATCTCATCTCTGGCTAAAGGCGACAATATCTTTGGCTAAAGGAGACAATATCTCTGGCTAAAGGCGACAATATCTCATCTCTGGCTAAAGGCGACAATATCTCATCTCTGGCTAAATGCGACAATATCTCATCTCTGGTTAAAGGCGACAATATCTCATCTCTGGCTAAAGGCGACAATATCTCTGGCTAAAGGTGACAATATCTCTGGCTAAAGGCAACAATATCTGTGGCTAAAGGCGACAATATATCATCTCTTCCGAAATGAGGCAATATCTCATCTCTGGCTAAAGGCGACAATATCTCATATCTGGCAAATGGCGACAATATCTCATCTCTGGCTTAAGGCGACAGTATCTCATCTCTGGCTAAAGGCGACAATATCTCATCTCAGGTTAAATGCGACAATATCTCATCTCTGGCTAAAGGCGACAATATCTCATCTCTGCCTAAAGGCGACAATATCTCATCTCTGCCTAAAGGCGACAATATCTCATCTCTGGCTAAATGCGACAATATCTCATCTCTGGTTAAAGGCGACAATATCTCATCTCTGGCTAAAGGCGACAATATCTCTGGCTAAAGGTGACAATATCTCTGGCTAAAGGCAACAATATCTGTGGCTAAAGGCAACAATATCTCTGGCTAAAGGCGACAATAGATCTGGCTAAAGGCGACAATATATCATCTCTTCCGAAATGAGGCAATATCTCATCTCTGGCTAAAGGCGACAATATCTCATATCTGGCAAATGGCGACAATATCTCATCTCTGGCCAAAGGCGACAATATCTCATCTCTGGCTGAAGGCTACAATATCTCTGGCTAAAAGCCACAATGTCTCATCTGTTGCGAAATGAGGCAATATCTCATCTCTGGCTAAATGCGATAATATCTCTGGCTAAAGGCGACAGTTTCTCTGGCTAAAGGCGAAAATATCTCTGGCTAAAGGCGACAATTGATCTGGCTAAAGGCGACAATATCTCATCTCTTCCGAAATGAGGCAATATCTCATCTCTGTCTAAAGGCGACAATATCTCATATCTGGCCAAAGGCGACAATATCTCATCTCTGGCTAAAGGCGACAATATCTCATCTCTGGCTAAAGGCGACAATATCTCATCTCTGGCTAAAGGCGACAATTTCTCATCTCTGGCTAAAGGCAACAATATCTCTGGCGAAATGAGGCAATATCTCATCTCTGGCTAAAGGCGACAATATCTCATCTCTGGCTAAAGGTGACAATATCTCATCTCTGGCTAAAGGCGACAATATCTTTGGCTAAAGGAGACAATATCTCTGGCTAAAGGCGACAATATCTCATCTCTGGCTAAAGGCGACAATATCTCATCTCTGGCTAAATGCGACAATATCTCATCTCTGGTTAAAGGCGACAATATCTCATCTCTGGCTAAAGGCGACAATATCTCTGGCTAAAGGTGACAATATCTCTGGCTAAAGGCAACAATATCTGTGGCTAAAGGCAACAATATCTCTGGCTAAAGGCGACAATAGATCTGGCTAAAGGCGACAATATATCATCTCTTCCGAAATGAGGCAATATCTCATCTCTGGCTAAAGGCGACAATATCTCATATCTGGCAAATGGCGACAATATCTCATCTCTGGCTAAAGGTGACAATATATCATCTCTGACTAAAGGCAACAATATATCATCTCTGCCTAAAGGCAACAATATGTCATCTCTGCCTAAAGTCGACAATATCTCATCTCTGCCTAAAGGCGACAATGACTCATCTCTGGCTAAAGGCGACAATTTCTCATCTCTGGCTAAAGGCAACAATATCTCTGGCGAAATGAGGCAATATCTCATCTCTGGCTAAAGGCGACAATATCTCATCTCTGGCTAAAGGCGACAATATCTCATCTCTGGCTATAGGCGACAATACCTCATCTCTGCCTAAAGGCGACAATACCTCATCTCTGCCTAAAGGCGACAACATCTCATCTCTGGCTAAAGGCGACAATATCTCTGGCTAAAGGCAACAATATCTCTGGATAAAGGCGACAATATCTTTGGCTAAAGGCGACAATATCTCGTCTCTGGCTAAAGGCGACAATATCTCATCTCTGGCTAAAGGCGACAATATCTCATCTCAGGTTAAATGCGACAATATCTCATCTCTGGCTAAAGGCGACAATATCTCATCTCTGCCTAAAGGCGACAATATCTCATCTCTGCCTAAAGGCGACAATATCTCATCTCTGGCTAAATGCGACAATATCTCATCTCTGGTTAAAGGCGACAATATCTCTGGCTAAAGGTGACAATAGATCTGGCTAAAGGCGACAATATATCATCTCTTCCTAAATGAGGCAATATCTCATCTCTGGCTAAAAGCGACAATATCTCATATCTGGCAAATGGCGACAATATCTCATCTCTGGCTAAAGGTGACAATATCTCATCTCTGACTAAAGGCAACAATATATCATCTCTGCCTAAAGGCAACAATATGTCATCTCTGCCTAAAGTCGACAATATCTCATCTCTGCCTAAAGGCGACAATATCTCATCTCTGGCTAAAGGCGACAATTTCTCATCTCTGGCTAAAGGCAACAATATCTCTGGCTAAAGGTGACAATATCTCATCTCTGGCTAAAGGCGACAATATCTCATCTCTGGCTAAAGGCGACAATATCTCATCTCTGGCTAAAGGCGACAATATCTTTGGCTAAAGGAGACAATATCTCTGGCTAAAGGCGACAATATCTCATCTCTGGCTAAAGGCGACAATATCTCATCTCTGGCTAAATGCGACAATATCTCATCTCTGGTTAAAGGCGACAATATCTCATCTCTGGCTAAAGCGACAATATCTCTGGCTAAAGGTGACAATATCTCTGGCTAAAGGCAACAATATCTGTGGCTAAAGGCGACAATATATCATCTCTTCCGAAATGAGGCAATATCTCATCTCTGGCTAAAGGCGACAATATCTCATATCTGGCAAATGGCGACAATATCTCATCTCTGGCTTAAGGCGACAGTATCTCATCTCTGGCTAAAGGCGACAATATCTCATCTCAGGTTAAATGCGACAATATCTCATCTCTGGCTAAAGGCGACAATATCTCATCTCTGCCTAAAGGCGACAATATCTCATCTCTGCCTAAAGGCGACAATATCTCATCTCTGGCTAAATGCGACAATATCTCATCTCTGGTTAAAGGCGACAATATCTCATCTCTGGCTAAAGGCGACAATATCTCTGGCTAAAGGTGACAATATCTCTGGCTAAAGGCAACAATATCTGTGGCTAAAGGCAACAATATCTCTGGCTAAAGGCGACAATAGATCTGGCTAAAGGCGACAATATCTCATCTCTGCCTAAAGGCGACAATATCTCATCTCTGCCTAAAGGCGACAATATCTCATCTCTGGCTAAATGCGACAATATCTCATCTCTGGCTAAAGGCGACAATTTCTCATCTCTGGCTAAAGGCAACAATATCTCTGGCTAAAGGTGACAATATCTCATCTCTGGCTAAAGGCGACAATATCTCATCTCTGGCTAAAGGCGACAATATCTCATCTCTGGCTAAAGGCGACAATATCTTTGGCTAAAGGAGACAATATCTCTGGCTAAAGGCGACAATATCTCATCTCTGGCTAAAGGCGACAATATCTCATCTCTGGCTAAATGCGACAATATCTCATCTCTGGTTAAAGGCGACAATATCTCATCTCTGGCTAAAGGCGACAATATCTCTGGCTAAAGGTGACAATATCTCTGGCTAAAGGCAACAATATCTGTGGCTAAAGGCGACAATATATCATCTCTTCCGAAATGAGGCAATATCTCATCTCTGGCTAAAGGCGACAATATCTCATATCTGGCAAATGGCGACAATATCTCATCTCTGGCTTAAGGCGACAGTATCTCATCTCTGGCTAAAGGCGACAATATCTCATCTCAGGTTAAATGCGACAATATCTCATCTCTGGCTAAAGGCGACAATATCTCATCTCTGCCTAAAGGCGACAATATCTCATCTCTGCCTAAAGGCGACAATATCTCATCTCTGGCTAAATGCGACAATATCTCATCTCTGGTTAAAGGCGACAATATCTCATCTCTGGCTAAAGGCGACAATATCTCTGGCTAAAGGTGACAATATCTCTGGCTAAAGGCAACAATATCTGTGGCTAAAGGCAACAATATCTCTGGCTAAAGGCGACAATAGATCTGGCTAAAGGCGACAATATCTCATCTCTGCCTAAAGGCGACAATATCTCATCTCTGCCTAAAGGCGACAATATCTCATCTCTGGCTAAATGCGACAATATCTCATCTCTGGCTAAAGGCGACAATTTCTCATCTCTGGCTAAAGGCAACAATATCTCTGGCTAAAGGTGACAATATCTCATCTCTGGCTAAAGGCGACAATATCTCATCTCTGGCTAAAGGCGACAATATCTTTGGCTAAAGGAGACAATATCTCTGGCTAAAGGCGACAATATCTCATCTCTGGCTAAAGGCGACAATATCTCATCTCTGGCTAAATGCGACAATATCTCATCTCTGGTTAAAGGCGACAATATCTCATCTCTGGCTAAAGGCGACAATATCTCTGGCTAAAGGTGACAATATCTCTGGCTAAAGGCAACAATATCTGTGGCTAAAGGCGACAATATATCATCTCTTCCGAAATGAGGCAATATCTCATCTCTGGCTAAAGGCGACAATATCTCATATCTGGCAAATGGCGACAATATCTCATCTCTGGCTTAAGGCGACAGTATCTCATCTCTGGCTAAAGGCGACAATATCTCATCTCAGGTTAAATGCGACAATATCTCATCTCTGGCTAAAGGCGACAATATCTCATCTCTGCCTAAAGGCGACAATATCTCATCTCTGCCTAAAGGCGACAATATCTCATCTCTGGCTAAATGCGACAATATCTCATCTCTGGTTAAAGGCGACAATATCTCATCTCTGGCTAAAGGCGACAATATCTCTGGCTAAAGGTGACAATATCTCTGGCTAAAGGCAACAATATCTGTGGCTAAAGGCAACAATATCTCTGGCTAAAGGCGACAATAGATCTGGCTAAAGGCGACAATATATCATCTCTTCCGAAATGAGGCAATATCTCATCTCTGGCTAAAGGCGACAATATCTCATATCTGGCAAATGGCGACAATATCTCATCTCTGGCCAAAGGCGACAATATCTCATCTCTGGCTGAAGGCTACAATATCTCTGGCTAAAAGCCACAATGTCTCATCTGTTGCGAAATGAGGCAATATCTCATCTCTGGCTAAATGCGATAATATCTCTGGCTAAAGGCGACAGTTTCTCTGGCTAAAGGCGAAAATATCTCTGGCTAAAGGCGACAATTGATCTGGCTAAAGGCGACAATATCTCATCTCTTCCGAAATGAGGCAATATCTCATCTCTGTCTAAAGGCGACAATATCTCATATCTGGCCAAAGGCGACAATATCTCATCTCTGGCTAAAGGCGACAATATCTCATCTCTGGCTAAAGGCGACAATATGTCATCTCTGCCTAAAGGCGACAATATGTCATCTCTGCCTAAAGGCGACAATATCTCATCTCTGGCTAAAGGCGACAATATCTCATCTCTGGCTAATGGCGACAATATCTCATCTCTGCCTAAAGGCGACAATACCTCATCTCTGGCTAAATGAGGCAAAATCTCTGGCTAAAGGCGACAATATCTCTGGCTAAAGGCGACAATATCTCATCTCTGTCTAATGGCGACAATATCTCATCTCTGCCAAAAGGCGACAATATCTCTGGCTAAAGGCGACAATATCTCTTGCTAAAGGCGACAATGTCTCTGGCTAAAGGCGACAATATCTCATCTCTGGCTAAAGGCGACATTATCTCTGGCGAAATGAGGCAATATCTCATCTCTGGCTAAAGGCGACAATATCTCATCTCTGCCTAAAGGCGACAATATCTCTGGCTAAAGGCAACAATATCTCTGGATAAAGGCGACAATATCTCTGGCTAAAGGCGACAATATCTCATCTCTGGCTAAAGGCGACAATATCTCATCTCTGGCTATAGGCGACAATATCTCATCTCTGCCTAAAGGCGACAATATCTCTGGCTAAAAGCGACAATATCTCATCTCTTGCGAAATGAGGCAATATCTCATCTCTGGCTAAAGGCGACAATATCTCTGGCTAAAGGCGACAATATCTCTGGCTAAAGGCGACAATATCTCGTCTCTGGCTAAAGGCAACAATATCTCTGGCTAAAGGCGACAATATCTCATCTCTGGCTAATGGCGACAATATCTCATCTCTGGCCAAAGGCGACAATATCTCATCTCTGGCTAAAGGCGACAATATCTCTGGCTAAAAGCCACAATGTCTCATCTCTTGCGAAATGAGGCAATATCTCATCTCTGGCTAAATGCGATAATATCTCTGGCTAAAGGCGACAATTTCTCTGGCTAAAGGCAACAATATCTCTGGCTAAAGGCGACAATTGATCTGGCTAAATGCGACATTATCTCATCTCTTCCGAAATGAGGCAATATCTCATCTCTGGCTAAAGGCGACAATATCTCATATCTGGCCAAAGGCGACAATATCTCATCTCTGGCTAAAGGCGAAAATATCTCATCTCTGGCTAAAGGCGACAATATCTAATCTCTGCCTAAAGGCGACAATATGTCATCTCTGCCTAAAGGCGACAATATCTCATCTCTGGCTAAAGGCGACAATATCTCTGGCGAAATGAGGCAATATCTCATCTCTGGCTAAAGGCGACAATATCTCTGGCTAAAGGCGATAATATCTCTGGCTAAAGGCAACAATATCTCTGGATAAAGGCGACAATATATCTGGCTAAATGCGACAATATATCATCTCTGGCTAAAGGCAACAATATCGTCTCTGGCTAAAGGCGACAATACCTCATCTCTGGCTAAAGGCGAAAATATCTCATCTCTGGCTAAAGGCGACAATATCTCATCTCTGGCTATAGGCGACAAAATCTCATTTCTGCCTAAAGGCGACAATACCTCATCTCTGCCTAAAGGCGACAACATCTCATCTCTGGCTAAAGGCGACAATATCTCTGGCTAAAGGCAACAATATCTCTGGATAAAGGCGACAATATCTCTGGCTAAAGGCGACAATATCTCATCTCTGCCTAAAGGCGACAATATCTCTGGCTAAAAGCGACAATATCTCATCTCTTGCGAAATGAGGCAATATCTCATCTCTGGCTAAAGGCGACAATATCTCATCTCTGGCTAAAGGCGACAATATCTCATCTCTTGCTAAAGGCAACAATATCTCTGGCTAAAGGGGACAATATCTCAGGCTAAAGGCGACAATATCTCATTTCTGGCTAAAGGCGACAATACCTCATCTCTGGCTAAAGGCGACTGTAACGGGTTACTTAGATTTACCTATGCCCGTGACAGGGGAAGCCACCCCTTGGGCCCCCACCCCGGGGCCCGGAAAGGAGGGGGAAAAAGGAGTGGGATAAAACAGCGACAATCTAAGGAGGAAAAACTTATTTTACTAAATATGATATCGAAATATAAGATAACACAATATAATATAATTGAGGCTAACAAAATTGAACGAAACAGAGAGAGAGAGAGAGTCTCCGAAAACCGAGAGGCCTACTGTGAACTCTAGGCGACACGGCTGGAACGCTTCCCACTCTCCGAGAAGTTCGAGAGAAGAAGGAGGGCACTCCAGCCTGGGAACAAGATTATATAGAGTCCTGGTCCCGTGACTTATTGTTACTCCTGTTGTTCCCTGGGATATGTAGTCTTCTTCTGTGGACTGCACATTCAATAGAAGTATCCATACTTTACATGATGTTATGATGTGGAATACTGATAGCAAAATTACAAAATTACAAAACCATGACATTCCACCCCTTATTCTACGTTATTACATCATGGTAAATATATATATACATATATATACATATATATACACGTATGTAAAATTGTAATAGCTAAATAGTAGAATTGCATGTAACATAACTAAATGTACAACTATAATAACTAAAATACACTACACATGCAAACATATATATATAAATACATAAAATTATTGACTGCACTCCCCCAGCATTAAATTCCCTTGTGGCACACATTGAACATCCCCATCCTTCTGCATTACCCACCAAGTGCACCCAGGTCCCTGGGCAAAGACAGTTCCACGGATAGGTTTGCCCTTTCCAGAAGCTGGAAGGACCCAAACAGCTTTTCCCAACATGTTCTTTACATGTACAACAGGGACCTTATCTCCTTCTACAGTGTGTAGGGGGCTAGATTGACTAGGACCATCACGATTGACAGATCCTCTAGTATTGACCAACCAAGTGGCTTCTGCCAGATTCTTCTCCCAGTGCTTAAATGTTCCACCACCCATTGCTTTCAACATAGTTTTCAACAACCCATTATATCGTTCAATTTTACCAGAAGCTGGTGCATGGTAGGGAATATGATAAATCCACTCAATGCCATGATCTTTGGCCCAAGTATTTATAAGGGAATTTTTGAAATGTGTCCCATTATCAGATTCAATTCTTTCTGGGGTGCCATGTCGCCACAGGACTTGTTTCTCAAGACCTAATATCAACTTGTTTCTCAAGAGCAGTTGCATGGGGTACTGCGTATGTTTCAAGCCACCCAGTGGTTGCCTCTACCATAGTGAGTACATAACACTTACCACTGCGAGATCGTGGCAAGGTGATATAATCAACCTGCCACGCCTCCCCATATTTATACTTTTGCCATCGCCCTTCCTCCCAGAGAGGTTTCATCCTTTTGGCTTGTTTAATTATGGCACATGTTTCACAATCATGAATAATCTGCGCAATAGCGTTCATGGTTAAGTCCACCCCTCGGTCTCTGGCCCTATATGTTGCGTCTCTTCCTTGATGACCTGAGGTCTCATGAGCCCATTGAGCTAGAAATAATTCACTATTATTCTGCCAGTCCAAGTCAATTTGAGCCACCTCAATTTTGGTAGCTTTATCTACCTGATGGTTGTTTTGTTGTTCTTCAGTAGCCCGACTTTTGGGCACATGTGCATCCACATGACGCACCTTTACAACCATATTCTTTGTTCCGGCAGCAATGTCCTTCCATAATTCAGCGGCCCAAACAGATTTTCCCCTCCGTTCCCAGTTGTTTTGTTCCCACCTCTGTAACCACCCCCATAAGGCATTTGCCACCATCCATGAGTCAGTGTAAAGATACAGCATTGGCCACCTCTCCCGTTCAGCAACATCTAAGGCCAGCTGGACAGCTTTTACCTCTGCAAACTGACTTGATTCTCCCTTACCTTCAGTGGCCTCTGCAACCTGTCGTGTGGGGCTCCACACAGCAGCTTTCCATTTGCGATGCTTCCCTACAATGCGACATGATCCGTCAGTGAATAGGGCATATTTCTTTTCATTTTCTGGTAATTCGTTGTATGGTGGGGCCTCTTTAGCACGTGATACCTCTTCTGCTGGTGATGTTCCAAACCTTTTATCTTCAGGCCAGTCCATGATTACCTCTAGGATTCCTGGACGATTGAGGTTTCCCATTCGCGCTCGCTGTGTAATCAGCGTAATCCACTTGCTCCAGGTGACATCGGTAGCATGATGAGTGGAGGGAACCTGTCCTTTGAACATCCAGTTCAGCACTGGCAGTCGAGGTGCCATAAGGAGCTGTGTTTCAGTCCCAACTACTTCGGGAGCAGCCCGAACCCCCTCATACGCGGCTAAGATCTCCTTCTCAGTTGGAGTGTAGCACTCTTCAGACCCCTTATATGATCGACTCCAGAATCCCAGGGGTCGGCCTCGGGTCTCTCCTGAGGCTCTTTGCCACAAACTCCAAGTGGGGCCTTTCTCTCCAGCAGCAGTGTACAGGATGTTCTTTACATCCTGTCAAGTCCTTACTGGCCCCAGAGCTACAGCTCGGGCTATCTCTTGTTTAATCTGTTCGAAAGCCTGCTGCTGCTCAGGGCCCCATGCAAAATCGTTCTTCTTCCGCGTCACCTGATAAAGGGGGCTTACAATGAGGCTGTAGTTTGGAATGTGCATCCTCCAAAAGCCTACTGCACCCAGGAAAGATTGTGTCTCTTTCTTGCTAGTTGGTGGAGACATGGCAGTGATTTTGTCGATCACATCTGTTGGGATGTGACGACGTCCATCCTACCACTTTATACCTAAGAACTGAATTTCCTGGGCAGGTCCTTTTACTTTGCTTCGCTTAATAGCAAAGCCGGCTTGTAGAAGAATTTGGATCATCTGCTCTCCTTTTGTGAAAACCTCTTCTGCTGTATCACCCCACACAACAATGTCATCAATGTACTGCAGGTGTTCAGGAGCACCACCCTGTTCCAGTACAGTTTGGACCAACCCATGGCAAATGGTTGGGCTGTGTTTCCACCCCTGGGGCAAACGGTTCCAAGTATACTGAATGCCCCTCCAGGTGAAGGCAAACTGTGGCTTACATTCTGCAGCCAAAGGAATAGAGAAGAAGGCATTGGCAATGTCAATGGTGGCATACCATTTGGCTGCTTTTGACTCCAGCTTGTACTGGAGTTCCAACATGTCCGGCACAGCAGCGCTCAATGGGGGTGTGACCTCATTCAGGCCACGGTAGTCTACTGTCAGCCTCCATTCTCCACTGGCTTTACGCACTGGCCATATGGGACTGTTAAAAGGTGAGTGAGTTTTACTGATCACTCCCTGATTCTCCAACTGGCGAATCAAATCATGAATGGGGAGCAAGGAATCCCTGTTGGTGCGATACTGCCATCTGTGCAATGTCTTTGTAGCAATCGGTACCTGCTGCTCTTTTACTCGTAGCAGCCCCACAACAGACGGGTCCTCTGACAGGCCAGGCAAAACAGACAGCTGCTTAATGTTTTCCATGTCTACAGCAGCTATCCCAAAGGCCCATCGATACCCCTTAGGATCCTTGAAATGCCCCCTTCTGAGGTAATCAATACCCAGTATACATGGAGCCCCTGGGCCAGTCACAATAGGATGTTTTTGCCAGTCTTTGCCAGTGAGGCTTATTTCAGCCTCCAGCACAGTCAATTCTTGAGAGCCCCCAGTCACTCCAGAAATATGGATTGATTCTGTCCCTTCATGACTGGAGGGCATTAGGGTGCACTGTGCACCGGTATCCACCAGTGCCTTATATTTCTGTGGTTCTGATGTGCCAGGCCATCGAATCCACACAGTCCAATAAACTCTATTATCCCTTTCCCTCCCCTGACTGAGGGCAGGGCCCCTCTATTGGTTACCTGTGATGACTGGAGCAACTCCACTGGTGGTTGGTATGTCTAGTAGTTCTTTCACCCGTGCTCGTAGTGCAGACGTGGGCTGATCATGCCACTTCCTCATGTCTTCTCCACGGTCACGTAGGTAGCGCCACATGGAAACACGCGGTGCAATCGTACTGTTGTTCTTTGCTCGAGCTGGGAAGCGTGTGCGTTTAACAGCTGAGACTTTTGATGATGCAGGTGGGGAGTAGGACTGGACTAGTTTGATCAGATCCTTCATTAGACCTGGTGGCCCATACGAGGATTGACCTTCATCAGTTGTTTCTGATACTATTACGGGATCATTACGATTAGTTGATGGAAACAATTTCTTGCACATTTCATCTACTCGGTTTTCTAGCCGTGAGATGGCAGAAACTGCGGCATGCAGTTGAGGGAGCTGCTGATCGGTGGTTTGAAGCATTATAATCAGCTCAACAACTCGGGGCCATCTGTCCACGAACCCTTTAGATCCTGATACCAATGACTGTGCAATTCTCTCTGGTGCTGTACTTGTGATTTTCTGCCACATGTCAGGATCGGCCCTCACTCTCTCAGGGTCAAGTTCGCTTGGATCAGGGCTGTACAACATTTTCGCCATGGCCAATTCCCTCAGGCGCTGAATACCTTTTTGGACAGTATTCCAACTATCAAATTTAGGCTTCAAAGCATCCTTATAGGGGTACCTTTCTCTCATGGCTTCTAACAGCCGCAACCAGAGAGTGGCAGCTCCATCCGAACATCTGCTAATCCCTCTGTCGATACCTGCATCTTGGGCAATGCTTCCTAGTTGGCGAGCTTCATTACCATCTAGAGACAAGCTGTTGGCCCCGTTGTCCCAGCAGCGAAGCAACCAAGCAAGGATACCTTCATCTTGACGCCGTGTGAACTCCTTTCTTGAGCCTTGGATTTCAGTCAGCTTCAGAGGTCGACAATAGGTGATTTCCTCCTCATCATCAGTCTCTTCTTCATGCCTCTTTGCTTTTTTCGGTACTGCTCCATGCCCGGCACCTGGGTCTTCTGCTGCCCCCCCTGTGCTTCTCCTTCTTTTCGTTCTAGACGCATGGACACCCGTTTCCATTTCTTGCCTTCCACAGGGGCAACTGATATTGCTACTGATGCCTCCTGTGACTGATCAGAATTAACTTGGGCTTGAATCTCAGATCAGAAACTCTCTCTCTCCAGAATAGTATGATACAAAGCACGGTATGCATAAGCCAAACCCCACATAAGGTTTACCTCCTTAGATCTCTGACCCAAATACTCACTTAATTTCTTAGGGTCCCTTAGGTGTTCAAGAGTGAAATCCCATGACACTGCGGGTCCCCATGCTTCTAAGACTTTTCCTAAACCTTTCCATATTCCCTGCCAGTCATCATTCTCTGGTTCTGGAGGAGACTTCCGCATAGAACGAATGCATAGGAACATGTATGCATTCATTAATAGTGATAACATGGATGCAAGTATGAACCCTATCTCAGTTATTGAAAGGTGTGTGGAAATCTGAGAGTACAACCTAAATAAAAAGGGTTTTTTTAGCCTGTACAATGAATTAAACATGGTGCTGTTTGTAAAATTGCCTGTTCCATCTGGGAAGCAAGTGCTTGTAAGATTCGCAATTCCATCTGGGGTGTAGGTGCCAAAATTCTGACCATACCACATCTCGTAAAAGTACCAGGCAGGTGTCTCCATCAGTATCCACCTTATTAGGCTATATACCTGCACAATTCCACAACACCAAATTATGGTGTTAATAGTTGACCAACACTTTAAGAAGATCATAATTGCTTTCAATCCCTTAAACAGAGCAACTGGGATGAAGAGTGGATTCATAGCTGGCAGGCTCTGTAAAAGTCAGAGCTAGCTAGCTTTGCTCTAAGGGAGAAAGAAATCCCTTTCTTTTCTACACAAAAGTTAGATAGCAATGCTGAGAATGTGCAGCAGCCCTTAATGTTGACAATTTGTCTGGTATTTCAAGGTCACGTTCTACGTGAGCAGCTACGGAAAGATAGCACTCCCAACACTCCCGTAACGAAGCTCTTTAAGAGCAAAGAGAGAGTCATTCTGAAAGCTAAAAAGCTCTATGCCCGCATTCTCCACCAAAAATCTGTCACGGGTTACTTAGATTTACCTATGCCCGTGACAGGGGAAGCCACCCCACGGCCCCCCCCCGGGGCCCGGAAAGGAGGGGGAAAAGGGGAGTGGGATAAAACAGCGACAATCTAAGGAGGAAAAACTTATTTTACTAAATATGATATCGAAATATAAGATAACACAATATAATATAATTGAGGCTAACAAAATCGAACGAAACAGAGAGAGAGAGAGAGTCTCCGAAAACCGAGAGGCCTACTGTGAACTCTAGGCGACACGGCTGGAACGCTTCCCACTCTCCGAGAAGTTCGAGAGAAGAAGGAGGGCACTCCAGCCTGGGAACGAGATTATATAGAGTCCTGGTCCCGTGACTTATTGTTACTCCTGTTGTTCTCTGGGATATGTAGTCTTCTTCTGTGGATTGCACATTCAATAGAAGTATCCATACTTGACATGATGTTATGATGTGGAATACTGATAGCAAAATTACAAAATTACAAAACCATGACAATGGGATATGGGATATGGGATATGGGATATGGGATATGGGATATGGGATGTGGGATATGGGATGTGGGATATGGGATATGGGATATGGGGGGATATGGGACATGGGGGGATATGGGATATGGGGGATATGGGGACATGGGGTGGCCCTTGGTAGACATTGAGGTCCCTGTGGTGACACTGAGCTGTACCCGTTGTCCCCCATTGTCCCATTGTCCCATTGTCCCATTGTCCCATTATTGTCCCATTGTCCCATTGTCCCATTGTCCCATTGTCCCATTATTGTCCCATTATTGTCCCATTATTGTCCCATTGTCCCATTGTCCCATTGTCCCATTATTGTCCCATTATTCTCCCATTGTCTCATTATTGTCCCATTGTCCCATTGTCCCATTATTTCCCATTGTCCCATTGTCCCATTATTGTCCCATTGTCCCATTATTGTCCCATTGTCCCATTGTCCCATTATTTCCCATTGTCCCATTGTCCCATTATTGTCCCATTGTCCCATTGTCCCATTGTCCCATTATTATCCCACTGTCCCATTGTCCCATTGTCCCATTGTCCCATTGTCCCATTGTCCCATTATTGTCCCATTATTGTCCCATTGTCCCATTGTCCCATTGTCCCATTATTGTCCCACTGTCCCATTGTCCCATTGTCCCATTGTCCCATTGTCCCATTATTGTCCCATTGTCCCATTGTCCCATTGTCCCATTATTGTCCCATTATTGTCCCATTTTCCCATTGTCCCATTGTCCCATTATTATCCCACTGTCCCATTGTCCCATTGTCCCATTGTCCCATTGTCCCATTGTCCCATTATTGTCCCATTATTGTCCCATTGTCCCATTGTCCCATTGTCCCATTATTGTCCCACTGTCCCATTGTCCCATTGTCCCATTGTCCCATTGTCCCATTATTGTCCCATTGTCCCATTGTCCCATTGTCCCATTGTCCCATTATTATCCCATTAATGTCCCATTATTGTCCCATTGTCCCATTGTCCCATTGTCCCATTACTGTCCCATTATTGTCCCATTGTCCCATTGTCCCATTGTCCCATTATTGTCCCATTATTGTCCCATTGTCCCATTGTCCCATTGTCCCATTGTCCCATTATTGTCCCATTGTCCCATTGTCCCATTGTCCCATTGTCCCATTATTGTCCCATTATTGTCCCATTATTGTCCCATTGTCCCCATTATTGTCCCATTGTCCCATTGTCCCATTGTCCCATTATTGTCCCATTTTCCCATTATTGTCCCTTTGTCCCATTGTCCCATTGTCCCATATTGTCCCATTATTGTCCCATTGTCTCATTATTGTCCCATTATTGTCCCAATATTGTCCCATTGTCCCATTATTGTCCCATTATTGTCCCATTGTCCCATTGTCCCATTATTGTCCCATTGTCCCATTGTCCCATTTTCCCATTATTGTCCCATTATTGTCCCATTGTCCCATTGTCCCATTGTCCCATTATTGTCCCATTGTCCCATTGTCCCATTATTGTCCCTATTGTCCCATTGTCCCATAGTTCTCAGTGGAGGTCCCTGCGCTGTCGGCTCTGTTGGAGCTGTTGGGCTGTGGAGCTGCGGCTGTTCTGTGCCGCACGCATGGACAAGGCTGGGCTGCCCCACAGCGGCCCCATAGCCGCCCCATAGCCGCCCCATAGCCGCCCCATAGCGGCCCCATAGCCGCCCCATAGCCGCCCCATAGCGGCCCCATAGCGGCCTTATAGCCGCCCCATAGCCACCCCATAGCGGCCCCATAGCGGCCCCATAGGCCCCCATTCCCCCATAGAAGCTTCAGAGGGCCCCTGTTCCCCCAGAATCCCTCCATTCCCCCATAGGCTCCCCATGTCCCCTTAAGGTCCCACACCCCTATAGCCCCCCATCCCACTCCCCATAGGCTCCCCCATCCCACATAGGGTTTCCCCCCCATCCCACCCCCCATAGGGTTCTCACCCCCCATAGGGTCCCCACACCCCATACACCCCCCGTTCCCCCATAGTGTCCCCATCCCCCACAGGCCCCCAAACCCCATAGACCCCCCATCCTCCCATAGCCCCACATCAGAGGGTCTCCAGCCCCCATAAGCCCCCCATCCCACATGCCATAGACCCCCGAACCCCATAGATACCCCTCACCCCTATAGGCTCCCATATCCCCCATAGGCCTTGCTGTCCCCATAGGCCCTGCACACCCCATAGGCCCCCATTCCCCCATAGGGTCTCACACCCCATAGGCCCCATAGATTCCCCCATAGGGTCTCACACCCCATAGGCCCCATAGATTCCCCCATAGGGTCTCACACCCCATAGGCCCCATAGATTCCCCCATAGGGTCTCACACCCCATAGGCCCCCATTCCCCCATAGGGTCTCACACCCCATAGGCCCCCATTCCCTCCTAGGCCCCCCATTCCCCCATAGGCTCCCCCTGCCCCACAGCCCCCATATCCCCCCCAGGCCCTGGCCCAGCTGCTGGCCCAGCTGCAGGAGCTGCTGCACAAACACACGGGGCCGGAGGTGCTGCGAGCGGCCGCCTGTGCTTTGGGGTCCTTCTGTGACCCACAAGTGCCGCTATGGGGCAGAGCCGACCTCGTCAGGAGCCGCCTGGGGAGACCCCATAGAGACCCCATAGAGCCCCATAGAGAACATAGAGACCCCATAGAGCCCCTTAGAGCCCCATAGAGCCCCTTAGAGCCCCATAGAGCCCCATAGAGACCCCATAGAGACCCCATAGAGACCCATAGAGCCCCATAGAGACCCCATAGAGACCCATAGAGCCCCATAGAGACCCCATAGAGACCCCATAAAGACCCATAGAGCCCCATAGAGACCCCATAGAGACCCATAGAGCCCCATAGAGACCCCATAAAGACCCATAGAGCCCCATAGAGAACATAGAGACCCCATAGAGCCCCTTAGAGCCCCATACAGACCCTTAGAGCCCCATAGAGACCCACAGCACCCCATAGCCAAGTGGGAGCGGGGGGCCAAGGAGCTGCTGGGGGTGAGATATGGGGCCTTATGGGGTCCATATGGGGCTGTTATGGGGTTATGGGGGATCCCATATGGATCCCGGCAGCTGCTGGGGGTGAGATATGGGTCCGTAGGGGGTCATTATGGGGGTTATGGGGTCACTATTGTGGTTATGGGGTTACTATTGGGGTCATTGTTGCGGTTATGGGGTTGTTATTGGGATTATGGGGTCACTGTTGGGGTTACGGTGCCATTATTGGGGTTATGGGGTTGTTATTGGGATCATTATTGGGGTTTATGGGGTCATGATTGTGGTTATGGGGTGGATATTGTGGTTATGGGGTTATGGGGGGGTTATGGGGGGTTATGGGGTTATGGGGGGGTTATGGGGTGGTTATGGGGTTATGGGGTGGTTATGGGGTGGTTATGGGGGGGTTATGGGGTGGTTATGGGGTGGCTATGGGGTTATGTGGTGGTTATGGGGTTATGGGGGGGTTATGGGGTGGTTATGGGGTTATGGAGGGGTTATGGGGTGGTTATGGGGTGGTTATGGCGTTATGGGGTGGTTATGGGATGGTTATGGGGTGGTTATTGTGGTTATGGGGTTATGGGGTGGTTATGGGGTGGTTATGGGGTTATGGGGTTATGGGGTGGTTATGGGGTTATGGGGTTATGGGGGGGTTATGGGGTGGTTATGGGGTTATGGGGTGGTTATGGGGTTATGGGGGGGTTATGGGGTGGTTATGGGGTTATGGGGTGGTTATGGGGTTATGGGGTTATGGGGTGGTTATGGGGTTATGGGGTGGTTATGGGGTTATGGGGTTATGGGGTGGTTATGGGGCTATGGGGTGGTTATGGGGTTATGGGGTGGTTATGGGGTTATGGGGTTATGGGGGGGTTATGGGGTGGTTATGGGGTTATGGGGTGGTTATGGGGTGGTTATGGGGTGGTTATGGGGTTATGGGGTTATGGGGTTATGGGGTGGTTATGGGGTGGTTATGGGGCTATGGGGTGGTTATGGGGTTATGGGGTGGTTATGGGGTGGTTATGGGGTTATGGGGTTATGGGGTTATGGGGTGGTTATGGGGTGGTTATGGGGTTATGGGGTGGTTATGGGGCTATGGGGTGGTTATGGGGTGGTTATGGGGTTATGGGGGGGTTATGGGGTGGTTATGGGGTTATGGGGTGGTTATGGGGTGGTTATGGGGTGGTTATGGGGTGGTTATGGGGTTATGGGGTGGTTATGGGGTGGTTATGGGGTGGTTATGGGGTGGTTATGGGGTTATGGGGTTATGGGGTGGTTATGGGGTTATGGGGTTATGGGGTGGTTATGGGGTGGTTATGGGGCTATGGGGTGGTTATGGGGTTATGGGGTGGTTATGGGGTGGTTATGGGGTTATGGGGTGGTTATGGGGTGGTTATGGGGTTATGGGGTGGTTATGGGGCTATGGGGTGGTTATGGGGTGGTTATGGGGTTATGGGGGGGTTATGGGGTGGTTATGGGGTTATGGGGTGGTTATGGGGTGGTTATGGGGTTATGGGGTTATGGGGTGGTTATGGGGTTATGGGGTTATGGGGTGGTTATGGGGTGGTTATGGGGTGGTTATGGGGTTATGGGGTTATGGGGTGGTTATTGGGTGGTTATGGGGTGGTTATGGGGTTATGGGGTGGTTATGGGGTGGTTATGGGGTGGTTATGGGGTTATGGGGTTATGGGGTGGTTATGGGGTGGTTATGGGGTTATGGGGTGGTTATGGGATTATGGGGTGGTTATGGGGTGGTTATGGGGTTATGGGGTGGCTATGGGGTGGCTATGGGGTCATATGGGGTGGTTATGAGGGGATATGGGGGGTATGGGGCATTCCTAAGGGGGCACTGCGTGTGGGTGAGATATGGGGGAAATAAAGGGGATATGGGGTGGAGATGGGGTGGGTATGGGGGGTATGGGGGGGTTATGGGGGGATATGGGGTCATATGGGGTGGTTATGGGGTGGTTATGGTGTCATATGGGGCGGATATGGGGTCATATAGGGGGATGTGGGGGGGTTATGGGGGTTATGGGGTCATATGGGGGGATATGGGGTCATATGGGGGGATATGGGGTAATACGGGGGGATATGGGGTGGATATATGGGGGTTATGGGGGGATATGGGGCTGGGGGTTGGGGTTATGGGGTGGATATGTGGGGATATGGGGTGGTTATGGGGGAATATGGGGCCATATGGGGGATATAGGGTCATATGGTGGGATATGGGGTGGTTATGAGGGGATATGGGGTCATATGGGGAAGATATGGGGTCATATGGGTGGTTATAGGGGAATATGGGGTCATATGGGGTGGTTATGGGGGGCTGTGGGGTGGTTATGGGGGGATATGGGGTCATATGGGGGAGATATGTGGTGGTTATGGGGGGATATGAGGGGTATGGGGTCATATGGGGGGATATGGGGTGGATATGGGGGGATGTGGGGTAGTTATGGGGCCATATGGGGGATATGGGGGGATATGAGATGGTTATGGGGGGACATGGGGGATATAGGGGGGTTATGGGGGGATATGGGGCTTGGGGTTGGGGTTATGGGGTGATTATGGGGGGGATATGGGGTGGCTATGGGGTATATGGGTTGGGTATGGGGGGATATGGGGGAGTTATGGGGTCATATAGGGGGCATATCGGGGAGATATGGGGTGGTTATGGCGTCTTATGGGGGGATATGGGATAGTTATGGGGGGATATGGGGTGGGAATGGGGTCATATGGGGGGATATTAGGCCATATGGGGTGGTTATGTGCTCATATAGTGGGGTATGGGGTGGATATGGGGTTATATAGGGGGCTATGGGGTGGTTATGGGGTCTTATGGGGCCATATGGGGGGATATGGGGTCATATGGGGGGGTATGGGGTGGTTATGGGGTGGGAAATGGGGGGTATGGGGTGGTTATGGGGTCATATGGGGGGATATGGGTGGGTTATGGAGTCATATGGGGGGATATGGGGCCATATGGGGCCATATGGGGGGATATGGGGTCTTATAGTGGGGGTATGGGGTTCTTATGGGGCCATATGGGGTGGTTATGGTGTCATATAGTGGGGTATGGGGTGGATATGGGGTCATATAGGGGGCTATGGGGTGGTTATGGGGTGGGAAATGGTTATGGGGTGCCCCCCATCTCCCCATAGATCGCCATGGAGTTCTGTGTGGGTTCGGCCGCCGACCTGCTGCAACGTAAGTGGGGGATGGGGGCACATGTGGGGCTATGGGTCTCTATGGGTCTCTATGGTTCCCTATGGGGTGCTATGGGGTCTCTATGGGTCTCTATTGGGTCTCTATGGGTCACTATGGCTCTCTGTGGGTCTCTATGGGTCACTATGGGGTCTCCATGGGTTGCTATGGGTCTTAATGGGGTCTATGGGTCGCTATGAGTCACTGTGGGTCTCTATGGGTCTCTATGGGTCTCTATGGATCTCTATGGGTTTCTATGGATTTCTATGGGTGTCTATGGGGTCTCTATGGGTCTCTATGGGGTCAGTAGGTCTCAATGGGTCTCTATGGGTCTGTGTGTGTCCCTATGGGGTCCCTATGGGGTCTCAATGTGTCCCTATGTGTCCCTATGTGTCCCTATGTGTCTCTATGGGTCTCTGTGGGTCCCTATGGGGTCTTTATGGGTCGCTATGGGGTCTATGAGTCTCTATGGATCTCTATGGGTCCCTATGGGGTCTTTGTGGGTCACTATGGGGTCTCTATGTGTCTCTATGTGTTCCTATGTGTCCCTATGGGGTCTCTATGGGTCTCTATGGGTCTCTATGGGTCCCTATGTGTCCCTATGTGTCCCTATGGATCTCTATGGGTCCCTATGGGTCCCTATGGGTCCCTATGGGTCTCTATGGGGTCAGTGGGACTCTATGGGTCTCTATATGTCTCTATGTGTCTCTATGTGTCTTTATGTGTCCTATGGGTCTCTATGTGTCTCTGTGTGTCCCTATGGGGTCCCTATGGGGTCACTATGGGGTCTCAATGGGTCTCTTTGGGTCCCTATGGGTCTCTATGGGTCTCTATGGGTCTCTATGGGTCTCAATTGGTCTCTATGGGTCCCTATGGGTCTCTATGAGGTCAATGGGTCTCTGTGTGTCCCTATGGTTCCCTATGGGTCCCTATGGGGTCCCTATGGGGTCGCTATGGGTCTCTATGTATCTGTGCCCCACAGCCCAGCACCCGTCGCTGCTGGAGGTTGAGATCGCCGCCATCATCCATGGGGCGCTGCACGGCCTGGCCTACAGGCACCGCATCCACGTCATACACAGGTCAGACCCCATAGCTGCCCCATAGACACCCCATAGAGACCCCATAGCTGCCCCATAGAGACCCCATAGCTGCCCCATAGACACCCCATAGACACCCTATAGCTGCTCCATAGAGACCCCATAGAGACCCCATAGGTCATAGGGTCAGGGGTCTCTATGGGGTCTCTAAGGGTCCCTATGGGGTCTCTATGGGTCTCTATGGGATCAGGGGTCTCTATGGGGTCCGTATGGGCTCCCTATGGGTTCTCTATGGGTCTCTATGGGGTCAGGGGTCTCTATGGGTCTCTATGGGGTCAGGGGTCCCTATGGGGTCTCTATGGGTTCCTATCGGGTCCCTATGTGGTCTCTATGGGGTCAGGGGTCTCTATGGGGTCTCTATGGGGTCCCTATGGGGTCTCTATGGGGTCCCTATGGGGTCTCTATGGGGTCAGGGGTCTCTATGGGGTCCCTATAGGGCCCCAAGGGGTCTCTATAGGGTCAGGCGTATCTATGGGGTCCCTATGGGGTCTCTATGGGTCTCTATGGGGTCAGGGGTCCCTATGGGTCTCTATGGGTTCCTATCGGGTCCCTATGTGGTCTCTATGGGGTCAGGAGTCTCTATGGGGTCTCTATGGGTCTCTATGGGGTCAGGGGTCTCTATGGGGTCTCTATGGGGTCAGGGGTCTCTATGGGTCCCTATGGGGTCAGGGGACTCTATGGGTCCCTATAGGGTCCCTATGGGTTCTCTATGGGGTCAGAGGTCTCTATGGGTCTCTATGGGGTCTCTATGGGGTCAGGGGTCTCTATGGGTCCCTATGGGGTCAGGGGTCTCTATGGGTCCCTATAGGGTCCCTATAAGTTCTCTATGGGGTCAGAGGTCTCTATGGGTCTCTATGGGGTCTCTCTGGGGTCAGGGGTCACTATGGGTCTCTATGGGGTCTCTATGGGGTCCCTATTGGGTCAGGGGTCTCTATGGGGTCCCTATGGGGTCCCTATGGGATCTCTATGGGGTCAGGGGTCTCTATGGGGTCCCTATGGGGTCCCTATGGGGTCTCTATGGGTCTCTATGGGGTCAGGGGTCTCTATGGGGTCTCTATGGGGTCTCTATTGGTCCCTATGGGGTCTCTATGGGGTCTGGGGTCTCTACGGATCCCTATAGGGTCCCTATGGGGTCTCTATGGGTCCCTATGGGGTCCTTATGGGGTCTCTATGGGTCCCTATGGGGTCCCTATAGGGTCTCTATGGGGTCAGGGGTCTGTATGGGGTCTCTATGGGGTCCCTATGGGGTCTCTATGTGTCTCTATGGGGTCAGGGGTCTCTATGGGGTCTCTATGGGTCCCTATGGGGTCCCTATGGGGTCTCTATGGGGTCAGTAGTCTCTATGGGGTCTCTATGGGTCCCTATGGGGTCTCTATGTGTCCCTATAGGGTCCCTATGGTGTCTCTATGGGTCCCTATGGGGTCTCTATGGGTCCTTATGGGGTCTCTATGGGTCCCTATGGGGTCTCTATGGGTCTCTATGGGTCCCTATGGGGTTTCTATGGGGTCAGAGGTCCCTATGGGGTCTCTATGGGGTCTGGGGTCTCTACGGGTCCCTATAGGGTCCCTATGAAGTCTCTATGGGGTAAAGGGTCTCTATGGGTCCCTATGGGTTCCCTATAGGGTCTCTATGGGGTCAGGGGTCTCTATGTGTCTCTATAGGGTCAGGGGTCTCTATGGGTCACTATGGGTCTCTATGGGGTCCCTATGGGGTCTCTATGGGTCCCTATGGGGTCTCTATGGGTCTCTATGCGTCCCTATGGGGTCTCTATGGGTCTCTATGGGTCCCTATGTGTCTCTATGGGTCCCTATGGGGTCTATATGGGTCCCTATGGGGTCTCTATTGGGTCTCTATGGGTCTCTATGGGTCCTTATGGAATCTCTATGGGTCTCTATGGGTCTCTATGGGTCCCTATAGTGTCCCTATGGGGTCTCTATGGTATCAGGGGTCTCTATGGGTCTCTATGGGTCTCTATGCGTCCCTATGGGTCTCTATGGGTCCCAATGGGGTCTCTATGGGTCCCTATGGGGTCCCTATGGGGTCTCTATGGGTCCCTATGGGGTCACAATGGGTCTCTATGGGTCCCTATGGGGTCTCTATGGGTCCCTATAGCGTCCTTATGGGGTCTCTAAGGGTCCCTATTGGGTCCCTATGGGTCTCTATGGTTCTCTATGGGTCCCTATGGGGTCAGGGGTCTCTATGGGTCCCTATGGGGTCAGGGGTCTCTATGGGTCCCTATAAGGTCCCTATGGGTTCTCTATGGGGTCAGAGGTCTCTATGGGTCTCTATGGGGTCTCTATGGGGTCAGGGGTCTCTATGGGTCCCTATGGGGTCAGGGGTCTCTATGGGTCCCTATAGGGTCCCTATGGGTTCTCTATGGGGTCAGAGGTCTCTATGGGTCTCTATGGGGTCTCTCTGGGGTCAGGGGTCACTATGGGTCCCTATGGGGTCTCTATGGGGTCCCTATTGGGTCAGGGGTCTCTATGGGGTCCCTATGGGGTCCCTATGGGGTCTCTATGGGGTCAGGGGTCTCTATGGGGTCCCTATGGGGTCCCTATGGGGTCTCTATGGGTCTCTATGGGGTCAGGGGTCTCTATGGGGTCTCTATTGGTCCCTATGGGGTCTCTATGGGGTCTGGGGTCTCTACGGATCCCTATAGGGTCCCTATGGGGTCTCTATGGGTCCCTATGGGGTCCTTATGGGGTCTCTATGGGTCCCTATGGGGTCCCTATGGGGTCTCAATGGGGTCAGAGTTCTCTATGGGTCCCTATGGGGTCCCTATAGGGTCTCTATGGGGTCAGGGGTCTGTATGGGGTCTCTATGGAGTCTTTATGGGTTCTGTATGGGTCTCTATAAGTTCAGGGGTCCCTATGGGGTGCCTATGGGGACTCTATGTGTCTCTATGGGGTCAGGGGTCTCTATGGGGTCTCTATGGGTCCCTATGGGGTCCCTATGGGGTCTCTATGGGGTCAGTAGTCTCTATGGGGTCTCTATGGGTCCCTATGGGGTCTCTATGTGTCCCTATAGGGTCCCTATGGCGTCTCTATGGGTCCCTATGGGGTCTCTGTGGGTCCTTATGGGGTCTCTATGGGTCCCTATGGGGTCTCTATGGGTCTCTATGGGCCCCTATAGGGTTTCTATGGGGTCAGGGGTTCCTATGGGGTCTCTATGGGTCCCTATGGGGTCTCTATGGGGTCTGGGGTCTCTACGGGTCCCTATAGGGTCCCTATGGGGTCTCTATGGGGTAAAGGGTCTTTATGGGTCCCTATGGGTTCCCTATAGGGTCTCTATGGGGTCAGGGGTCTCCATGTGTCTCTATAGGGTCAGGGGTCCCTATGGGGTCTCTATGGGTCACTATGGGTCCCTATGGGGTCTCTATGGGTCTCTATGGGGTCTCTATGGGGTCTCTATGGGTCCCTGTGGGGTCCCTATGGGGTCTCTATGGGTCCCTGTGGGGTCCCTATGGGGTCTCTATGGGTCCCTATGCGGTCCCTATGGGGTCTCTATGGGTCTCTATGTGTCTCTATGGGTCCCTATGTGTCTCTATGGGTCTCTATGGGTCTCTATGAGTCCTTATGGGGTTTCTATGGGTCTCTATGGGTCTCTATGGGTCTCTATGGGTCCCTATGGGGTCCCTATGGGTCTCTATGGGTCCCTATGGGTCTCTATGGGTCTCTATGGGTCCCTATGGGTCTCTATGGGTCCCTATGGGTCCCTATGGGGTATCTATGGGTCTCTATGTGTCTCTATGGTTCCCTATGTGTCTCTATGGGTCCCTATGGGGTCTCTATGGGTCTCTATGGGTCTCTATGGGTCCCTATGGGGTCTCTATGGGTCTCTATGGGTCCCTATGGGTCTCTATGGGTTCCTATGGGGTCAGGGGTCTCTATGGGTCCCTATGGCGTCTCTATGGGTCTCTATGGGTCTCTATGGGTCCCTACGGTGTCTCTATGGGTCTCTATGGGTCTCTATGGGGTCTCTATGGGTCCTTATGGGGTCTCTATGGGTCTCTATGAGTCCCTATGGGGTCTCTATGGGCCCCTATAGGGTCCCTATGGGGTCTCTATGGGTCCCTATTGGGTCCCTATGGGGTCTCTATGGGTCTCTATGGGTCCCTATGGGGTCTCTATGGGTCTCTATGGGTCCCTATGGGGTCTCTATGGGTCCCTATGGGGTCTCTGTGAGTCCCTATGGGGTCTCTGTGGGTCCCTATGGGGTCTCTGTGGGTCCCTATGGGGTCTCTGTGGGTCCCTATGGGGTCTCTATGGGTTCCTATGGGGTTCCTAAGGGGTCTCTATGAATCTCTATGGGTCCCTCTGGGTCTCTATGAGTCCCTTTGGGGTCTGGGGTCTTTATGGGTCCCTATGGGGTCTCTATGGGTCTCTATGGGTCTCTATGGGTCTCTATGGGTCCCTATGGGGTCTCTATGGGTCTCTATGTGTCCCTATGGGGTCTCTGTGGGTCCCTATAGGGTCCCTATGGGGTCTCTATGGGTCCCTATGGGTCTCAATGGGTCTTTATGGGGTCTCTATGGGTCTCTATGGGTCTCTATGGGGTCTCTATGGGTCACTATGGGTCACTATGAGGTCTCTATGGATCCCTATGGGGACTCTGTGGGGTCCCTATGGGGTCAGGGGTCTCTATGGGGTCCTTATGGGGTCCCTATGGGGTCTCTATGGGTCTCAATGGGTCCCTATGGGGTCTCTATGGGTCCCTATAGGGTCCCTATGGGGTCTCTATGGGTCTCTATGGGTCTCTATGGTCCCTATGGGATCTCTATGGGTCCCTATAGGGTCCATACGGGGTCTCTATGGGTCTCTATGGGCTCTCTATGGGTCCCTATCGGGTATCTATGGGTCTCTATGGGTCCCTATGGGGTCTCTATGTGTCTCTATGGGTCCTTATGGGGTCTCTATGGGTCCCTATGGGTCTCTATGGGTCCCTATGGGTCCCTTTGGGGTCTCTATGGGTCCCTATGGGTCTCTATGGGTCCCTATGGGGTCTCTATGGGGTCAGGGGTCCCTATGGGGTCTCTATGGGTCCCTATGGGTCTCTATGTGTCTCTATGGGTCCCTATGGGGTCTCTATGGGTCTCTATGGGTCCCTATGTGGTCTCTATGTGTCTCTATGGGTCTTTATGGGGTCTCTATGGGTCCCTATAGGGTCCCTATGGGGTCTCTATGGGTCTCAATAGGTCCCTATGGGATCTCTATGGGTCCCTATGGGATCTCTATGGGTCCCTATGGGTTCCCTGTAGGGTCCCTCTGGGACTCTATGGGTCCCTATGGGTCCCTATGGGGTCTCTATGGGTCCCTATGGGTCCCTTTGGGGTCTCTATGGGGTCCCTATGGGGTCTCTATGGGTCCCTATGGGTCCCTATGGGGTCTCTATGGGTCCCTATAGGGTCCCTATGGGGTCTCTATGGGTCCCTATAGGGTTCCTATGGGGTCTCTATGGGTCTCTATGGGTCCCTATGGGGTCTCTATGGGTCTCAATGGGTCCCTATGGGGTCCCTATGTGGTCTTTATAGGGTCAGGGGTCTCTATGTGGTCTCTATGTGGTCCCTATGGGGTCTCTATGTGTCTCTATGGGGTCGGGGGTCTCTATGGGGTCTCTATGGGGTCCCTATGGGGTCTCTATGGGTCCCTATAGGGTCCCTATGGGGTCTCTATGGGTCTCAATGGGTCCGTATGGAGTCCCTATGTGGTCTCTATAGGGTCAGGGGTCTCTATGGGGTCCCTATGGGGTCTCCATGTGTCTCTATGGGGTCGGGGGTCTCTATGGGGTTTCTATGGGGTCCCTATGGGGTCTCTATGGGTCCCTATGGGTCCCTATGCGGTCTCTATGGGACTCTATGGGTCCTTATGGGGTCTCTATGGGTCCCTATGGGGTCTCTATGGTTCCCTATAGGGTCCCTATGGGGTCTCTATGGGTCTCAATGGGTCCCTATGTGGTCTCTATGGGTCCCTATAGGGTCCCTATGGGGTCTCTATGGGTCTCTATGGGTCTCTATGGTACCTATGGGGTCACTATGGGTCCCTATAGGGTCCCTATGGGGTCTCTATTTGTCTCTATGGGTCTCTGTGAGTCTCTATGGGTCCCTATGGGGTCTCTATGGGTCTCTATGGGTCCCTATGGGGTCTCTATGTGTCTCCATGGGTCCTTATGGGGTCTCTGTGAGTCCCTATGGGTCTCTATGGGTCCCTGTGGGTCGCTTTGGGGTCTCTATGGGTCCCTATGGGGTCTCTATGGGGTCAGGGGTCCCTATGAGGTCTCTATGGGTCCCTATAGGGTCCCTATGGGGTCTCTATGGGTCCCTATGGGTCTCTATGGGTCTCTATGGGTTTCTATGGGGTCTCTATGGGTCTCAATGGGTCACTATGGGTTCCCTGTAGGGTCCCTCTGGGGTCTCTATGGGGTCAGGGGTCCCTATGGGTCCCTATGGGTCTCTATGGGTCCCTATGGGTCACTATGGGTCACTATGAGGTCTCTATGGGTCCCTATGGGGACTCTATGGGTCCCTATGTGGTCCCTATGGCTCTCTATGTGGTCAGGGGTCTCTATGGGTCCCTATGGGGTCTCTGTGGGGTCCCTATGGGGCCAGGGGTCTCTATGGTGTCCTTATGGGGTCCCTATGGGGTCTCTATGGGTCTCTATGGGTCTTTATGGGGTCTCTATGGGTCCCTATAGGGTCCCTATGAGGTCTCTATGGTTCCCTATAGGGTCCCTATGGTGTCTCTATGGGTCTCAATGGGTCCCTATGTGGTCTCTATGGGTCCCTATAGGGTCCCTATGGCGTCTCTATGGGTCCCTATAGGGTCCCTATGGGGTCTCTATGGGTCTCTATGGGTCTCTATCATCCCTATGTGGTCTCAATGGGTCCCTATGGGGTCCATCTATGGTCTCTATGGGTCTCTGTGGGTCTCTATGGGTTCCTATGGGGTCTCTATGGGTCTCTATGGGTCTCTATGGGTCCCTATAGGGTCTCTATGGGGTCTCTATTTGTCTCTATGGGTCTCTATGGGTCTCTATGGGTCCCTACGGTGTCTCTATGGGTCTCTATGGGTCTCTATGGGGTCTCTATGGGTCCTTATGGGGTCTCTATGGGTCTCTATGAGTCCCTATGGGGTCTCTATGGGTCCCTATAGGGTCCCTATGGGGTCTCTATGGGTCCCTATTGGGTCCCTATGGGGTCTCTATGGGTCTCTATGGGTCCCTATGGGGTCTCTATGGGTCTCTATGGGTCCCTATGGGGTCTCTATGGGTCCCTATGGGGTCTCTGTGAGTCCTTATGTGGTGTCTGTGGGTCCCTATGGGGTCTCTATGGGTCTCTATGGGTTCCTATGGGGTCTCTATGAATCTCTATGGGTCCCTCTGGGTCTCTATGAGTCCCTTTGGGGTCTGGGGTCTCTATGGGTCCCTATGGGGTCTCTATGGGGTCAGGGGTCCATATGGGGTCTCTATGGGTCCCTATAGGGTCCCTATGGGGTCTCTATGGGTCCCTATGGGTCTCTATGGGTCCCTATGGGGTCTCTATGGGTCTCTATGGGTCCCTATGGGGTCTCTATGGGTCCCTATGGGATCTCTATGGGTCCCTATGGGTTCCCTGTAGGGTCCCTCTGGGGTCTCTATGGGTCCCTATGGGACTCTATGGGTCCCTATGGGTCCCTATGGGTCCCTTTGGGGTCTCTATGGGTCCCTATGTGGTCTCTATGGGTCCCTATGGGTCCCTATGTGGTCTCTATGGGTCCCTATAGGGTCCCTATGGGGTCTGTATGGGTCCCTATAGGGTTCCTATGGGGTCTCTATGGGTCTCTATGGGTCCCTATGGGGTCTCTATGGGTCTCTATGGGTCTTTATGGGGTCTCTATGGGTCTCTATGGTCCCTATGTGGTCTCAATGGGTCCCTATGGGGTCCATCTATGGTCTCTATGGGTCTCTGTGGGTCTCTATGTGTTCCTATGGGGTCTCTATGGGTCTCTATGGGTCTCTATGGGTCCCTACGGTGTCTCTATGGGTCTCTATGGGGTCTCTATTTGTCTCTATGGGTCTCTATGGGTCTCTATGGGTCCCTACGGTGTCTCTATGGGTCTCTATGGGTCTCTATGGGGTCTCTATGGGTCCTTATGGGGTCTCTATGGGTCTCTATGAGTCCCTATGGGGTCTCTATGGGTCCCTATAGGGTCCCTATGGGGTCTCTATGGGTCCCTATTGGGTCCCTATGGGGTCTCTATGGGTCTCTATGGGTCCCTATGGGGTCTCTATGGGTCTCTATGGGTCCCTATGGGGTCTCTATGGGTCCCTTTGGGGTCTCTGTGAGTCCTTATGTGGTGTCTGTGGGTCCCTATGGGGTCTCTATGGGTCTCTATGGGTTCCTATGGGGTCTCTATGAATTTCTATGGGTCCCTCTGGGTCTCTATGAGTCCCTTTGGGGTCTGGGGTCTTTATGGGTCCCTATGGGGTCTCTATGGGTCTCTATGGGGTCAGGGGTCTCTATGGGTCCCTATGGGGTCTCTGTGGGGTGCCTATGGGGTCAGGGGTCTCTATGGGATCCTTATGGGGTCCCTATGCGGTCTCTATGGGACTCTATGGGTCCTTATGGGGTCTCTATGGGTCCCTATGGGGTCTCTATGAGTCCCTATAGGGTCCTTATGGGGTCTCTATGGGTCTCAATGGGTCCCTGTGGGTCCCTATGTGGTCTCTATAGGGTCAGGGGTCTCTATGGAGTCCCTATGGGGTCCCTATGGGGTCTCCATGTGTCTCTATGTGGTCAGGGGTCTCTATGGGATTTTTATGGGGTCCCTATGCGGTCTCTATGGGTCTCTATGGGTCCCTATGGGGTCTCTATGGGTCCCTACGTGGTCCCTATGGGGTCTCTATGGGTCTCTATGTGTCTCTATGGGTCCCTATGGGGTCTCTATGGGTCCCTATAGGGTCCCTGTGGGGTCTCTATGGGTCCCTATAGGGTCGCTATGGGGTCTCCATGGGTTCCTATCGGGTCTCTATAGGTCTCTATGGGTCCCTATGGGGTCCCTATGGGGTCTCTATGGGTCCCTATGGGGTCTCTATGGGTCTCTATGGGCACCTATAACGTCTCTATGGGTACCTATGGGGTCCCTATGAGGTCTCTATGGGTCCTTATGGGGTCTCTACGGGTCCCTATGTGTCTCTATGGGGTCTCTATGGGGTCTCTATGGGTCCCTATGGGTCTCTATGGGTTCCTATGGGTCCCTTTGGGGTCTCTATGGGTCCCTATGGGGTCTCTATGGGTCCCTATGGGGTCTCTATGTGTCCCTATAGGGTCCCTATGGGGTCCCTATGGGGTCTCTATGGGTCTCTATGGGTCTCTATGGCGTCAGGGGTCTCTATGGGGTCCCTATGGGGTCCCTATGGGGTCTCTATGGGTCCCTATGGGTCTCTATTGGTCCCTATGTGTCCCTATGGAGTCTCTATGGGTCCCTATGGGTCTCTATGGGTTCCTATGGGTCCCTATGGGGTCTCTATGGGTCTCTATGGGTCCCTATCGGGTCTCTATGGGTCCCTATAGGGTACCTATGGGGTCTCTATGGGTCCCTATGGGGCACTATGGGTCCCTATAGGGTCCCTATGGGGTCTCTATGGGTCCTTATGAGGTCTCTATGGGTCCCTATGGGGTCCCTATGGGGTCTCTATGGGTCCCTATGGGGTCTCTATGGGTCTCTATGGGCACCTATAAGGTCTCTATGGGTACCTATGGGGTCCCTATGAGGTCTCTATGGGTCCTTATGGTGTCTCTACGGGTCCCTATGTGTCTCTATGGGGTCTCTATGGGGTCTCTATGGGTCCCTATGGGTCTCTATGGGTTCCTATGGGTCCCTTTGGGGTCTCTATGGGTCCCTATGGGGTCTCTATGGGTCCCTATGGGGTCTCTATGTGTCCCTATAGGGTCCCTATGGGGTCCCTATGGGGTCTCTATGGGTCTCTATGGGTCTCTATGGCGTCAGGGGTCTCTATGGGGTCCCTATGGGGTCCCTATGGGGTCTCTATGGGTCCCTATGGGTCTCTATTGGTCCCTATGTGTCCCTATGGAGTCTCTATGGGTTCCTATGGGTCCCTATGGGGTCTCTATGGGTCCCTATGTGTCTCTATGTGTCCCTATGGGTCCCTTTGGGGTCTCTTTGGGTCTCTATGGGTCTCTATGGGTCCCTATGTGTCCCTATGGGGTCTCTGTGAATCCCTATGGGTCTCTATGGGTTCCTATGGGTCTGTATGGGTCACTCTGGGGTCTCTATGGATATCTGTGGGGACCCTATGGGGTCTGTATGGGTCTCTATGGGTCTCTATGGGGTCTCTATGTGTCTCTATGGGTCCCTATGGGTCTCTATGGGTCCCTATGGGGTCTCTGTGGGTCCTTATGGAGTCCCTATGGGTCCCTATGGGGTCTCTATGGGTCTCTATGGGTCACTATGGGGTATCTATGGGTCTCTATGGGTCCCTATTGGGTCTCTGTGGGTCCTTATGGGGTCTCTATGGGGTCCCTATGGGGTCTCTATGGGTCCCTATGGGGTCTCTATGGGGTCTCTATGGGTTCCAAACGGGTCTCTATGGGTCTCTATGGGTCCCTATGGGGTCTCTATGGGTCCCTATGGGGTCCCTATGGGGTCTCTATGGGTCTCTATGGGTCAGTATGGGTCTCTATGGGTCCCTATGGGGTCCCTATGGGGTCTCTATGGGTCCCTATGGGGTCCCTATGGGTCACTATGGGGTCTCTGTGTCTCTCTATGGGTCTCTATGGGTCACTATGGGGTATCTATGGGTCTCTATGGGTCCCTATTGGGTCTCTGTGGGTCCTTATGGGGTCTCTATGGGTCTCTATGGGTCTCTATGGGTCCCTATGGGGTCTCTATGGGTCCCTATAGGGTCCCTATGGGTCTCTATGGGTCTCTATGGGACTCTATGTGTCCCTATGGGGTCTCTATGTGTCCCTATGGGTCTCTATGGGTCCCTATGGGGTCTCTATAGGTCTCTATGGGTCCCAAAGGGGTCTCTATGGGTCACTATGGGGTCTCTATGGGGTCTCTATGGGTCCTTATGGGGTCTCTATGGGTCTCTATGAGTCCCTATGGGGACTCTATGGGTCCGTATGGGTCCGTATGGGGTCTCTATGGGTCTCTATGTGTCCTTATGAGGTCTCTATGGGTCTCTATGGGTCCCTATGGGGTCTCTATTGGTCCCTATAAGGTCCCTATGTGGTCTCCATGGGTCTCTATGGGGTCTCTATGAGTCAATATGGGGTCCCTACGGGGTCTCTATTCGTGTCTATGGGTCTCTATGGGTCCCTTTGGGTCTCTATGGGTCCCTATGGGGTCTCTATGGGTCTCTATGGGTCCCTATGGGGTCTCTATGGGTCCCTACAGGGTCCCTATGGGGTCTCTATGGTTCCCTATGGGGTCTCTATGGGTCCCTATGGGGTCTCTATGGGTCCCTATAGGGTCCCTGTGGGGTCTCTGTGGGTCCTTATGGGGTCTCTATGGGTCTCTATGGGTCTTTATGGGGTCCCTATGGGTCCCTATGTGTCTGTATGGGTCCCTATGGGGTCAGGGGTCTCTATGGGTCTCTATGGGGTCTCTATGGGTCTCTATGGGTCCCTATGGGGTCTCTATGGTCCCTATGGGGTCCCTAATGTGTCTCTATTGGTCCCTCTGGGGGCTGTATGGGTCCGTATGGGTCCCTATGGCGTCTCTATGGGTCTCTATGAATCCTTATGGCGTCTCTATGGGTCTCTATGGGTCCTTATGGTGTCTCTATGGGTCTCTATGGGTCTCTATGGTCCCTGTGGGGTCTCTATGGATCCCTATAGGGTCTCTATGGGGTCTATATGGGTCCCTATGGGGTCCTTATGGGGTCTCTATGGGTCTCTATGGGGTCTCTATGGGTTCTTATGGGGTCTCTATGAGTCTCTATGGGTCTCTATGGGTCCCTATGGGGTCTCTATGGTCCCTATAGGGTCCCCATGGGGTCTCTATGGGTCCCTGTAGGGTCGCTATGTGGTCTCTATGGGTTCCTATCGGGTCTCTATGAGTCTCTATGGGTCCCTATGGGGTCCCTATGGGGTCTCTATGGGTCCCTATGGGGTTTCTATGGGTACCTATAGGGTCCCTATGTGGTCTCTATGGGTCTCTATGAGTCACTATGGGTCTCTATGGGTCTCTAAGGGTCCCTACGGGGTCTCTATGGGTCTCTATGGGTCTCTATGGGTCTCTATGGGTCCCTATAGGGTCCCTATGGTGTCTCTATGGGTTTCTATGGGGTCTCTATGGTCCCTATAGGGTTTCTATGGGGTCTCTATGGGTCCCTATTTGGTCCCTATGGGGTCTCTATGGGTCTCTATGGGGTCTCTATGAGTCCCTATGGGGTCCCTACGGGGTCTCTATGCGTGTCTATGGGCCTCTAAGGGTCTCTATGTGGTCTCTTTAGGTCTCTATGGGTCCCTATGGGGTCTCTATGGGTCTCTATGTGTCCCTATGGGGTCTCTATGGGTCCCTATGGGGTCCCTATGGGGTCTCTATGGGTCCCTCTGGGTCTCTATGGGTCCCTATGGAGTCTCTATGGGTCCTTATGGAGTCCCTATTGGTCCCTATGGGGTCCCTATGGGTCTCTATGGGGTCTCTATGAGTCCCTATGGGGTCCCTACGGGGTCTCTATGGCTGTCTATGTATCTCTATGGGTCCCTATGGGGTCGCTATGGGTCTCTATTGGTCCCTATGGGGTCTCTATGGGTCTCTATGGGTCCCTATGGGGTCTCTATGGGTCCCTATAGGGTCCCTATGGGGTGTCTATGGGTCCCTATGGGGTCCCTATTGGGGTCTCTATAGGGCCCTATGGGGCTCTATGGGTCCCTATAGGGTCCCTATGGGGTCTCTATGGGTCCCTATGGGGTCAGGGGTCTCTATGGGTCCCTATAGAGTCCCTATGGGGTCTCTATGGGTCTCTATGGGTCCCTATAAGGTCTCTATGGGTCCCTATGGGGTCCCTATGGGGTCTCTATGGGTCCCTATGGGTCTCTATGGGTCTCTATGGGTCTCTATGGGCACCTATAAGGTCTCTATGGGTCCCTATGGGGTCTCTATAGGTCCCTATGGGGTCTCTATGGGTCCCTATGGGTCTCTATGGTTTCCTATGGGTCCCTATGGGTCTCTATGGGTCCCTATGGGTCACTTTGGGGTCTCTATGAGTCCCTATGGGTCTCTATGTGTCTCTATGGGGTCTCTATGGATATCTATGGGGTCCCTATAGGGTCTGTATGGGTCTCTATGGGTCTCTATGGCGTCAGGGGTCTCTATGGGGTCCCTATGGGGTCCCTATGGGGACTCTATGGGTCCCTATGGGGTCTCTATGTGTCTCTATGGGGTCCCTGTGGGGTCTCTATGGGTCCCTATCGGGTCTCTATGGGGTCAGAGGTCCCTATGGGGTCTCTATGTGTCTCTATGGGGTCCCTGTGGGGTCTCTAAGGGTCCCTATGGGGTCTCTATGGGTCTCTATGGCTCTCTGGGGTCTCTATGGTTCCCTATGGGGTCTCTATTGGTCCACATGGGTCTCTATGGGTCCCTATGGGGTCTCTGTGGGTCCTTATTGAGTCCCTATTGGTCCCTATGGGGTCCCTATGGGTCTCTATGGGGTCTCTATGAGTCCCTATGGGGTCCCTACGGGGTCTCTATGGCTGTCTATGTATCTCTATGGGTCCCTATGGGGTCTCTATGGGTCTCTATAGGGCCCTATGGGGCTCTATTGGTCCCTATAGGGTCCCTATGGGGTCTCTATGGGTCCCTATGGGGTCTCTATAGGGCCCTATGGGGCTCTATGGGTCCCTATAGGGTCCCTATGGGGTCTCTATGAGTCCCTATGGGGTCCCTATGGGGTCTCTATAGGGCCCTATGGGGCTCTATTGGTCCCTATAGGGTCCCTATGTGTCTCTATGGGTCCCTATGGGGTCCCTATGGGGTGTCTATGGGTCCCTATAGAGTCCCTATGGGGTCTCTATGGGTCTCTGTGGGTCCCTATAAGGTCTCTATGGGTCCCAATGGGGTCCCTATGGGGTCTCTATGGGTCCCTATGGGGTCAGGGGTCTGTATGGGTCCCTATGGGGTCCCTAGGGGGTCTCTATGGGTCTCTATGGGTCTCTATGGGCACCTATAAGGTCTCTATGGGTCCCTATGGGGTCCCTATGGAATCTCTATGGGTCCTTATGGGGTCTCCATGGGTCCCTATGGGGTCTCTATGGGTCCTTATGGGGTCTCTATTGGTCCCTATAGGTTTCTATGGGTCCGTATGGGGTCTCTATGGGTACCTATGGGTGTCTACGGGTCACTATGGGTCCCTATGGGGTCTCTATGGGTCCCTATGGGTCTCTAGGTGTTCCTATGGGTCCGTTTGGGGTCTCTATGGGTCCCTATGGGGTCTCTATGGGGTCCCTATGGGGTCCCTATGGGGTCTCTATGTGTCTCTATGGGGTACCTGTGGGGTCTCTATGGGTCCCTATCGGGTCTCTATGGGGTCAGAGGTCCCTATGGGGTCTCTATGTGTCTCTATGGGTCCCTTTGGGGTCTCTGTGGGTCCTTATGGAGTCTCTATGGGTCCCTATGGGGTCTCTATGGGTCTCTATGGCTCTATGGGGTCTCTATGGTTCCCTATGGGATCCCTATTGGGTCTCTAAGGGTCCCTATGGGTCCCTATGTGTCCCTATGGGGTCTCTATGGGTCCCTATGTGTCTCTATGGGTCCCTATGGGGTCTCTGTGGGTCCTTATGGAGCCCCTATGGGTTCCTATGGGGTCTCTATGGGTCTCTATGGGGTCTCTATGGTCTCTATGGGTCCCTATGGGGTCTCTATGGGTCCCTATGGGGTCTCTATGGGTCTCTATGGGTACCTATGGGGTCTCTATGTGTCCCTATGGGGTCTCTATGGGTCCCAATGGGGTCCCTATGGGGTCTCTATGGGGTCTATATGGGTCCGTATGGGTCCCTATGGGGTCTCTATGGGTCTCTATGGGTCCCTATGGGGTCTCTATGGGTCCCTATAGGGTCGCTATGGGGTCTCCATGGGTCTCTATGGGGTCTCTATGAGTCCCTATGGGGTCACTACGGGGTCTCTATGGGTGTCTATGGGTCTCTATGGGTCCCTATGGGGTCTCTATGGGTTCCTATGGGTCCCTATGGGGTCTCTATGAGTCTCTATGGGTCCCTATGGGGCACTATGGATCCCTATAGGGTCCCTATGGGGTCTCTATGGGTCCTTATGAGGTCTCAATGGGTCCCTATGGGGTCCCTATGGGGTCTCTATGGGTCCCTATGGGGTCTCTATGGGTCTCTATGGGCACCTATAAGGTCTCTATGGGTACCTATGGGGTCCCTATGAGGTCTCTATGGGTCCTTATGGGGTCTCTACGGGTCCCTGTGTGTCTCTATGGGGTCTCTATGGGGTCTCTATGGGTCCCTATGGGTCTCTATGGGTTCCTATGGGTCCCTTTGGGGTCTCTATGGGTCCCTATGGGGTCTCTATGGGTCCCTATGGGGTCTCTATGTGTCCCTATAGGGTCCCTATGGGGTCCCTATGGGGTCTCTATGGGTCTCTATGGGTCTCTATGGCGTCAGGGGTCTCTATGGGGTCCCTATGGGGTCCCTATGGGGTCTCTATGGGTCCCTATGGGTCTCTATTGGTCCCTATGTGTCCCTATGGAGTCTCTATGGGTCCCTATGGGTCTCTATGGGTTCCTATGGGTCCCTATGGGGTCTCTATGGGTCCCTATGTGTCTCTATGTGTCCCTATGGGTCCCTTTGGGGTCTCTTTGGGTCTCTATGGGTCTCTATGGGTCCCTATGTGTCCCTATGGGGTCTCTGTGAATCCCTATGGGTCTCTATGGGTTCCTATGGGTCTGTATGGGTCACTCTGGGGTCTCTATGGATATCTGTGGGGACCCTATGGGGTCTGTATGGGTCTCTATGGGTCTCTATGGGGTCTCTATGTGTCTCTATGGGTCCCTATGGGTCTCTATGGGTCCCTATGGGGTCTCTGTGGGTCCTTATGGAGTCCCTATGTGTCCCTATGGGGTCTCTATGGGTCTCTATGGGTCACTATGGGGTATCTATGGGTCTCTATGGGTCCCTATTGGGTCTCTGTGGGTCCTTATGGGGTCTCTATGGGGTCCCTATGGGGTCTCTATGGGTCCCTATGGGGTCTCTATGGGGTCTCTATGGGTTCCAAACGGGTCTCTATGGGTCTCTATGGGGCACTATGGATCCCTATAGGGTCCCTATGGGGTCTCTATGGGTCCTTATGAGGTCTCTATGGGTCCCTATGTGGTCCCTATGGGGTCTCTATGGGTCCCTATGGGGTCTCTATGGGTCTCTATGGGCACCTATAAGGTCTCTATGGGTACCTATGGGGTCCCTATGAGGTCTCTATGGGTCCTTATGGGGTCTCTACGGGTCCCTATGTGTCTCTATGGGGTCTCTATGGGGTCTCTATGGGTCCCTATGGGTCTCTATGGGTTCCTATGGGTCCCTTTGGGGTCTCTATGGGTCCCTATGGGGTCTCTATGGGTCCCTATGGGGTCTCTATGTGTCCCTATAGGGTCCCTATGGGGTCCCTATGGGGTCTCTATGGGTCTCTATGGGTCTCTATGGCGTCAGGGGTCTCTATGGGGTCCCTATGGGGTCCCTATGGGGTCTCTATGGGTCCCTATGGGTCTATATTGGTCCCTATGTGTCCCTATGGAGTCTCTATGGGTTCCTATGGGTCCCTATGGGGTCTCTATGGGTCCCTATGTGTCTCTATGTGTCCCTATGGGTCCCTTTGGGGTCTCTTTGGGTCTCTATGGGTCTCTATGGGTCCCTATGTGTCCCTATGGGGTCTCTGTGAATCCCTATGGGTCTCTATGGGTTCCTATGGGTCTGTATGGGTCACTCTGGGGTCTCTATGGATATCTGTGGGGACCCTATGGGGTCTGTATGGGTCTCTATGGGTCTCTATGGGGTCTCTATGTGTCTCTATGGGTCCCTATGGGTCTCTATGGGTCCCTATGGGGTCTCTGTGGGTCCTTATGGAGTCCCTATGGGTCCCTATGGGGTCTCTATGGGTCTCTATGGGTCACTATGGGGTATCTATGGGTCTCTATGGGTCCCTATTGGGTCTCTGTGGGTCCTTATGGGGTCTCTATGGGGTCCCTATGGGGTCTCTATGGGTCCCTATGGGGTCTCTATGGGGTCTCTATGGGTTCCAAACGGGTCTCTATGGGTCTCTATGGGTCCCTATGGGGTCTCTATGGGTCCCTATGGGGTCCCTATGGGGTCTCTATGGGTCTCTATGGGTCAGTATGGGTCTCTATGGGTCCCTATGGGGTCCCTATGGGGTCTCTATGGGTCTCTATGGGCACCTATAAGGTCTCTATGGGTACCTATGGGGTCCCTATGAGGTCTCTATGGGTCCTTATGGGGTCTCTACGGGTCCCTATGTGTCTCTATGGGGTCTCTATGGGGTCTCTATGGGTCCCTATGGGTCTCTATGGGTTCCTATGGGTCCCTTTGGGGTCTCTATGGGTCACTATGGGGTATCTATGGGTCTCTATGGGTCCCTATTGGGTCTCTGTGGGTCCTTATGGGGTCTCTATGGGTCTCTATGGGTCTCTATGGGTCCCTATGGGGTCTCTATGGGTCCCTATAGGGTCCCTATGGGTCTCTATGGGTCTCTATGGGACTCTATGTGTCCCTATGGGGTCTCTATGTGTCCCTATGGGTCTCTATGGGTCCCTATGGGGTCTCTATAGGTCTCTATGGGTCCCAAAGGGGTCTCTATGGGTCACTATGGGGTCTCTATGGGGTCTCTATGGGTCCTTATGGGGTCTCTATGGGTCTCTATGAGTCCCTATGGGGACTCTATGGGTCCGTATGGGTCCGTATGGGGTCTCTATGGGTCTCTATGTGTCCTTATGAGGTCTCTATGGGTCTCTATGGGTCCCTATGGGGTCTCTATTGGTCCCTATAAGGTCCCTATGTGGTCTCCATGGGTCTCTATGGGGTCTCTATGAGTCAATATGGGGTCCCTACGGGGTCTCTATTCGTGTCTATGGGTCTCTATGGGTCCCTTTGGGTCTCTATGGGTCCCTATGGGGTCTCTATGGGTCTCTATGGGTCCCTATGGGGTCTCTATGGGTCCCTACAGGGTCCCTATGGGGTCTCTATGGTTCCCTATGGGGTCTCTATGGGTCCCTATGGGGTCTCTATGGGTCCCTATAGGGTCCCTGTGGGGTCTCTGTGGGTCCTTATGGGGTCTCTATGGGTCTCTATGGGTCTTTATGGGGTCCCTATGGGTCCCTATGTGTCTGTATGGGTCCCTATGGGGTCAGGGGTCTCTATGGGTCTCTATGGGGTCTCTATGGGTCTCTATGGGTCCCTATGGGGTCTCTATGGTCCCTATGGGGTCCCTAATGTGTCTCTATTGGTCCCTCTGGGGGCTGTATGGGTCCGTATGGGTCCCTATGGCGTCTCTATGGGTCTCTATGAATCCTTATGGCGTCTCTATGGGTCTCTATGGGTCCTTATGGTGTCTCTATGGGTCTCTATGGGTCTCTATGGTCCCTGTGGGGTCTCTATGGATCCCTATAGGGTCTCTATGGGGTCTATATGGGTCCCTATGGGGTCCTTATGGGGTCTCTATGGGTCTCTATGGGGTCTCTATGGGTTCTTATGGGGTCTCTATGAGTCTCTATGGGTCTCTATGGGTCCCTATGGGGTCTCTATGGTCCCTATAGGGTCCCCATGGGGTCTCTATGGGTCCCTGTAGGGTCGCTATGTGGTCTCTATGGGTTCCTATCGGGTCTCTATGAGTCTCTATGGGTCCCTATGGGGTCCCTATGGGGTCTCTATGGGTCCCTATGGGGTTTCTATGGGTACCTATAGGGTCCCTATGTGGTCTCTATGGGTCTCTATGAGTCACTATGGGTCTCTATGGGTCTCTAAGGGTCCCTACGGGGTCTCTATGGGTCTCTATGGGTCTCTATGGGTCTCTATGGGTCCCTATAGGGTCCCTATGGTGTCTCTATGGGTTTCTATGGGGTCTCTATGGTCCCTATAGGGTTTCTATGGGGTCTCTATGGGTCCCTATTTGGTCCCTATGGGGTCTCTATGGGTCTCTATGGGGTCTCTATGAGTCCCTATGGGGTCCCTACGGGGTCTCTATGCGTGTCTATGGGCCTCTAAGGGTCTCTATGTGGTCTCTTTAGGTCTCTATGGGTCCCTATGGGGTCTCTATGGGTCTCTATGTGTCCCTATGGGGTCTCTATGGGTCCCTATGGGGTCCCTATGGGGTCTCTATGGGTCCCTCTGGGTCTCTATGGGTCCCTATGGGGTCTCTATGGGTCCTTATGGAGTCCCTATTGGTCCCTATGGGGTCCCTATGGGTCTCTACGGGGTCTCTATGAGTCCCTATGGGGTCCCTACGGGGTCTCTATGGCTGTCTATGTATCTCTATGGGTCCCTATGGGGTCGCTATGGGTCTCTATTGGTCCCTATGGGGTCTCTATGGGTCTCTATGGGTCCCTATGGGGTCTCTATGGGTCCCTATAGGGTCCCTATGGGGTGTCTATGGGTCCCTATGGGGTCCCTATTGGGGTCTCTATAGGGCCCTATGGGGCTCTATGGGTCCCTATAGGGTCCCTATGGGGTCTCTATGGGTCCCTATGGGGTCAGGGGTCTCTATGGGTCCCTATAGAGTCCCTATGGGGTCTCTATGGGTCTCTATGGGTCCCTATAAGGTCTCTATGGGTCCCTATGGGGTCCCTATGGGGTCTCTATGGGTCCCTATGGGTCTCTATGGGTCTCTATGGGTCTCTATGGGCACCTATAAGGTCTCTATGGGTCCCTATGGGGTCTCTATAGGTCCCTATGGGGTCTCTATGGGTCCCTATGGGTCTCTATGGTTTCCTATGGGTCCCTATGGGTCTCTATGGGTCCCTATGGGTCACTTTGGGGTCTCTATGAGTCCCTATGGGTCTCTATGTGTCTCTATGGGGTCTCTATGGATATCTATGGGGTCCCTATAGGGTCTGTATGGGTCTCTATGGGTCTCTATGGCGTCAGGGGTCTCTATGGGGTCCCTATGGGGTCCCTATGGGGACTCTATGGGTCCCTATGGGGTCTCTATGTGTCTCTATGGGGTCCCTGTGGGGTCTCTATGGGTCCCTATCGGGTCTCTATGGGGTCAGAGGTCCCTATGGGGTCTCTATGTGTCTCTATGGGGTCCCTGTGGGGTCTCTAAGGGTCCCTATGGGGTCTCTATGGGTCTCTATGGCTCTCTGGGGTCTCTATGGTTCCCTATGGGGTCTCTATTGGTCCACATGGGTCTCTATGGGTCCCTATGGGGTCTCTGTGGGTCCTTATTGAGTCCCTATTGGTCCCTATGGGGTCCCTATGGGTCTCTATGGGGTCTCTATGAGTCCCTATGGGGTCCCTACGGGGTCTCTATGGCTGTCTATGTATCTCTATGGGTCCCTATGGGGTCTCTATGGGTCTCTATAGGGCCCTATGGGGCTCTATTGGTCCCTATAGGGTCCCTATGGGGTCTCTATGGGTCCCTATGGGGTCCCTATGGGGTCTCTATAGGGCCCTATGGGGCTCTATGGGTCCCTATAGGGTCCCTATGGGGTCTCTATGAGTCCCTATGGGGTCCCTATGGGGTCTCTATAGGGCCCTATGGGGCTCTATTGGTCCCTATAGGGTCCCTATGTGTCTCTATGGGTCCCTATGGGGTCCCTATGGGGTGTCTATGGGTCCCTATAGAGTCCCTATGTGGTCTCTATGGGTCTCTGTGGGTCCCTATAAGGTCTCTATGGGTCCCAATGGGGTCCCTATGGGGTCTCTATGGGTCCCTATGGGGTCAGGGGTCTGTATGGGTCCCTATGGGGTCCCTAGGGGGTCTCTATGGGTCTCTATGGGTCTCTATGGGCACCTATAAGGTCTCTATGGGTCCCTATGGGGTCCCTATGGAATCTCTATGGGTCCTTATGGGGTCTCCATGGGTCCCTATGGGGTCTCTATGGGTCCTTATGGGGTCTCTATTGGTCCCTATAGGTTTCTATGGGTCCGTATGGGGTCTCTATGGGTACCTATGGGTGTCTATGGGTCACTATGGGTCCCTATGGGGTCTCTATGGGTCCCTATGGGTCTCTAGGTGTTCCTATGGGTCCGTTTGGGGTCTCTATGGGTCCCTATGGGGTCTCTATGGGGTCCCTATGGGGTCCCTATGGGGTCTCTATGTGTCTCTATGGGGTACCTGTGGGGTCTCTATGGGTCCCTATCGGGTCTCTATGGGGTCAGAGGTCCCTATGGGGTCTCTATGTGTCTCTATGGGTCCCTTTGGGGTCTCTGTGGGTCCTTATGGAGTCTCTATGGGTCCCTATGGGGTCTCTATGGGTCTCTATGGCTCTATGGGGTCTCTATGGTTCCCTATGGGATCCCTATTGGGTCTCTAAGGGTCCCTATGGGTCCCTATGTGTCCCTATGGGGTCTCTATGGGTCCCTATGTGTCTCTATGGGTCCCTATGGGGTCTCTGTGGGTCCTTATGGAGCCCCTATGGGTTCCTATGGGGTCTCTATGGGTCTCTATGGGGTCTCTATGGTCTCTATGGGTCCCTATGGGGTCTCTATGGGTCTCTATGGGTACCTATGGGGTCTCTATGTGTCCCTATGGGGTCTCTATGGGTCCCAATGGGGTCCCTATGGGGTCTCTATGGGGTCTATATGGGTCCGTATGGGTCCCTATGGGGTCTCTATGGGTCTCTATGGGTCCCTATGGGGTCTCTATGGGTCCCTATAGGGTCGCTATGGGGTCTCCATGGGTCTCTATGGGGTCTCTATGAGTCCCTATGGGGTCACTACGGGATCTCTATGGGTGTCTATGGGTCTCTATGGGTCCCTATGGGGTCTCTATGGGTTCCTATGGGTCCCTATGGGGTCTCTATGAGTCTCTATGGGTCCCTATGGGGCACTATGGATCCCTATAGGGTCCCTATGGGGTCTCTATGGGTCCTTATGAGGTCTCTATGGGTCCCTATGGGGTCCCTATGGGGTCTCTATGGGTCCCTATGGGGTCTCTATGGGTCTCTATGGGCACCTATAAGGTCTCTATGGGTACCTATGGGGTCCCTATGAGGTCTCTATGGGTCCTTATGGGGTCTCTACGGGTCCCTATGTGTCTCTATGGGGTCTCTATGGGGTCTCTATGGGTCCCTATGGGTCTCTATGGGTTCCTATGGGTCCCTTTGGGGTCTCTATGGGTCCCTATGGGGTCTCTATGGGTCCCTATGGGGTCTCTATGTGTCCCTATAGGGTCCCTATGGGGTCCCTATGGGGTCTCTATGGGTCTCTATGGGTCTCTATGGCGTCAGGGGTCTCTATGGGGTCCCTATGGGGTCCCTATGGGGTCTCTATGGGTCCCTATGGGTCTCTATTGGTCCCTATGTGTCCCTATGGAGTCTCTATGGGTCCCTATGGGTCTCTATGGGTTCCTATGGGTCCCTATGGGGTCTCTATGGGTCCCTATGTGTCTCTATGTGTCCCTATGGGTCCCTTTGGGGTCTCTTTGGGTCTCTATGGGTCTCTATGGGTCCCTATGTGTCCCTATGGGGTCTCTGTGAATCCCTATGGGTCTCTATGGGTTCCTATGGGTCTGTATGGGTCACTCTGGGGTCTCTATGGATATCTGTGGGGACCCTATGGGGTCTGTATGGGTCTCTATGGGTCTCTATGGGGTCTCTATGTGTCTCTATGGGTCCCTATGGGTCTCTATGGGTCCCTATGGGGTCTCTGTGGGTCCTTATGGAGTCCCTATGTGTCCCTATGGGGTCTCTATGGGTCTCTATGGGTCACTATGGGGTATCTATGGGTCTCTATGGGTCCCTATTGGGTCTCTGTGGGTCCTTATGGGGTCTCTATGGGGTCCCTATGGGGTCTCTATGGGTCCCTATGGGGTCTCTATGGGGTCTCTATGGGTTCCAAACGGGTCTCTATGTGTCTCTATGGGGCACTATGGATCCCTATAGGGTCCCTATGGGGTCTCTATGGGTCCTTATGAGGTCTCTATGGGTCCCTATGGGGTCCCTATGGGGTCTCTATGGGTCCCTATGGGGTCTCTATGGGTCTCTATGGGCACCTATAAGGTCTCTATGGGTACCTATGGGGTCCCTATGAGGTCTCTATGGGTCCTTATGGGGTCTCTACGGGTCCCTATGTGTCTCTATGGGGTCTCTATGGGGTCTCTATGGGTCCCTATGGGTCTCTATGGGTTCCTATGGGTCCCTTTGGGGTCTCTATGGGTCCCTATGGGGTCTCTATGGGTCCCTATGGGGTCTCTATGTGTCCCTATAGGGTCCCTATGGGGTCCCTATGGGGTCTCTATGGGTCTCTATGGGTCTCTATGGCGTCAGGGGTCTCTATGGGGTCCCTATGGGGTCCCTATGGGGTCTCTATGGGTCCCTATTGGTCTCTATTGGTCCCTATGTGTCCCTATGGAGTCTCTATGGGTCCCTATGGGTCTCTATGGGTTCCTATGGGTCCCTATGGGGTCTCTATGGGTCCCTATGTGTCTCTATGTGTCCCTATGGGTCCCTTTGGGGTCTCTTTGGGTCTCTATGGGTCTCTATGGGTCCCTATGTGTCCCTATGGGGTCTCTGTGAATCCCTATGGGTCTCTATGGGTTCCTATGGGTCTGTATGGGTCACTCTGGGGTCTCTATGGATATCTGTGGGGAACCTATGGGGTCTGTATGGGTCTCTATGGGTCTCTATGGGGTCTCTATGTGTCTCTATGGGTCCCTATGGGTCTCTATGGGTCCCTATGGGGTCTCTGTGGGTCCTTATGGAGTCCCTATGTGTCCCTATGGGGTCTCTATGGGTCTCTATGGGTCACTATGGGGTATCTATGGGTCTCTATGGGTCCCTATTGGGTCTCTGTGGGTCCTTATGGGTGTCTCTTTGGTCCCTATGGGGTCTCTATGGGTCCCTATGGGGTCTCTATGGGGTCTCTATGGGTTCCAAACGGGTCTCTATGGGTCTCTATGGGTCCCTATGGGGTCTCTATGGGTCCCTATGGGGTCCCTATGGGGTCTCTATGGGTCTCTATGGGTCAGTATGGGTCTCTATGGGTCCCTATGGGGTCCCTATGGGGTCTCTATGGGTCCCTATGGGGTCTCTATGGGTCACTATGGGGTCTCTGTGTCTCTCTATGGGTCTCTATGGGTCACTATGGGTCTCTATGGGTCTCTATGGGGTCCCTATGTGGTCTCTATGAGTCCCTTTGGGTCTCTATGGGTCCCTATGGAGTCTCTATGGGTCTCTATGGGTCCCTATGGGGTCTCTATGGGTCTCTATGGGTCACTATGGGGTATCTATGGGTCTCTATGGGTCCCTATTGGGTCTCTATGGGTCTTTATGGGGTCTCTATGGGTCCCTATAGGGTCCCTATGGGTCTCTATGGGTCTCTATGGGACTCTATGTGTCCCTATGGGGTCTCTATGTGTCCCTATGGGTCTCTATGGGTCCCTATGGGGTCTCTATAGGTCTCTATGGGTCCCAAAGGGGTCTCTATGGGTCCCTATGGGGTCTCTATGGGGTCTCTATGGGTCCTTATGGGGTCTCTATGGGTCTCTATGAGTCCCTATGGGGACTCTATGGGTCCGTATGGGTCCGTATGGGGTCTCTATGGGTCTCTATGTGTCCTTATGAGGTCTCTATGGGTCTCTATGGGTCCCTATGGGGTCTCTATTGGTCCCTATAAGGTCCCTATGTGGTCTCCATGGGTCTCTATGGGGTCTCTATGAGTCAATATGGGGTCCCTACGGAATCTCTATTCGTGTCTATGGGTCTCTATGGGTCCCTTTGGGTCTCTATGGGTCCCTATGGGGTCTCTATGGGTCTCTATGGGTCCCTATGGGGTCTCTATGGGTCCCTACAGGGTCCCTATGGGGTCTCTATGGTTCCCTATGGGGTCTCTATGGGTCCCTATGGGGTCTCTATGGGTCCCTATAGGGTCCCTGTGGGGTCTCTGTGGGTCCTTATGGGGTCTCTATGGGTCTCTATGGGTCTTTATGGGGTCTCTATGGGTCCCTATGTGTCTGTATGGGTCCCTATGGGGTCAGGGGTCTCTATGGGTCTCTATGGGGTCTCTATGGGTCTCTATGGGTCCCTATGGGGTCTCTATGGTCCCTATGGGGTCCCTAATGGGTCTCTATTGGTCCCTCTGGGGGCTGTATGGGTCCGTATGGGTCCCTATGGCGTCTCTATGGGTCTCTATGAATCCTTATGGCGTCTCTATGGGTCTCTATGGGTCCTTATGGTGTCTCTATGGGTCTCTATGGGTCTCTATGGTCCCTGTGGGGTCTCTATGGATCCCTATAGGGTCTCTATGGGGTCTATATGGGTCCCTATGGGGTCCTTATGGGGTCTCTATGGGTCTCTATGGGGTCTCTATGGGTTCTTATGGGGTCTCTATGAGTCTCTATGGGTCTCTATGGGTCCCTATGGGGTCTCTATGGTCCCTATAGGGTCCCCATGGGGTCTCTATGGGTCCCTGTAGGGTCGCTATGTGGTCTCTATGGGTTCCTATCGGGTCTCTATGAGTCTCTATGGGTCCCTATGGGGTCCCTATGGGGTCTCTATGGGTCCCTATGGGGTTTCTATGGGTACCTATAGGGTCCCTATGTGGTCTCTATGGGTCTCTATGAGTCACTATGGGTCTCTATGGGTCTCTAAGGGTCCCTACGGGGTCTCTATGGGTCTCTATGGGTCTCTATGGGTCTCTATGGGTCCCTATAGGGTCCCTATGGTGTCTCTATGGGTTTCTATGGGGTCTCTATGGTCCCTATAGGGTTTCTATGGGGTCTCTATGGGTCCCTATAGGGTCCCTATGGGGTCTCTATGGGTCTCTATGGGGTCTCTATGAGTCCCTATGGGGTCCCTACGGGGTCTCTATGCGTGTCTATGGGCCTCTAAGGGTCTCTATGTGGTCTCTTTAGGTCTCTATGGGTCCCTATGGGGTCTCTATGGGTCTCTATGTGTCCCTATGGGGTCTCTATGGGTCCCTATGGGGTCCCTATGGGGTCTCTATGGGTCCCTCTGGGTCTCTATGGGTCCCTATGGGGTCTCTATGGGTCCTTATGGAGTCCCTATTGGTCCCTATGGGGTCCCTATGGGTCTCTACGGGGTCTCTATGAGTCCCTATGGGGTCCCTACGGGGTCTCTATGGCTGTCTATGTATCTCTATGGGTCCCTATGGGGTCGCTATGGGTCTCTATTGGTCCCTATGGGGTCTCTATGGGTCTCTATGGGTCCCTATGGGGTCTCTATGGGTCCCTATAGGGTCCCTATGGGGTGTCTATGGGTCCCTATGGGGTCCCTATTGGGGTCTCTATAGGGCCCTATGGGGCTCTATGGGTCCCTATAGGGTCCCTATGGGGTCTCTATGGGTCCCTATGGGGTCAGGGGTCTCTATGGGTCCCTATAGAGTCCCTATGGGGTCTCTATGGGTCTCTATGGGTCCGTATAAGGTCTCTATGGGTCCCTATGGGGTCCCTATGGGGTCTCTATGGGTCCCTATGGGTCTCTATGGGTCTCTATGGGTCTCTATGGGCACCTATAAGGTCTCTATGGGTCCCTATGGGGTCTCTATAGGTCCCTATGGGGTCTCTATGGGTCCCTATGGGTCTCTATGGTTTCCTATGGGTCCCTATGGGTCTCTATGGGTCCCTATGGGTCACTTTGGGGTCTCTATGAGTCCCTATGGGTCTCTATGTGTCTCTATGGGGTCTCTATGGATATCTATGGGGTCCCTATAGGGTCTGTATGGGTCTCTATGGGTCTCTATGGCGTCAGGGGTCTCTATGGGGTCCCTATGGGGTCCCTATGGGGACTCTATGGGTCCCTATGGGGTCTCTATGTGTCTCTATGGGGTCCCTGTGGGGTCTCTATGGGTCCCTATCGGGTCTCTATGGGGTCAGAGGTCCCTATGGGGTCTCTATGTGTCTCTATGGGGTCCCTGTGGGGTCTCTATGGGTCCCTATGGGGTCTCTATGGGTCTCTATGGCTCTCTGGGGTCTCTATGGTTCCCTATGGGGTCTCTATGGGTCCATATGGGTCTCTATGGGTCCCTATGGGGTCTCTGTGGGTCCTTATGGAGTCCCTATTGGTCCCTATGGGGTCCCTACTGGGTCTCTATGGCTGTCTATGTATCTCTATGGGTCCCTATGGGGTCTCTATGGGTCTCTATAGGGCCCTATGGGGCTCTATTGGTCCCTATAGGGTCCCTATGGGGTCTCTATGGGTCCCTATGGGGTCCCTATGGGGTCTCTATAGGGCCCTATGGGGCTCTATGGGTCCCTATAGGGTCCCTATGGGGTCTCTATGAGTCCCTATGGGGTCCCTATGGGGTCTCTATAGGGCCCTATGGGGCTCTATTGGTCCCTATAGGGTCCCTATGTGTCTCTATGGGTCCCTATGGGGTCCCTATGGGGTGTCTATGGGTCCCTATAGAGTCCCTATGGGGTCTCTATGGGTCTCTGTGGGTCCCTATAAGGTCTCTATGGGTCCCTATGGGGTCCCTATGGGGTCTCTATGGGTCCCTATGGGGTCAGGGGCCTGTATGGGTCCCTATGGGGTCTCTAGGGGGTCTCTATGGGTCTCTATGGGTCTCTATGGGCACCTATAAGGTCTCTATGGGTCCCTATGGGGTCCCTATGGAATCTCTATGGGTCCTTATGGGGTCTCCATGGGTCCCTATGGGGTCTCTATGGGTCCTTATGGGGTCTCTATGGGGTCCCTATGGGGTCCCTATGGGGTCTCTATGTGTCTCTATGGGGTACCTGTGGGGTCTCTATGGGTCCCTATCGGGTCTCTATGGGGTCAGAGGTCCCTATGGGGTCTCTATGTGTCTCTATGGGTCCCTTTGGGGTCTCTGTGGGTCCTTATGGAGTCTCTATGGGTCCCTATGGGGTCTCTATGGGTCTCTATGGCTCTATGGGGTCTCTATGGTTCCCTATGGGATCCCTATTGGGTCTCTAAGGGTCCCTATGGGTCCCTATGTGTCCCTATGGGGTCTCTATGGGTCCCTATGTGTCTCTATGGGTCCCTATGGGGTCTCTGTGGGTCCTTATGGAGCCCCTATGGGTTCCTATGGGGTCTCTATGGGTCTCTATGGGGTCTCTATAGTCTCTATGGGTCCCTATGGGGTCTCTATGGGTCCCTATGGGGTCTCTATGGGTCTCTATGGGTACCTATGGGGTCTCTATGTGTCCCTATGGGGTCCCTATGGGTCTCTATGGTTCTCTATGGGTCCCAGTGGGGTCTCTATGGGTCCCTATGGGGTCCCTATGGGGTCTCTATGGGTCCCAATTGGGTCCCTATGGGGTCTCTATGGGGTCTATATGGGTCCGTATGGGTCCCTATGGGGTCTCTATGGGTCTCTATGGGTCCCTATGGGGTCTCTATGGGTCCCTATAGGGTCGCTATGGGGTCTCCATGGGTCTCTATGGGGTCTCTATGAGTCCCTATGGGGTCACTACGGGGTCTCTATGGGTGTCTATGGGTCTCTATGGGTCCCTATGGGGTCTCTATGGGTCTCTATGGGTCCCTATGGGGTCTCTATGGGTCCCTATGGGTCTCTATGGGTTCCTATGGGTCCCTATGGGGTCTCTATGGGTCTCTATGGGTCCCTATGGGGTCTCTATGGGTCTCTGTGGGTCCTTATGGGGTCTCTATGGGTCCCTGTGGGGTCTCTATGGGTCCCTATAGGGTCGCTATGGAGTCTCTATGGGTTCCTATCGGGTCTCAATGGGTCTCTATGGGTGCCTATGGGGTCCCTATGGGGTCTCTATGGGTCTCTATGGGTCTCTATGGGTCACTATGGGTCTCTATGGGTCCCTATAGGGTCTCTATGGGGTCTCTATGGGTCTCTATGGGTCTCTATGGGTCTCTGTGGGTCTCTATGGGTCTCTATGGGTCCCTATGGGGTCTCTATGGGTCCCTACAGGGTCCCTATGGGGTCTCTATGGGTCCCTATGGGGTCAGGGGTCTCTATGGTTCCCTATGGGGTCTCTATGGGTCCCTATGGCGTCTCTATGGGTCTCTATGGGTCTCTATGGTCCCTGTGGGTTCTCTATGGATCCCTATAGGGTCCCTATGGTGTCTCTATGGGTCCCTATGGGGTCTCTATGGTCCCTATAGGGTCTCTATGGGGTCTATATGGGTCCCTATAGGGTCTCTATGGGGTCTCTATTGGTCCCTATGGGGTCCTTATGGGGTCTCTATGGGTCGCTATGGGGTCTCTATGGGTTCCTATCGGGTCTCTATGGGTCCTTATGGGGTCCCTATGGGGTCTCTATGGGTCCCTATGGGGTCCCTATGGGGTCTCTATGGGTCCCTATGGGTCTCTATTGTTCCCTATGTGGTCTCTATGGGTCCCTATGTGGTCTCTATGGGTCCCTATGGGGTCTCTGTGGGTCCTTATGGGGTCTCTATGGGTCTCTATGGGTATCTATGTGTCCCTATGGGGTCTCTATGTGTCCCTATGGGGTCTCTATGGGTCTCTATGGGTCCCTATGGGGTCTCTATGAGTTTCTATGGGTCCCAATGGGGTCTCTATGGGTCCCTATGTGGTCCCTATGGGGTCTCTTTGGGTCCCTATGGGGTCTCTATGGGACTCTATGGGTTTCTATGGGGTCTCTATGGGTCCCTATAGGGTCCCTATGGAGTCCCTATTGGTCCCTATGGGGTCCCTATGGGGTCTCTATGGGTCCCTATAGGGTCCCTATGGTGTCTCTATGGGTCTCTATGGGTACCTATTGGGTCCCTATGGGTCTCTATGGGTCCCTATGGGGTCTCTTTGGGTGTCTATGGGTCTCTATGGGTCCCTATGGGGTCTCTTTAGGTCTCTATGGGTCCCTATGGGGTCTCTATGGGTCTCTATGTGTCCCTATCGGGTCTCTATGGGTCCCTACAGGGTCCCTATGGGGTCCCTATTGGGTCTCTATGGGTCCCTATAGGGTCCCTATGTGGTCCCTATGCGGTCTCTATGGGTCTCTATGGCGTCAGGGGTCTCTATGGGGTCCCTATGGGGTCTCTATGGGTCCCTATGGGTCTCTATGGGTCCCTATGTGTCCCTATGGGGTCTCTATGGGTCCCTATGTGTCTCTATGGGTCCCTATGGGGTCTCTGTGGTTCCTTATGGAGTCCCTATGGGGTCCCTATGGGGTCGCAACGGGTCCCTATGGGTCTCTATGGATCTCTATGGGTCCCAATGGGGTCTCTATGGGTCCCTATGGGGTCCCTATGGGGTCTCTATGGGTCCCAATGGGGTCCCTATGGGGTCTCTATGGGTCCCTATGGGGTCTATATGGGTCCGTATGGGTCCGTATGGGGTCTCTATGGGTCTATATGGGTCCGTATGGGTCCCTATGGGGTCTCTATGGGTCTCTATGGGTCCCTATGGGGTCTCTATGGGTCCCTATAGGGTCGCTATAAGGTGTCCATTGGTCTCTATGGGGTCTCTATGAGTCCCTATGGGGTCCCTATGGGGTCTCTATGGGTCTCTATGGGTCCCTATGGGGTCTCTATGGGTCCCTATGGGGTCAGGGGTCTCTATGGGTCCTTATGGGGTCCCTATGTGGTCTCTATGGGTCCCTATGGGGTCTCTGTGGGTCCGTATGGGTCCCTATGAGGTCTCTATGGGTCTCAATTGGTCTCTATGGTTCCTTATGGGGTCTCTATGGGTCTCTATGGGTCCCTATGGGTCTCTATGGTTCCCTATGGGGTCTCTATGGGTCTCTATGGGTCCCTATGGGGTCTCAGTGGGTCCTTATGGAGTCCCTATGGGTCCATATGGGGTCTCTATGGGTTTCTATGGGTCACTATGGGGTATCTATGGGTCTCCATGGGTCCCTATTGGGTATCTGTGGGTCCTTATGGGGTCTCTATGGGTCTCTATGGGTCTCTATGGGTCCCTATGGGGTCTCTATGTGTCCCTATGGGTCTCTATGGGTCCCTATGGGGTCTCTATGGATCTCTATGGGTCCCAAAGGGGTCTCTATGGGTCCCTATGGGGTCTCTATGGGGTCTCTATGGGTCCTTATGGGGTCTCTATGGGTCTCTATGAGTCCCTATGGGGTCTCTATGGGTCCGTATGGGTCCGTATGGGGTCCCTATGGCTCTCTATGGGTCCTTATGAGGTCTCTATGGGTCTCTATGGGTCCCTATGGGGTCTCTATGGGTCCCTACAGGGTCCCTATGGGGTCTCTATGGGTCCCTATGGGGTCAGGGGTCTCTATGGTTCCCTATGGGGTCTCTATGGGTCCCTATGGCGTCTCTATGGGTCTCTATGGGTCTCTATGGTCCCTGTGGGTTCTCTATGGATCCCTATAGGGTCCCTATGGTGTCTCTATGGGTCCCTATGGGGTCTCTATGGTCCCTATAGGGTCTCTATGGGGTCTATATGGGTCCCTATAAGGTCTCTATGGGGTCTCTATTGGTCCCTATGGGGTCCTTATGGGGTCTCTATGGGTCGCTATGGGGTCTCTATGGGTTCCTATCGGGTCTCTATGGGTCCTTATGGGGTCCCTATGGGGTCTCTATGGGTCCCTATGGGGTCCCTATGGGGTCTCTATGGGTCCCTATGGGTCTCTATTGTTCCCTATGGGGTCTCTATGGTTCCCTATGTGGTCTCTATGTGTCCCTATGTGGTCTCTATGGGTCCCTATGGGGTCTCTGTGGGTCCTTATGGGGTCTCTATGGGTCTCTATGGGTATCTATGTGTCCCTATGGGGTCTCTATGTGTCCCTATGGGGTCTCTATGGGTCTCTATGGGTCCCTATGGGGTCTCTATGAGTTTCTATGGGTCCCAATGGGGTCTCTATGGGTCCCTATGTGGTCCCTATGGGGTCTCTTTTGGTCCCTATGGGGTCTCTATGGGACTCTATGGGTTTCTATGGGGTCTCTATGGGTCCCTATAGGGTCCCTATGGAGTCCCTATTGGTCCCTATGGGGTCCCTATGGGGTCTCTATGGGTCCCTATGGGGCTCTATTGGTCCCTATAGGGTCCCTATGGTGTCTCTATGGGTCTCTATGGGTCCCTATTGGGTCCCTATGGGTCTCTATGGGTCCCTATGGGGTCTCTTTGGGTGTCTATGGGTCTCTATGGGTCCCTATGGGGTCTCTTTAGGTCTCTATGGGTCCCTATGGGGTCTCTATGGGTCTCTATGTGTCCCTATCGGGTCTCTATGGGTCCCTACAGGGTCCCTATGGGGTCCCTATTGGGTCTCTATGGGTCCCTATAGGGTCCCTATGTGGTCCCTATGCGGTCTCTATGGGTCTCTATGGCGTCAGGGGTCTCTATGGGGTCCCTATGGGGTCTCTATGGGGTCCCTATGGGTCTCTATGGGTCCCTATGTGTCCCTATGGGGTCTCTATGGGTCCCTATGTGTCTCTATGGGTCCCTATGGGGTCTCTGTGGGTCCTTATGGAGTCCCTATGGGGTCCCTATGGGGTCGCAACGGGTCCCTATGGGTCTCTATGGATCTCTACGGGTCCCAATGGGGTCTCTATGGGTCCCTATGGGGTCCCTATGGGGTCTCTATGGGTCCCAATGGGGTCCCTATGGGGTCTCTATGGGTCCCTATGGGGTCTATATGGGTCCGTATGGGTCCCTATGGGGTCTCTATGGGTCTATATGGGTCCGTATGGGTCCCTATGGGGTCTCTATGGGTCTCTATGGGTCCCTATGGGGTCTCTATGGGTCCCTATAGGGTCGCTATGGGGTGTCCATTGGTCTCTATGGGGTCTCTATGAGTCCCTATGGGGTCCCTATGGGGTCTCTATGGGTCTCTATGGGTCCCTATGGGGTCTCTATGGGTCCCTATGGGGTCAGGGGTCTCTATGGGTCCCTATGGGGTCCCTATGGGTTGTCTATGGTTCCCTATAGAGTCCCTATGGGGTCTCTATGCATCTCTATGGGTCTGTATGGGTCTCTATGGGTCCCTATAAGGTCTCTATGGGTCCTTATGGGGTCCCTATGGGGTCTCTATGGGTCCTTATGGGGTCTCTATGGGTCTCTATGGGGTCTCTATGGGTCTCTATGGGTCCCTATAGGACTCTATGGGTCCCTATGAGGTCTCTATGGGTCTCTATGGGTCTCTATGGGTCTCTATGGGTCACTATCGGGTCTCTATGTGTCTCTATGGGTCCCTATGGGTCTCTATGGGTCCCTATGGGGTTTCTATGGGGTCTCTATGGGGTCTCTATGGGTCTCTATGGGTCCCTATAGGTCTCTATGGGTCCCTATGAGGTCTCTATGGGTCTCTATGTGTCTCTATGGGTCTCTATGGGTCCTTATGGGGTCTCTATGGGTCTCTATGGGTCTCTATGGGTACCTATGGGTCTCTATGGGTCTCTATGGGTTCTCTATGGGTCCCTATGTGTCTCTATGGGGTCCCTATGGGGACTCTATGGGTCCTTATGGGGTCTCTATGGTTCCCTATGGGGTCTCTATGGGTCCCTATGGGGTCTCTGTGGGTCCTTATGGTGTCTCTATGGGTCTCTATGGGTCACTATCGGGTCTCTATGTGTCTCTATGGGTCCCTATGGGTCTCTATGGGTCCCTATGGGGTTTCTATGGGGTCTCTATGGGGTCCCTATGGGGTCTCTATGGGTCCCTATGGGGTCTCTGTGGGTCCTTATGGGGTCTCTATGGGTCCCTGTGGGGTCTCTATGGGTCCCTATAGGGTCGCTATGGAGTCTCTATGGGTTCCTATCGGGTCTCAATGGGTCTCTATGGGTGCCTATGGGGTCCCTATGGGGTCTCTATGGGTCTCTATGGGTCTCTATGGGTCACTATGGGTCTCTATGGGTCCCTATAGGGTCTCTATGGGGTCTCTATGGGTCTCTATGGGTCTCTGTGGGTCTCTATGGGTCTCTATGGGTCCCTATGGGGTCTCTATGGGTCCCTACAGGGTCCCTATGGGGTCTCTATGGGTCCCTATGGGGTCAGGGGTCTCTATGGTTCCCTATGGGGTCTCTATGGGTCCCTATGGCGTCTCTATGGGTCTCTATGGGTCTCTATGGTCCCTGTGGGTTCTCTATGGATCCCTATAGGGTCCCTATGGTGTCTCTATGGGTCCCTATGGGGTCTCTATGGTCCCTATAGGGTCTCTATGGGGTCTATATGGGTCCCTATAGGGTCTCTATGGGGTCTCTATTGGTCCCTATGGGGTCCTTATGGGGTCTCTATGGGTCGCTATGGGGTCTCTATGGGTTCCTATCGGGTCTCTATGGGTCCTTATGGGGTCCCTATGGGGTCTCTATGGGTCCCTATGGGGTCCCTATGGGGTCTCTATGGGTCCCTATGGGTCTCTATTGTTCCCTATGGGGTCTCTATGGTTCCCTATGTGGTCTCTATGGGTCCCTATGTGGTCTCTATGGGTCCCTATGGGGTCTCTGTGGGTCCTTATGGGGTCTCTATGGGTCTCTATGGGTATCTATGTGTCCCTATGGGGTCTCTATGTGTCCCTATGGGGTCTCTATGGGTCTCTATGGGTCCCTATGGGGTCTCTATGAGTTTCTATGGGTCCCAATGGGGTCTCTATGGGTCCCTATGTGGTCCCTATGGGGTCTCTTTGGGTCCCTATGGGGTCTCTATGGGACTCTATGGGTTTCTATGGGGTCTCTATGGGTCCCTATAGGGTCCCTATGGAGTCCCTATTGGTCCCTATGGGGTCCCTATGGGGTCTCTATGGGTCCCTATGGGGCTCTATTGGTCCCTATAGGGTCCCTATGGTGTCTCTATGGGTCTCTATGGGTCCCTATTGGGTCCCTATGGGTCTCTATGGGTCCCTATGGGGTCTCTTTGGGTGTCTATGGGTCTCTATGGGTCCCTATGGGGTCTCTTTAGGTCTCTATGGGTCCCTATGGGGTCTCTATGGGTCTCTGTGTGTCCCTATCGGGTCTCTATGGGTCCCTACAGGGTCCCTATGGGGTCCCTATTGGGTCTCTATGGGTCCCTATAGGGTCCCTATGTGGTCCCTATGCGGTCTCTATGGGTCTCTATGGCGTCAGGGGTCTCTATGGGGTCCCTATGGGGTCTCTATGGGTCCCTATGGGTCTCTATGGGTCCCTATGTGTCCCTATGGGGTCTCTATGGGTCCCTATGTGTCTCTATGGGTCCCTATGGGGTCTCTGTGGGTCCTTATGGAGTCCCTATGGGGTCCCTATGGGGTCGCAACGGGTCCCTATGGGTCTCTATGGATCTCTATGGGTCCCAATGGGGTCTCTATGGGTCCCTATGGGGTCCCTATGGGGTCTCTATGGGTCCCAATGGGGTCCCTATGGGGTCTCTATGGGTCCCTATGGGGTCTATATGGGTCCGTATGGGTCCGTATGGGGTCTCTATGGGTCTATATGGGTCCGTATGGGTCCCTATGGGGTCTCTATGGGTCTCTATGGGTCCCTATGGGGTCTCTATGGGTCCCTATAGGGTCGCTATGGGGTGTCCATTGGTCTCTATGGGGTCTCTATGAGTCCCTATGGGGTCCCTATGGGGTCTCTATGGGTCTCTATGGGTCCCTATGGGGTCTCTATGGGTCCCTATGGGGTCAGGGGTCTCTATGGGTCCTTATGGGGTCCCTATGTGGTCTCTATGGGTCCCTATGGGGTCTCTGTGTGTCCGTATGGGTCCCTATGAGGTCTCTATGGGTCTCAATTGGTCTCTATGGTTCCTTATGGGGTCTCTATGGGTCTCTATGGGTCCCTATGGGTCTCTATGGTTCCCTATGGGGTCTCTATGGGTCTCTATGGGTCCCTATGGGGTCTCAGTGGGTCCTTATGGAGTCCCTATGGGTCCATATGGGGTCTCTATGGGTTTCTATGGGTCACTATGGGGTATCTATGGGTCTCTATGGGTCCCTATTGGGTATCTGTGGGTCCTTATGGGGTCTCTATGGGTCTCTATGGGTCTCTATGGGTCCCTATGGGGTCTCTATGGGTCCCTATGGGGTCCCTATGTGGTCTCTATGGGTCCCTATGGGGTCTCTATGGGTCCGTATGGGTCCCTATGGGTTCTCTGTGGGTCTCAATGGGTCTCTGTGGGTCCTTATGGGGTCTCTATGGGTCTATATGGGTCCATATGGGTCTCTATGGTTCCCAATGGGGTCTCTATGGGTCCCTATGGGGTCTCTATGGGTCCCTATCGGGTCCCTATGGGGTCTCCATGGGTCTCTATGGGGTCTCTATGAGTCACTATGGGGTCCCTACGGGGTCTCTATGGGTGTCTATGGGTCTCTATGGGTCCCTATGGGGTCTCTATGGGTTTCTATGGGTCCCTATGGGGTCTCTATGGGTCTCTATGTGTCCCTATGGGGTCTCTATGGGTCCCTATAGGGTCCCTATGGGTCTCTATGGTTCCCTATGGGGTCACTATGGGTACCTATGGGGTCTCTATGGGTCCCTATAGGGTCCCTGTGGGGTCTCTGTGGGTCCTTATGGGGTCTCTATGGGTCCCTATGGGTCTCTATGGGTCCCTATGTGGTCTCTATGGGTCCCTATGTGTCTGTATGAGTCCCTATGGGGTCAGGGGTCTCTATGGGTCCTTATGGTGTCTCTATGGGTCTCTATGGTCCCTATGGGGTCTCTATGGGTCCCTATAGGGTCCCTGTGGGGTCTCTGTGGGTCCTTATGGGGTCTCTATGGGTCCCTTTGGGTCTCTATGGGTCCCTATGTGGTCTCTATGGGTCCCTATGTGTCTGTATGAGTCCCTATGGGGTCAGGGGTCCCTATGGGGTCCTTATGGGGTCTCTATGGGTCTCTATGGGGTCTCTATGGGTTCTTATGGGGTCTCTATGAGTCTCTTTGGGTCTCTATGGGTCCCTATGGGGTCTCTATGGGTCCCTATAGGGTCGCTATGGGGTCTCTATGGGTTCCTATCGGGTCTCTATGGGTCTCTATGGGTCCCTATGGGGTCCCTATGGGGTCTCTATGGGTCCCTATGGGGTCCCTATGGGGTCTCTATGGGTCCCTATGGGGTTTCTATGGGTACCTATAGCGTCCCTATGGGATCTCTAATGGTCTCTATGGGTCTCTATGGGTCACTATGGGTCTCTATGGGTCTCTAAGGGTCCCTACGGGGTCTCTATGGGTCCCTATGGGGTCTCTTTGGGTCTCTATGGGTCTCTATGTGTCCTTATGTGGTCTCTATGGGTCTCTATGGGTCCCTATGGTTCTCTATGGTTCCCTATGGGTCCCTATGGGGTCTCTGTGGGTCCTTATGGGGTCTCTATGGGTCTCTATGGGTATCTATGTGTCCCTATGGGGTCTCTATGTGACCCTATGGGGTCTCTATGGGTCTCTATGGGGCCCTATGGGGTCTCTATGGGTCTCTATGGGTCCCAAAGGGGTCTCTATGGGTCCCTATGTGGTCCCTATGTGGTCTCTATGGGTCCCTATGGGGTACCTATGGGGTCTCTGTGGGTCCCTATGGGGTCTCTATGGGTCCCTATGGGGTCTCTATGGGTCTCTATGGGTCCCTATGGGGTCTCTATGGGTCTCTATGGGTCCCTATGGGGTCTCTATGGGTCCCTATAGGGTCCCTATGCGGTCTCTTTGGGTCTCTATGGGTCTCTATGGGTCCTTATGGTGTCTCTATTGGTCTCTATGGGTCTCTATGGGTCCCTATATGGTCCCTATGGGGTCTCTATGGTCCCTATAGGGTCTCTATGGGGTCTCTATGGGTCTCTATGGGTTCTCTATGGGTCCCTATAGGGTCCCTATTGGGTCTCTATGGGTCCCTATGGGGTCCCTACGGGGTCTCTATGTGTCCCTATGGGGTCTCTTTAGGTATCTATGGGTCCCTATGGGGTCTCTATGGGTCCCTATAGGGTCCCTATTGGGTCTCTATGGGTCCCTATGTGGTCCCTATGGGGTCCCTATGGGGTCTCTATGGGTCTCTATGGCGTCAGGGGTCTCTATGGGGTCCCTATGGGGTCCCCATGGGGTCTCTATGGGTCCCTATGGGTCTCTATGGGTTCCTATGGGTCCCTATGTGGTCTCTATGGGTCCCTATGTGTCTCTATAGGTCCCTATGGGGTCTCTATGAGTCTCTATGGGTACCAATGGGGTCTCTATGGGTCCCTATGGGTCTCTATGGTTCTCTATGGGTCCCAATGGGGTCTCTATGGGTCTCTATGGGGTCTCTATGAGTCCCTATGGGGTCCCTACTGGGTCTCTATGGGTGTCTATGGGTCTCTATGGGTCCCTATGGGGTCTCTTTAGGTCTCTATGGGTCCCTATGGGGTCCCCATGGGGTCTCTATGGGTCCCTATGGGTCTGTATGGGTTCCTATGGGTCCCTATGGGGTCTCTATGGGTCCCTATGGGGTCCCCATAGGGTCTCTATGTGTCCCTATGGGTCTCTATGGGTTCCTATGGGTCCCTATGGGGTCTCTATGGGTCCCTATGGGTCTCTATGGGTCTCTATGGCGTCAGGGGTCTCTACGGGGTTTCTATGTGTCTCTATGTGGTCCCTGTGGGGTCTCTATGGGTCCTTTTGGAGTCCCTATGGGTCCCTATGGGGTCTCTATGGGTCTCTATGGCTCTATGGGGTCTCTATGGTTCCTTATGGGGTCTCTATGGGTCCATATGGGTCTCTATGGGTCCCTATGGGGTCTCTGTGGGTCCTTATGGAGTCCCTATTGGTCCCTATGGGGTCCCTATGGGTCCCTATGTGGTCTCTATGAGTCCCTATGGGGTCACTACGGGGTCTCTATGGGTGTCTATGTATCTCTATGGGTCCCTATGGGGTCTCTATGGGTCTCTATGGGTCCCTATGGAGTCTCTATGGGTCCCTAAAGGGTCCCTATGGGGTCCCTATGGGGTCTCTATAGGGCCCTATGGGGCTCTATGGGTCCCTATAGGGTCCCTATGTGTCTCTATGGGTTTTTATGGAGTCCCTATGGGTCCCTATGGGGTCTCTGTGGGTCTCTATGGGTCTCTATGGGTCCCTATGGGGTCTCTATGGGTCTCTATGGGGTCTCTATGGGTCTGTATGGCTCCCTATGGGTCTCTATGGGTCTCTATGGGTACCTATGGGGTCTCTATGGGTCCCTATGGGGTCCCTATGGGGTCTCTATGGGTCCAAATGGGGTTCTTATGGGGTCTCTATGGGTCTCTATGGGGTCTCTATGGGTCCGTATGGGTCCCTATGGGGTCTCTATGGGTCTCTATGGGTCCTTATGAGGTCTCTATGGGTCTCTATGGGTCCCTATGGGGTCTCTATGGGTCCCTATAGGGTCGCTATGGGGTCTCCATGGGTCTCTATGGGGTCTCTATGAGTCCCTATGGTGGCCCTACGGGGTCTCTATGGGTGTCTATGGGTCTCTATGGGTCCCTATGGGGTCTCTATGGGTCTCTATGGGTCCCTATGGGGTCTCTATGGGTCTCTATGGGTCCCTATGGGGTCAGGGGTCTCTATGGATCCCTATGGGGTCCCTATGGGTTGTCTATGGGTCCCTATAGAGTCCCTATGGGGTCTCTATACATCTCTATGGGTCTCTATGGGTCTCTATGGGTCCCTATAAGGTCTCTATGGGTCCTTATGGGGTCCCTATGGGGTCTCTATGGGTCCTTATGGGGTCTCTATGGGTCCCTATGGGGTCTATATGGGTCTCTATGGGTCCCTATAGGTCTCTATGGGTACCTATGGTGTCTCTATGGGTCTCTATGGGTCCCTATGGGGTCTCTATGGGTCTCTATGGGTCCCTATGGGGTCTCTATGTGGTCTCTATGTGGTCCCTATGGGGTCTCTATGGGTCCCTATGGGGTCTCTGTGGGTCCTTATGGGGTCTCTATGGGTCCCTATAGGGTCCCTGTGGGGTCTCTATGGGTCCCTATAGGGTCGCTATGGGGTCTCTATGGGTTCCTATCGGGTCTCTATGGGTCTCTATGGGTCCCTATGGGGTCTCTATGGGTCTCTATGGGTCCCTATGGGTCCCTATGGGGTCTCTATGGGTCTCTATGGGTCCTTATGAGGTCTCTATGGGTCTCTATGGGTCCCTATGGGGTCTCTATGGGTCCCTATAGGGTCGCTATGGGGTCTCCATGGGTCTCTATGGGGTCTCTATGAGTCCCTATGGTGGCCCTACGGGGTCTCTATGGGTGTCTATGGGTCTCTATGGGTCCCTATGGGGTCTCTATGGGTCTCTATGGGTCCCTATGGGGTCTCTATGGGTCTCTATGGGTCCCTATGGGGTCAGGGGTCTCTATGGATCCCTATGGGGTCCCTATGGGTTGTCTATGGGTCCCTATAGAGTCCCTATGGGGTCTCTATACATCTCTATGGGTCTCTATGGGTCTCTATGGGTCCCTATAAGGTCTCTATGGGTCCTTATGGGGTCCCTATGGGGTCTCTATGGGTCCTTATGGGGTCTCTATGGGTCCCTATGGGGTCTATATGGGTCTCTATGGGTCCCTATAGGTCTCTATGGGTACCTATGGTGTCTCTATGGGTCTCTATGGGTCCCTATGGGGTCTCTATCTCTATGGGTCTCTATGGCGTCAGGGGTCTCTATGGGGTCCCTATGTGTCCCTATGGGGTCTCTATGGGTCCCTATGGGTCTCTATGGGTTCCTATGGGTCCCTATGGGGTCTCTATGGGTCCCTATGTGTCTCTATGGGTCCATATGGGGTCTCTGTGGGTCCTTATGGAGTCCCTATGGGTCCCTATTGGGTCTCTATGGGTCTCTATGGGTCTCTATGGGTCTCTATGGGTCTCTATGGGTCCCTATGGGTCTCTATGGGTCCCTATGGGGTCTCTATGGGTCTCTATGGGTACCTATGGGGTCTCTATGGGTCCCTATGGGTCTCTATGGTTCTCTATGGGTCCCAATGGGGTCTCTATGGGTCCCTATGGGGTCCCTATGGGGTCTCTATGGGTCCCAATGGGGTCCCTATGGGGTCTTTATGGGTCCCTAAGGGGTCTATATGGGTCCGTATAGGGTCTCTATGGGTCTCTATGGGTCCCTATGGGGTCTCTATGGGTCTCTATGGGTCTCTATGGGGTCTCCATGTGTCTCTATGGGGTCTCTATGAGTCCCTATGGGGTCCCTACGGGGTCTCTATGGGTGTCTCTGGGTCTCTATGGGTCCCTATGGGGTCTCTATGGGTCTCTATGGGTCCCTATGCGGTCTCTATGGGTCTCTATGGGTCCCTATGGGGTCTCTATGGGTCTCTATGGGTCCCTATGGGGTCAGGGGTCTCTATGGATCCCTATGGGGTCCCTATGGGTTGTCTATGGGTCCCTATAGAGTCCCTATGGGGTCTCTATACATCTCTATGGGTCTCTATGGGTCTCTATGGGTCCCTATAAGGTCTCTATGGGTCCTTATGGGGTCCCTATGGGGTCTCTATGGGTCCTTATGGGGTCTCTATGGGTCCCTATGGGGTCTATATGGGTCTCTATGGGTCCCTATAGGTCTCTATGGGTACCTATGGTGTCTCTATGGGTCTCTATGGGTCCCTATGGGGTCTCTATGGGTCTCTATGGGTCCCTATGGGGTCTCTATGTGGTCTCTATGTGGTCCCTATGGGGTCTCTATGGGTCCCTATGGGGTCTCTGTGGGTCCTTATGGGGTCTCTATGGGTCCCTATAGGGTCCCTGTGGGGTCTCTATGGGTCCCTATAGGGTCGCTATGGGGTCTCTATGGGTTCCTATCGGGTCTCTATGGGTCTCTATGGGTCCCTATGGGGTCTCTATGGGTCTCTATGGGTCCCTATGGGTCCCTATGGGGTCCCTATGTGGTCTCTATGGTTCCCTATGGGGTCTCTATGGGTCTCTATGGGTCTCTATGGGTCCCTATGGGGTCTCTGTGGGTCCGTATGGGTCCTTATGGGGTCTCTATGGGTCTCTATGGGTCTCTATGGGTCTCTATGGTTCTCTATGGGGTCTCTATGGTTCCCTATTGGTCTCTATGGGTCCCTATGGGGTCTCTATGGGTCCCTATGGGGTCTCTGTGGGTCCTTATGGAGTCCCTATGGGTCCCTATGGGGTCTCTATGGGTCTCTATGGGTCCCTACAGGGTCCCTATGGGGTCCATATTGGGTCTCTATGGGTCCCTATAGGGTCCCTATGGGGTCCCTATGCGGTCTCTATGGGTCTCTATGGCGTCAGGGGTCCCAATGGGGTCCCTATGGGGTCCCTATGGGGTATCTATGGGTCCCTATGGGTCTCTATGGGTCCCTATGTGTCCCTATGGGGTCTCTATGGGTCCCTATGTGTCTCTATGGGTCCCTATGGGGTCTCTGTGGGTCCTTATGGAGTCCCTATGGGTCCCTATGGGGACTCTATGGGTCTCTATGGGGTCTCTACGGGTCTCTATGGGTACCTATGGGGTCGCTATGGGTCCCTATGGGTCTCTATGGATCTCTATGGGTCCCAATGGGGTCTCTATGGGTCCCTATGGGGTCCCTATGGGGTCTCTATGGGTCGCAATGGGGTCCCTATGGGGTCTCTATGGGTCCCTATGGGGTCTATATGGGTCCGTATGGGTCCCTATGGGGTCTCTATGGGTCTCTATGGGTCCTTATGAGGTCTCTATGGGTCTCTATGGGTCCCTATGGGGTCTCTATGGGTCCCTATAGGGTCGCTATGGGGTCTCCATGGGTCTCTATGGGGTCTCTATGAGTCCCTATGGGGTCCCAACGGGGTCTCTATGGGTGTCTATGGGTCTCTATGGGTTCCTATGGGGTCTCTATGGGTCTCTATGGGTCGCTATTGGGTCTCTATGGGTCTCTATGGGTCCCTATGGAGTCTCTATGGGTCCCTAAAGGGTCCCTATGGGGTCCCTATGGGGTCTCTATAGGGCCCTATGGGGCTCTATGGGTCCCTATAGGGTCCCTATGTGTCTCTATGGGTTTTTATGGAGTCCCTATGGGTCCCTATGGGGTCTCTGTGGGTCTCTATGGGTCTCTATGGGTCCCTATGGGGTCTCTATGGGTCTCTATGGGGTCTCTATGGGTCCCTATAGGGTCCCTATGGGGTCTCTATGGGTCCCTATGCGGTCCCTATGGGGTCTCTATGGGTCCCTATGGGGTCCCTATGGGTTGTCTATGGTTCCCTATAGAGTCCCTATGGGGTCTCTATGCATCTCTATGGGTCTCTATGGGTCCCTATGGGGTCTCTATGGGTCCCTATAGGGTCCCTGTTGGGTCTCAATGGGTCCCTATAGGGTAGCTATGGGGTCTCTATGGGTTCCTATCGGGTCTCTATGGGTCTCTATGTGTGCCTATGGGGTCTCTATGGGTCCCTATGGGGTCCCTATGGGGTCTCTATGGGTCTCTATGGGTCTCTATGGGTCACTATGGGTCTCTATGGGTCCCTATGGGGTCCCTATGGGGTCTCTATGGTTCCCTATGGGGTCTCTATGGGTCCCTATAGGGTCCCTATGGGGTCTCTATGGGTCTCTATGGGTCACTGTGGGTCTCTATGGGTTTCTATGGGTCCCTATGGGGTCTCTCTTGGTCCCTATGGGGTCCCTATGGGTTCCTATTGGTCCCTATGGGGTCTCTATGGGTCCGTATGGGTCCCTATGGGGTCTCTATGGGTCTCAATGGTCTCTATGAATCCTTATGGGGTCTCTATGGGTCTATATGGGTCCCTATGGGTCTCTATGGTTCCCTATGGGGTCTCTATGGGTCCCTATGGGTCTCTATGGGTCCCTATGGGGTCTCTGTGGGTCCTTATGGAGTCCGTATGGGTCCCTATGGGGTTTCTATGGGTCTCTATGGGTCACTATGGGGTATCTATGGGTCTCTATGGGTCCCTATTGGGTCTCTGTGGGTCCTTATGGGGTCTCTATGGGTCTCTATGGGTCTCTATGGGTCCCTATGGGGTCTCTATGGGTCCCTATAGTGTCCCTATGGGGTCTCTATGGGTCTCTATGTGTCCCTATGGGGTCTCTATGTGTCCCTTTGGGTCTCTATGGGTCCCTATGGGGTCTCTATAGGTCTCTATGGGTCCCAAAGGGGTCTCTATGGGTCCCTATGGGGTCTCTATGGGGTCTCTATGGGTCCTTATGGGGTCTCTATGGGTCTCTATGAGTCCCTATGGGGTCTCTATGGGTCCGTATGGGTCCCTATGGGGTCTCTATGGGTCTCTATGTGTCCTTATGAGGTCTCTATGGGTCTCTATGGGTCCCTATGAGGTCTCTATGGGTCCCTATCGGGTCCCTATGGGGTCTCCATGGGTCTCTATGGGGTTGACTTGCGGAATCAAACTCTATAATCCAGAGATGGGTTATAAAGCAGGTATGTTTATTCCAGCGTTGCGCAGCGCCGGGTGCAAGGGGGATAGCTCCACCAAACTTGCACACCGTAAAGAGAAAAGTGTGTTACAGATATAGGTTAAGCTAATACATAATCAATAGTCTCCTCCTCAGTTTGATTACATATTCATTACATTCCCTATGGCCCCGTTCCCCGCAACCCCATTCCCTCATTCCCCCTGACCCCATTCCCCGCGACCCTTGCCGATGTTTTGGGGTGAAATTCTTCTTCTGTTTTCTTCTTGGAGTTATCTGCTGTTATTGTTCTCCCATGTCGGCATCATCTTGCCCGGGGGGGGGGGGGATCTAATCCTTCTTGTCAGAGGTCTCCAGACAGTTTCTTCTTATCTTTATTGCCCTCTTCTCTGGCTTTATTTTGACTAAGTGTCTGCAATTCCCCCTTTCCCTGCACTTTTAAATGTACAGTTACCCTTTGTCTTGGTTTCTGTGAAGTTCCCCTTTCCCTTTCTATAGCAAAGTGTTACCTTACCACCATTTTGAGGCTTTGCTCACTCTTCAATTCCCCCCTTTTCTTTAATCTAGCAGGCTTTTACCTGCTAGATTCTTAATGGGTCTCAAAATAGGCTCCGCTCTCCTTTTGTCTCAGCTCATGTCTCTTCCAAACCTCGTATTCCCTTCCAGTACCTTGGTACAGACACAAAAGGCATCTTATAACAACACAAGTAAAACACACCAAGAGTAGCAAGGTGATGCAGACTAAGAAAAGCTGTTTTAGTCATCCTAAATTTGGCAACTAGTAAGTTTATCCCATGATCCAGAGAAAACTATTCCCCAATCGGTGTTATCCCTGCCTACTCCATGTTGCAATGCATCTTTGGATAAACAGGATATCTCCTTTTGGATTGTCCATCAAGCATCTGCAGCAGCATCCTCAATTGTTTCTAAGGTTACAGAAATTTTCATACAGTGGTACCCCCCTTTTCTTGGCAGTTCTGTGAACTCAATTTGCCGTTGTTGCCCTGGAAGGCCCTCTCCCATGAGGCCCACTTGTGCCCTGTTCCTGGTACTGGGACTGTACTTTGTAGTGTTGGTTTGCTCAATATATTCTCTTATCTTCCCTTATAACCAATTTCCATAAAATACTAAAGGGCATAATAATGTGTCCATTTGGGCATGCACACATCTGTCAGCTTGCTCTCTTCCTTTCTAAATTATTAATTGGACTCCTGTTCTCTTTAGAATATTTTACAGGTTTTGACTTGGCTTCAGAGATTTTAAGTTTACCGTCTGGAATTGAAGCCCTCTTCAACTGCCTGTTCTGCCACCTGATCTATCATCTTATTTTCTGTTTCCTGTACAGTGTTACATTTCTGATGTCTTTTACAACATATAATAACCATTGGTAGATTTAAATCAGGCTGTTTTTCTTGTGTGTGAGCAATCCTTGCTCTTTTCAGATGGTACTATGAGCGTGTGGCACATATTTAGCATCTGTCCATATGATTAAAGCTCTTGTCAAGGCAGTTATTTCAGCCTTCTGAGGGGAAGTCCCCACAGCTGGTGGTTGTGCTTCGATTACCTGGTCAGTAGCAGTTACTGCATGTCCTGCCTTACAGTCTCCTTGTCTCATAAAACTGCAGTTGCTGGTAAACCAGGTGTCTTCTGCATCTTCTAAGGGTTCGTCCTTCAGGTTCGACTGACCGGCTGGAATGTGCAGCTTCAGTTGTTTCAAAGCAGTCATGTAATAGTGGTTCTCCGGGAGTTCCACTAAGGAAAGATACTGGGTTGACAATATTAGTCACAATTATTTCTACATCACCCTGCTCTACCAGGATGGCCTGGTATTTCAGGAATCTTTGGGGTGAAAGCCAATGAACTAATGTCCCCCTTTTGCCTCCAATACAGTAAACACTGTATGAGATATTAAAACTGGTATCCTTTGGCCCAGTGTAGATTTATAGGCTTCTTGAATATTGAGCACTAGTGCAGCCACTGCCCTCAGGCACCATCCCTTACTCACTTCAAGCTGTTTGAGGTTTACCATCAGTCCGTAGCTGTGTATCCATGGTCAGCATCCTCCTGTCATTCCTGGGAACGTATGGAGTTCCTTGACAGTTTGCAGCTCAGGGGTTTAGCAGATGGCTTCTTTCTTGGCAGTCCTTAAGGTCCAAAGTCCAGCTGTAATTTCTGAGTTATTTGTGCTTTCTGTAAACCAAGAAACTCAGCAAACTCTCAGTCTATTGTACACAGTCCTTTTGTTGCTGTGGCACCCACGTGCTCCAGTAAAGTTCCACCCTAGGATGGAGGATCCCAGGTCTCAGGCTCACAAGTTGACCAGTTCTCAACAATCATTCAGCTGTTCTCACAACCCTGGGTAACACTGTCCAGGTTAACTGAGTCTCTTCTCCCTCTATTAGGGTTTTCCTATTCAAAGGCAAATAACCTTAGGCTTCCTTTAGCCAAACCAGGCAGAAGAGACATCCCTCAAATCCAGAAGGTAAACTCCACCTAGTCATTCCTTAACTTGGTTGATAAAGTGCATGGATTTTCCATCACTGAGTGTATCCATTCAACAATTCCATTACTTGTCCTCATGTCTTCTACCAAACTAAAGCACTTGCTATCCGAAAATTTAGCAAATTGGCAAAATTGGAGTTTTGTACTTGGATTCCCATTCGATTAGTAATTCAAACTCAAAAAAATTATCTATTATTTCTTTTGTCCTTCTACAGTCACATATCCTCAAAGGGCACCACTTTACCCTGAGTGGGTGAGCTCTTGCTTTTAACTTGTATTTAGGGCTTAATTTTTGGCCCTGATGCCCACACCCCTAAGTGTGTCTTACTTGAGATTGCTGTGGCTCCTGGGGGTATAACATTGTTTTTCCCAGTTTATGTTAATAGTCAGACTTACAATTCTTAATCAGCCAATATTGTTTGACCCTTAGCTCCAGTTTTATTAAATTTCTTGCCAGGGTAACCTGACAGGTACAAGACTTTCTGTATTCCTACTTGTTTTCTTAGCTTATATTTAATTAATTCCAAAAGTAAGCCTTTTCTTGTTGGGCAGTAGCACCTACTAATGTTACAAAACCATCTATGGGTAGTAAGAAGCTCCCATATCCATCAGAAAATGAACTACTTTATCCTGCTTCCTTAGCTGCAGTTTCATCGGTGTATCTGCTAGGGTTAACTTCCCAAGTTCTCATTGTTCAGCTCTGCAATCAGAGGCAATTCCTTCTCACTCAGCTTGGTCGGATTTCTCTACCAGTGTCCCACTGCATTTGCACACTGCTTTCATTCCAGCGGGGCAGAGCCCTCCCTGGGCTCTTCAAGCCTCCCTCCCCCCCTTTCCTCGTGGGGGATCCCTGGGTCCTATGGCCCTACTCTAGCACCACAACAGTAACAGCTGTTATTATTCTCAATTCCCTGAACATCTCTGATTCTCAATCAGGTGTTTGTTTTGTTATTTGTTGTTGTTGTTGTTGTTGTTTGTTTGTTTTCTTCTTATTGTACACCTCTCTTCAGATGTGACATCCCTGTTTTTATCTTTGCCTTCCTCAACTTTTGTCCTTCCCAAACTTTCTCACTTTCCGAACTCTAATCATTACATTTCACCTCCTCTCCAGAGCCTTCCAGTGCTGCCCAGATTTCAGATTTCCCACATCTTTGCACATGAAGGCTATTCTCACTTCCAATGCCCTGTCCTCTCCACCTCCCCCTTTGCAGTTTACAGCAGCAGTCTCTGACCCTGGCTCCCTCTCCCACTCTGAGAGTTCTGATTGCAGGGGAACGGTGCGGGGGGGTTGTTCTCATGCCAGCACAGATAAACTCACTTTCTCTTTAACCGTTTTTCCTCTGTACACTATTCCACTATTTGTACCCTCAGTTACACTTCCACATACCCTCAACTATACTTCCGTATGCCATTAACAACTACACTTTCTTATACCAGCAAAACAGTTTGTCCCATTCCCTTCAAAACCCAAAAATCAAGCAACACAGTTCTTCAGTTTCCATAAACATCCTTACTACCTTATAACTTTCCCTTAGCAATCCATATCATTCAGTTATAAACCTCTCGCCACAGAGCCAGCACTGACTGACCCACCTCCCTTACACCTCTTCGCAGGCAAAACACAGTATCACATAAATGGCTTGATACTCATTCCACACAGACATCCCTCTATATGTTCATTGTCCCTGTCCTCTAGCTTATACATCAACCACCACTGATTACAATATTTAATCAGGATTTTTTTCAGCTCAGGGTTCCTCCTGGTTCCCCAGCGATATCTCGCCAATGTGCCAGTATACACCCCAGGGGTGAGCGCGCAGGGACCTCTTTGCTCTGTGATTTTCCCATCGTAACTTAATATAAACCACCGTATTCTTTTATAAGTAAAACCACTTCTGACACAACAGCATTGTTATGACTTATGACCACATACTTTACAACAACCAGTAATTAATAATACAAAATAAACACGTATTAAAACAAAGACAAACAAGTATTGGAGACAACTTTCGCTTCGTCCGTCCCCGGCCGTTTCCCTCGCGGGAGGACGGAACCGCGGGTCGGGACTCCGCACTCGCCCCGCAGCTGTGCTGCGTCTCACTCACACCACACTCACATGACAATTCAAGCACAATTACAATATATCATTTGTTAAGCTTAACCAAAGATTTTAAGAACACCGGTGCTAGTTGTTGACTTAGGTCACCTATATAAACAGCGCTGTACGATACCAATTATCCCAGGATTACCCAGATCACCCTGTACCAGAGAGCAGACAAGCTCTGCCCAATTAGCAATCACCTGAATGTGAGCAATAGCTCTTTTACCATGCGTACGACTTACTGGCCCCTTTGTAGGCACTCCCTAGGGAGTCCTCCTAACCCAGCCAGCAACCTAACCTAACCTGTGAGCTCACGTCCCTAGGGGGGGAGCACGCCGACTCCACTGTGCCCTGCCTAGGACGTCTCCTCACGACTTACGGCTCCCCCATTTCACATACCTGGTCCGCCGATAGATGGTTCTTGTCTGCTCCTGCAGTGATCAGATGAGGGAGGGGAGTCCTTCCGAGAAATCTCGGGGCGCGCCAAAGGCGTCCCCCTTCTCAGCTGGTCCTGCAGCCGAACAGAGAGGGTCCCATCTGGGGTGCCAAATTGACTTGCGGAATCAAACTCTATAATCCAGAGATGGGTTATAAAGCAGGTATGTTTATTCCAGTGTTGCGCAGCGCCGGGTGCAAGGGGGATAGCTCCTCCAAACTTGCACACCGTAAAGAGAAAAGTGTGTTACAGATATAGGTTAAGCTAATACATAATCAATAGTCTCCTCCTCAGTTTGATTACATATTCATTACATTCCCTATGGCCCCGTTCCCCGCAACCCCATTCCCTCATTCCCCCTGACCCCATTCGCCGCGACCCTTGCTGTTGTTTTGGGGTGAAATTCTTCTTCTGTTTTCTTCTTGGTGTTATCTGCTGGTACCATTCTCCCACGTAAGCATCGTCTTGCCCAGGGGTATCTAATCCTTCTTCTTGTCAGAGGTCTCTGGACAGTTTCTTCTTATCTTTATTGCACTCTTCTCTGGTTTTCTTTTGACTAAGTGTCTGTAATTCCCCCTTTCCCTGCACTTTTAAATGTACAGTTACCCTTTGTCTTGGTTTCTGTGAAGTTCCCCTTTCCCTTTCTATAGCAAAGTGTTACCTTACCACCATTTTGAGGCTTTGCTCACTCTTCATAGATGATAATAGTTTATATGCATATCTGTTTGCAAGTCAAGGACCTGTTGCAGGGGTTTTAACAGCCTCAAGGTTCACTGTAGGAACTGGAGAGGCTCTTTTCCTACTGCAGGAGTTGGAGCAACTGCAGAGCTCATTGCCAGAGCTGAAATCACCGTAGGACCTGTGACTGAAGTTGGAGCAGCCACTGTGCTCATTGGAGGGGTTGGAGTGACCACAGGGCTGTACCTCCTGGCACAGTGCACCTCCCTTGGGAGGAATTTGTTTCATTTTCTTATAGCAATACTTGGAACAGCTACAGGACCTGTAGCAGGAGTGACTGCAGAGCTCATTATGAGGGGATGAGTGACAGCGGGATCTGTCCAGAGCGTGGAGCAAACACAGGACATGTGGCAAAACCTTGGAGCTGCTGCAGGGTCTGTGCCAAGAGTTGCAGACGCTGCAGCACTGTCAGCATTTCCAGCTCTCTGGATCTGGCACACTGCAGTCATGTGTGTTTCTTGGGGGCTACCAGAGCCACAGCAGACCTGCCCCCAATATTCTACCAGTTTCTCAGGATCCTGCAGTTGGTCAGAGATGAAGTTCCTAAGCCCTGGGGGTGCCCACTGCTCCAGGCAGCTGCCCAGACCATCCCACACCCCCTGCCATGCAGAGCCTTCTCACCTTGAAACAGATCTCTCACTGATATTCCTGAATAATGTTTAACCTCAGTCCTAGAATTCTAGAATCACAAAGGTTGGAAAAGGCCTAAAAGATCATCCAGTCCAACTGTTCATCTATTACCAATAGCTCCCACGAAACCATGTCCCTCAATACAATAACCAGTCACTCCTTGAACACCCCTGGGCTCCCAGAGGAGACTATGTAAAATGTGTAATTCCTAATCATACCAACAATATTACTTCTGAAACCCAAAGATGACCACAGAGCTGAATGTGCACAAAACTTCACTTTGTCAGCTGCCAATTTTATTGTGATACAAACCAAGGTCAAACAGCATAGCAAAATAAATACCCTAATCCAGCATCCCATGTTGACAAATAATGCAGCAGGGAAAACAAGCAGCAAGCAAAGAGCTGTGCAGTGAAGCTTCATGAGAAGACTCAGCAAGCTCCACAAATAGGGAAACTCTCAGCATCATGGCCTGCAATTCTCCAGCTCCCACAAAGCCCCATGTTATATCGCTCTGGACAGATGTGCTGTTATCCCAACCCACTCATTGGGCACCCAAATGATGGTGATTGCTGAATCCAACATGTGGCTCAGCAGCACACAGTGCTTTGTGCACTGCCCCATTCCCAGTGGGATGGGGAAGAGAATTGGGGGAAAAAAAGTACAACTTGTGGTTTGTAACAAAGCAGTTCACTAAGAGATATAAAAGGAGAGGAGTAATAGTTATCACTGTATATCTGTTGATATGGAATAGTATGTAACAAGTGATGCACAAGCACTTGCTCAGCACCACCAGACTGATGCTCAGCTGGGCCCTGGGCAGTGAAAAGACTGAGATGAACTCCCACCCCTTTCAATACAATTTCTGCGTGCTGTCAGGTGATAGAGAACGTCCCTTTGGCCACTTCCAGTCAGCTGTGCGCAGTCTGTTCCCTCCCAGCTCCTTGAGCACTCCACTGACCATGGCCTTGGCTCAGTAGAACACTGCTTAGCAGCAGCTATAAACATCAGAGTGTTATCAACATTGTTTTTCTCTTAGAACCAAAACACTGCACCATAGCAGACAGTCTGAAGAAAACAATTCCATCCCAGCTGTAACTCAGATACCTGCTTGTCCCCCTCCTCTTGTTCTTCCTGATCAGGAAGCAAGGAACAGAATCTGCTGCTCTTTGAGAACTTTCAATCAGTTCTCAGCTGGCTCCTGTGCCATCCCCAGGCAGAGCTCACTGCACTCTCACAGACGGCAGCAGCCTTTCTTCATCTTCATTGCCTAATCATAATGAAGAGCCTGTACCTGAACAGGTCAAAGTCTGCCCTCTAGAAGTTCAGGATAGTAGTTTTGCTAGTCACCCTTCTGACATCTCCAAGAATAGAGAATTCTACCATTTCATGGCCACGCTGCCCAAGATAGTCCCCAACCTTCTCAACTCCAAAAGTCCTTCGCTGTTAGTGAAGACCAGGTCTAGCAAGGAACCACATCTGGTAGGACTTCATACCAGCTGCGTAAGGAAGCTGTCTTCCATACAAGCTAGAAACCTCTTGGACTGCTTCCTCTGCTCTTTATTATATTCCCAGCATATATCAGGGAAGTTGAAGTCTCCCAAGAAAATGAGTGCTGGCAATCTTGTGACTTCAGTAAGCTGCTCATAGAATGCCTCACCCATCAATTCATCTTGATTAGGTGGTCTATAATAGAACATTAGCAAGATGTCACACCTAAAGGCCTTTCCCCTGATCCTTACAAACATGCACTTGTCTTGATGGTTCTGAAGCCCAAGCTTTTCAACATCAAAACTCTCTTTAATATAAAGGGCCACACCTCCAAGCTTCCTTCCTCATCTATCCATTCTGAAGAGCTTGTAACCATCCATCACAGCACTCCAGTCATGGCAGTGGTCCCACCATGGGTCAGTAATAGCAACTAGGTCATGGTTTGTCAGATGCACAGTTGCTTCCAGCTCCTCCTGCTTGTTGACCAAGCTGCGTGCGTTGGTGTAGACGCACTTCAGCTGAGGCATCTGCCTCTCTCCCAGTTCAAGCAGCATTGCCCTAGGCTCATCTCTGGTGAGCCCTGTTTTGTCCCCTCCCCCATCGTAGCTAGTTTAAAGCTCTTTCAATAAGCCCCACTACCTTCTGTGCTAGGATTCATTTCCCCCTTTGAGACAGTTGGGTTCCATTCATGGATAACAGACCATGGGCCAAGTAAACTGCCCTGTGATCAAAGAACTCAAAGTTTCTGGCTCAATACCAGTCTCTGAGACAATTGTTCATTGCTTTCCTTTCCAAGCCTGCTCCGTGTCCCTCACTGACACTGAAGGTATAGAACAAAAAATCACTTGATCTCCCACTTTGTGAACTAAATGGCCTAAATTCCTGAAATCTCTTTTCATAGTTTGTAGTCTTATCTAAGAAATTTCATTGCTGCCCACATAAACTATCAGTAGTGGAAAATAATCAGTGGACCTAACCAGCATGGGGAGTTTCCTCGTTATGTCCCTGACCTGAAACCAAGAAGGCAGCAGACTTCCTGACGGCTCGGGTCCAGTCTGCAAATGGGGCCCTCTATTCGTCTGAGAAGGCAGTCACCCACCACGACCACCCTTCTTTCTTTCATGGCAGAGGAAGTCACAAGGCTTGGTAGTGACTGCCTTGCATTAGGCTCTCTCCTAGGCAGATCCTCCATTGCCTCCCCATTCTTATCTCCTTCAGATTTCAGAGTGTCAAACCTGTTGCTTAGAGGGAGCAGGGGTCGAGGGCTATGCAGGCATGGGGGGGCTCCTGTGATGTTGAGTTGGGACTCTCTTCCAACCCGCCTCATCAGTCAGGTCTGTCCGACTGTGACAGGGCAGGGAGTCAACCACTTTTCTGGGGGTATCTGCCTGGCAGCCTTCCCTCAGGGATACCAGCAAGTCACTCCACCAGCCCATCTCCAGATCACACACCCTGATGGTGAATTGTGAGTAAAACCTTGAGTAAAGTGAGAGTTCACCTAGATAAAAGTATGAGTAGAAACCTGTATTGACATGAGGGTAAACCCAGAGTAAACCCAGGATCCCATCCATCAGGCATGCACAGCCTCTAAGAGCAACATTTTCCAGTGTTTCTGTGTAAAAAAATAGGATCCTCACATCTAACCTATGTCTCCCCTTTTTAATTTAAATCTGTTTCCATTTGTCCTGTTATCATCAGGCCATCCCATCCTTATTCTAGCGTTAGGCATCTCATCCTCAGATGGAAACCCTGGGGCTGAATTGGGATCAGTTTTTCAAAGAACCACGGGAGCTTCAAGTTCACCTAGCTGAGTTCAGATGTGCACAGTGAGGTGTCTGTGTGTGAGTCCCTCATCTGAATCCTTGGTTTTTATTCCACAGGGACTGCACTGCTCGTACACAGTCTCTCAGTGATGCCCAAGGTGCCTTGGGTGATCCTAGTTTTGTGCTAGTGCTTGTAAACTGTGACGGAAAATCTATGAGATAGACACCTCCTTCTGGAGCATCAGCTGAGGGCCAGAAGGGAGGTATTCTTGGCCATCCTAAATACCACCACAGCCGCGTGCTTAGGGCACCCATTGTGTCTTTTGAACCTGACCCCATGGAGTACGTAGTGATATTCAGCTTATCAAAAGGATGAGCTCAGAACAGAAGAGGCAGATCTTCCTATCTGCTCCATCTGTGGCATAGTCTGGATTTCAAGGCATTGCAAATATATGGCACATCTACGTTCTTGCACTGATGACACTTTAGCATGCTTTGGGCTCGCATTTCAATGGCATCTAATAAATCTAGGGTCATGCCTGTTGACAGGAAGCTGGCAAATGTTGTCTCATTGTAAGGAAGAACAAGAAAGTTGACACGGGCAATTATGGACCTGTCAGTCTCACTCCAGTGCCTGGTAAAATTATGGAGTAAATGATGGTGGGAGTTATGGAAAAACAGCTGAAGGACAATTGTGTCATTGGTCACAGACAACACAAGATCCTGAGAGGAAGGTCCTATTTAATTTCAGGTCTTTTTATGACACCTTTATCCATTGAGCTGAACAAGGGAAGGCAGTTGATGTAATCCTTGAGGATTTCAGTAGAGCTTTTGATACTATTTCTCCAGCACCCTTCTGGACAGAAATTCCTGCATACGGCTAGACAGAAAGAGAACGTGGTGTGTTGTAATACTAGAAGAATTTTACAGAGCAGCAGCCATGGATTGAGATAAGGAGTTCACAGAGCAGCAGCTGCGGAGCAGGATAAACAGCATGAGAACAAAGGACATCTCTAGGAAACGAATGAATGGCTCGTGGCTTTGAAGGGGGGTTATAGGGTTGTTATTGCAGTAGCTTTCCTCCAATTAGCGTGTGTGATTTTTGGACGCCCTTGTCTGTCTCCTATAAAAGTCTGGCTTTTCGGGTAATAAATTGATGCAGCTATATGTAACCATATTGGTGTTTGTCTGTTTGTCCCAGCATGCTGACATTTTGCCTTTCAGGTTCACCAGCAGTGGTGAGTGAGCAGTTGGCCAGTAGTTCTGTCACAAAGGATTATAGTCAGTGGGTTCCATTGGGCTGGTAGATGGTCACTGTCAGAGTTTCCCAGGGCTCCACTTTCGGGCCACTTTCCTTTAATGTTTATGCAGATGACTTGAATGCAGGACTAGAAGATGTTCTGAGCAAGTTTGCTGATGAGACCAGATGAGGAGGTGCTGTTGCCTCCACTGAGGGTGGAGAGGACTTGCAGAGAGATGTGGACAAGTCAGAGAAGTGGGTACCAATTGGTACTAAGCACCAAGTGCATAACGTATAACAAGAACAAGTGCCTGATTGTGCACCTGGGTATGGGCAACCCTGGACATACACACTGACTGGATATGGGACACATGAGAGAGGTCTGACTGAAAAGCATTGGGGGTCCTTCTCAACATAAAATTGGAAGTGAGTCAGCAGTGTGCCCAGGCAGCCAGGAAGGCCAACGGTACCCTGGAGCGCATAAAGCAATTTATTGCCAGCTGGGTGAGAGAAAGGATCATCCCTCTCTGCTCTGCATTGCTACTGCCTCACCTGGAGCACTGGGTGCACTTCTGGGCACCGCATAACATAAAGGACATCAAACTATGGGAGAGTGTGCACTGGAGGGCATTGGAACTGAGAGATCTGAAGTTCAGAGTTTCACAGGGATTGACTGCTTGTTCAGACTGGGCCCTTCTCACATCCCACATCTTGCAATGAGACACAGGGCACATGTGGGATAGGAACTTAACAGCATCCTTGCACCACATGCAGAGCCTGGGATCTTCCGTTCCTATGTCTTTCAGTTAACATCATGTAGACTTCCAACTCACTGCCACAGGAAGTGCCCTGAGCCAACATGAGAGACAGGATCTCCCTACTTCTGGTCTTGCAATCAGGTCTTGACCTGTCTGCTTCGTAAGGCAAAGGAGATGTTTCTTAGCATGCCAGTGCCTTTGCCTGCCTGTAGTCATGGCTTCCAGATATCTTCTCTAACTAGTCTGTTGGGAAGCTTACTTGGTAATGGCCCTCAGTGGGACCATTAATATTCCAAGAAACTTCACTGTTACTTCTGACTTTGTCTTCTTGAGCACTTTGTGCAAACTTCTCTCTGCACTGGAGGTTGATGGACTCAGCACCAAATGCTCACTGGGGCCCATTATAACCTAAAGAGCCTCTTGTGCCTTGTACCTTTCTGTTCTCTTCTTCAGGTTTTCAGAATGTGTTCAGCAAAATGGAGAGAGCTTAAAGAGCAAGAATCCAAAATGCATTTATTGTCTATTTATTTATAGTTTGTTTTATACAAGAAGTTAAAGAAGCACTTTGCAACTGATGTCAATCCAGGATGTCCCAATGAGTTCTGTACTGTTACTGTGTTGACAAAGTTCCTCCTCAACCTCCCCATCCCACTCCTACTCACACTGGCCCCATGGGACTTGCATCACTTTTCCTCACATCACTCTTCTCCTCTACCGTCACCCGCTCAGTGTTAAACCTCCTTTGTACCAACTCCCACTGGCTTTCCACAGAGAACCAGCTGCACACAGAAAAAGAAAGAATTCTCTTTATTTACGGCCAACAAACAGAAGGAAAGGTGATGCAATTGAATGAACAGTAAAACACAGTGATCAACTGCATGCCATGTCCAAGCAGCTTCTATTGAGGTTTATTTTTCATAGGGAATATTTGCACAAGAAATGAGTTATAAACAGATAGGATGGGATAGATAGAATCACGGTGAAGGATTTGACAACAGACTTTTGAGGAATGGAGCAAATTTCAGTAATCTCCCTTGGATAGATCAGCCAGGGAGTTGGGAGGTATCAACTTAGAATTGAACAGGACTCGTGAGTATTTCACACACTGAGACGGGTTAACACTTTCTTCTTGATTTCTATCTTTGTCTTCAACTCTTTTTTTCACTTTTACTGACATTAATGAACATCTTTCAGAATTCATGCTTTCTTTAAAGCATGAAAAAATGAAAGAGAGAAGGAGAAAAAAAAAGAAATAGAAATAGAAAAAGGAAAAAAAAAGGATATGGAAAGGGAAAAGGAAAAAGAAAAGGAAAAGGAAAAGGAAAAGGAAAAGGAAAAGGAAAAGGAAAAGGAAAAGGAAAAGGAAAAGGAAAAGGAAAAGGAAAAGGAAAAGGAAAAGGAAAAGAAAAGGAAAAGGAAAAGAAAACGACATAGAAAAAGAAAAAGTAAGAGAAAAAGAAAAGATAGGAAGGGATAGATAGAATCACAGTGAAGGAGTTGACAACACAGTCCATCAGTCTTTGGCGAGATGGAGCAAATTTTAGTCATCCCCCTAAAAGTCACAAATCAGACAGATAATTGGGAGGTATCTGACTGAACAGTAAGAAAGGGATGGGGAAATCTGGCAGGCTGTGGCAGGAGCATGTGTCTAAATGGCCTGCTGAAAACATGCCTTTAACCACGACCATTTATTTAGGACAGCTGGAGACACCTGGAGGATGAGGGACATCAAATAGGCAGCAGGGAAGAGCAGCGGTGGGTGCCGGGATTTAGTCACAGGGCAATGATGGCACTGGCATCGCTGTCTGTGTCTCTGTACCTGAAAGCATCTGAATTAAAGGAAAAAAAAAAAAAAAAAAAAAAAAAGACACAAAATCCCTACAAAGACTCATATTTACAACTAAAAATGGAACAAGACTCATGAGAATTTCTCATGTTGAAAAGGGTTAACACATTTTCATTGATTTCTATCTTTGTCTTCAATTCTTTGTTTCAGTTTTATTGACATATATGTTCATCTTTTAAGCTTACAGCCTCAAAATAAATAAATAAATAAACAAACAAATAAATAAATTTAGATTCTTTTGTCATTTGCACGTGGCCTGATGCCCCTTTCACCTTCACAATTCCCACCAGACGTTCCATTCTGGAGAGTATGAGATCCAGCAGAGCACCTCTCCTCTTTGGTTCCTCCACTGCTTGGTCAAGAAGCTGCCATCTGTGCTCTCCAGGGATCTGCTGGATGCCACATGCCCTGCTGTGCTGTCCCTGCAGCACATACTGGAGTGAAAAAGGCTCCCAAAGGGGACAATGGCCAGACAACATGAGACTCCCAGCTGTCTGCAGAGGGCACCTTCCACTTGCTCTCCCTGATCAGGAAGACAGGTACAGACACTGTTGGTCTCCTCTGTTTGCCATTTCCATTAGCTCTGACCTGGCTGCTCTGCCATCCCCAGGCAGAGCTCAGTGCACTCTCACAGAGGGCAGTCGCTCTTCCTTGTCTTCTCGCCCATCCATCCTAAAGTCTCTGTGTCCCCTTTGTGCTACAGTGCAGTTGTGGTAGCCATTCAACTGTGGTCCAAACAGGAGCTCAGGACTGCAGCTCTACCAAGATTTCTAGCTTCTTGTGTGTTGGTGTTTGCATTAGTGCAAAAATACAGGAGTAAACATCCTCATTGGAAAGCATCAGTGGACTTAGCCGGACTGGAGAGCTCGTCTATGGTATCAGTGTGCAGAAGGTGGCACACAGGCATTAGACCTATCGTGGATCTTGGAGGTGACGTAGCAGCACGGACACACCATGGGCATGGCTTTGCTGAAGGCCCTGTGCTGCACTTGCAGCTGCATGTGAATTCACCAGACAGCCGGTTCTATCCCCTCTCTGGCCCTCAGCTCATGCCCAGGAAGGAGCTGTCTATCTCAGGGATTTCCCACACGGTTTATAAGCACTGGCACACGTCAGGAGCAGCCCAGCACAGTCTTGAGGAGTCTGTGAGCCTGAGATGCTCAACCAATGAGAGCCATGAGAGCATCACCTGCATTGGGTTTAGGGCATAGAAGAGAATTGATTTCACTAACTGGTGTGCAATTTCTCCCTTGCCAATAGGGGATGTGCGCGCAGTATTACAATAATGAATAAGCACTGCAGCTATCGCTGCCATCTTTGCCTAACTAGAAATCTTTGACTTTGAGAGTTTCTCACACAAGGGGAGAGGGTAAGAAAGTAAAGAGGCACAGAAAACTAAGGGAAACTGCTCTTCTTTATCTTATCTATAAAAATTGATACAATTGATGCTGTCGTGATTTTTTTAAATTATTTTTAATTTTTACCCAATGTCGGTTAGATTGTTTTAAAATATTCACCCACCAAAATCTGACTACCAAGCAAATTTAATGAAAATGAAATGAAGGTGAGTTAGCAGAAAGCACAAGGCCATATTATATCAGGCTCTAGCAAATTTACAGACAGTCACTGCACGAAGAGGTAGATCTGAGTTGCACATTATATGATTTCCACAAAGATTAAGGAAATCTGAAGCTTTCAATATATTTTTTAATTCTTTTTTCATTTCATTTTTTAAACACCTGACCCAGACCCCAACCCTCACAGGAGCTGTAGAGATAACAGCATTAACCCGCAATGTAACTCTAATCCTAACCCTTACCCTGATTCTAAAATCGTCTCTAACTCCAAATGTAACAACAAAAATGATGCTAGAAGTTTGTAGCAAAAGGAACCTTAACCCTGATCATAATCCAAAAACAATCATTAAGGTAACAATAATCTTTACCTTAAAAGTAATATTAATCAGAGCCCACATGATACCTGCGTCCATTCAGAAGCATGCTTTGTATTATTTAAGAGTTGTATTTTTTCCAATGAACTCTCTCTATTATCACTTTTATAAAGTAACAGAGTCTGTTCTTTTTCTCCTGACACTGTGCCTTACTCCTGACATCCCCTGGAAATGACCCAGATAGGGCACCATCAAAGTAATGCTAATAGTAATGTCAATCCTAAGGGTATCTCTAGCCTCAGTGTTAATGGGACGCTAACAACAATCCCAACAGCCTTAAACATTCTGGTGGTGTGAAAGAGGTGCTGCCTTGCACATGCTGGGCAGTCCCATTGCCTGTTAAATGCAGGCGGCAGCGTAGAAACATGATGCCCGTGGTCAGAATGCCCTGTGGCAGATCCTGGCACCGGAGAACTGACCGGAGAACCATGAGAGAACAGACAACAAATCACTCGACATCAGAACCGACCCAGTGGTTATTTACAAGCCTTGGGTGACCCAGACAGGATCTCAGAGTGGTGAATGTAGGTACAGAAGTTGTTACTACTCTGCTTTCTTCTAAAAGCTGCTCAGCTGCTTTGCGATTCAGACCATCCCTGGCTTCACTGTGTGCATCTGTCCAATTGATACCAGGTGTTTTTTTTCATCTCAGAAGTTGGGGGGCGGGGAGGAGGGGAAACGGACATCAATTCAATTACTCATTTATTTATTGACAGACATTCATGTTTGCTACGTTTGGAGAAGTTTTATTTGTTTGCTGTGGTTTGATTTTTTCTTTTTTTCTTTTATTTTTTTCCCCCTTCCCTCCTCTTCCATCTTTGTGTTCTTCCCCTATAATCAAAAGAGAACAGATCCCCAGGGTCAGTCCCGCAGACGTTCTTTCCGTGGTCTCTGCTGCCACCTGCTGGCCAATACACGGAACTGCCACTGTTGGGCGTTTGGTGCCGCAGGAAGCACAACGCAGATCTGAGTTCTGACCGGTCTACACAGCAAATCCGCCAATCTTTATTGTGATAAGCCCTCCACATGGCATTGCGCATGCACTCGAGCACGCAGCAGGCATAGATTTCTCCTAATTCCTTGAGGAGCAGGCAAGCAGAACAACTGAGCGCACCACTGCTTGTGATTGGGCCACCCCCATCATAGAGATGTGTGTTAGATCTTTTACCCACCCCTGGACTGGCCTTGTTGTTTAACGATAACCTCTGAAATCTGAGTTACTGGTTCTACCACCTGTAGTGTAGAATAGGCAGCCAATAAATGCTTTTCAACTGTGATGTATCTTTATTCTGCTCCATGCCAAACCTGTGACCAAAACCTCATAGGGGTTCACAAAGAACTCTGGCTCTGCCAGAGCCCCCATCCAGACCCTTCTTGAGTTACATTCACATCTAGTTTGGCTGAAAAGGTTGGACTATAAATACTCAGTGCTTGGGCCTGTTTAACAGATATTTTTTCCTGATTATGCTGTCCATCGATCTTTTTAAACTGAACTCCTGCTCTAATCTGGTCTTTAAACATTTGCTGTCTCAAGACCCTAATGGGTCCAGACTGGATTACCTTAGGGGCTGGACGCCTAAGTCATGGCAGCAGATGGTTCTCTGACCTTTTCACCACCATTCAGAGCCTGCATCTGGCCGTAGGCACTCTTGTCTCCCCATCAATTGGGCAGCCTGTTGTATTACAGCACCTGAGGGCCACTGGGGGGTTCAGTATGGATAACATAGACCCATCCTGATGTAAAGGTGATGGCTGTAGGATGAGATCCCTCGTTCCTGATGAAAACTTTATTGACTGGGCTCTCAAAATCATCTTCATAGATTGCCTCTTTCATGCCTAATTCTCTAATATAATTTTGTTTGTCCTCCATAGAGGACCACAGGCTGATATTTAATGGTATGTCATTCTTATTTGGCCATGTTATATGACACACAGCCATAAATCATTCACTGATCAAATGGCTATCCTCATTATGTTGGACAGCACATACAGTCTTTGCCTGAGGGCAGGGTGAGTAGTAATGGATGTCAGTTTTGAAATTTCCAGTCCCTTCACCACAGCGCTTTCTGCCTCCATGTCCCATAACCAGAGCAGCTATGCTGGCATGCTCTCTTGGTTTCTGTCTAAACCACTGTTCTATATCCATCAGTTCAGCTGCTGTATTATGGGCAGCAGGGTTTGGGGGGTTGGACACTGGTCAGGGCACTCCCACCAGCCTATCCTGCATTTCTTTTTTTTTTTTTTTTCATTTTTGGGTTACAATCAGTCAGATCTCAAATAGATCTAGTCCAAATGGAACCTCAAAATCTGACCTTTTAGTGCCTTCATTTACAGAGTCCATTTTATACAGATTCCCTTGTACAGGGTCCCCATGGTCTTCCAGAGAGATGTTCCTGATCTTCCATAGGAGAATGATTGAATTAGGTTTTTTCCCCATCAAAACTGCCACCTGTCTTTCCAGTTTTTCAACACTGTCATTCAATAGCTGATTTGCATCAGCCTAAGCCTCTTCAGTTATGTTCAGACAGTTCAAGGCCATCAGCAGTGGCCATGCCACCATGAACGCAGCTAACTGTCATTCTCAAGTTGTACGTATGTCTTTGCTAAGACCATGGAAATACTCAGTCAGGTGGGCCAGGGACTCATGGACCCTCCCTCCGTCCCACACAGGGCCCCATTTTTCAGTGACAGAAGCAGTGCTGCATTTTGAGGATCCTAGGAATCCCAGGACATGCCCTGACAAAAGGTCATTCAAAGGGGTAGTCTTTCCCCATCCAAACCACCCCATTGATATTCACAGAATCACAGAATTGTAGGGGTTGGAAGGGACCTCCAGAGACCATTGAGTCCAGCCCCCTGCCAAAGCAGGTTCCCTACACCACGTTGCACATCTCGGCATCCAGGCGGGTCTTGAATATCTCCAGAGAAGGAGACTCTACCACCTCCCTGGGCAGCCTGTTCCAGTGCTCTGTCACCCTCACCATAAAGAAGTTATTGCACACATTAGTGCAGAATTTCCTATGGTCCAGTTTCTGTCTGTTTCCCCTTGTCCCGTCTCCACACACTGCTGAAAAGAGTCTGGCCTCACCTCTTTGCCCCCCACACCTCAAATATTTATAGACCTGGATCAGGTCCCCTCTCAGCCTTCTTTTCTCAAGGCTAAACAGACCCAGTTCCCTCAGTCTCTCCTCATAGGGGAGATGCTCCAGGCCCTTCACCATCTTTGTGGCCCTCCGCTGGACTCTTTCCAAGAGATCCCTGTCTTTTTTGTACTGGGGAGCCCAGAACTGGACACAATATTCCAGATGAGGCCTCACCAGGGCAGAGTAGAGGGGGAGGATCACTTCCTTCGACCTGCTGGACATGCTGTTTTTAATGCACCCCAGTATGCCATTGGCTTTTTTGGCTACACGGGCACACTGCTGCCTCATGGCCAATGCGTCGTCCACCAGGACGCCCAGGTCCCTCTCAGCAGAGCTCCTCTCCAGCAGCTCTTCCCCCAGCCTGTACTGGTGCATGCAATTATTTCTACCCAGTTGCAAAACTCTACACTTGCTTTTCTTGAACCTCATCCGGTGTCTTACTGCCCAGCTCTCCAGCCTGTCCAGGTCTCGCTGAATGGCAGCACAGCCTTCAGGTGTGTCAGCCAATCCTCCCAACTTCGTGTCATCAGCAAACTTGCTGAGGGTGGTCATTGATGAAGATGTTGAACAAGACCGGACCCAGCACAGACCCCTGGGGGACGCCGCTAGTTACAGGCCTCCAGCCAGACACTGCACCGCCAACGACAACCCTCTGCACTCTGCCAGTCAGCCAATTCTCAACCCACTTCACTGTCCACTCACCTATCCCATACTTCCTCAACTTTGGTATAAGTATGTCATGGGAGACTGTATCAGTTATAGAGGTTATAGAGTTCAATTCCTGTAGTCAATTTGGCGGCCCAGGTGGGACCAGCTCTGTTCGCTGCAGGACCAGTTGAGAGGGAGACACTTTTGGCGCACCCTGAGATTTCTCTGAAGGACTCCCTTCCTCACCTGATCACTGCAGGGACAGACAAGGACCAGGTATGTGTATGGTAAGTGGAGCCCATATGTCTTGAGGAGACATCCTACACAGTTTACAGCCATACGTGCTGCTCCCAGGGAGGTGAGCTCATGGCTTTGGTTGCCAGCTGGGGTAGGAAGACTCCTTGGGTGAGTTCCTATGAAAGGGAACTGTATGTCATATGAATGGAAACAAGAACAAATACTCTCTCCCAGGTGGTTGGCAATAGGAGGGACCTAGGTTGGTCTCTCCTATGGGTATGGGATATAGCGGATTGCCTGTCAAATGGTAGCCTGGGTTCTCCAAGTTGTAATCATGTGGCTTATAGGTTGTATGTTCAATATTATCATCTGCTTTAAGTGTTTGGTACCGTGTGTCAAGCCGACTCTGGGAAAAACATTGTTTGCAACTGGTTGACCAGAGTATGAGTGTTATTAAGATTCCATCTAGAAAACATTGTCAGCATTGTGTAGTATGAATAAACCATGGTTTTTGATCTAAATGTCAGAGTGAGTGTGGTGTGAGTGAGACCCAGAACTGCTGCAGGGTGAGTGCCGAGTCCCGACCCATGTTTCCTTCCTCCTGTGAGGGAAATGGCCAGACACGGACAAAGTGAAAGACTGTGTTGTCTGTCCACTCATAAGTACTTTCTGCTTGTATGTAAGAAGATGGGAGTTTGTACTCTGTAGATTAATAAGATGGTCCTGAGGAGAGGTGTACATTCCACCACCAATGAGTGTCAACCCATTTATGTAATACTATGTACTGCTTGCGAGGAAGTGTGTGAGGGAGGTGGTTCAATCAGTGCTGGTTCTGTGGCACAGTGTTTATAACTGAAGAATACAGACTGTATTAAAGAAGTTTATGTGAACTGAAGAACTGTACTGTTTGACAAAGTGTTTTGATGGTATAAGAAAGTGTAATTGTTAATGATATATGGAAGTGTACTTGAGGGAATGTGGAAGTGTATCTGAGCATAGAAATAGAGGAAGCATTTACAGAGGAAAAAGGATTAAAGTGAGTTTACCTGCACTGACATGAGAGCAACACCATGCACCGCTGCCCTGTGAGCTGAGCAGAGCAGAGCAGAGACACAGTCCCCATGTATCAGGTAGTGTTATTCTGCTTACCAAATGAATGAGTTCACTACAGAAGAGGCAAATCTTCCCCTCTGCTCCATTTGTGGCATACTCTGGAGTTCAAGGCATTGCAAAGCTATGGCACATCTACTTTCTTTCAATGATGACACCTTAGTGTGCTCTGGGCTCTCATTTCAATTGCATCTAAAGAAGTCTAGGGTCATGCCAGCTGACAGGAAGCTGGCAAATGTTGTCTCATTGTAAGGAAGAGCAAGAAAGATGACATGGGCAATTATGGACCAATTATGGACCAATTATGGATAATAGCAGGACTAGGGGAAATGGTTTTAAGTTGAAGGAGGGAAGATTTAGGTTGGATGTTAGGGGAAAGTTCTTTACTAGAAGAGTGGTTAGGTCCTGGAACAGGCTGCCCAGTGAGGTTGTGGATGCCCCGTCCTTGGAGGTGTTCAAGGCCAGGTTGGACGGGGCCCTGGGCAACCTGATCTAGTAAATGTGTATGTTTGGCGGCCCTGCTAGGCAGGGGGGTTGGAACTACATGATCCTTGCGGTCACTTCCAACCTGGGTAATTCTGTGATTCTGTGATTCTGTGATTCTGTGATGGACCTGTCAGTCCAGAGCCTGGTAAAATTATGGAGAAAATGATGGTGGGAGTTATGGAAAAACAGCTGAAGGACAATTCTGTCATTGGCCGCAGCCAACACAAGTTTGTGAGGCGAAGGTCCTGTTTAATTTAAGCTCATTCTGTGACACAGTTATCCGTTTAGTTGACCAAGGGAAGCCAGTTGATGTAATCCTTGAGGATTTCAGTGGAGATTTTGATACTGTTTCTCACAACAACCTTCTGGACAGAATGTTCTGCATATGGCTAGACAGAAACACAATGTGGTGGGTGAGCAGTTGGCCAGCAGGTCAGTCCCAAAGGATTATAGTCAGTGGGTTCCATTGGGCTGGTAGATGGTCACTGTCGGGGTCCCCAGGGTTCCATTTTGGGGCCACTTTCCTTTCATGTTTATGCAGATGACTTGAATGCAGGACTAGAAGATGTTCTGAGCAAGTTTGCTGATGAGACCAGATGAGGAGGTGCTGTTGCCTCCACTGAGGGTGGAGAGGACTTGCAGAGAGATGTGGACAAGTCAGAGAAGTGGGTACCAATTGGTACTAAGCACCAAGTGCATGAAGTATAACAAGAACAAGTGCCTGATTGTGCACCTGGCTATGGGCAACCCTGGACATACACACTGACTGGATATGGGACACTGGAGAGAAGTCTGACTGGAAAGGATTGGGGTGCTGGTCAGCATCATACTGAATGTGAGTCAGCAGTGTGCCAAGGCAGCCAGGAAAGACAACAGTCCCCTGGAGTGCATGAAGCAACTTATTGCCAGATGGGTGAGGGAAAGGATCGTCCCTCTCTGCTCTGCATTGCTACTGCCTCACTAGCAGCACTGGGTGCACTTCTGGGCACCGCAGAACATAAAGGACATCAAACTCTGGGAGAATGTGCAAAGGAGGGCACTGGAACTGAGAGATCTGAAGTTCAGAGTTTCACAGGGATTGACTGCTTGTTCAGACTGGGCCCTTCTCACATCCCTGCTCACATCCTGCAATGAAACATAGGTCTCATATGGGACATGAACCTCACAGCGTCCTTGCACCACATGTAGAGCCTGGGATCTTCTGTCCCCATGTCTTTCATTTAACATCATACAGACCTCCAACCCATTGCCCCACGAAATGCCAGGAGCCAACATGAGATACAGGATCTCTCTACCACTGGTCTTGTAATCAGGGCTTGACCTGTCTGCTTCGTAAGGCAAAGGAGATGTTTCTTAGCATGCCAGTGCCTTTGCCTGCCTGTAGTCATGGCTTCCAGTTATCTTCTCTAACAAGTCCCTTGGGAAGCTTGCTTGTTAATGTTCCTCAGTGGGCCCATTAATACTCCAAGAAACTTCACTGTTACTTCTGACTTTGTCTTGTTGAGCACTTTGTGCAAACTTCTCTCTGCACTGGAGGCTGATGAACTCAGCATCAAATGCGCCCTGGGGCCCATTATAACCTAAAGAATCTCCTGTGCCTTATGCCATCTTGTTATCTTCTTCAGGTTATCAGAACTTGTTCAGCAAAAAGGAGGGATATCTGGAGAGAGATTAAAGAGAAAGAATCCATTATAAATTTATTGTCTCTTTATTTATAGCTGGGTTTAAAGCAGCACTGTGCAACTGATACCAATCCAGGATGTCCCAATGAGTTCTGTACTGTTACTGTGTTGACAAAGGTCCTTCTCAACCTCCCCACACAGTTTCTGCTCACAATGGACCTATGGGACTTGCATCACTTTTCTTCACATCACTCTTCTCCTCTGCATTCATCCGCTCAGTGTTAAAACTGCTTTGCACCAACTCCCACTGGCTTTCCTCAGAGAACCAGCTGCACATGGACAAGGAAAGATTTCTCTTTTTTATCTGGCCAGCAAATGGAAGGAAAGGTGATGCAATTGAATGAACAGTAAAACACAGTGATCAACTGCATGCCATGTTCAAGCTGCATCTATCGAAGTTTGTCTTTCATATGGAATACTTTTAAAAGAAATGATTTATACTGAGGTAGGATAGGATAGATTGAATCACAGTGAAGTAGTTGACAACAGAGGCCATCAGACTCTGGGAGATGGAGCAAATTCCAGTAATCTTCCTGGGATAGATCAGCCAGGTAGTTGAGAGGTATCAACTTAAAACTGATCAGGACTTGTGAGTATTTCACACATTGAGATGGGTTAACACATTCTCATTGATTTCTATCTTTGTCTCCAACTCTGTTTTTCACTTTTACTGACATTAATGAACATCTTTCAGACTTCGTGCCTTAATAAAAAAGAGACAGTGATTGAGAAAAAGAAAAAGTATAAGAAGAAAAAGAAAAAGAATAGATAGGAAGGGATAGATCAAATCACAGTGAAGAAGTTGACAACACATTCCATCAGACTTTGGGGAGATGGAACAAATTCCAGTAATCCCCCTGAAAGTCAGAAATCAGACAGATAATTGGGAGGTATCTGACTGAACAAAGAGCAAGGGATGGAGAAATCTGGAGGGCAGTGGGAGTAGTTTGTGCCCAAATGGCCTGCTGAAAACATGCCCTTAACCATGGCCATTTCTTTAGGAGAGCTGAAAAAACTTGGAGGATGAGGCACATCAAATAGGCAGCAGGGAAGAGTAGTGCTGGGCACCGGGCTATAGTCACAGGGCATTGGCACTGGCACCACTGTCTGTGTCTCTGAATCTGAAGACATTTGTGTCCAGCGAACACAGTTCTGGAAAACATTGTAGTTTCAGTAAAAGAAAAAAAAAGACATCAAATCACCTCAAAGATTCATATTTACAACTTAAAGTGGAACAAGACTCATGAGAATTTTTCATGTTGAGAAGGGTTAACACATTTTCATTGATTTCCATCTTTGTTTTCAATTATTTGTTTCAGTTTTATTGACATTTATGATCAACTATTAAGCTTACAGCCTCAAAATAAATAAATAAATAAAAAGAGATACATTTGCATCTTGCACATGGCCTGATGCCCCTTTGACATTCACAGTTCCCACAAGTCCTTCCATGCCGGAGAGTATGAGATCCAGCAGAGCACCTCTCCTCTTTGGTTCCTCCATGGCTTGGTCAAGAAGCTGCCATCTGTGCTCTCCATGGATCTGCTGGATGCCACATGCCCTGCTGTGCTATCCCTGCCGCAGATAATGGAGTGACAAAGGCCACCAAATGGGACAAGGGACAGACAATATCAGATTCCCATCTGTCTGCAGAGGGCACCTTCCATTGACTCTCCCTGATCAGGAAGACAAGAAAAGACACTGATGGTCTCCTCTGTTGGCCATTTCCATTAGCTCTGACCTGTCTGCTCTGCCATCCCCAGGCAGAGCTCAGTGCACTCTCACAGAGGGCAGTCGCTCTTCCTTGTCTCCTCACCCATCCATCCTAAAGACTCGGTATCCCCCTTGTGCTACAGTGCAGTTGTGGAAGCCATTAAACTGTGTCCCCATGGTCCAATCAGGAGCTCAGGCCAGCTGCTCTATCAAGATTTCTAGCTTACTCTTTGTTGGTGTTTGCATTAGTGCAAAACCACAGAAGTAAACATCCTAATTGAAAAGCATCACTGGACATAGCCTGACTGGATAGCTCATCTATGGTATCAGTGTGCAGAAGGTGGCACACAGACATTAGACCGATCGTGGGTCTTGGAGGTGACGTAGCAGCACAGACACACCATGGGCATGGCTTTGCTGAAGGCCCTGTGCTGCACTTGTAGCTGCATGTGAATTCACCAGACAGCCGGTGCTATCCCCTCTCTGGCCCTCAGCTGATGCCCAGGAAGGAGCTGTCTATCTCAGGGATTTCCCACACGGTTTACAAGCACTGGCAAACATCAGGAGCAGCCCTGGCACCTTGTGCATCACCCAGTGTCTGTGTGTGAGCAACTGCCTCCCTGCTGAAGAACCGAGGACTCAGAGCAGGAGCTCACATGCAGGCAACTCCTTGTGCACTTCTGAACTGAACCAGAGGAATCCCAATGATACTGTGTGTCCATGGGGAGCTGAATCCCATTTCAGCTCCAGGATTTCTGTCAACGGATGAGACTCCTGCACTGCCTCAGCTGGATCACTGTCCTGCACAGGGAAAGTCCAAACCTCGCCTTCCTTGTCTGGGTGCCCTTATTGTTTCATCAAACGAACTCTGGGAGCACTCCCCATATGTCTCCAATCAGTCACTGACCACTGGACATTTGGTGGTTAATTGAGCGAATTTCAAAGCACAGTCATGATGCTGTTTTCTTTCAGGAGCTGTTGGCCATGAGGACCCAGGGACATGTCAGGGGAGACAAGTGGGAAAGATAAAAATGACATAATCTGCTGCTTGCTTGTCCAGGCTCCTGGGACACAGGGAGCTCATTAAAGTGTGCAGGGCTGCAGAGAGACAGCTGTGCCCAGGAGCAGCTCTTGTGCACAGCACAGCCTGCAGGTGACAGAAGGAGAGGAGAGAAACTGAAGAGAACTTACAGGAAGTGTGAAGTGTGAGTGGGCTGTGAGCTCTCTGCAGGAGCATTGCTCACAGACCATGACAATCACAGCTGACCATGAGCTGCTTTTAATTAAGGGATAACTATAACTGGGACATCCCATAGGAGATCTGACTGCAGGCACTGCATGTTTCTTTACTGTGGAAAAAGCTTTCTGCTCCAGCTGAGACGGGTGCCCAGGGCTGTCCTGCAGAGCAGGGTCCCTGCTGTGCCCCAGGGGCTGTGTGCCGGGTATGGGACTCTGCCGCCTGCCAGGCTCAGCACTCAGCCTGCCCGGGGAGCTGCCCAGGGCGCTGCGGGGAGACGTGTTGGGGGAAGGAGCCCCCCGGCAGGGCTTGTGCTGCTACAGCTGCTGCCTGGGGCAGGGGGATCAGAGATCCATTGCACAACTCTGTTTTCTAGGGCCCTTGGAAGAGGAGAGCCAAGGCAGGGGATTCCCATTTCTTGTTCTGAGGCAAAACGAATTGGAGGCAGAAAGTGGCTGTCACACTTCTGAGAATTTTGCATCTGTAAGTTGCTTTTTTTGTGAACAGTCATAAGTTTTGTGCTTCCAGTCTCCCATTTTTTGAAGGATGATTATTAATATTAATTATCATCATTTTCTGTAGGTATGAATAATTCACTTTAGCTGCAAAGAGGCAGCTTTTTCTAACTGAAGTTGAATGGCACAGAGTCTGCTTTTGGGGCACTAAGAGCAGTTGGGGTAAAGATACGAGACAGGAAACAGATGAAAATATTCAGCTAGACAGGATAAGGTAAGAAAGTAAGAGGAATGGTTAGAGCTCCAAATGCTGCTTCTGCCTAAGGAATGCTGAACAAAATGAAATTAAATGCAAGTAATGGTGCTAAATGTACACTGTTGTAGGAGAATTAAAACATTTCATATTATTGCAGGAGGAATGTCTCTGAAAATGGACTAGACTTGTCATTATCTTCTGGTCTCTGACCAGGACTCCAAGCCCAACAACAGCAGATGCCCAACAGCAGCTCCATCAGCGAGTTCCTCCTGCTGCCGTTGGCAGACACGCGGCAGCTGCAGCTCCTGCACTTCTGGCTCTTCCTGGGCATCTACCTGGCTGCCCTCCTGGGCAACGGCCTCATCAGCACAGCCGTAGCCTGCGACCGCCGCCTGCACACCCCCATGTACTTCTTCCTCCTCAACCTGGCCCTCCTCGACCTGGGCTGCATCTCCACCACTCTCCCCAAAGCCATGCCCAACGCGCTCTGGGACACCAGGGCCATCTCCTACACAGGATGTGCTGCACAGCTCTTTTTCTTTTCCTTCTTCCTCTCAGCAGAGTATTCCCTTCAAACCATCATGTCCTATGACCGCTACGTTGCCATCTGCAAGCCCCTGCACTACGGGACCTTGATGGACAGCAGAGCTTGTGCCACCATGGCAGCAGCTGCCTGGGGCACTGGGGTTCTCTATTCCCTGCTGCACACTGCCAGTATGTTTTCACTGCCTCTCTGCCAAGGCAATGTCGTCAACCAGTTTTTCTGCGAAATCCCCCAGATCCTCAAACTCTCCTGCTCAGCCACCTATCTCAGGGAAGTTGTGTTTCTCATTTTTGGTTCCAGTTTAGCCTTTGGCTGCTTTGTTTTCATAGTGGTGTCCTATGTGCAGATCTTCATGGCTGTGCTGAGGATGCCCTCTGAGCAGGGACGGCACAAAGCCTTCTCCACGTGCCTCCCTCACCTGGCTGTGGTCACCCTATTTGTCTGCACTGGCTTTTTTGCCTACCTGAAGCCCCCGTCCATTTCCTCCCCACTCCTGGATCTGACAGTGGCAGTTCTGTATGCAGTGGTTCCTCCAACACTGAACCCTATTATCTACAGCATGAGGAACAGGGAGATCAAGCACGCTCTCAGGAAGGTGTTGCAATAAGCACTATTCCAGCTACATTAAAATGCAAAACTTCCTCAATAGGATTCCCAGTGATGGTTCTTCATGTTTTATGCATCTTTGTCTGTTTGATTATGTGAGATATAGGAATGTGCAAAAAAAAAAAAAATGTTATTGAACTTATAAATAAAAATGTATTTAAATTCTTTCCTACCTAATTTCCATTTTCTCACTCCAAGAACTCATGTAAACATGGAACCATATTCCCTGAATATGTTTTAAGATACCTAAAAAGCTTTCAAAATAGACTTACTTAGCTTTTCTTTCTTCCTACTTTGCCTGGATTTTGGGAGGTACAGCCACAGACAGCAGCACAAAGTGCTCTTTTCATTTCTGTGCTCTTTCCAGTCAGTAGCCAGCAATATGAACAGGTCTGTCAGTGCTGGTCTCCTTGCTGGCACTGCCATAACAAGAGGGCCCCTTCAGAGCAGGTCCAGAGAACTGGAGGCCTCTTCCAAAGCTGGTGTAAGGAATGTACCTCACCAGCTGCTCCCTGAGAAGACATCAAGATATTCTGATGCATTTCACTGACTAGCAGGGATAGTTTCAGAAGTCCCAAGGAGATCTGTAAGGGACTCAAGGCAGTGCTGAGGTTTAGAATCTGTGGTCTAAGGTCAAGATAAAAAGAAAACGATTATAAATATGATATATGCATATATACATATCTTATATATATAGTATATTTTCACATATATACAATACATGCAGTTGCTAACATATGTGCATGTACTAATACATGTACATATCATACATAGATGATAGAAGTATATATGCATATCTGTTTGCAAGTCCAGGACCTGTTGCAGGGTTTTCAACAGCCCCAAGGTTCACTGTAGGAACTGGAGAGGCTGTTTTCCTATTGCAGGAGTTGGAGCAACTGTAGAGCTCATTGCCAGAGCTGAAATCACCGCAGGACCTGTGACTGAAGTTGCAGCAGCCACTGGGCTCATTGGAGGGGTTGGAGTGACCAAAGGGCTGTACCTCCTGGCACAGTGCACCTCCCTTGGGAGGAATTTGTTTCATTTTCTTATCACAATACTTGGAACAGCTACAGGACCAATAGCAGGAGTGACTGCAGAGCTCATTATGACGGGTGGAGTGACAGCGGGATCTGTCCAGAGCATGGAGCAAACGCAGGACATGTGGCAAAACCTTGGAGCTGCTGCAGGATCTGTGCCAAGATTTGCAGAGGCTGCAGCACTGTCAGCATTTCCAGCTCTCTGGATCTGGCACACCGCAGTCATGTGTGTTTCTTGGGGGCTACCAGGGCCACACCAGAACTGCCCCCAATATTCTACCAGTTTCTCAGGATCCTGCAGTTGCAGTTGCAGTTGGAGATGAAGTTCCAAAGCCCTGGGGGTGCCCACCGCTCCAGGCAGCTGCCCAGACCATCCCACACCCCCTGCCATGCAGAGCCTTCTCACCTTGGGGCAGGTCTGTCTCTCACTGATATTCCTGAATAATGTTTAACGTCAATCACCGAATCATAGAATCACCAAGGTTGGAAAAGGCCTAAAAGATCATGCAGTCCAACCGTTCACCTATTACCTATAGCTCCCACTAAACCATGTCCCTCAACACAATATCCAGTCACTCCTTGAATACCCCTGGGCTCCCAGAGAAGACAATGTAAAATGTGTAATTCCTAATCATATCAACAATATTACTTCCGAAACCCAAAGATGACTACAGAGCTGAATGTGCACAAAACTTCAGTTCAGCTGCCAATTTTATTGTGATACAAACCAAGGTCAAACAGCATAGCAAAATAAATACCCTAATCCAGCATCCCGTGTTGACAAATAATGCAGCAGGGAAAACAAGCAGCAAGCAAGGAGCTGTGCAGTGAAGCTTCATGAGAAGACTCAGCAAGCTCCACAAATAGGGAAGCTATCAGCATCATGGCCTGCAATTCTCCAGCTCCCACAAAGCCCTGTGTTATCTCGCTCTGGACAGATGTGCTGTTATCCCAACCCTGGGAGCCTCTCATTGGGCACCCAAATGATGGTGGTTGTTGAATCCAGCATGTGGCTCAGCAGCACACAGTGCTTTGTGCACTGCCCCATTCCCAGTGGGATGGGGAAGAGAATTGGGGGGAAAAAAGTACAACTTGTGCGTTGTAACAAAGCAGTTCACTAAGAGAGATAAAAGGAGAGGAGTAATAGTTATCACTGTATATCTGTTGATATGGAATAGTATGTAACAAGTGATGCACAAGCACTTGCTCAGCACCACCAGACTGATGCTCAGCTGGGCCCTGGGCAGTGAAAAGACTGAGATAAACTGCCACCCCTTTCAATACAATTTCTGCGTGCTGTCAGGTGCTACAAAACATCCCTTTGGTCACTTCCAGTCATCTGTGCGCAGTCTGTTCCCTCCCAGCTCCTTGAGCACTCCACGGACCATGGCCTTGGCTCTGTAGAACACTGCTTAGCAGCAGCTGTAAACACCAGAGTGTTATCAACATTGTTTTTCTCTTAGAACCAAAACACTGCACCATAGCAGACAGTCTGAAGAAAACAATTCCATCCCAGCTGTAACTCAGATACCTGCTTGTCCCCCTACTCTTGTTCTTCCTGATCAGGAATCAAGGAACAGGATCTGCTGCTCTTTGAGAACTTTCAATCAGTTCTCAGCTGGCTCCTGTGCCATCCCCAGGCAGAGCTCACTGCACTCTCACAGACGGCAGCAGCCTTTCTTCATCTTCATTGCCTAATCATAATGAAGAGCCTGTACCTGAACAGGTCAAAGTCTGCCCTCTAGAAGTTCAGGATAGTAGTTTTGCTAGTCACCCTTCTGACATCTCCAAGAACAGAGAATTCTACCATTTCATGGCCACGCTGCCCAAGATAGTCCCCAACCTTCTCAACTCCTACAAGTCCTTCGCTGTTAGTGAAGACCAGGTCTAGCAAGGAACCACATCTGGTGGGCCTTCATACCAGCTGCGTAAGGAAGCTGTCTTCCATACAATCTAGAAACCTCTTGGACTGCTTCCTCTGCTCTTTATTATATTCCCAGCATATATCAGGGAAGTTGAAGTCTCCCAAGAAAATGAGTGCTGGCAATCTTGTGACTTCAGTAAGCTGCTCATAGAATGCCTCACCCATCGATTCATCTTGATTAGGTGGTCTATAATAGAACATTAGCAAGATGTCACACCTAAAGGCCTTTCCCCTGATCCTTACAAACATGCACTCATCTTGATGGTTCTGAAGCCCAAGCTTTTCAACATCAAAACTCTCTTTAATATAAAGGGCCACACCTCCAAGCTTCCTTCCTCATCTACCCATTCTGAAGAGCTTGTAACCATCCATCACAGCACTCCAGTCATGGCAGTGGTCCCACCATGGGTCGGTAATAGCAACTAGGTCATGGTTTGTCAGATGCACAGTTGCTTCCAGCTCCTCCTGCTTGTTGACCAAGCTGCGTGCGTTGGTGTAGACGCACTTCAGCTGAGGCATCTGCCTCTCTCCCAGCTCAAGAAGCTTTCCCCTAGGCTCATCTCTGGGGAGCCCTGTTTTGTCCCCTCCCCCATCGTAGCTAGTTTAAAGCTCTTTCAATAAGCCCCACTACCTTCTGTGCTAGGATTAGTTTCCCCCTTTGAGACAGTTGGGTTCCATTCATGGATAACAGACCATGGGCCAAGTAAACTGCCCTGTGATCAAAGAACCCAAAGTTTCTGGCTCAGTACCAACCTCTGAGACAACTGTTCATTGCTTTGCTTTCCAAGCCTGCTCTGTGTCCCTCACTGCCCCTGAAGGTATAGAACAAAAAATCACTTGATCTCCCACTCTGTGAACTAAATGGCCTAAATTCCTGAAATCTCTTTTTATAGTTTGTAGTCTTATCTAAGAAATTTCATCACTGCCCACCTAAACTATGAGTAGTGGAAAATAATCAGTGGACCTAACCAGCACTGGGAGTTTCCTCATTATGTCCCTGACCTGCAGCCAAGAATGCAGCAGACTTCCTGACAACTCGGGTCCAGTCTGCAAATGGGGCCCTCTGTTCCTCTGAGAAGGGAGTCACCCACCACGGCCACCCTTCTTTCTTTCATGGCAGAGGAAGTCACAAGGCTTGGTAGTGACTGCCTTGCATTAGGTTCCCTCCTAGGCAGATCCTCCATTGCCTCCCTATTCTTATCTCCTTCAGATTTCAGAGTGTCAAACCTGTTGCTTAGAGGGAGCAGGGGTTGAGGGCTATGCAGGCATGGGGGGGCTCCTGTGATGTTGAGTTGGGACTCTCTTCCAACCCGCCTCATCAGTCAGGTCTGTCTGACTGTGACAGGGCAGGGAGTCAACCACTTTTCTGGGGGTATCTGCCTGGCAGCCTTCCCTCGGTGATGCCAGCAAGTCACTCCACCAGCCCATCTCCAGATCACACACCCTGATGGTAAATTGTGAGTAAAACCTTGAGTAAAGTGAGAGTTCACCTAGAGAAAAGTATGAGTAGAAACCTGGATTGACGTGAGGGTAAACCCAGAGTAAAACCAGGATCCCATCCATCATCATGCTCAGCCTCTAATGGGAACATTTTCCAGTGTTGCTGTGTAAAAATATAGGTTCCTCACATCTAACCTATGTCTCCCTTTTTTAATTTAAATCCATTTCCATTTGTCCTGTTATCAACAGACCATCCCATCCTTATTCTAGCGTTAGGCATCTCATCCTCAGATGGAAACCCTGGGGCTGAATTGGGATCAGTTTTTCAAAGAACCATGGGAGCTGCAAGTTCACCTAGCTGAGTTCAGATGTGCACAGTGAGGTGTCTGTGTGTGAGTCCCTCATCTGAATCCTTGTTTTTTATTCCACAGGGACTGCACTGCTCATACACAGACTCTCAGTGATGCCCAAGGTGCCTTGGGTGATCCTAGTTTTGTGCTAGTGCTTGTAAACTGTGACGGAAAATCTATGAGATAGACACCTCCTTCTGGAGCATCAGCTGAGGGCCAGAATGGAGGTATTCTTGGCCATCCTAAATACCACTGCAGCCCCGTGCTTAGGGCACCCAGTGTGTCTTTTGTACCTGACCCCATGGAGTACATAGTGATATTCAGCTTATCAAAAGGATGAGCTCAGAACAGAAGAGGCAGATTTTCCTCTCTGCTCCATCTGTGGCATAGTCTGGATTTCAAGGCATTGCAAAGCTATGGCACATCTATGTTCTTGCACAGATGAAACTTTAGCATGCTCTGGGCTCGCACTTCAATGGCATCTAATAAATCTAGGGTCATACCAGTTGACAGGAAGCTGGCAAATGTTGTCTTATCGTAAGGAAGAGCAAGAAATATTACAAGGGGAACTATGGACCTCTCAGTCTCACTCCAGTGCTTGGTAAAATTATGGAGTAAATGATGGTGGGAGTTATGGAAAAACAACTGAAGGACAGGTCACAGACAACACAAGATACAGAGGGGAAGGTCCTATTTAATTTCAGGTCTTTTTATGATACCTTTATCCATTGAGCTGAACAAGGGAAGGCAGTTGATGCAATCCTTGAAGATTTCAGTAGAGCTTTTGATACTATTTCTCCAGCACCCTTCTGGACAGAAATTCCTGCATACGGCTAGACAGAAACAGAATGTGGTGTGTTGTAATACAAGAAGAATTTTACAGAGCAGCAGCCATGGATTGAGATAAGGAGTTCACAGAGCAGCAGCTGCGGAGCAGGATAAACAGCATGAGAACAAAGGACATCTCTAGGAAAAGAATGAATGGCTCGTGGCTTTGAAGGGGGTTTATAGGGTTGTTATTGCAGTAGCTTTCCTCCAATTAGCATGTGTGATTTTTGGACACCCTTGTCTGTCTCCTTTAAAATCATGGCTTTTTGGGCAATAAATTGACGCAGCTATATGTAACCATATTGGTGTTTGTCTGTTTGTCCCTGCACGCTGACATTTTGCCTTTCAGGTTCACCAGCAGTGGTGGGTGAGCAGTTGGCCAGCAGTTCTGACCCAAAGGATTATAGTCAGTGGGTTCCATCGGGCTGGTAGATGGTCACTTCCAGAGTTCCCCAGGGTTCCATTTTAGGGCCACTTTCCTTTCATGTTTATGCAGATGACTTGCATGCAGGACTAGAAGATGTTCTGAGCAAGTTTGCTGATAAGACCAGATGAGGAGGTGCTGTTGCCTCCACTGAGGGTGGAGAGGACTTGCAGAGAGATGTGGACAAGTCAGAGAAGTGGGTACCAGTTGGTACTAAGCACCAAGTGCATAACGCATAACAAGAACAAGTGCCTGATTGTGCACCTGGGTATGGGCAACCCTGGACATAAACACTGTCTGTATATTGGACACATGAGAGACGTCTGACTGAAAAGGATTGGGGGTCCTGCTCAACATAAAATTTTAAGTGAGTCAGCAGTGTGCCCAGCCAGCCAAGAAGGCCAACAGTCCCCTAAAGTGCATCAAGCAATTTATTGCCAGCTGGGTGGGAGAAAGGTTTGTCCCTCTCTGCTCTGCATTGCTACAGCCTCACCTGAAGCACTGGGTGCACTTCTGGGCAATGCAGAACATAAAGGACATCAAACTATGGGAGAGTGTGCACAGGAGGGCACTGGAACTGAGAGATCTGAAGTTCAGAGTTTCACTGGGATTGACTGCTTGTTCAGAATGGGCCCTTCTCACACCACACATCCTGTGATGAGACACAGGGCGCATGTGGGATATGAACTTTAACAGCATCCTTGCACCACATGCAAATGCTTTTCCCAGTGCTTCAGTGTTCCACCACCCATTGCTTTCAACATAGTTTTCAACACCCCATTGTATCTTTTAATTTTACCAGAAGCTGGTGCATGGTAGGGGATATGATAAATCCACTCAATGCCGTGAACTTTGGCCCAAGTATTTATTAAGGGAATTTTTGAAATGTGTCCCATTATGAGACTCAGTTCTTTCTGAGGTGTCATGTCTCTATAGGACTTGTTTCTAACAACCCAATATTGTGTTTCTGGCAGCAGCATGGGGTACTGCGTATGTTTCAAGCCACCCAGTGGTTGCTTCCACCATGGTAAGCACAAAACACTTATCATTATGAGATCCTGGTAAGGTGACATCATTCACCTGTTACTCCTCCCCATAGTTATACTTTTGCCTTGGCCTTCCCCCCAGAGAGGCTTCATATTCTTGGCTTGTTTAATTATGGCACATGATTCACAGTCATGAATAACCAGTGCAATAGCATCCATAGTTAAGTCCACCCCTCAGTCTCTAGCCCAATTATATGTTATGTCCATTCCTTGATGGCCTGAGGTCTCATGGAACCATCAAGCTTGAAATAATTCACTCTTGTTCTGCCAGTCCAAGTCTATTTGAGCCACCTCAATTCTGGCAGCTCGATCTACCTGATGGATGTTTTGTTGTTCTGCAATAGCCCGACTCTTGGGCAAGTGTGCATCCACGTGACACACCTTTACAATCATATCTTTTTTTTGAGCAGTTATGTTTTTCTACAGTTCAGCAGCCCAAATAGGTTTACACCTCCGTTGCCAGTTATTTTGTTCCCACTGCTGTAACAACCCCCATAAGGCATTTGCCACCATCCATGAGTCAGTATAAAGATAAAGCATTGGCCACCTCTCCCGTTCAGCCACATCTAAGGTCAGCTGGACAGCTTTTACCTCTGCAAACTGACTTGATTCTCCTTTACCTTCAGTGGCCTCTGCGACCTGTCGTGTGGGGCTCCAAACAGCAGCTTTCCATCTCCGATGCTTCCCTACAATATGAAATGATCCATCAGTGAAAAGAGCATATTTCTTTTCATTTTCTGGTAGTTCGATGTATGGTGGGGCCGCTTTAGCACATGACACCTCTTCTCCTGGTGATGTTCCAAACTTTTTATCTTCAGGCCAGTTCATGATCACTTCTAAAATTCCTGGACGATTGAGGTTCCCCATCCACGCTTGTTGTCTAATCAGTGCAATCCACTTGCTCCAGGTGGCATCGGTAGCATGATGGGTGGAGGGAACCTCCCCTTTCAACATCCGGTTCATCATTGACAGTCGAGGTGACAGAAAGAGCTGCATTTCAGTACCAGCTACTTCGGAAGCAGCCCGAGCCCCCTCATACGTGGCTAAGATCTCCTTCTCAGTTGGAGTGTAGCACTCTTCAGACCCCTTGTACGCTCAGCTCCAAAATCCCAGGGGTCAGCCTTGGGTCCCTCCTGAGGCTCTTTGCCACAAACTCCAAGTGGGGCCTTTCTCTCCAGCAGCAGTGTAGAGGATGTTCTTTACATCCTGTCCAGTCCGTACTGGCCCCAGGTCCACGGCACAGGCTATCTCCTGTTTAATCTGTTCAAAAGCCTGCTGCTGCTCTGGGCCCTATGCAAAATCATTCTTCTTCTGCATCACCTGATAAAGGGGGCTTACAATGAGGCTGTAGTTTGGAATGTGCATCCTCCAAAAGCCCACTGCACCCAGGAAAGATTGTGTCTCTTTCTTGCTAGTTGGTGGAGACATGGCAGTGATTTTGTCGATCACTGTTGGGATGTGATGACATCCATCCTGCCACTTTATACCTAAGAACTGAATTTCCTGGGCAGGCCCTTTTACTTTGCTTCACTTAATAGCAAAACTGGCTCATAGAAGAATTTGAATTATTTGCTCTCCAGCACAGCAGCACTCAGTGGGGGTGTGACCTCATTCAGGCCATGGTAGTCTACTGTCAGCCTCCATTCTCCACTGGCTTTACGCACTGGCCATATGGAGCTGTTAAAAGGTGAGTGAGTTTTACTGATCACTCCCTGATTCTCCAACTGGCGAATCAAATCATGAATGGGGAGCAAGGAATCCCTGTTGGTGCGATATTGCCATCTGTGCACTGTCTTTGTAGCAATCGGTACCTGCTGCTCTTTTATTTTTACTCGTAGCAGCCTCACAACAGACGGGTCCTCTGACAGGCCAGGTAAAACAGACAGCTGCTTAATGTTGTCCATATCTACAGCAGCGATTCCAAAGGCCCATCGATACCCCTTAGGATCCTTGAAATGCCCCCTTCTGAGGTAATCAATACCAAGTATGAACGGAAACCCTGGGCCACTCACATAGGATGTTTTTTCCAGTCTTTACCAGTGAGGCTTATTTCAGCCTCCAACACAGTCAATTCTTGAGAGATATCCAGAAATATGGATTGATTCTGTCCCTTCATGACTGGAGGGCACTAGGGTGCACTGTGCACCGGTATCCACCAGTGCCTTATATTTCTGTGGTTCTGATGTGCCAGGCCATCAAATCCACACAGTCCAATAAACTCTATTATCCCTTCCACTCCCTTGACTGAGGGCAGGGCCCCTCTATTGGTTACCTGTGATAACTGGAGCAGCCGTACTGGTGGTTGGACTGTTTTGTAGTTCCCTCACCCGTGCTCATAGTACAGGAGTAGGCTGGTCATGCCACTTCCTCATGTCTACTCTGTGGTCACGTAGGTAACGCCACAAGGAAACATGCAGTGCAATTTACTGTTGTTCCTTGCTCGATCTGGAAAGCGCTTGTGTCTAATAGCTGATATTTTTAATGATACACATGAAGGCTTTATGATCGTTAATGGCTTTACGATCTCTCGCCTTCAACTGAAGCAGCAGCTAGGCCAATTACCAAGTGACACCAAGGAGATGAAGTGGCAAAATGGCGATTTATTGAAACAGACACATCCTTATATAACCTACGCCTTTTTGTCTACACCCACTGTATTACACGTCACTAAGATTCTTCCAGAATATGGGGAAGGTCCTGTCACATCACAACAAGCTACCGTCCCAGATGTTCCAACAGCGAAGCAAACAGGTAACAAGAGATTCATTCTGGTGCTGTGTGAACTCCTTTCTTACGCCTTTGATTTCAGTCATCTTCAGGGGTCGACAAACAGTAACAGAGATTTCCTCCTCATCACTCTCTTCTTCATGCCACTTTTCCTTTTGCCTTTCTCGGTACTGATCCAGACCTGTCACCTGGATCTTCTGTTGCCTCCTCCTCCACTTCTTTTTTCCGTTCTAGACGTGAGGACATCCATTTCCATTTCTTGCCTTCCACAAGGGCAACTGATATTGTTACTGGTGCCTCCTGTGACTGATCAAAATTGACTTGGGGATTTCACTTTTTGGCTTGAACCTCAGCTCGGAAACTCTCTCTTTTCGGAACAGTGTTATATAGAGCACGGTAAGCACAATTCAAGCCCCAAATAAGTCATACCCCCTTAGATCTATCTAGGCTGCACCATCCCTGACTCAAATACTGGCTTAGTTTCTCGGGATCCCACAGGTGTTCAAGAGTTAAATCCCATGACATTGCAGGCCCCCACGTGTTGGGAACCTGAAGGTAAAAGTCAGCGTTCTAGGACAAACAACCACACACCAATATAGTTAAATATAGCTGTGTCCATCTATTGCCTGAAAAGCCGTACTTTTATAGCAAACAAACAAGGGTGTTCAAAAATCACACGCACTAATTGGAAGAAAGCTTCTGCAATAAGAACCCTAAAACCCCACTTCAAAGCAAAAAGCCTTTATTCTTTTGCTAGAGGTGTCCTTGGTTCCCATGCTGTTTACCCTGCTCCGCAGCTGCTGCTCTGTAAAGTGCTTATCTTGATCCATGGCAGCTGCTCTGTAAAATTCTTGTATTACAACAGAATGGCAGTTCCCTGGGGTCTCCAGCACACCCCCAGCCAGCTGGCAAATGCCGCTGAGGACCTTCAGGAAAGACATGCCCTGGATAGTGACAATGTTCACTGGACAACTGTGAGCCCCACAATGGGTCTCGTACCTGTGTGCCATCTTCTGAACACCAGTAGCATGGTGTAGATGCAAGGCCCAGCCAGGCAAAATCAAAACATGCTTCTGGAAGGGGATGCATTCTGAAGAGTCTTTACACTAATGAGAGGGCCACAAACATTCACTCAGCTAACTCCAAATCTCTGTGCCTTTGCAGGCCTAGGGTCTTGTTTGGTTCACAGAGACATGGTGGGTTGATTCTCAGCTCTGTACTGTAGCAAATGGGGTACAGATTCTGCATGACAGATGGGCAAGGAAGAAAAGAAAAGGCTGCTGCCATCCATGAGAGGGCACTGAGCTCTGCCTGGGGATGGCAGAGAAGCCGGCTGAGAACTGATGGGAAGGGCTCAGAAAGGAGAGCGGCAGATTCTGTTCCTTGCTTCCTGATCAGGAAGTACAAGAAGAGGGGACAGGCAGGAATCTGAGTTACAGCTGGAATGGAATTGTTTTCTTCAGACTGCCTGCTATGGTGCAGTGTTTTGGTTCTAGGAGAAAACCATTGATAACACTCTGATGTTTACAGCTGCTGCTAAGCAGTGTTGTACGGAGCCAAGGCCATGGTCAGTGGAGGGCACATGGAGCTGGGAGGGAACAGAGTGAGGACAGCTGACTGAAAGTGGCCAAAGGGACGTTCTCTATCACCTGACAGCAAGCAGAAATTGTATTGAAAGGGGTGGGAGTTCATCTCAGTCTCTTCACTGCTCAGGGCCCAGCTGAGCATCAGTCTGGTGGTGCTGAGCAAGTGCTTGTGCATCAGTTGTTACAAACGATTCCATATCAACGGATATATAGTGATATCTATTACTCCTCTCCTTTTATCTCTCTTAGTAAATTGCTTTGTTACAACCCACAAGTTGTACTTTTTTTCCCAGTTCTCATCCCCATCCCACTGGGAATTGGGCAGTGCACAAAGCACTGTGTGCTGCTGAGCCACATGTTGGGTTCAACAACCACCATCATTTTGGTGCCTGATGTGAGGCTCCAAGGGTTGAGATAACAGCATATCTGTCCAGAGCAAGATAACTCAGGGCTTTGTGGGAGCTGGAGAAGTGCAGGCCATGGTGCTGATATGTGTGGATGTGCTCCCTATGTGTGGAGCTTGTTGAGTCTTCTCATGAAGCTTCACAGCACAGCTCCTTACTTGGTGCTTGGATTCTGGATTAGGGTATTTATTTTGCTATGCTGTTTGACCTCAGTTTGTACCACGATAAAATTGGCAGCTGACAAAGTGTAATTTTGTGCACATTCATCTCTGTGGTCATCTTTGGGTTTCGGAAGTAATATTGTTGGTATGATTAGAAATTCCACATTTTACATAGTCTCCTCTGGGAGCCCAGGGGTGTTCAGGGAGTGACTGGATATTGTGTTGAGGGACATGGTTTAGTGGGAGCTATTGGTAATAGGTGAACGGTTGGACTGGATGATCTTTTAGGCCTTTTCCAACCTTGGTGATTCTAGAATTCTAGGACTGAGGTTAAACATTATTCAGGAATATCAGTGAGAGAACTGTTTCAAGGTGAGAAGGCTCTGCATGGCAGGGGGTGTGGGATGGTCTGGGCAGCTGCCTGGAGCGGTGGGCACCCCCAGGGCTTTGGAACTTCATCTCTGGGCAACTGCAGGATCCTGAGAAACTGGTAGAATATTGGGGGAAGGTCTGATTAAACCCTGGAGATCTCAAACAGGCACAAATAACTGCAGTTTGCCAGGGCCTGGCCCACACCTACTGAGCTGTGTTCAACATTCTTCAGCATCATTAATGGGAAGAGAGCTGGATCTGCTGACAGATCCCTCTGCCACTCCACCCCTCATAATGAGCTCTGCAGTCACTCCTGCTACAGGTCCTGTAGCTGTTCCAAGTATTGCTATAAGAAAATGAAACAAATTCCTCCCAAGGGAGGTGCACTTTGCCAGGAGGTACAGCCCTGTGGTCACTCCAACACCTCCAATGAGCACAGTGGCTGCTCCAACTTCAGTCACAGGTCCTACGGTGATTTCAGCTCTGGCAATGAGCTCTGCAGTTGCTCCAACTCCTGCAGTAGGAAAACAGCCTCTCCAGTTCCTACAGTGAACCTTGAGGCTGTTAAAACCCCTGCAACAGGTCCTTGACTTGCAAACAGATATGCATATAAACTATTATCATCTATGTATCATATGTATATGTATTAGTACATGCACATATGTTAGCCACTGCCTATATTATACATATGTGAAAATATACTATATATATAAGATATGTATATATGCATTTATCATATTTATAATTGTTTTCTTTTTATCTTGACCTTAAACCACAGATTCTAATCCTCAGCACTGCCTTGAGTCCCTTACAGATCTCCTTGGGACTTCTGAAACTATCCCTGGCAGTCAGTGAAGTGCACCAGAATATCTTGAAGTCTTCTCAGGGAGCAGCTCCTGAGGTACATTCCTTAAACCAGATTTGGAAGAGGCCTCCAGTTCTCTGGACCTGCTCCGAAGGGGCCCTCTTGTTATGGCAGTGCCAGCAAGGAGACCAGCACTGACGCAGTCGTTCATATTGCTGGCTACTGACTGCTGTCATGGAGTGCTGCTGTAGAGACAACAGGACTGTTGTGAGACACAGAAGACCTGAGAGCACTGTGGCAGTGTAAAGAGATCAGAATGAAAATGTTGAGCTGCTGTCTGTGGCTGCACCTCCCCAAATCCAGACAAAGTAGGAAGACAGAATAGCTAAGCAAATGTCTTTTTTGAAACCTTTTTAGGTATCCTATAACGTATTCAGGGAATCTGGTTACATGTTTACATCAGCTCCTAAAGTGACAAAATGAAATTAGGTAGGAAAGAATTTAAATTCATTTTTATTTATAAGTTCAATAACATTATTTTCTTTTGCACATTCCTATATCTCACATAATCAAACAACCAAAGATACATAAAACATGAAGAACCACCACTGGGAATCCTATTGAGGAAGTTTTGCATTTTAATGTAGCTGGAATAGTGCTTATTGCAACACCTTCCTGAGAGCGTGCTTGATCTCCCTGTTCCTCATGCTGTAGATAACAGGGTTCAGGGTTGGAGGAACCACTGCGTACAGAAGTGCCACTGTCAGATCCAGGAGTGGGGAGGAAATGGAGCGGGGCTTCAGGTAGGCAAAAATGGCAGTGCTGAGAAAGAGGGAGACCACGGCCAGGTGAGGGAGGCACGTGGAGAAGGCTTTGTGCCGTCCCTGCTCAGAGGGCATCCTCAGCACAGCCAGGAAGATCTGCACATAGGACACCACTATGAAAACAAAGCAGCCAAAGGCTAAACTGGAACCAAAAAAGAGAAACACAACTTCCCTGAGATAGGATTCTGAGCAGGAGAAATTGAGGATCTGGGGGATTTCACAGAAAAACTGGTTCACAACATTGCCTTGGCAGAGAGGCAGTGAAAACGTATTGACAGTGTGCAGCAGGGAATAGAGAACCCCAGTGCCCCAGGCAGCTGCTGCCATGGTGGCACAAGCTCCGCTGTCCATCAAGGTCCCGTAGTGCAGGGGCTTGCAGATGGCAACGTAGCGGTCATAGGACATGATGGTGAGAAGGGACAACTCTGCTGAGAGGAAGAGGAGAAGGAAAAAGAGCTGTGCAGCACATCCTGTGTAGGAGATGGCCCTGGTGTCCCAGAGGGCGTTGGCCAAGGCTTTGGGGAGAGTGGTGGAGATGCAGCCCAGGTCGAGGAGGGCCAGGTTGAGGAGGAAGAAGTACATGGGGGTGTGCAGGCGGCGGTCGCAGGCTACGGCTGTGCTGATGAGGCCGTTGCCCAGGAGGGCAGCCAGAAGTGCAGGAGCTGCATCTGCCGCGTGTCTGCCAACGGCAGCAGGGGGAACTCACTGATGGAGCTGCTGTTGGGCATCTGCTGTTCCTGGGATTGGAGTTCTGTTCAGAGTGCAGAAGATAATGACAAATCCAGACCATTCTCAGAGACACTCCTCCTGCTATAATATGAAATGTTTTCATTCTCTTACAACAGTGTACATTTAGCACCATTACTTGCATTTAATTTCATGTTGTTCAGCATTTCTTAAGCAGAAGCAGTATATGGAGCTCTAACTTTCCTCTTATTTTCTTATTCCTCCTCCATTGGTATTTTCATGTGCTTCATGTCTCATATCTTTAACCCAACTGCTCTTATAGCCCCAAAACAGCCTCTGTGCCATTCAGTGTAAATTCTAAAAAGCTGCCTGCTTGCAGGTTAATTATTCATGTCTACTGAAAATAGGGATATTTTCAATTGGTTCCATCCTTCAGGAAATGGGATACTGAGAGCACATCATGTGTGACTGTTCTCAAAACAAGCAATTGAGTGAAGAAAAATTCTCAGAGCTGTGACAGCCCCTTTTACATTTCTGCCTCCAATCCTTTCTGCATTCCCCCAGAACAGGAAATTGAAACCCGCTGCATTGGCTCTGCTCTTGCAAAGTACCCTCAGAAACATACTGTTGTGCAGTGGAGCTGTGATCCTCTGACCTAGGCAGCAGCTGTGGCTGCACAAGACATGCCGGGGGGCTCCTTCCCCCCACCCGTCTCCCCGCAGCGCCCTGGGCAGCTCCCCGGGCAGGCTGAGTGCTGAGCCTGGCAGGCGGCAGAGTCCCATACCCGGCACACAGCCCCTGGGGCACAGCAGGGACCCTGCTCTGCAGGACAGCCCTGGGCACCCGCCTGCAGCCCCGGCTGCACAGCCTGCAGCCGTGCTGGGACACACAGCCCTCAGGGCTGTGATTTCATACTGCAGCACAGAAGCCCTCAGCTGGAACCGAAGTCTTTTTCCACAGTAAAGGAACATGCAGTGCCTGTGGCCATGTCTTCTATGGGATGTCCCACATTTATATAATCCTCTATTAAAAGCAGCTGCTGGATTCCTCTGGTTCAGCTAAGATGTGTACAAGGAGTTGTACAGAGCGGCTTTAATATCTTCTTTATAACTGTAAATTAATAAACTATAAATGTCTGCTGGATTCTGGCTCTTTAAGCTCTCTCTAGATAACTCTCCATTTTGCTGAACAAGTTTGAAAACCTGAAGAAGATTACAGAAAGGCACAAGACACAAGACGCTCTTTAGGTTATAATGGGCCCCAGGGCGCATTTGATGTTTAGTCCATCAACCTCCAGTGCAGAGAGAAGTTTGCACATAGTGCTCAGCAAGACAAAGTCATAAGTAACAGTGAAGTTTCTTGGAGTATTAATGGGCCCACTGAGGGACATTACAGGCAAGATTCCCAAGGGACTTGATAGAGAAGATAATTGGAAGACAAGATTACAGGCAATGAAAGGCACTGGCATGGTGGCTCTAATGCTAAGAAACCCCTCCTTTGCCTTACGAAATAGACAGGCCAAGCCCTGATCCCCATACCCTTGTCATGGAGATCTGGTCTCATGTTGGCTCAGGACCCTTCCTGGGGCAGTGGGATGGAGGTCTGTATGATGTTAAATGAAAGACATGGGGACAGAAGATCCCAGGCTCTGCATGGCATGCAAGGATACTGTCAAGTTCATGTCCCATGTGTGCCCTGTGTTTCATTGCAGGTTGCGGGTTGTGAGAAGGGCCCAGTCTGAGCAAGCAGTCAATCCCAATGAAACTCTGAACTTCAGATCTCTCAGTTCCAGTGCCCTCCTGTGCACACTCTCTCATAGTTTGATGTTTTTGATGTTCTGCATTGCCCAGAAGTGCACCCAGTGCTCCAGGTGAGGCTGCAGCAGTGCAGAGAATACAGTGACAATCCTTTCCCTCACCCAGCTGGCAATAACTTGCTTGATGCACTCCAGAGGACCGTTGGCTTTCCTGGCTGCCTGGGTACACTGCTGACTCACATTCAATTTGATGCAGACCAGGACCCCCAATCCTTTTCAGTGAGACCACTCTCCAGTGTCCCATATCCAGGCAGTGTGTCCAGGGTTGCCCCTACCCAGGTGCACAATCAGGCACTTGTTATGCTTTATTCACTTGGTGCTTAGTACCAACTGGTACCCACTTCTCTGCCTTGTCCACATCTCTCTGCAAGTCCTCTCCACCCTCAGTGGAGGAAACATCACATCCTCATCTGGTCAAATCAGCAAACTTGCTCAGAACATCTTCTAGTCCTGCATTCAAGTCATACATAAAATATGAAAGAGAAGTGGCCCTAAAGTGGAGCTCTGGGGAACCCTGATAGTGAATATCTAACAGCCTTAACGAACCCACTGACTATAGTCCTTTGGGCCTGACCTATTGGCCAACTGTTCACCTAACACGTTATGTTTCTGTCTAGCCATATGCAGTACATTCTATCCAGAAGGGTGCTGTGAGAAATAGCCTGAAAAGATCTACCGAAATCCTCAAGGATTACATCAACTGGATTCTCTTGTTCAGCTAAATGGATAACCACGTCATAAAAGGATCTATAGTTAAACAGGACCATCTCCATTGGAACTTGTGTTGGCTGCAACCAATGACAGACATTCAGCAGGGCTGAAGTGGCTGCTTCCAAAGGCAGGGCTCCCGTGTGCGCTGTGGGATCTCAAAATGGACTCCAAGGGGCTCGACTGGTCTGGCCCAGCCAGCAGGCTGCAGCACGGCCTGGTGAGGCTCAGTCCTGACAGGCCTGTCTCCGCAGCCCTGAGGGTTCGTACAGCAGAGCTTCTGCCCAGTGGGACCACATCCATACAGCAAGGCAGGCTTCGGCTGGTTAGTGAGCGAGGCTGGGAAAGCTCACTGTTGTAGTTTTGTAATGTGGTTGGTGTTGCTATTCCACATCAGAACATCATGTGGGATAACGGGAGTTAAGAAGACAAGTTTTTCTTTCTTTTCTTTTTCTGTGGACTGCCTTAAATGGGCATGGGGGGAAGGAAGTAGCACTGGAGGGAAGGTCAGGAAGGTGTCAAGGTTTAACCCGGTTCCCTGCAGGAGACAGCGTGGTTGGAACTTCCCACTTCCCGCAGCCCATCGGTGAGATTTGGACTTGTTTTTCTCCTTGTTGAAAATCTCTCTTTGCTGTTTAGTGTCACAGGGTTCATTAAAATGCCACTTGTTCTCAGATCGTTGCTTTTTTTTTTTAATTTTTTCCCTCCCTAGGGGGAAATTCCCATTCGCAATCTCCCTCACCGTCCCCTCTCTTGGGGTGCATGTGGCCAGGCTGTGCCTCCATGCAGTACCACGCTGTTAGAGCAGGGAGGTACTTTGTTCCTTCTCTCCCTGTGTATATTCCCACTGTCACGGAGTGAGCTCTGGAGAGAATTCCATGATAAAACATGTCAATCACATCACAGCTTCAACTATGGCACTTATGACTATTGGATTGCAATCAACACGTATTGCGTAGCCACCACCTGCATCCTGATGAGTCCTTGGATGAACTAGAGAATAGTTGGTGTAAAGCATAAGGTCACAGAGCCAATTTCCAGCCACATGAGCACCAGTCGTGACTGATGTACCCTTTCTTTTCTAAGAGCCTCTGCACAGCATCCTTCACTCTCTGCATGGTGGTAGTGGTGTTTTTTTCCCTGTTGGAGGTTCTATTCCTTTTGAGCATGTTAAGAACCTCAGTCATTACCGTGATCCCGGTGGCCTTGGTTAGTGGCCAATGGAGGGTGGAGCAGCACCCTCTGAAGTTCCTCCTCTTCCTCATCCTCCTCATCCGCCAGCACTCGAAATGCCCCTGGCATGTTGCAAGACACAGCCACTGAGTAGGTGTAAATGAGGGATCGCCAAGGGTCATGGCATGTCAGGTTGTCAGTGGTGTTTACCGACACATTGAAGGTCATAACTGAGATATTAGGTCTCGTGCTGTAGTTCCCTGGCTTCAAGAAATATCCAGGGAGGGGAACCCCAAACCAGCAGAGTGAGAAAGGGTCCCCTACAGATGCGAAGGCCAGGCATATCATGCCATTCTCCTGGTGGGAAGTCAGAGTGGCCAACTCTTTCCAGAAATGAGATGCCACGTGGTTGAGCAGAAGTGAAAGTTCCAAGGACAGGCATTGTAGAGGTCTTACCCTAGAGTTCATGGAAGATTCTATTTCATGATTTATGAAATCTAGTCGTGAACTGAACCATCTTTGTCTGGAGTATATGACTCCCTGATTGTCCAATCTGGTCTGATTCTGCAAACACAATGACAATGCAAAGCACCAGCAAGTCACTGCTATCTTTGCTAATTCTATAACTGACAATAAATGAAAAGCAGATGTATCCTTCTATTCAGGCTTAAATATGGGGAAGTCTTGAACAGAGCACAGATCTCCTTGATATAATGCTGGACAGTTTCATCAAAACTGGTGCCACAGGGGATTTAGGATCCATTAAGGCTGAGGTTACAGCAACAACCGTGGACCTTCTTGAACCGTTCTCCTACGACTTCTTTGTCTCCTCTCCTCCCACCCCAAGTGCATTTAGCAGAGATGAGCCTGCTGTCTATCAAGAGCTTTCAGCCATGGAGCCCCGGAAAAATCTCCTGGGGAAGCAGTGAGGAAGAGAAACTCCAATTCTCTGGTGTGCTGATCTGGGCGGGCTCCTGGGACTCATACAAGTGAGCAGTGCTGCAGAGAGACAGCTGTGCCCAGGAGCAGCTCTTGTGCACAGCACAGCCTACATCTCCCAGAAGGAGAGAAGAGAAAAAGGAGAGAGCTTCCAGGATGTGTGAGGTGTGAGGAGGCTCTGAGTTTCCTGCAGGAGCATTGCTCACAGAGCATGACACGGTAAGTCTCACTTCAGACCATGCAGCTGCTATTGATAGTTATCTCTATGTGGGACATCCCATAGAAGACATGGCCGCAGGCACTGCATGTTTCTTTTCACTGGTAAAAGCCTTCTGCTCCAGATGAGAGCTTCTGTGCTGCAGCACCAGAGCACAGCCCTGAGGGCTGCGTGTCCAGCAAGGCTGCAGGCTTTGCAGACAGGGCTGCGGGTGTGTGCCCACAGCTGTCCTGCAGAGCAGGGTCCCTGCTGTGCCCCAGGGGCTGTGTGCCGGGTATGGGACTCTGCCGCCTGCCAGGCTCAGCACTCAGCCGGCCCGCGGAGCTGCCGAGGGCGCTGCGGGGAGACATGTGGGGGGAAGGAGCCCCCCGGCATGTCTTGTGCTGCTACAGCTGCTGCCTGGGGCAGAAGGATCACACCTCCACTGCACAACAGAAAGTTTCTGAGGGTACTTTGCAAGAGGAGAGCCAAGGTAGCAGTTTTCTATTTCTTGTTTGGATGGAAGGGGAAAGGATTGGAAGCAGAAATCAAAGAGTCCGTCAAATATAAACACAGCTCTGAGACTCCCAATTCTTCTTCAGTCAATTGCTTGTTATGTGAACTGTCACATGTGAAGTGTTTTCAGCCTCTCCATTCACAAAAAGGAACCTTTCCAGGGGTGGAAACTATTTGAGATTATCAATTTTGTTGACAAGAATAATGCACTTATATTGCAAATAGGCATGTTTTCCTGAACAGAAAGTGAAGGGCACAAAGGCTGGGACTGAGGATTTTAAGAGCAGTGAGGGTAAAGATATGAGACACAAAAAAGATGAAAAAGTCCAGGGAGATGGGATAAGAAGATGAAAGGAAGGTTAAAACTCCATAGGCTTCTTCTGCTTATAGAATGGTGAACTTAATGAAGTTAAATTCAATTAGTGTTGCCAAATGAATATTATCATAGGAGAATGAAAACATTTCAAAGCATATTAGGAGGAGTGTCTCTGAGAATGGTCAGGACTTGTCATTATCTTCTGCACTCTGAACAGGACTCGGAGGCAAGGAACAAAAGCAGATGCCCAATAGCAGCTCCATCAGCGAGTTCCTCCTGCTGCCGTTGGCAGACACGCGGCAGCTGCAGCTCCTGCACTTCTGGCACTTCCTGGGCATCTACCTGGCTGCCCTCCTGGGCAACGGCCTCATCAGCACAGCCGTAGCCTGCGACCGCCGCCTGCACACCCCCATGTACTTCTTCCTCCTCAACCTGGCCCTCCTCGACCTGGGCTGCATCTCCACCACTCTCCCCAAAGCCTTGGCCAACGCCCTCTGGGACACCAGGGCCATCTCCTATACAGGATGTGCTGCACAGCTCTTTTTCTTTACCTTCTTCCTCTCAGCAGAGTTGTCCCTTCTCACCATCATGTCCTATGACCGCTACATTGCCATCTGCAAGCCGCTGCACTACGGGACCTTGATGGACAGCAGAGCTTGTGCCACCATGGCAGCAGCTGCCTGGGGCACTGGGGTTCTCAATTCCCTGCTGCACACTGCCAGTACGTTTTCACTGCCTCTCTGCCAAGGGAATGTTGTCAACCAGTTTTTCTGTGAAATCCCCCAGATCCTCAAGCTCTCCTGCTCAGAATCAAGTCTCAGGGAAGTTGTGTTTCTCATTTTTAGTGTAAGTTTAGCCTTTGGGTGCTTTGTTTTCATAGTTGTGTCATATGTGCAGATCTTCATGGCTGTGCTGAGAATGCCCTCTGAGCAGGGACGGCATAAAGCCTTCTCCACGTGCCTCCCTCACCTGGCTGTGGTCTCCCTCTTTCTCAGCACTGCCTTTTTTGCCTACCTGAAACCTCGCTCTGTTTCTTCCCCACCCCTGGATTTGACAGTGGCACTTCTGCTCTTTGTTTCCTCCAATACTCCATCCTATTATCCACAGCATGAGGAACAGGGAGATCAAGCAGGCTCTCAGTAAACTGGTGCAATACGCACTATTCCAGCTTCCATAAAGTGCCCATCTTCCTCACACAACTCTCAGTGATGATTCTTTATGTTCCATTATTTTTGTATTTTTGATTTTTTGTAATACTGTAATCTGCAAATAAGTTGCAGTTTATTTCACTTCCTCTTTCCTACCAAATTTCCATTTTCTTACTCCAGGAGCTCAAAGAAACATGGAACCATATTCCATGAATAGGTTAAGAGATTAATAATGAGCTTTAAAAATCGACTTTTCCTTTGCTGTTCTCTCTTCCTACCTTGTCTGGGTCTGGGGGGTTACAGCAATGGACAGCAGCAGAACGTGCCCTTTTCAATTCTGCTCCCTTTATACAGCCACAGTGCTCTCAAGACCTCTTATTTCTGCAGGCCTTGTGTGTCTCACAACAGTTCTGTTGTCTCTACAGCAGCACTTCAGGACAGAAGTAAGTAGCCAGCAATATGAACGGCTGTGTCAGGGCTGGTCTCCTTTCTGGCACTGTCATAGAGTTATCTAGATCAGTCTGTGTCCACGACAGGGGGAGCAGTAGGCCCGTGGACCCATGGCCCCAAAAAAATGGGAAGGGAAAAAGGGAAATTCCACATCACTATATCATGCTTAGAAAACACATCTGAATGCAAATAAACAGTAATTAAAATGCATTACGCACACATTTCTTTATACTACCCCGGTGGTGCAGTGGTAGGAATGCCGCCTTGCAACACTGTGGCCCGGGTTCGAATCCCCCCTGTGGCGCAAGTGGTAGAAGTGCCACTGTGCTACACAGAAACTCAAATCTCGGGGATTGGACTCGATGATCTCTAAGGTCCCTTCCTACCCGCACGAGACTATGAGACTATGAGACTATGAGACATATATATACACGGAATTACTGACTGCACTCCCCCAACATCAAATTCCCTTGTGGTACACATTGAACATCCCCATCTCTCTGCATCGCCCACCAAGCACACCCAGGTCACTGGGCAAAGACAGTTCCACGGACAGGTTTGCCCTTTACAGAGGCTGGAAGGACCCAAACAGCTTTTCCCAACATGTTCTTTACATGAACAACAGTGACCTTATCTCCCTCTGCAGTATACAGGGGCTGGATTGGCTAGGACCATCACAACTGACTGATCCTCTAGTACTGACCAACCAAGTGGCTTCTGCCAAATGCTTTACCCAGTGCTTCAGTGTTCCACCACCCATTGCTTACAACATAGATTTCAACAACCCATTGTATTGATCTTCTTTATCAGAAGCTGGTGCATGGTAGGGGATATGATAAATCCAAACAATGCCATGATCTTTCGCCCAAGTATTTATAAGGGAATTTTTGAAAGTCATCCCATTATCAGACTCTTCTTTCTGGGGTGCCATGCTACCACAGGACTTGTTTCTCAAGACCCAATATGGTGTTAAATTCAACAGATTTAGTGGTCAGTGACTAATTCCAGACATGTGCTGAGTCCTCCCAGAGAGTGTTTGCTCAAGGAGGGCACTCATACAAGGATGGGATATAATAGAATCATAGAATCACCAAGGTAGGAAAAGACCTAAAAGATCATCCAGTCCAGCTGGTCACCTATCACCAATAGCTCCCACAAATCCATGGCCCTCAACACAACATCCAATCATTCCTTGAACGCCTCCAGGGTCACTGAATCCACCACCTCCAACCCAGGAAGTCCATTCCAGGTCCCAAAGTTCAGGACGTGGCATTTGGTCTTGGTGAACCTCATCCCATTGGCTTCAGCCCAGCTCTCCAGCCTGTCCAGATCCCTCAGTAGGGCCTTGCTAACTTCAGGCACATCCACACTCCCAGCCAATTTGGTGTAGTCTGCAAACCTACATAGGATGCACTCAGTGCCCTCATCCAGGTCATCAATAAAGATACTGAAGAGGACAGGCCCCAGCACAGACCCCTGGGGAACACCAGGTAGGCACACAGGTGGGCGTCCAGGCGGGTCTTGAATATCTCCAGAGAAGGAGACTCCCCGACCTCTTGGGCAGTATGTTCCTGGGCTCCATCACCCTCACTCTAAAGATGTTCTTGCACACATTTGTGCAGAACTTCCTATGCTCCAGTTTCTGTTCCATTTCCCCTTGTCTCCACACACTGCTGAAAAGAGCCTGGTCTCTCCACTTTGAACCCACACCTCACATATGAGCACTGACATGAGAGCAACCCCCTGCACCTTTCCCCTGCGAGCAGAGCATAGCAGAGCAGAGACACAGTCCCCATGTATCACGCAGTGTTATTCTGCTTACCAACAGAAGAGGCCAGTCTTTCTCCATGCTGCATCTGTGGCATACTCCAGAGTTCAAGGCACTGCAAAGCTATGGCACATCTATGTTCTTGCAATGATGACACCTTAGTATTCTGGGCTCTCATTTCAATGGCATCTAATTAAGTCTAGGGTCATACCAGTTGACGGGAATCTGGCAAATGTTGTCTCATTGTAAGGAAGAGCAAGAAAGATGACAGGGGCAATTATGGACCTGTCAGTCTCACTCCAGCACCTGATAAAATTATGGAGAAAGTGATGGTGGGAGTTATGGAAAAACAGCTGAAGGACAATTCTGTCATTGGTTGCAGCCAACGCAAGTTCCCGAGGGGAAGGTCCTGTTTAACTTCAGGTCCCTTTATGACACAGTTGTCCATTTAGTTGTACCAGGGAAGCCAGATGATGTTATTCTTGAGGATTACAGTAGAGCCTTTGATACTGTTTCTCACAACAACCTTCTGGGCAGAATGTCCTTCATACGGCTAGACAGAAACAGAATGTGGTGGGTGAGCAGTTGGCCAATAGGTCAGGCTCAAAGGATTATAGTCAATGGGTTCCATCAGCCTGGTAGACGGTCACTATCAGGGTTCCCCAGGGCTCCATTGTAGGGCCACTTCTCTTCCATGTTTATGCAGATGACTTGCATGCAGGACTAGAAGATGTTCTCAGCAAGTTTGCTGATGAGCCCAGATGAGGAGGTGCAGTTGCCTCCACTGAGGGTGGACAAAACTTGCAAAGAGATGTTGACAAGTCAGAGAAGTGGGTACCAGTTGGTACTAAGCACCAAATGCATAAAGCATAACAAGAACAAGTGCCTGATTGTACACCTGGGTATGGGCAACACTGGACATAAACACTGACTGGATATGGGACACTGGAGAGTGGTCTGAATGAGAAGGATTGGGGGTCCTGCTCAACATCAATTTGGAAGTGAGTCAGCAGTGTGCCCAGTCAGCCAGGATAGCCAACGGTCCCCTGGAGTGCATAAAGCAATTTCTTGCAAGCTGGGTAAGGGAAAGGATTGTCCCTCTCTGCTCTGCACTGCTGCAGCTTCACATGGAGCACTGGGTGCACTTCTGGGCACCGCATAACATAAAGGACATAAAACTATGGGAGGTTGTGCACAGGAGGGCACTGGAACTGAGAGATCTGAAGTTCAGAGTTTCATTGGAACTGATTGCTTCTTCAGACTGTGCCCTTCTCACATCCGACATCCTGCGATAAGAATCAGGACACAAGTGGGATATGAACTTCACAGTATCCGTGCGCCGCATGTAGAGCCTGGGATCTTCTGTCCCCACATCTTTCATTTAAATTCATACAGACCTCCATCCCACTGCCCCAGGAAGGGCCCTGAGCCAACATGAGAGACAGGATCTCCCTGCCAAGGGTCTGGGAATCAGGGCTTGTCCTGTTTGCTTCTTAAGATAAAGAAGGATTTTCTTAGCATCAGAGCCACCACGCCAGTGCCTTTGCCTCACTGGAGTCATGGCTTCCAATTATCTGCCCTATCTAGCGACTAAGGAAGCTTGCTTGCTAATGGCCCTCAGTGGGTCCATTAATACTCCAAGAAACTTCACTGTTGCTTCTGACTTTGTCTTGAAATTAAATAGGACCATCCCTTCGGAATACTGTGTTGTTTGACCAATCACAGAATTGTACTTCAGGTGTTTTTCCATAACTCCCACCATCATGGGATGGAGCAAATTTTAGTCATCCCCCTTAAAGTCAGAAATCAGACAGATAATTGGGAGGTATCTGACTGAACAATAAGAAAGGGATGGGGAAATCTGGCAGGCTGTGGCAGAAGCATGTGTCTAAATGGCCTGCTGAAAACATGCCTTTAACCACGACCATTTATTTAGGACAGCTGGAGACACCTGGAGGATGAGGGATCAAATAGGCAGCAGGGAAGAGCAGCGGTGGGCGCCAGGATTTAGTCACAGGGCAATGATGGCACTGGCATCGCTGTCTGCGTCTCTGTACCTGAAAGCATCTGAATTAAAGGAAAAAAAGAAAAAGAAAAAAAAAGACACAAAATCCCTACAATGACTCATATTTACAACTAAAAATGGAACAAGACTCATGAGAATTTCTCATGTTAAAAAGGGTTAACACATTTTCATTGATTTCTATCTTTGTCTTCAATTCTTTGTTTCAGTTTTATTGACATATATGTTCATCTTTTAAGCTTACAGCCTCAAAATAAATAAATAAATACATAAATAAAATTAGATCCTTTTGTCTTTTGCACGTGGCCTGATGCCCCTTTCACCTTCACAATTCCCACCAGACCTTCCATGCTGGAGAGTATGAGATCCAGCAGAGCACCTCTCCTCTTTGGTTCCTCCACTGCTTGGTCAAGAAGCTGCCATCTGTGCTATCCAGGGATCTGCTGGATGGCACGTGCCCTGCTGTGCTGTCCCTGCAGCACATACTGGAGTGAAAAAGGCTCCCAAAGGGGACAATGGCCAGACAACATGAGACTCCCATCTGTTTGCCTAAGGGACCTTCCACTTGCTCTCCCTGATCAGGAAGCCAGGTACAGACACTGTTGGTCTCCTCTGTTGGCCATTTCCATTAGCTCTGACCTGTCTGCTCTTCCATCCCCAGGCAGAGCTCAGTGCACTCTCACAGAGGGCAGTCGCTCTTCCTTGTCTTCTTGCCCATCCATCCTAAGGTCTCTGTATCCCCCTTGTGCTACAGTGCAGTTGTGGAAGCCATTCAACTGTGTACCCGTGGTCCAAACAGGAGCTCAGGCCTGCAGCTCTACCAAGATTTCTAGCTTCTTGTGTGTTGGTGTTTGCATTAGTGCAAAAATACAGGAGTAAACATCCTCACTGGAAAGCATCACTGGACTTAGCCAGACTGGATAGCTCATCCATGGTATTAGTGCGCAGAAGGTGGCACACAGGCATTAGACCTATTGTGGGTCTTGGAGCTGACGTAGCAGCACGGACTCACCATGGGCATGGCTTTGCTGAAGGCCCTGTGCTGCACTTGCAGCTGCATGTGAATTCTCCAGACAGCCGGTGCTATCCCCTCTCTGGCCCTCAGTTCATGCCCAGAAAGGAGGTGTCTATCTCAGGGACTTCCCACATGGTTTACAAGCACTGGCACACATCAGGAGCAGCCCAGGCACCTTGGGCATCACCCAGTGTCAGTGTGTGAGCAACTGCCTCCCTGCTGAAGGACCGAGGACTCAGAGCAGGAGCTCACATGCAGGCAACTCCTTGTGCACTTCTGAACTGAACCAGAGGAATCCCAATGATACTGTGTGTCCATGGGGAGTTGAATCCCATTTCAGCCCCAGGGTTTCCCATTAGGGATGAGACTCCTGCACTGCCTCAGTTAAATCACTGCCCTGCACAGGGGAAGTCCACCTCTCTCTGTCCTTGCCTGTATGCCTATTTTGTTTCATCACAGGATCTCAGTTATCAGGTCTGGAATCAGTCACTGACCACTGTACATTTGGTATTTAATTCATCAGATTTCAAAGTATAATCATGATGCTGTTGTTTTTCAGGATCTGTTGGCCAAGAGGACGCAGGGACATCTCAGGGGAGAAGAGTGGGAAGGATAAAACATGACATCCTCTGATGCTGAGCTGGGCCGGGCTCCTGGGACACAGGGAGCTCATACAAGTGGGCAGTGCTGCAGAGAGACAGTTGTGCCCAGGAGCATCTCTGGTGCACAGCACAGCCTGCAGCTCCCAAAAGGAGAGGAGAGAAAGGGGAAAGAGCTTCCAGGATGTGTACGGTGTGAGCAGGCTGGGAGCACACAGCAGGAGCATTACTCACAGAACATGACATAGTAAGTCTCACTACAGACCATGCAGATGCTTTTCATAGAGGGTTAACCAAATCAGGGACATCCCATAGCAGATCCGGCTTCAGGCACTGCATGTTTCTTTACTGTGTTAAAAGCCTTCTGCCCTAGCTGAGGGCTCCCGTGCTGCAGAGTCAGGGCACAGCCCTGAGGGCTGCGTGTCCCAGCATGGCTCCAGGCGGGTGCCCAGGCTGTCCTGCAGAGCAGGGTCCCTGCTGTGCCCCAGGGGCTGTGTGCCGGGTATGGGACTCTGCCGCCTGCCAGGCTCAGCACTCAGCCTGCCCGGGGAGCTGCCCAGGGCGCTGCGGGGAGACGGGTGGGGGGAAGGAGCCCCCGGCAGGGCTTGTGCTGCCACAGCTGCTGCCTGGGGCAGGGGATCACAGCTCCACCGCACAACAGTGTGTTTCCTAGGGTCCTTTGCAAAAGGAGAGCCAAGGCAAGGGGTTTCCATTTCCTGTTCTGAAGGAAGGAAAGAAGATTGAGGCAGAAATCTAAAAAGGGAAGTCTAACTTATAAAAAGCTCTTAAACACACAAATATTTTTATCAATCCATCGTATTTTTATTCATTTATTTGTTTGTTTGTTTGTTTATTTATTTATTTTTGTGAACAATCACACAGGTTGTACTTTCAGCCTCTCCTTTCTAAAAGGAATCAATCAATTTAACTTGTTGTTTTGTGGAGACATTAATCGTTGATGTCTCCTGCAAACAGGCAGATTTCATGATTGAACTATACAGAGGCAGGGGCTGGGGTCTCAAAGAACAGCTGCTGTAAGGAGGAAAATATGCAGGAGGTTGTGATGTGATTAGGAAATGAGAAGAAAATAAGAGCTCTCTAATCTACTTCTCTTTAAGGGATGGTGAAGTTCATGAAAATGATCATTTTCCGAAGGGAAAGGAAAATTTTATAGTATAGCAGGAGTGTCTCTGAGAATGGTCTGGACTTGTCATTATCTTCTGCACTCTGAGCAGGACTCCAAGCCCAACAACAGCAGATGCCCAACAGCAGCTCCATCAGCGAGTTCCTCCTGCTGCCGTTGGCAGACACGCGGCAGCTGCAGCTCCTGCACTTCTGGCTCTTCCTGGGCATCTACCTGGCTGCCCTCCTGGGCAACGGCCTCATCAGCACAGCCGTAGCCTGAGACCGCCGCCTGCACACCCCCATGTACTTCTTCCTCCTCAACCTGGCCCTCCTTGACCTGGGCTGCATCTCCACCACTCTCCCCAAAGCCTTGGCCAACGCCCTCTGGGACACCAGGGCCATCTCCTACACAGGATGTGCTGCACAGATATTTTTCTTTCTCTTTTTCCTCTCAGCAGAGTATTTCCTTCTCACCATCATGTCCTATGACCGCTACGTTGCCATCTGCAAGCCCCTGCACTACGGGACCTTGATGGACAGCAGAGCTTGTGCCACCATGGCAGCAGCTGCCTGGGGCACTGGGGTTTTCTATTCCCTGCTGCACACTGCCAGTACGTTTTCACTGCCTCTCTGCCAAGGCAATGTTGTCAACCAGTTTTTCTGTGAAATCCCCCAGATCCTCAAGCTCTCCTGCTCAGAATCAAATCTCAGGGAAGTTGTGTTTCTCATTTTTAGTTCCAGTTTAGGCTTTGGTTGCTTTGTTTTCATAGTGGTGTCCTATGTGCAGATCTTCATGGCTGTGCTGAGGATGCCCTCTGAGCAGGGACGGCACAAAGCCTTCTCTACATGCCTCCCTCACCTGGCCGTGGTCTCCCTGTTTCTCAGCACTGCCTTTTTTGCCTACCTGAAGCCCCCGTCCATTTCCTCCCCATCCATGGACCTGATGGTGGCACTTCTGTACTCAGTGGTGCCTCCAGCAGTAAACCCCCTCATCTACAGCATGAGGAACCATGAAGTCAAGAATGCTGTGTGGGAAGTTATGACCAGATGTGTTTTAAATGCAGTGAATTGCCTGTCTGTTGGAATTCATGACATGTAATGCAGCTTTTTACTGTTGCAAACTCTTTGTTTTGTTTCAATCGATTTTTATAAGTGTAATGTATTAAATCTTATTCTTTTTTTAAAAAATACTGTAATGCTCTTTACTAAAATGTCATTATTCAAATCAATTCCTCTTCAGCTTGTAACTTTTTAGTGTAGCCCAGATGCACTGTACATAATGAACCAGGCTCTCCGTGAACCTTAAAAAATTGAGGACGTGCAGTTACTCTGTCTGTCCTCCTTCTTGTGAGACATTTCTGGAGCTGTCGGGGTCGGATGTTCTCAGAAGCCCACAATCCAGCAGGAAGCACACAGCTGTTCATCAAACTGTGCGTTGACTTCAGCCTGCAACCGTTTCCAGCTGGTCCCTTGCCCAGTGTTCCCCGTAACGCTGACAATGGAGTTTCAAAATATTCTTTTCTTATCTGATCTGACATCCTGCTTACCCAAGCCCCTCTGCAATAGTTGAGCCTTAGATTGTCCCCTTGTTCAAACTCTATCCCCCTTTTCTTAGACTTTGCAAATACTTTTGCTAGATTGCTACATTCTGGGAAAGGGAAGATTTCAAATAACTTCCGCTCTCCACTTTCTGTCTTAGCTTGTTCATTTTTTATTCTTCATAGCTATTCCCACTGGTTTTACACTGCCGTAATACACACCTCATTTCAACGTACATTAAAACAAGCAAGATGATTGCAGTAATACAAAGCAATGAAGAGTTGCTTCAGCCATGCAGAATCACCCAAATGTCTCCACAGAGCATTTAAAGGCAGTGGAGCTCAGGTAGGCTCTCTTGGTTTCCCTTCTGAATTCTGCTAGGTTGGTAGCTCTCAGAAGCTGTCAGTGGCCACAGGCTAGAAAAGTGCAATTGGTCTCAGTTCACACAGCTGGCTGGTTTGTCTCAGGCTAATCCTGAACTGTCTCAAGCGACTGCTTTGGGGCTCTACAGAACAGCAACTTCAGAGATCTCTTCCTATTACTAAGTTTTTGAAAGAGCAATTTTCTCTGTTAATTATCCATTATTTTTGTGCAGTCTGTTTTGTCAGACTTGTCTCTAGATTCCAAGTTGTATGTGAAGACTTGTTTGCACTGTAATGCACAATGTACTAAAAATTGAGAGATGAAAATGTGAAGAGTTTTTCCAGCTTTGATTTCATGTCTGGAATTTTGGAACCCACTACTTGCAGTTGTTAATCTGTCCAAACTGGTCTGGTTTGGAATGCCCTCATCCTTCTTGAATCGCTGTTAAAGGCGGAGCAATTCCTACAAGTGCCATGGCCCCACTGTTGTTCTAATTCTTGTTTCTTTGTTTTCCACACACTGCTTTTCAAGCCTCCTTTTTCGTTACAGTCAAAGTGAGAATTGCATTGTGAGGTGTCTGAACCTTGTTGTGCCTATACATAAATAGAACAGCAGCAAAGCCTGACAGGTGACTGTGCTGACAGCTCTCCTATCCAGTAACATGTAACTGTGCTAAATCCCTTGTGACGGCTTTGACTTCATTTTTGCCAGTGAAATCCTTGTAAAAGGAACTGCAGCAGTGTGATGAGCTAAGGTGAAGATGCTGGTTTTAATAGTGCTCTAAGCTGAATGGAAGAACAATTGAATGAGGGTTATATGCTTTCTCTGGGACGATAAGGTTTTTTTTTCCTGAGGGAAAGAGCCAGCTTTTCATGGGCTATATGTGGGCTTTGGCAAGGGCAGACAATCCAGTCTGTCAGGAAGCCATTTGAGGTGCTTCAGGTTTGTAAGCTTGTCTTTTTGTTTTTCAGGCGGATATTTGGAGCATGGGTGTAGTGCTGTATGCTCTGCTGTGTGGGTTTTTCCTTTGGATGATGACAATATGATGGCACTCTACAGGAGGATACTAGTGGGTATCAGTGGTGCTAGAATACACTGAGAAGGGAAATAGCTGAGCTTGACAAGAGGCCTTGCTTTTGCTTTGCTGCTTTGTCTACCAGTATTTTGTGGATTTGGTTCTATGCTTGGTTGGCCTATGTGGCGCTGTAGCCTAATTCTGTACCATGATAGCATACAGAATTTAAGGAGAAGTATTTTCCTGCCAATGGGCTGGATTTTTTTGTATCTGGTTCTTCAACTGGCTGCTCCCTATACTATCTGTAGTAAAAATAGAGACACATCATTTGATTTCCCAGAAAGGAATGTTGCTAAATGCCATCTCTTCTCATGTCTACGAAGAGCAAAGTTCTGCATTTGCTATTAGAATTTCCTCTTCCAGAATCAGGAGGTAATGTAGGACCCCACAGAATGCTTTCAGAATTCAACAGTTAGTTCTGTTTCCTTTCTGAGTGCATAACAACCTGAGCACATGAATTGAATGATGTGGCTTTTTAGTCTGGTACAAACTCTGCTGTACACTGAAACTTGGTCCATTTGTAAGCAGGATTTTGTCCATCTCTGCAGGACAGCAGAAAACCCTTTGTGCTAATCATGATGCCAAGAAGCAGAATGCGGCAAATGGCAAATGATCCAACTGCTTCAGGTGTTCATTTCCTTAAAACTGAGAATAGTTTTGGACTGAGGGTTTGTAAGCAGAACGGAGCTCTTAAAGCTGTCAGAGATTATTTCTGCACTGTTCAATTCTATCTGCCTAACATACACAGGATCTCAGAACTGCGTTGCTTGAATTGGTGGAACTTGCTGAAGTGAACTGGGATGAGCAAGTTTTAGAACTTAGTCAGAGTGCTGTAAAAAATGGATAATCTCATGAGTATTAAGGTACAGGATTGCTATTTCTGCACTGAATTTGTTTTTATTTTACATGGCTGTGATCTGAAAGTTGCTTGAAACGCAGGCACCTAGGCACTGTTGTGTAACTGAATTTCACACATGATAGGTCCTGAAATATCCTGGAATCAAAAACTCTGACTTGTTTTAAGTCTGCTGCTTGAGTATAATCAGGGTCATAGTGTCTGTGTGCAGTGTTTCTTTCCCTGTAATGCTCCACATCATTTCATTTTGGGAATATTGAAGGAAATGGACTATGTGCCATAACTGTTGTTAGAACAAAGTATGTCTGGTGTGATCTTATGCATAGGTTCTGTAACTGCTCTTCACAGCTCAGGTGTTTGACCTTCTTTTTGGTGAAGTGATGAAATACTGCTGGTTTCTATTTGTGCTTCTAGGCACCTTGAAGCTCTTAGGAATAGAACGATTGTCTCCAGTTCTTTTCAATGATATCAGTAACAGCTCGAGTGCTGCTGCCCACTAGGTAGACCCAAAGAAGCAGATTACAGTGAAACAACACACGAGCTGGACCTGCACGAGGATCACTTTCAAGACAGTGGCTCTGTTGCTTGAAGCCTATTTGCTTCTTCCTGCCACCACTCTATTACCAGGTATCAACAACCTCTTTCATGATTCAACTTGCAAACGTTTGACACTAACCCTTGTGTTTCTATGCCTTCCTAGGTGATTCAAGCCCTTGTCAACCCCAAAGATCCAAACCAAGTAGTGATGTGCAGTGTGTTTCCATCAATGGAGAGTTCTTATTAAGCATGAATCGCTGCAATTCGGATGACAGCCTTCCACATGGTATCAGTGATGGACACAAGGGGCTCATCCACGTTCATGCTCTCATATCTCCTGGTTCTGCTGAAGATGCTGACCTGAGCCTGCCAGACACAGCAGTCACCTGCCTGGATTGTGACCCAGCGCCTTTGCAGTGCTGCCCATCCCAAGCACAGCCCGAGTGCCCCAACAGCAGCACCACCATGCAGGAGCAGGTCAGCATCAGTGAGGTGAAGCTGAGCATCTTAGATGGGGACTTAGAGTCAGGCTGCCAGTCCCAGGCACCAGGCAGCAGCACAAGCTCTGAGCCACTCTCATCTTGACAAGAGGAGTCCAATCTTCACCCTTGACCTCTCAAGCCCTCCTGTCTTTTATTGAATAAAGTCACTCTCATGCTCAATCAACCTTGACTGCATTCCGAGTCTTCATTCACAGGGATTGGGATGAATGCAACAAACAGCAAGGCAGCTCAGCTTGCAACACTCTGGCTGTGAGGTTCGTGCAGGCAGAGCTCTGGGTTCCCATTTTGCCTGGCTTTGGGATGTCTGCAGCAAGATCTCTACCATTTTGTATGGGAGCAAATAATCTCTAGCATCCAGGTTGCTGCTCATGATAATCCCAGTCTTCCTGGCTGTCGCTTTGTGATACCTTTCAAAGCCTTTTGATACTCTTTGATGCCTTGGCTGCTTCCTAACACCTCTGTCCTCCTGCCATGTTGACTCACGTCTCCCACTTTTAAGCTGGCTTTGCAGATCGTCTCCAGCCCTGTCATCATCACGCTGCAGCAGGAGGTGCTCACCTGGCCCAATGTCTGGCAGTACTGCTTGTTCTGCAGATGAGCAGCTGCCTCCTCATATCTTCAGCTACAGTAGTTTTTCTCAGGGAAGTTAGATGCAGTCATGCTCCTCTGGATTTGGTGTGTTAAATCCATGCTTCATGGCAGCAGTCAGTGCAATACAAAGGTGTTCTGTGTGCCACAGCATTTCTCCAGGGGCTGCCAAAGGTAGAAGCACAACACAGCACCATCCTTCTGACAGTAATGTCTGTGAGTGTTAGACATGTGAGCACTGCATCATCCCCAGCGTGTCAGTGCTTTTCCACACCAACCTGACTCTCACACTCTCTGCACTGAATGTAATTCTGCTCTTGTGGAGACAAATGCTTTCTGTCACATCCTCCATCCCTGCAACCATTTGCCGGTAGGCAGCTCTTGCAGAAGAATCAAGCAGCAGAACCTTTTGCTCATCCTACAGCATGAAAATGCTATGAAAGCAGAAATAACCTGGCATGCTCTGGGTCTGCAAGGCTGCACAGATGGGAGAGGTAGATTGCGTTTTTGCAGTGGAAGTTTCCAGTATTTTCAGTACATAGCGTAGGCCCTAACTGAATGTATAACCCTCTTGTAAAACAGCTGTATAAGTAGTTTTTCCACCAAGAATGTTGCTGAACAGAGTTAAGTTCAGACTGGGGGCATTCTGACATGGGGAGAATTGAGACAAGCACAAGATAAATACACAGGGTGGGTAGAGCCCAGCACAGGACAGAATGAATGTACTGACTTTTGGAAACATTGCCCTTCTCTCTCCGCAGAAAAGTACAAGGCAGACCTAAAAACAAGAGGTTGGTAATTGACCTTATATGGAAATGAATCCTAGCAACAGTCTCGAGGAGTCTGTGAGCCTGTGATGCTCAACCAATGAGAGCCATGAGAGCATCACCTGCATTGGGTTTAGGGCACAGAACAGAATTCATGTCACTGACTGGTGTGCAGTTTCTCCCTTGCCAATAGGGGATGTGCGCGCAGTATTGCAATAATGAATAAGCACTGCTGCTATCGCTGCCATCTTCGCCTAACTAGAAATCTTTGATTTTGAGAGTTTCTCACACAAGGGGAGAGGGTAAGAAAGTAAAGAGGCACAGAAAACTAAGGGAAACTGCTCTTCTTTATCTTATCTATAAAAATTGATACAATTGATGCTGTCATGCATTTTTTTTTAATTTATTTATTTTTAATTTTTTGCCAATGTCAGTTAGATTGTTTTAAAATATCCACACACCAAAATCTGACTACCAAGCAAATTTAATGAAAATGAAATGAAGGTGAGTTAGCGGAAAGCACAAGGCCATATTATATTAGGCTCTAGCAAATTTACAGGCACTCACTGCACAAAGAGGTAGATCTGAGTTGCACATTATATGATTTCCACAAAGATTAAGGAAATCTGAAGCTTTCAATATTTTTTTTTTATTCTTTTCTCATTTCATTTTTTAAACACCTGACCCAGACCCCAACCCTCACAGGAGCTGTAAAGATAACAGCATTAACCCGCAATGTAACTCTAATCCTAACCCTTACCCTGATTCTAAAATTGTCTCTAACTCCAAATGTAACAACAAAAATGATGCTAGAAGTTTGTAGCAAAAGGAAACTTTACCCTGATCATAATCCAAAAAACAATCATTAAGGTAACAATAATCTTTACCTTAAAAGTAATATTAATCAGAGCCCAGATGATACCTGCATCCAATCAGAAGCATGCTTTTTATTATTTAAGAGTTGTATTTTTTCCAATGAACTCTCTCTATTATCACTTTTATAAAGTAACAGAGTCTGTTCTTTTTCTCCTGTCACTGCCTTACTCCTGACATCCCCTGGAAATGACCCAGATAGGGCACCATCAAAGTAATGCTAATAGTAATGTCAATCAACAGATGAAGAGATGAAGAGAAAGCTGAGGTGCTGAATGAGTTCTTCACCTCGGTCTTCACTGGTGGCCAGGATTCTAGTCTTTTTCACGTCCCTAAGTCTTGCACCCCCATACCTCTATGTGGGGACCAAGGAGGTAAATCCCTCCCCACTGTAAGGGTAGAGCAAGTCCGAGAGTGCCTCCTTAGACTGAATGAGTATAAGTCTATGGGGCCAGATGGCGTGCATCCCAGGGTCCTGAAGGAGCTGGCTGAGGTGGTTGCTGAGCCGCTCTCCATCATATTTGAGAAGTCATGGCTGTCAGGTGAGGTCCCGGATGATTGGAGGAAGGGTCACGTCACTCCCATTTACAAGAAGGGGAGCAGGGACGACCCGGGTAACTACAGGCCGGTGAGTCTCACCTCTGTGCCTGGGAAGATTATGGAACAGATCCTCCTGGACAACATGCTTGATCACATAAAGAACGAGCATGTGATCCGAGACAGCCAGCACGGCTTCACCAGGGGAAGGTCATGCTTAACTAATCTCGTGGCCTTCTATGATGGAGTGACGGCGTTGGTGGATGAAGGGAAGGAGACCGATGTCATTTACCTGGACCTGAGCAAGGCCTTTGACATGGTCCCCCATCACATCCTCATCTCCAAATTGGAGGGAGGTGGATTTGATGGGTGGACAACTAGATGGATAAGCAATTGGTTGAAAGGCCGCAGACAGAGGGTGGTGGTCAATGGCTCTATGTCCAGGTGGAGGCCGGTAACGAGCGGTGTCCCTCAAGGGTCTGTCTTGGGACCGGTGCTCTTTAACATCTTTATTAATGACATCGATGAGGGAATGGAGTGCACCCTCAGCAAGTTTGCTGATGACACCAAGCTGAGTGGTGCAGTCGATACGGTGGAGGGAACAGATGCCATTCAGAGGGACCTTGACAGGCTGGAAAGCTGGGCTCGGGTGAACCTAATGAGGTTCAACACGGCAAAGTGCAAGGTTTTGCACTTGGGCCGGAAGAACCCCAGGCACCTGTACAGGCTGGGAGGAGTTGTCCTTGAGAGCAGCTCGGCAGAAAAAGACCTAGGGGTCCTGATAGATGAGAAACTTAACATGAGCCAGCAGTGCGCTCTGGCAGCCCGGAAAGCAAATGGGATCCTGGGCTCCATCAGGAGAGGGGTGGTCAGCAGGGATAGAGAGGTGATCGTCCCTCTCTACTCTGCTCTTGTGAGGCCCCATCTGGAGTACTGTGTCCAGGTGTGGAGCCCTCAGTACAAAAAAGATATGGAGATTTTGGAAAGGGTCCAGAGGAGGGCCACAAAGATGATCAGGGGGCTGGAGCACCTCCCCTATGAGGACAGGCTGAGGGAGTTGGGTTTGTTCAGCCTGGAGAAGAGAAGGTTGCGGGGTGACCTCATTGCAGCCTTTCAATACCTGAAGGGAACTTACTCCCAGGAAGGGAGTAAACTCTTCGAAAGGGCTGATAATAGCAGGACTAGGGGAAATGGTTTTAAGTTGAAGGAGGGAAGATTTAGGTTGGATGTTAGGGGAAAGTTCTTTACTAGAAGAGTGGTTAGGTCCTGGAACAGGCTGCCCAGTGAGGTTGTGGATGCCCCGTCCTTGGAGGTGTTCAAGGCCAGGTTGGACGGGGCCCTGGGCAACCTGATCTAGTAAAGGTGTATGTTTGGTGGCCCTGCTAGGCAGGGGGGTTGGAACTACATGATCCTTGAGGTCCCTTCCAACCCGGGTAATTCTGTGATTCTGTGATTCTGTGAATCCTAAGGGTATCTCTAGCCTCAGTGTTAATGGGACGCTAACAACAATCCCAACAGCCTTAAACATTCTGGTGGTGTGAAAGAGGTGCTGCCTTGCACATGCTGGGCAGTCCCATTGCCTGTTCAATGCAGGCGGCAGCGTAGAAACATGATGCCCGTGGTCAGAATGCCCTGTGGCAGATCCTGGCACCGGAGAACTGACCGGAGAACCATGAGAGAACTGACAACAAATCACTCGACATCAGAACCGACCCAGTGGTTATTTACAAGCCTTGGGTGACCCAGACAGGATCTCAGAGTGGTGAATGTAGGTACAGAAGTTGTTACTACTCTGTTTTCTTCTAAAAGCTGCTCAGCTGCTTTGCGTTTCAGACCATCCCTGGCTTCATTGTGTGCATCTGTCCAATTGATAACAGGTGTTTTTTCATCTCGGAAGTTGAGGGGGGCGGGGGAGAGGGGAAACAGACATCAATTCAATTACTCATTTATTTATTGACAGACATTCACGTTTGCTACGTTTGGAGAAGTTTTTATTTGTTTGCTGTGGTTTGGTTTTTTCTTTTTTTCTTTTCCCACTCCCCCCCCTCTCCCCCCCCCCTTTTTTTTTTTAATCCATCTTTGTGTTCTTCCCCTATAATCAAAGGAGAACGGATCCCCAGGGTCTATCCCGCAGACGTTCTTTCCGTGGTCTCTGCTGCCACCTGCTGGCCAATACACGGAACTGCCACTGTTGGGCGTTTGGTGCCGCAGGAAGCACAACGCAGATCTGAGTTCTGACCGGTCTACGCAGCAAATCCGCCAATCTTTATTGTGATAAGCCCTCCACATGGCATTGCGCACGCACTCGAACACGCAACAGGCACAGATTTCTCCTAACTCCTTGAGGAGCAGGCAAGCAGAACAACTGAGCGCACCACTGTTTGTGATTGGGCCACCCCCATCATAAAGATGTGTGTTAGATCTTTTACCCACCCCTGGACTGGCCTTGTTGTTTAACGATAACCTCTGAAATCTGAGTTACTGGATCTACCACCTGTAGTGTAGAATAGGTAGCCAATAAATGCTTTTCAACTGTGATGTATCTTTATTCTGCTCCATGCCAAACCTGTGACCAAAACCTCATAGGGTTTCACAAAGAACTCTGGCTCTGCCAGAGCCCCCATCCAGACCCTTCTTGAGTTACATTCACATCTAGTTTGGCTGAAAAGGTTGGACTATAAATACTCAGTGCTTGGGCCTGTTTAACAGATATTTTTTCCTGATTATGCTGTCCATCGATCTTTTTAAACTGAACTCCTGCTCTAATCTGGTCTTTAAACATATGTTGTCTCAAGACCCTAATGGGTCCAGACTGGATTACCTTAGGGGCTGGATGCCTGAGTCATGGCAGCAGATGGTTCTCTGACCTTTTCACCACCATTCAGAGCCTGCATCTGGCCGTAGGCACTCTTGTCTCCCCATCAATTGGGCAGCCTGTTGTATTACAGCACCTGAGGGCCACTGGGGGGTTCAGTATGGATAACATAGACCCATCCTGATGTAAAGGTGATGGCTGTAGGATGAGATCCCTCGTTCCTGATGAAAAATTTATTGACTGGGCTCTCAAAATCATCTTCATAGATTGCCTCTTTCATGCCTAATTCTCTAATATAATTTTGTTAGTCCTCCATAGAGGACCACAGGCTCATATTTAATGCTATGTCATTCTTATTTGGCCATGTTATATGACACACAGCCATAAATCATTCTCTGATCAAATGGCTATCCTCATTATGTTGGACAGAGCATACAGTCTTTGCCTGAGGGCAGGGTGAGTAGTAATGGATGTCAGTTTTGAAATTTCCAGTCCATTCACCACAGCGCTTTCTGCCTCCATGTCCCATAACCAGAGCAGCTATGCTGGCATGCTCTCTTGGTTTCTGTCTAAACCACTGTTCTATATCCATCAGTTCAGCTGCTGTATTATGGGCAGCAGGGTTTGGGGGGTTGGACACTGGTCAGGGCACTCCCACCAGCCTATCCTGCATTTTTTTTTTTTTTTTTTTTCATTTTTGGGTTACAATCAGTCAGATCTCAAATAGATCTAGTCCAAATGGAACCTCAAAATCTGACCTTTTAGTGCCTTCATTTACAGAGTCCATTTTATACAGATTCCCTTGTACAGGGTCCCCATGGTCTTCCAGAGAGATGTTCCTGATCTTCCATAGGAGAATGATTGAATTAGGTTTTTTCCCCATCAAAACTGCCACCTGTCTTTCCAGTTTTTCAACACTGTCATTCAATAGCTGATTTGCATCAGCCTGAGCCTCTTCAGTTATGTTCAGACAGTTCAAGATCATCAGCAGTGGCCATGCCACCATGGATGCAGCTAACTGTCATTCTCAAGTTGTAAGTATGTCTTTGCTAAGACCATGGAAATACTCAGTCAGGTGGGCCAGGGACTCATGGACCCTCCCTCCGTCCCACACAGGGCCCCATTTTTCAGTGACAGAAGCAGTGCTGCATTTTGAGGATCCTAGGAATCCCAGGACATGCCCTGACAAAAGGTCATTCAAAGGGGTAGTCTTTCCCCATCCAAACCACCCCATGATATTCACAGAATCACAGAATTGTAGGGAATGGACGGGACCTCCAGAGACCATTGAGTCCAGTCCCCCTGCCAAAGCAGGTTCCCTACACCACGTCGCACAGCTCGGCATCCAGGCAGGTCTTGAATATCTCCAGAGAAGGGGATTCCACAACCACCCTGGGCAGCCTGTTCCAGTGCTCTGTCACTCTCACCATAAAGAAGTTCTTGCACACATTAGTGCAGAACTTCCTATGGTCCAGTTTCTGTCTGTTTCCCCTTGTCCCTCCTCCACACAATGCTGAAAAGAGTCTGGCCTCACCACTTTGCCACCCACACCTCAAATATTTATAGACCTGGATCAAGTCCCCTCTCAGCCTTCTTTTCTCAAGGCTAAACAGACCCAGTTTGCAGTCTCTCCTCATAGGTGAGATGCTCCATGCCCTTCACCATCTTTGTGGCCCTCCACTGGACTCTTTCTAAGAGATCCCTGTCTTTTTTGTACTGGGGAGCCCAGAACTGGACACAATATTCCAGATGAGGCCTCACCAGGGCAGAGTAGAGGGGGAGGATCACCTCCTTCGACCTGCTGGACACGCTCTTTTTAATGCACCCCAGGATGCCATTGGCTTTTTTGGCTACAAGGGCACACTGCTGGCTCATGGCCAATGCGTCGTCCACCAGGACGCCCAGGTCCCTCTCAGCAGAGCTCCTCTCCAGCAGCTCTTCCCCCAGCCTGTACTGGTGCATGCAATTATTTCTACCCAGGTGCAAGACTCTACACTTGCTTTTGTTAAACCTCATCTGGTTTCTTACTGCCCAGCTCTCCAGCCTGTCCAGGTCTCGCTGAATGGCAGCACAGCCTTCAGGAATGTCAGCCAATCCTCCCAACTTCGTGTCATCAGCAAACTTGCTGAGGGTAGTCATTGATGAAGATGTTGAACAAGACCGGACCCAGCACAGACCCCTGGGGGACGCCGCTAGTTACAGCCCTCCAGCCAGACACTGCACCGCCAACGACAACCCTCTGCACTCTGCCAGTCAGCCAATTCTCGACCCACTTCACTGTCCACTCACCTATCCCATACTTCCTCAGCTTTGTTATAAGTATGTCATGGGAGACTGTATCAGTTATAGAGGTTATAGAGTTCAATTCCTGTAGTCAATTTGGCGGCCCAGGTGGGACCAGCTCTGTTCGCTGCAGGACCAGCTGAGAGGGAGACACTTTTGGCGCACCCTGAGATTTCTCTGAAGGACTCCATTCCTCACCTGATCACTGCAGGGACAGACAAGGACCACCCATAGGTGGACCAGGTATGTGTATGGTAAATGGAGCCCATATGCCTTGAGGAGACATCCTACACAGTTTACAGCCATACGTGCTGCTCCCAGGGAGGTGAGCTCATGGCTTTGGTTGCCAGCTGGGGTAGGAAGACTCCTTGGGTGAGTTCCTATGAAAGGGAACTGTATGTCATATGAATGGAAACAAGAACAAATACTCTCTCCCAGGTGGTTGGCAATAGGAGGGACCTAGGTTGGTCTCTCCTACGGGTATGGGATATAGAGGATAGCCTGTCAAATGGTAGCCTGGGTTCTCCAAGGTGTAATCACAGGGCTTATAGGTTGTATGTTCAATATTATCATCTGCTTTAAGTGTTTGGTACTGTGTGTCAAGCCGACTCTGGGAATAACATTAACGTTTGCAACTGGTCGACCAGAGTACGAGTGTTATTAAGATTCCAGCTAGAAAACATTGTCAGCATTGTGTAGTATGAATAAACCATGGTTTTTGATCTAAATGTCAGAGTGAGTGTGGTGTGAGTGAGACACAGAACAGCTGCAGGGTGAGTGCCGAGTCCCGATCCATGTTTCCTTCCTCCTGTGAGGGAAATGGCCAGACAAGGACAAAGTGAAAGACTGTGTTGTCTGTCCACTCATAAGTACATTCTGCTTGTATGTAAGAAGATGGGAGTTTGTACTCTGTAGATTAATAAGATGGTCCTGAGGAGAGGTGTACATTCCACCACCAATGAGTGTCAACCCATTTATGTAATACTATGTACTGCTTGCGAGGAAGTGTGTGAGGGAGGTGGTTCAATCAGTGCTGGTTCTGTGGCACAGTGTTTATAACTGAAGAATACAGACTGTATTAAGGGAGTTTATGTGAACTGAAGAACTGTACTGTTTGACAAACTGTTTTGATGGTATAAGAAAGTGTAATTGTTAATGATATATGAAAGTGTACTTGAGGGAATGTGGAAGTGTATCTGAGCATACAAACAGAGGAAGCATTTACAGAGGAAAAAGGATTAAAGTGTGTTTACTTGCACTGACATGAGAGCAACACCCTGCACCGCTGCCCTGTGAGCTGAGCAGAGCAGAGCAGAGACACAGTCCCCATGTATCAGGTAGTGTTATTCTGCTTACCAAATGAATGAGTTCACTACAGAAGAGGCAAATCTTCCCCTCTGCTCCATTTGTGGCATACTCTGGAGTTCAAGGCATTGCAAAGCTATGGCACATCTACTTTCTTTCAATGATGACACCTTAGTGTGCTCTGGGCTCTTATTTCAATTGCATCTAAAGAAGTCTAGGGTCATACCAGCTGACAGGAAGCTGGCAAATGTTGACTCATTGTAAGAAAGAGCAAGAAAGATGACATGGGCAATTATGGACCTGTCAGTCCAGAGCCTGGTAAAATTATGGAGAAAATGATGGTGGGAGTTATGGAAAAACAGCTGAAGGACAATTCTGTCATTGGTCGCAGCCAACCCAAGTTTGTGAGGTGAAGGTCCTGTTTAATTTAAGCTCATTCTGTGACACAGTTATCCGTTTAGTTGACCAAGGGAAGCCAGTTGATGTAATCCTTGAGGATTTCAGTGGAGATTTTGACACTGTTTCTCACAACCTTCTGAACAGAATGTTCTGCATATGGCTAGACAGAAACACAATGTGGTGGGTGAGCAGTCGGCCAGTAGGTCAGTCCCAAAGGATTATAGTCAGTGGGTTCCATTGGGCTGGTAGATGGTCACTGTCGGGGTCCCCAGGGTTCCATTTGGGGGCCACTTTCCTTTCATGTTTATGCAGTTGACTTGAATGCAGGACTAGAAGATGTTCTGAGCAAGTTTGCTGATGAGACCAGATGAGGAGGTGCTGTTGCCTCCACTGAGGGTGGAGAGGACTTGCAGAGAGATGTGGACAAGTCAGAGAAGTGGGTACCAATTGGTACTAAGCACCAAGTGCATAACGTATAACAAGAACAAGTGCCTGATTGTGCACCTGGGTAGGGGCAATGCTGGACATACACAGTGACTGGATATGGGACACTGGAGAGGAGTCTGACTGGAAAGGGTTGGGGTGCTGGTCAGCATCACACTGAATGTGAGTCAGCAGTGTGCCAAGGCAGCCAGGAAAGCCAACAGTCCCCTGGAGTGCATGAAGCAACTTATTGCCAGCTGGGTGAGGGAAAGGATCATCCCTCTCTGCTCTGCATTGCTACTGCCTCACTAGCAGCACTAGGTGCACTTCTGGGCACCGCAGAACATAAAGGACTTCAAACTCTGGGAGAATGTGCAAAGGAGGGCACTGGAACTGAGAGATCTGAAGTTCAGAGTTTCACAGGGACTGACTGCTTGTTCAGACTGGGCCCTTCTCACATCCCACATCCTGCAATGAGACACAGGGCACATGTGGGATAGGAACTTAACAGCATCCTTGCACCACCTGCAGAGCCTGGGATCTTCCGTTCCTATGTCTTTCACTTAACATCATATAGACTTCCAACTCACTGCCACAGGAAGTGCCCTGAGCCAACATGAGAGACAGGATCTCCCTACTTCTGGTCTTGCAATCAGGGCTTGACCTGTCTGCTTCGTAAGGCAAAGGAGATGTTTCTTAGCATGCCAGTGCCTTTGCCTGCCTGTAGTCATGGCTTCCAGTTATCTTCTCTAACAAGTCCCTTGGGAAGCTTGCTTGTTAATGTTCCTCAGTGGGCCCATTAATACTCCAAGAAACTTCACTGTTACTTCTGACTTTGTCTTGTTGAGCACTTTGTGCAAACTTCTCTCTGCACTGGAGGCTGATGAACTCAGCATCAAATGCGCCCTGGGGCCCATTATAACCTAAAGAATCTCCTGTGCCTTATGCCATCTTGTTATCTTCTTCAGGTTATCAGAACTTGTTCAGCAAAAAGGAGGGATATCTGGAGAGAGATTAAAGAGAAAGAATCCATTATAAATTTATTGTCTCTTTATTTATAGCTGGGTTTAAAGCAGCACTGTGCAACTGATACCAATCCAGGATGTCCCAATGAGTTCTGTACTGTTACTGTGTTGACAAAGGTCCTTCTCAACCTCCCCACACAGTTTCTGCTCACAATGGACCTATGGGACTTGCATCACTTTTCTTCACATCACTCTTCTCCTCTGCATTCATCCGCTCAGTGTTAAAACTGCTTTGCACCAACTCCCACTGGCTTTCCTCAGAGAACCAGCTGCACATGGACAAGGAAAGATTTCTCTTTTTTATCTGGCCAGCAAATGGAAGGAAAGGTGATGCAATTGAATGAACAGTAAAACACAGTGATCAACTGCATGCCATGTTCAAGCTGCATCTATCGAAGTTTGTCTTTCATATGGAATACTTTTAAAAGAAATGATTTATACTGAGGTAGGATAGGATAGATTGAATCACAGTGAAGTAGTTGACAACAGAGGCCATCAGACTCTGGGAGATGGAGCAAATTCCAGTAATCTTCCTGGGATAGATCAGCCAGGTAGTTGAGAGGTATCAACTTAAAACTGATCAGGACTTGTGAGTATTTCACACATTGAGATGGGTTAACACATTCTCATTGATTTCTATCTTTGTCTCCAACTCTGTTTTTCACTTTTACTGACATTAATGAACATCTTTCAGACTTCGTGCCTTAATAAAAAAGAGACAGTGATTGAGAAAAAGAAAAAGTATAAGAAGAAAAAGAAAAAGAATAGATAGGAAGGGATAGATCAAATCACAGTGAAGAAGTTGACAACACATTCCATCAGACTTTGGGGAGATGGAACAAATTCCAGTAATCCCCCTGAAAGTCAGAAATCAGACAGATAATTGGGAGGTATCTGACTGAACAAAGAGCAAGGGATGGAGAAATCTGGAGGGCAGTGGGAGTAGTTTGTGCCCAAATGGCCTGCTGAAAACATGCCCTTAACCATGGCCATTTCTTTAGGAGAGCTGAAAAAACTTGGAGGATGAGGCACATCAAATAGGCAGCAGGGAAGAGTAGTGCTGGGCACCGGGCTATAGTCACAGGGCATTGGCACTGGCACCACTGTCTGTGTCTCTGAATCTGAAGACATTTGTGTCCAGCGAACACAGTTCTGGAAAACATTGTAGTTTCAGTAAAAGAAAAAAAAAGACATCAAATCACCTCAAAGATTCATATTTACAACTTAAAATGGAACAAGACTCATGAGAATTTTTCATGTTGAGAAGGGTTAACACATTTTCATTGATTTCCATCTTTGTTTTCAATTATTTGTTTCAGTTTTATTGACATTTATGATCAACTATTAAGCTTACAGCCTCAAAATAAATAAATAAATAAAAAGAGATACATTTGCATCTTGCACATGGACTGATGCCCCTTTGACATTCACAGTTCCCACAAGTCCTTCCATGCCGGAGAGTATGAGATCCAGCAGAGCACCTCTCCTCTTTGGTTCCTCCATGGCTCGGTCAAGAAGCTGCCATCTGTGCTCTCCATGGATCTGCTGGATGCCACATGCCCTGCTGTGCTGTCCCTGCCGCAGATAATGGAGTGACAAAGGCCACCAAATGGGACAAGGGACAGACAATATCAGATTCCCATCTGTCTGCAGAGGGCACCTTCCACTGACTCTCCCTGATCAGGAAGCCAGGTACAGACACTGATGGTCTCCTCTGTTGGCCATTTCCATTAGCTCTGACCTGTCTGCTCTGCCATCCCCAGGCAGAGCTCAGTGCACTCTCACAGAGGGCAGTCGCTCTTCCTTGTCTCCTCACCCATCCATCCTAAAGACTCGGTATCCCCCTTGTGCTACAGTGCAGTTGTGGAAGCCATTAAACTGTGTCCCCATGGTCCAAACAGGAGCTCAGGCCAGCTGCTCTATCAAGATTTCTAGCTTACTGTTTGTTGGGGTTTGCATTAGTCCAAACCACAGAAGTAAACATCCTAATTGAAAAGCATCACTGGACATAGCCTGACTGGATAGCTCATCTATGGTATCAGTGTGCAGAAGGTGGCACACAGGCATTAGACCGATCGTGGGTCTTGGAGGTGACGTAGCAGCACAGACACACCATGGGCATGGCTTTGCTGAAGGCCCTGTGCTGCACTTGTAGCTGCATGTGAATTCACCAGACAGCCGGTGCTATCCCCTCTCTGGCCCTCAGCTGATGCCCAGGAAGGAGCTGTCTATCTCAGGGATTTCCCACACGGTTTACAAGCACTGGCAAACATCAGGAGCAGCCCAGGCACCTTGGGCATCACCCAGTGTCTGTGTGTGAGCAACTGCCTCCCTGCTGAAGAACCGAGGACTCAGAGCAGGAGCTCACATGCAGGCAACTCCTTGTGCACTTCTGAACTGAACCAGAGGAATCCCAATGATACTGTGTGTCCATGGGGAGCTGAATCCCATTTCAGCTCCAGGATTTCTGTCAACGGATGAGACTCCTGCACTGCCTCAGCTGGATCACTGTCCTGCACAGGGAAAGTCCAAACCTCGCCTTCCTTGTCTGGGTGCCCTTATTGTTTCATCAAACGAACTCTGGGAGCACTCCCCATATGTCTCCAATCAGTCACTGACCACTGGACATTTGGTGGTTAATTGAGCGAATTTCAAAGCACAGTCATGATGCTGTTTTCTTTCAGGAGCTGTTGGCCATGAGGACCCAGGGACATGTCAGGGGAGACAAGTGGGAAAGATAAAAATGACATAATCTGCTGCTTGCTTGTCCAGGCTCCTGGGACACAGGGAGCTCATAAAAGTGTGCAGGGCTGCAGAGAGACAGCTGTGCCCAGGAGCAGCTCTTGTGCACAGCACAGCCTGCAGGTGACAGAAGGAGAGGAGAGAAATTGAAGAGAACTTACAGGAAGTGTGAAGTGTGAGTGGGCTGTGAGCTCTCTGCAGGAGCATTGCTCACAGACCATGACAATCACAGCTGACCATGAGCTGCTTTTAATTAAGGGATAACTATAACTGGGACATCCCATAGGAGATCTGACTGCAGGCACTGCATGTTTCTTTACTGTGGAAAAAGCTTTCTGCTCCAGCTGAGACGGGTGCCCAGGGCTGTCCTGCAGAGCAGGGTCCCTGCTGTGCCCCAGGGGCTGTGTGCCGGGTATGGGACTCTGCCGCCTGCCAGGCTCAGCACTCAGCCTGCCCGGGGAGCTGCCCAGGGCGCTGCGGGGAGACGTGTGGGGGGAAGGAGCCCCCCGGCAGGGCTTGTGCTGCTACAGCTGCTGCCTGGGGCAGGGGGATCAGAGATCCATTGCACAACTCTGTTTTCTAGGGCCCTTGGAAGAGGAGAGCCAAGGCAGGGGATTCCCATTTCTTGTTCTGAGGCAAAACGAATTGGAGGCAGAAAGTGGCTGTCACACTTCTGAGAATTTTGCATCTGTAAGTTGCTTTTTTTGTGAACAGTCATAAGTTTTGTGCTTCCAGTCTCCCATTTTTTGAAGGATGATTATTAATATTAATTATCATCATTTTCTGTAGGTATGAATAATTCACTTTAGCTGCAAAGAGGCAGCTTTTTCTAACTGAAGTTGAATGGCACAGAGTCTGCTTTTGGGGCACTAAGAGCAGTTGGGGTAAAGATACGAGACAGGAAACAGATGAAAATATTCAGCTAGACAGGATAAGGTAAGAAAGTAAGAGGAATGGTTAGAGCTCCAAATGCTGCTTCTGCCTAAGGAATGCTGAACAAAATGAAATTAAATGCAAGTAATGGTGCTAAATGTACACTGTTGTAGGAGAATTAAAACATTTCATATTATTGCAGGAGGAATGTCTCTGAAAATGGACTAGACTTGTCATTATCTTCTGGTCTCTGACCAGGACTCCAAGCCCAACAACAGCAGATGCCCAACAGCAGCTCCATCAGCGAGTTCCTCCTGCTGCCGTTGGCAGACACGCGGCAGCTGCAGCTCCTGCACTTCTGGCTCTTCCTGGGCATCTACCTGGCTGCCCTCCTGGGCAACGGCCTCATCAGCACAGCCGTAGCTTGCGACCGCCGCCTGCACACCCCCATGTACTTCTTCCTCCTCAACCTGGCCCTCCTCGACCTGGGCTGCATCTCCACCACTCTCCCCAAAGCCATGGCCAACGCGCTCTGGGACACCAGGGCCATCTCCTACACAGGATGTGCTGCACAGCTCTTTTTCTTTTCCTTCTTCCTCTCAGCAGAGTATTCCCTTCTCACCATCATGTCCTATGACCGCTACGTTGCCATCTGCAAGCCCCTGCACTACGGGACCTTGATGGACAGCAGAGCTTGTGCCACCATGGCAGCAGCTGCCTGGGGCACTGGGGTTCTCTATTCCCTGCTGCACACTGCCAGTATGTTTTCACTGCCTCTCTGCCAAGGCAATGTCGTCAAACAGTTTTTCTGCGAAATCCCCCAGATCCTCAAACTCTCCTGCTCAGCCACCTATCTCAGGGAAGTTGTGTTTCTCATTTTTGGTTCCAGTTTAGCCTTTGGCTGCTTTGTTTTCATAGTGGTGTCCTATGTGCAGATCTTCATGGCTGTGCTGAGGATGCCCTCTGAGCAGGGACGGCACAAAGCCTTCTCCACGTGCCTCCCTCACCTGGCTGTGGTCACCCTATTTGTCTGCACTGGCTTTTTTGCCTACCTGAAGCCCCCGTCCATTTCCTCCCCACTCCTGGATCTGACAGTGGCAGTTCTGTATGCAGTGGTTCCTCCAACACTGAACCCTATTATCTACAGCATGAGGAACAGGGAGATCAAGCACGCTCTCAGGAAGGTGTTGCAATAAGCACTATTCCAGCTACATTAAAATGCAAAACTTCCTCAATAGGATTCCCAGTGATGGTTCTTCATGTTTTATGCATCTTTGTCTGTTTGATTATGTGAGATATAGGAATGTGCAAAAAAAAAAAATGTTATTGAACTTATAAATAAAAATGTATTTAAATTCTTTCCTACCTAATTTCCATTTTCTCACTCCAAGAACTCATGTAAACATGGAACCATATTCCCTGAATATGTTTTAAGATACCTAAAAAGCTTTCAAAATAGACTTACTTAGCTTTTCTTTCTTCCTACTTTGCCTGGATTTTGGGAGGTACAGCCACAGACAGCAGCACAAAGTGCTCTTTTCATTTCTGTGCTCTTTCCAGTCAGTAGCCAGCAATATGAACAGGTCTGTCAGTGCTGGTCTCCTTGCTGGCACTGCCATAACAAGAGGGCCCCTTCAGAGCAGGTCCAGAGAACTGGAGGCCTCTTCCAAAGCTGGTGTAAGGAATGTACCTCACCAGCTGCTCCCTGAGAAGACATCAAGATATTCTGATGCATTTCACTGACTAGCAGGGATAGTTTCAGAAGTCCCAAGGAGATCTGTAAGGGACTCAAGGCAGTGCTGAGGTTTAGAATCTGTGGTCTAAGGTCAAGATAAAAAGAAAACGATTATAAATATGATATATGCATATATACATATCTTATATATATAGTATATTTTCACATATATACAATACATGCAGTTGCTAACATATGTGCATGTACTAATACATGTACATATCATACATAGATGATAGAAGTATATATGCATATCTGTTTGCAAGTCCAGGACCTGTTGCAGGGTTTTCAACAGCCCCAAGGTTCACTGCAGGAACTGGAGAGGCTGTTTTCCTATTGCAGGAGTTGGAGCAACTGTAGAGCTCATTGCCAGAGCTGAAATCACCGCAGGACCTGTGACTGAAGTTGCAGCAGCCACTGGGCTCATTGGAGGGGTTGGAGTGACCACAGGGCTGTACCTCCTGGCACAGTGCACCTCCCTTGGGAGGAATTTGTTTCATTTTCTTATCACAATACTTGGAACAGCTACAGGACCAGTAGCAGGAGTGACTGCAGAGCTCATTATGACGGGTGGAGTGACAGCGGGATCTGTCCAGAGCATGGAGCAAACGCAGGACATTTAATATAAAGGGCCACACCTCCAAGCTTCCTTCCTCATCTACCCATTCTGAAGAGCTTGTAACCATCCAACACAGCACTCCAGTCATGGCAGTGGTCCCACCATGGGTCGGTAATAGCAACTAGGTCATGGTTTGTCAGATGCACAGTTGCTTCCAGCTCCTCCTGCTTGTTGACCAAGCTGCGTGCGTTGGTGTAGACGCACTTCAGCTGAGGCATCTGCCTCTCTCCCAGCTCAAGAAGCGTTCCCCTAGGCTCATCTCTGGGGAGCCCTGTTTTGTCCCCTCCCCCATCGTAGCTAGTTTAAAGCTCTTTCAATAAGCCCCACTACCTTCTGTGCTAGGATTAGTTTCCCCCTTTGAGACAGTTGGGTTCCATTCATGGATAACAGACCATGGGCCAAGTAAACTGCCCTGTGATCAAAGAACTCAAAGTTTCTGGCTCAGTACCAACCTCTGAGACAACTGTTCATTGCTTTGCTTTCCAAGCCTGCTCTGTGTCCCTCACTGCCCCTGAAGGTATAGAACAAAAAATCACTTGATCTCCCACTCTGTGAACTAAATGGCCTAAATTCCTGAAATCTCTTTTTATAGTTTGTAGTCTTATCTAAGAAATTTCATCACTGCCCACCTAAACTATGAGTAGTGGAAAATAATCAGTGGACCTAACCAGCACTGGGAGTTTCCTCATTATGTCCCTGACCTGCAGCCAAGAATGCAGCAGACTTCCTGACAACTCGGGTCCAGTCTGCAAATGGGGCCCTCTGTTCCTCTGAGAAGGGAGTCACCCACCACGGCCACCCTTCTTTCTTTCATGGCAGAGGAAGTCACAAGGCTTGGTAGTGACTGCCTTGCATTAGGCTCTCTCCTAGGCAGATCCTCCATTGCCTCCCTATTCTTATCTCCTTCAGATTTCAGAGTGTCAAACCTGTTGCTTAGAGGGAGCAGGGGTTGAGGGCTATGCAGGCATGGGGGGGCTCCTGTGATGTTGAGTTGGGACTCTCTTCCAACCCGCCTCATCAGTCAGGTCTGTCTGACTGTGACAGGGCAGGGAGTCAACCACTTTTCTGGGGGTATCTGCCTGGCAGCCTTCCCTCGGTGATGCCAGCAAGTCACTCCACCAGCCCATCTCCAGATCACACACCCTGATGGTAAATTGTGAGTAAAACCTTGAGTAAAGTGAGAGTTCACCTAGAGAAAAGTATGAGTAGAAACCTGGATTGATGTGAGGGTAAACCCAGAGTAAAACCAGGATCCCATCCATCATCATGCTCAGCCTCTAAGGGGAACATTTTCCAGTGTTGCTGTGTAAAAATATAGGTTCCTCACATCTAACCTATGTCTCCCCTTTTTAATTTAAATCCATTTCCATTTGTCCTGTTATCAACAGACCATCCCATCCTTATTCTAGCGTTAGGCATCTCATCCTCAGATGGAAACCCTGGGGCTGAATTGGGATCAGTTTTTCAAAGAACCACGGGGGCTGCAAGTTCACCTAGCTGAGTTCAGATGTGCACAGTGAGGTGTCTGTGTGTGAGTCCCTCATCTGAATCCTTGGTTTTTATTCCACAGGGACTGCACTGCTCGTACACAGTCTCTCAGTGATGCCCAAGGTGCCTGGGGTGATCCTAGTTTTGTGCTAGTGCTTGTAAACTGTGACGGAAAATCTATGAGATAGACACCTCCTTCTGGAGCATCAGCTGAGGGCCAGAATGGAGGTATTCTTGGCCATCCTAAATACCACTGCAGCCCCGTGCTTAGGGCACACAGTGTGTCTTTTGAACCTGACCTCATGGAGTACATAGTGATATTCAGCTTATCAAAAGGATGAGCTCAGAACAGAAGAGGCAGATTTTCCTCTCTGCTCCATCTGTGGCATAGTCTGGATTTCAAGGCATTGCAAAGCTATGGCACATCTATGTTCTTGCACTGATGACACTTTAGCATGCTCTGGGCTCGCATTTCAATGGCATCTAATAAATCTAGGGTCATACCAGTTGACAGGAAGCTGGCAAATGTTGTCACATTGTAAGGAAGAGCAAGAAAGATGACACGGGCAATTATGGACCTGTCAGTCTCACTCCAGTGCTTGGTAAAATTATGGAGAAAATGATGGTGGGAGTTACGGAAAAACAACTGAAGGACAGGTCACAGACAACACAAGATACAGAGGGGAAGGTCCTATTTAATTTCAGGTCTTTTTATGATACCTTTATCCATTGAGCTGAACAAGGGAAGGCAGTTGATGCAATCCTTGAAGATTTCAGTAGAGCTTTTGATACTATTTCTCCAGCACCCTTCTGGACAGAAATTCCTGCATACGGCTAGACAGAAACAGAATGTGGTGTGTTGTAATACAAGAAGAATTTTACAGAGCAGCAGCCATGGATTGAGATAAGGAGTTCACAGAGCAGCAGCTGCGGAGCAGGATAAACAGCATGAGAACAAAGGACATCTCTAGGAAAAGAATGAATGGCTCGTGGCTTTGAAGGGGGTTTATAGGGTTGTTATTGCAGTAGCTTTCCTCCAATTAGCATGTGTGATTTTTGGACACCCTTGTCTGTCTCCTTTAAAATCATGGCTTTTTGGGCAATAAAATGACGCAGCTATATGTAACCTCCAGCAGTGGTGGGTGAGCAGTTGGCCAGCAATTCTGACCCAAAGGATTATAGTCAGTGGGTTCCATCGGGCTGGTAGATGGTCACTTCCAGAGTTCCCCAGGGTTCCATTTTAGGGCCACTTTCCTTTCGTGTTTATGCAGATGACTTGAATGCAGGACTAGAAGATGTTCTGAGCAAGTTTGCTGATAAGACCAGATGAGGAGGTGTTGTTGCCTCCACTGAGGGTGGAGAGGACTTGCAGAGAGATGTGGACAAGTCAGAGAAGTGGGTACCAGTTGGTACTAAGCACCAAGTGCATAACGCATAACAAGAACAAGTGCCTGATTGTGCACCTGGGTATGGGCAACCCTGGACATAAACACTGTCTGTATATTGGAAACATGAGAGACGTCTGACTGAAAAGGATTGGGGGTCCTGCTCAACATAAAATTTTAAGTGAGTCAGCAGTGTGCCCAGCCAGCCAAGAAGGCCAGCAGTCCCCTAAAGTGCATCAAGCAATTTATTGCCATCTGGGTGAGGGAAAGGGTTGTCCCTCTCTGCTCTGCATTGCTACAGCCTCACCTGAAGCACTGGGTGCACTTCTGGGCAATGCAGAACATAAAGGACATCAAACTATGGGAGAGTGTGCACAGGAGGGCACTGGAACTGAGAGATCTGAAGTTCAGAGTTTCACTGGGATTGACTGCTTGTTCAGACGGGGCCCTTCTCACACCCCACATCCTGTGATGAGACACAGGGCACATGTGGGATATGAACTTTAACAGCATCCTTGCACCACATGCAAATGCTTTTCCCAGTGCTTCAGTGTTCCACCACCCATTGCTTTCAACATAGTTTTCAACACCCCATTGTATCTTTTAATTTTACCAGAAGCTGGTGCATGGTAGGGGATATGATAAATCCACTCAATGCCATGAACTTTGGCCCAAGTATTTATTAAGGGAATTTTTGAAATGTGTCCCATTATGAGACTCAGTTCTTTCTGAGGTGTCATGCCTCTATAGGACTTGTTTCTAACAACCCAATGTTGTGTTTCTGGCAGTAGCATGGGGTACTGCGTATGTTTCAAGCCACCCAGTGGTTGCTTCCACCATGGTAAGCACAAAACGCTTATCATTATGAGATCCTGGCAAGGTGACATCATTCACCTGTCACTCCTCCCCATAGTTATACTTTTGCCTTGGCCTTCCCCCCAGAGAGGCTTCATATTCTTGGCTTGTTTAATTATGGCACATGATTCACAGTCATGAATAACCAGTGCAATAGCATCCATAGTTAAGTCCACCCCTCAGTCTCTAGCCCAATTATATGTTATGTCCATTCCTTGATGGCCTGAGGTCTCATGGAACCATCAAGCTTGAAATAATCCACTCTTGTTCTGCCAGTCCAAGTCTATCTGAGCCACCTCAATTCTGGCAGCTCGATCTACCTGATGGTTGTTTTGTTGTTCTGCAATAGCCCGACTCTTGGGCAAGTGTGCATCCACGTGACACACCTTTACAATCATATCTTTTTTTTTGAGCAGTTATGTTTTTCTACAGTTCAGCAGCCCAAATAGGTTTACACCTCCGTCGCCAGTTATTTTGTTCCCACTGCTGTAACAACCCCCATAAGGCATTTGCCACCATCCATGAGTCAGTATAAAGATAAAGCATTGGCCACCTCTCCCGTTCAGCCACATCTAAGGCCAGCTGGACAGCTTTTACCTCTGCAAACTGACTTGATTCTCCTTTACCTTCAGTGGCCTCTGCGACCTGTCGTGTGGGGCTCCAAACAGCAGCTTTCCATCTCCGATGCTTCCCTACAATATGAAATGATCCATCAGTGAAAAGAGCATATTTCTTTTCATTTTCTGGTAGTTCGATGTATGGTGGGGCCGCTTTAGCACATGACACCTCTTCTCCTGGTGATGTTCCAAACTTTTTATCTTCAGGCCAGTTCATGATCACTTCTAAAATTCCTGGACGATTGAGGTTCCCCATCCGCGCTTGTTGTCTAATCAGTGAAATCCACTTGCTCCAGGTGGCATCGGTAGCATGATGGGTGGAGGGAACCTCCCCTTTCAACATCCGGTTAATCATTGACAGTCGAGGTGACAGAAAGAGCTGCATTTCAGTACCAGCTACTTCGGAAGCAGCCCGAGCCTCCTCATACGTGGCTAAGATCTCCTTCTCAGTTGGAGTGTAGCACTCTTCAGACCCCTTGTACGCTCAGCTCCAAAATCCCAGGGGTCAGCCTTGGGTCCCTCCTGAGGCTCTTTGCCACAAACTCCAAGTGGGACCTTTCTCCCCAGCAGCAGTATAGAGGATGTTCTTTACATCCTGTCCAGTCCGTACTGGCCCCAGGTCCACGGCACAGGCTATCTCCTGTTTAATCTGTTCAAAAGCCTGCTGCTGCTCTGGGCCCTATGCAAAATCATTCTTCTTCTGCATCACCTGATAAAGGGGGCTTACAATGAGGCTGTAGTTTGGAATGTGCATCCTCCAAAAGCCCACTGCACCCAGGAAAGACTGTGTCTCTTTCTTGCTAGTTGGTGGAGACATGGCAGTGATTTTGTCGATCACTGTTGGGATGTGATGACATCCATCCTGCCACTTTATACCTAAGAACTGAATTTCCTGGGCAGGCCCTTTTACTTTGCTTCACTTAATAGCAAAACTGGCTCATAGAAGAATTTGAATTATTTGCTCTCCAGCACAGCAGCACTCAGTGGGGGTGTGACCTCATTCAGGCCATGGTAGTCTACTGTCAGCCTCCATTCTCCACTGGCTTTACGCACTGGCCATATGGAGCTGTTAAAAGGTGAGTGAGTTTTACTGATCACTCCCTGATTCTCCAACTGGCGAATCAAATCATGAATGGGGAGCAAGGAATCCCTGTTGGTGCGATATTGCCATCTGTGCACTGTCTTTGTAGCAATCGGTACCTGCTGCTCTTTTATTTTTACTCGTAGCAGCCTCACAACAGACGGGTCCTCTGACAGGCCAGGTAAAACAGACAGCTGCTTAATGTTGTCCATATCTACAGCAGCGATTCCAAAGGCCCATCGATACCCCTTAGGATCCTTGAAATGCCCCCTTCTGAGGTAATCAATACCAAGTATGAACGGAAACCCTGGGCCACTCACATAGGATGTTTTTTCCAGTCTTTACCAGTGAGGCTTATTTCAGCCTCCAACACAGTCAATTCTTGAGAGATATCCAGAAATATGGAATGATTCTGTCCCTTCATGACTGGAGGGCACTAGGGTGCACTGTGCACCGGTATCCACCAGTGCCTTATATTTCTGTGGTTCTGATGTGCCAGGCCATCAAATCCACACAGTCCAATAAACTCTATTATCCCTTCCACTCCCTTGACTGAGGGCAGGGCCCCTCTATTGGTTACCTGTGATAACTGGAGCAGCCGTACTGGTGGTTGGACTGTTTTGTAGTTCCCTCACCCGTGCTCATAGTACAGGAGTAGGCTGGTCATGCCACTTCCTTATGTCTACTCTGTGGTCACGTAGGTAACGCCACAAGGAAACATGCAGTGCAATTTACTGTTGTTCCTTGCTCGATCTGGAAAGCGCTTGTGTCTAATAGCTGATATTTTTAATGATACACATGAAGGCTTTATGATCGTTAATGGCTTTACGATCTCTCGCCTTCAACTGAAGCAGCAGCTAGGCCAATTACCAAGTGACACCAAGGAGATGAAGTGGCAAAATGGCGATTTATTGAAACAGACACATCCTTATATAACCTACGCCTTTTTGTCTACACCCACTGTATTACACGTCACTAAGATTCTTCCAGAATATGGGGAAGGTCCTGTCACGTCACAACAAGCTACCGTCCCAGCTGTTCCAACAGCGAAGCAACCAGGTAACAAGAGATTCATTCTGGTGCCGTGTGAACTCCTTTCTTACGCCTTTGATTTCAGTCATCTTCAGGGGTCGACAAACAGTAACAGAGATTTCCTCCTCATCACTCTCTTCTTCATGCCACTTTTCCTTTTGCCTTTCTCGGTACTGATCCAGACCTGTCACCTGGATCTTCTGTTGCCTCCTCCTCCACTTCTTTTTTCCGTTCTAGACGTGAGGACATCCATTTCCATTTCTTGCCTTCCACAAGGGCAACTGATATTGTTACTGGTGCCTCCTGTGACTGATCAAAATTGACTTGGGGATTTCACTTTTTGGCTTGAACCTCAGCTCGGAAACTCTCTCTTTTCGGAACAGTGTTATATAGAGCACGGTAAGCACAATTCAAGCCCCAAATAAGTCATACCCCCTTAGATCTATCTAGGCTGCACCATCCCTGACTCAAATACTGGCTTAGTTTCTCGGGATCCCACAGGTGTTCAAGAGTTAAATCCCATGACATTGCAGGCCCCCATGTGTTGGCGAACCTGAAGGCAAAAGGTCAGTATTCTAGGACAAACAACCACACACCAATATAGTTAAATATAGCTGTGTCCATCTATTGCCTGAAAAGCCATACTTTTATAGCAAACAAACAATGGTGTACAAAAATCACACGTACTAATTGGAAGAAAGCTTCTGCAATAAGAACCCTAAAACCCCTCTTCAAAGCCACGAGCCTTTCACTCTTTTGCTAGAGGTGTCCTTGGTTCTCATGCTGTTTATCCTGCTCCGCAGCTGCTGCTCTGTAAAGTGCTTATCTTGATCCATGGCAGCTGCTGTGTAAAATTCTTCTTGTATTACAACAGAATGGCAGTTCCCTGGGGTCTCCAGCACACCCCCAGCCAGCTGGCAAATGCCGCTGAGGACCTTCAGGAAAGACATGCCCTGGGTAGTGACAATGTTCACTGGACAACTGTGAGCCCCACAATGGGTCTCGTACCTGTGTGCCATCTTCTGAACACCAGTAGCATGGTGTAGATGCAAGGCCCAGCCAGGCAAAATCAAAACATGCTTCTGGAAGGGGATGCATTCTGAAGAGTCTTTACACTAATGAGAGGGCCACAAACATTCACTCAGCTAACTCCAAATCTCTGTGCCTTTGCAGGCCTAGGGTCTTGTTTGGTTCACAGAGACATGGTGGGTTGATTCTCAGCTCTGTACTGTAGCAAATGGGGTACAGATTCTGCATGACAGATGGGCAAGGAAGAAAAGAAAAGGCTGCTGCCATCCATGAGAGGGCACTGAGCTCTGCCTGGGGATGGCAGAGGAGCCAGCTGAGAACTGATGGGAAGGGCTCAGAGAGGAGAGCGGCAGATTCTGTTCCTTGCTTCCTGATCAGGAAGTACAAGAAGAGGGGACAGGCAGGAATCTGAGTTACAGCTGGAATGGAATTGTTTTCTTCAGACTGCCTGCTATGGTGCAGTGTTTTGGTTCTAGGAGAAAACCATTGATAACACTCTGATGTTTACAGCTGCTGCTAAGCAGTGTTGTACGGAGCCAAGGCCATGGTCAGTGGAGGGCACATGGAGCTGGGAGGGAACAGAGTGAGGACAGCTGACTGAAAGTGGCCAAAGGGACGTTCTCTATCACCTGACAGCAAGCAGAAATTGTATTGAAAGGGGTGGGAGTTCATCTCAGTCTCTTCACTGCTCAGGGCCCAGCTGAGCATCAGTCTGGTGGTGCTGAGCAAGTGCTTGTGCATCAGTTGTTACAAACGATTCCATATCAACGGATATATAGTGATATCTATTACTCCTCTCCTTTTATCTCTCTTAGTAAATTGCTTTGTTACAACCCACAAGTTGTACTTTTTTTCCCAGTTCTCATCCCCATCCCACTGGGAATTGGGCAGTGCACAAAGCACTGTGTGCTGCTGAGCCACATGTTGGGTTCAACAACCACCATCATTTTGGTGCCTGATGTGAGGCTCCAAGGGTTGAGATAACAGCATATCTGTCCAGAGCAAGATAACTCAGGGCTTTGTGGGAGCTGGAGAAGTGCAGGCCATGGTGCTGATATGTGTGGATGTGCTCCCTATGTGTGGAGCTTGTTGAGTCTTCTCATGAAGCTTCACGGCACAGCTCCTTACTTGGTGCTTGGATTCTGGATTAGGGTATTTATTTTGCTATGCTGTTTGACCTCAGTTTGTACCACGATAAAATTGGCAGCTGACAAAGTGTAATTTTGTGCACATTCATCTCTGTGGTCATCTTTGGGTTTCGGAAGTAATATTGTTGGTATGATTAGAAATTCCACATTTTACATAGTCTCTTCTGGGAGCCCAGGGGTGTTCAGGGAGTGACTGGATATTGTGTTGAGGGACATGGTTTAGTGGGAGCTATTGGTAATAGGTGAACGGTTGGACTGGATGATCTTTTAGGCCTTTTCCAACCTTGGTGATTCTAGAATTCTAGGACTGAGGTTAAACATTATTCAGGAATATCAGTGAGAGAACTGTTTCAAGGTGAGAAGGCTCTGCATGGCAGGGGGTGTGGGATGGTCTGGGCAGCTGCCTGGAGCGGTGGGCACCCCCAGGGCTTTGGAACTTCATCTCTGGGCAACTGCAGGATCCTGAGAAACTGGTAGAATATTGGGGGAAGGTCTGATTAAACCCTGGAGATCTCAAACAGGCACAAATAACTGCAGTTTGCCAGGGCCTGGCCCACACCTACTGAGCTGTGTTCAACATTCTTCAGCATCATCAATGGGAAGAGAGCTGGATCTGCTGACAGATCCCTCTGCCACTCCACCCCTCATAATGAGCTCTGCAGTCACTCCTGCTACAGGTCCTGTAGCTGTTCCAAGTATTGCTATAAGAAAATGAAACAAATTCCTCCCAAGGGAGGTGCGCTGTGCCAGGAGGTACAGCCCTGTGGTCACTCCAACCCCTCCAATGAGCACAGTGGCTGCTCCAACTTCAGTCACAGGTCCTACGGTGATTTCAGCTCTGGCAATGAGCTCTGCAGTTGCTCCAACTCCTGCAGTAGGAAAACAGCCTCTCCAGTTCCTACAGTGAACCTTGAGGCTGTTAAAACCCCTGCAACAGGTCCTTGACTTGCAAACAGATATGCATATAAACTATTATCATCTATGTATCATATGTATATGTATTAGTACATGCACATATGTTAGCCACTGCCTATATTATACATATGTGAAAATATACTATATATATAAGATATGTATATATGCATTTATCATATTTATAATTGTTTTCTTTTTATCTTGACCTTAAACCACAGATTCTAATCCTCAGCACTGCCTTGAGTCCCTTACAGATCTCCTTGGGACTTCTGAAACTATCCCTGGCAGTCAGTGAAATGCACCAGAATATCTTGAAGTCTTCTCAGGGAGCAGCTCCTGAGGTACATTCCTTAAACCAGATTTGGAAGAGGCCTCCAGTTCTCTGGACCTGCTCCGAAGGGGCCCTCTTGTTATGGCAGTGCCAGCAAGGAGACCAGCACTGACGCAGTCGTTCATATTGCTGGCTACTGACTGCTGTCATGGAGTGCTGCTGTAGAGACAACAGGACTGTTGTGAGACACAGAAGACCTGAGAGCACTGTGGCAGTGTAAAGAGATCAGAATGAAAATGTTGAGCTGCTGTCTGTGGCTGCACCTCCCCAAATCCAGACAAAGTAGGAAGACAGAATAGCTAAGCAAATGTCTTTTTTGAAACCTTTTTAGGTATCCTATAACGTATTCAGGGAATCTGGTTACATGTTTACATCAGCTCCTAAAGTGACAAAATGAAATTAGGTAGGAAAGAATTTAAATTCATTTTTATTTATAAGTTCAATAACATTATTTTCTTTTGCACATTCCTATATCTCACATAATCAAACAACCAAAGATACATAAAACATGAAGAACCACCACTGGGAATCCTATGAGGAAGTTGTGCATTTTATGGAAGTTGAAATAGTGTGTGTTGCAACACCTCCCTGAGAGCGTGCTTGATCTCCCTGTTCCTCATGCTGTAGATAATAGGGTTCAGTGTTGGAGGAACCACTGAGTACAGAAGTGCAACTGTCAGATCCAGGAGTGGGGAGGAAAAGGATGGGGGCTTCAGGTGGGCAAAAATGCCAGTGCTGAGAAAGAGGGAGACCACAGCCAGGTGAGGGAGGCACGTGGAGAAGGCTTTGTGCCGTCCCTGCTCAGAGGGCATCCTCAGCACAGCCATGAAGATCTGCACATAGGACACCACTATGAAAACAAAGCAGCCAAAGGCTAAGCTGGAACCAAAAATGAGAATCACAATTTCCCTGAGGTAGGATTCTGAGCAGGAGAGCTTGAGGATCTGGGGGATTTCACAGAAAAACTGGTTGACGACATTGCCTTGGCAGAGAGGCAGTGAAAACGTACTGGCAGTGTGCAGAAGGGAACAGAGTACCCCAGTGCCCCAGGCAGCTGCTGCCATGGTGGCACAAGCTCTGCTGTCCATCAAGGCCCCGTAGTGCAGGGGCTTGCAGATGGCAACGTAGCGGTCATAGGACATGATGGTGAGAAAGGAACACTCTGCTGAGATGAAGAAGAGAAGGAAAAAGAGCTGTGCAGCACATCCTGTGTAGGAGATGGCCCTGGTGTCCCAGAGGGCGTTGGCCATGGCTTTAGGGAGAGTGGTGGAGATGCAGCCCAGGTCGAGGAGGGCCAGGTTGAGGAGGAAGAAGTACATGGGGGTGTGCAGGCGGCGGTCGCAGGCTACGGCTGTGCTGATGAGGCCGTTGCCCAGAGCAGTGGAGCTCTGATCCCCCCGCCCCAGGCAGCAGCTTTGGCAGCACAAGCCCTGCTGGGGGGCTCCTTCCCCCCACACGTCTCCCCTGGGCAGCTCCCCGGGCAGGCTGAGTGCTGAGCCTGGCAGGCGGCAGAGTCCCATACCTGGCACACAGCCCCTGGGGCACAGCAGGGACCCTGCTCTGCAGGACAGCCCTGGGCACCCACCTGCAGCCCCGGCTGCACAGCCTGCAGCCGTGCTGGGACACGCAGCCCTCAGGGCTTTGCTCTGGTGCTGCAGCACGGTAGCCCTCAGCTGGAGCCAAAGGCTTTTAACACAGTAAAGAAACATGCAGTGCCTGCAGCCAGATCTGCTACGGGATGTCCCCGATTTGGTGATCCCTCCAGGAAAATCAGCTGCATTGCCTACTGCAAGGCACTTACCATTCTGTTGATCTGTTATCAGTGCTCCTGCAGTGAAGGCTTTATGATCGTTAATGGCTTTACGATCTCTCGCCTCCAACTGAAGCAGTAGTTAGACCAATTACCAAGTGACACCAAGGTGGTAGCGTGGTAAAATGGCGATTTATTGAAGCACACACGACCTTATATAACCTTTGTCCACTTCGTCTACGCCTACTGTATTACACGTAGCAAGATTCTTCCAGAATATGGGGAAGGGCCTGTCACGTCACAGCCCGATAACATCCCCGTATTTCGCCTAATACAACATTTCCCCCTCCCCATGCTTAAAAGGCTTAACCCGTTACAATACGCACCAAACCAACTCTCCATCTTCAGCTGCTGTTTCTTCTCCTTCTTCCTCCTCACCTTCTTTGCCTTCTTCTGATTCTTCCTTAGCACCTTCCTCCTCTTCTTCAGCCTCTTCACCTCCTGCTTCTCGTGCAACGACTTACTATGATCACTCAAGTTAAAACAACACATCCCATCAAAGTCTTTACAACCATGACCCTGTGCGAGAAGCAAGAAATCAATTGCTGCTCTGTTTTGAAGCATAGCATGTCTAATACTGTCAGTGTCTTCAAGTAGCTCACTCAGCAGTGTGGAAGTCATGTTAGCCTGTTTCACGGACCAGCAAGCGAGTCTCTCTATCTCTTTTAGCGCCTGCGCTGCAGCTGCTCCTGGTGCAAAAATAGATGCAAAAATCCTTGCTGTTGGTCCCCAAAGTTGAACTTTGTCACCACAGTCCGACGCCAGTGTGTGAATGCTCCGTCTCTTCCGAGATTTCGTCATGTTTCTGGTCAGGCGCACCCAGTCGAGGGCTCGTGGGGACAAGATGGTTAACCGTCCCAAATAACAAGGTCCTCCCACTGCATTTGATGGTATACCTTGCCATGCACGGTCACCACAAATCAAGAATATACCCGGTGGCAGTGCTTTCGCAGTGGAGTTGTTCCAGATGTATTTTTCTAGCCCCTGTTCTTTTGCCCTGGGTTCAAAACAGCAGCCTTTTGCATACTTGCTGCTGAGATTACAATTTATTCCCCATTGAGAACCATCAGGCCTCGACACATTAATGACACCAGGGTTACTCACCCAATGTTCAGGCAGACAATAACTACTATTTTCCCTAGGTGTGGATGTGTTTGGAAGGAAGCCACAATATGACCCTTCCCAGGTAAATAGCTCTGTATTGTGTGGATAGACGGTAGTGAATGGATCTGATCTATTTTTCCGTGCATTCCAATAAGGACCTTGAGGTGTGAGAAGATCTAAAATATTTGAACGGCTCCTCTCGTGGTTAAATCTTGCAAAGCCAATACATCCAGGAGACCACCAATAGCCTCCCTCTTTATCCCATGTATCGTTAGGTACCTGTTGAGACCCCAATATCTGCAGCTCTTGGGGATCCCAAGGAAGAGTGACATTCAGTGTACAAACAACACATGCTATTCTTTTGCTGGCAAGGATTACAGTGTCATTCCCTAAATCTCTACGTGTGATGTTAATAGCTGTTAGTGCACAGAATTCTCTGCATGGATCTTGTATGGGATTATATGATCTTACGTATCCCTGAAACTCAGAGGAGTTCCCCCATATAGGAATCCCAATTAAACATGTTTGAAATGGCGAGGTAGTTGATTGCAGGCTAAGACAGAAATCCGTCCTGCCTGTTTGTTTCGCCCAAGTAACCCACAGATTCCCAGGTTGTTGGATCAAGTGAACACCCCCCACCGGCGACCAACATAAAGACAAAAGACATAGCAGCATCAAAATGGTGTCTCTCGTTGGCAGCAGGGGTTGTTTCTCTGGGTCCTTTGGGTTCTTGAGTCTCAAGAATTTCTTCGGTATCCAGATGAAAGATCTTCTTCTGCGCTCCACCAGTTCAGGATTCCTTGGGCGGCCGATCAAGAGGTCCTGGAAGAGGATACTCAGCTCTTGTTATTTCCCTGACATTTTCTTTTTCACCACCAACCTCTGGCTTAATTTTTCTCGATGGCACCCAACGTATGTCTCCTGTGCCTTTGCATTTTACTGCTGCGTACCCCCTTCCCCAGACTAGTATGGACCATCCCGACTCCCAGGACCCATTATCCACCTTGATCTTTACTGGCGGGCCTTCTTCAATGATTCTTGGCCGCCAATGTTTCTGGGTGGGGGTCCTGGAATTTTCTCCTCGCTCAAAGTGATTTAGTGCATACAGTGCGCGGGCCAAGATTTCCCCTTGTTGTGATACTGGGATCTTTCCCGAATACCCTTCCCCCTCCCCAAGGACACGAATCTTTTCCTTGAGGAGGCGGTTAGCCCTTTCGACGATAGCTTGGCCCTGCGAATTTCCCGGAATGCCTGTGGTGTGTGTGATATTCCAGCGAGCTAACCAATCTTTGGACGAACGCGAAATAAAGCAAGAACCATTGTCTGTTTTTATGTGGCGCGGCATTCCCAAAACTGCTATAGCCGTGGCCCAATGCTGTTGTGCTGCTGTAGAACTGACATGACCATGTTGTGTGGCTACAATGACGGTAGAGGACGTGTCAATAGTCACAGCCAGCCACTGTCGTGGGGCCATCCGTGGTTCCATTGTGAAGTCTGTTTGCCAGACGTCTAATGGAGCGAGACCACGAGGATTAACCCCCGCTCCTAAAGCTGGCGCAGAATTACAGTGAGGGCAGGTTTGCACTACCTCCCTAGCGACTGTAATCAGGATAGAACAGGCTCGAGCCAGTGCCTTGGCCCCTATGTGAAGTGCTGAATGAAGATCACGAGCTTCCTGCAAAGTGCACACCTGGTTCCCTGCTATCCGATCAGCCATGTCGTTTCCTGCTGTAAAGAAACCTGGCACCTCAGAGTGGCTACGAACATGAAGGATGGCAACGGGTGCAACCCTGATAGCTAAAGCATCCTCTAACAGGGCTGCAGCTGCTGTACTCGGTTGCCCTTCCTTTGCCATCCGTAGCAGCATTTTTGCCACGAACACAGAATCCGTGACAGCATTGCAAGGCTTCGTGGGCCAAAGATGTAGTGCCACTGCCATAGCCCTAGCCTCGAGCATCTGAACACTTGCTGTCTTGTCTGTTATCATCTTGTAACTCCAGCCACCCTCAACTGTTTGCCACACAGCCACCCCCTGGCCCGTTGATGACGAAGCATCAGTGAAGACTGTAGGACCGTTCACAGGGGTGTCCAGGACCCTGTGTCGCAATGATATCTGGAGGGGTTTTGCCAGTTCAAAAATTGGCAGTGAGTCTGAATAGCAAAACTTTCCGCTGAAGTCATAAACAGCCAATGACACCTCATCTGGCAGAGGTTGCACATTTCGAAAAGCTCCTGGTAAATAGATGACTTCCAAGTCCTTCCCGAAAGCTCTGATCGCAGTGAGGCGAGCCTTTCGCAGCAAATATGACAGCTGTTCTAGCCATGTGGTAAATGCTCTCACCGGCTGAGCAGAAAATAACCATGACAGTGGGCGTGGCCGAGAGTTCAAAGCATGCCCAATCACTGCAGCTGAACCATGCTGGCACCTAGTGACCGCAGCCTCCAACGGGCGATCAGGTTCCCACCTGGCAAGGGCATTGGTGGAGCAGGCTGACAGTATCTCCTGCCAGGCTGACTCCATCTCTGGATTCCAATGCCTCTCCTCTTGTGGGACTGATCCCTTCAGTTGATCATAGAAAGGTTTCATGAGGCGCGGAGGGATGCCAATGGCATTCCTCACCCATTGCAGTGCCCCCACCAACTTCTGCACATCCCATAAGTTTGTAATTTGAGGCTTAATCTCCAGCCCCTCCGGGATTACTGTGGAAGATCCAAATTTATAGCCCAGGAATTCAATCCCTGGTTCTCTCTGGATCTTTTCCTGAGAGATCACAAACCCTGCAGAGATGAGGGTGCGGACGATCTGCCCCTCCAACGTTTTCAACTGAGCATCATCAGGTGCAACAAGCAGCAAATCATCCATGTAATGGGCGATTTGGCATCCTGGCAGTGCCTTTCTCACTGGTTCTATGACTCTGCTCACCACAAGTTGACAGATCGTAGGTGAACAGACCATACCTTGCGGAAGAACCTTCCACTGGTACCTCTGAGCTGGCTCTCGATTATTTACAACCGGAACTGTGAATGCAAAGGCTTCCCTATCCTGTTTAGCCAATGGGATAGGGAAGAAACAATCCTTTAGATCAATGACCATCAGAGGCCATCCCTGTGGGACTGCTGACAACAAAGGTCCCCCTTGCTGGACAGGACCAAAGGGGATGATCTGTGAATTGACTGCTCGGAGATCGTGGAGCAGCCCAAACGATCCAGAGGCCTTCTGAATGACAAAGATGGGCGTGTTCCAATTGCTAAGCGATGACTCTATATGGCCTAGTGCAAGTTCTCTGGAAACAAGCTGTATGAGCGCTGCCAATTTTTTAGCAGGAATGGGCCACTGATCCACCCAAACAGGAGATGTATCCTGTTTCCAACGCAGCGGAATCGCATGCTGCAGCGCCAAGTGGTGGACAGTGGCCCTTAGGATAAATTTGTCAGCCGTAACCCAATGAGAAGAAGAAGATCTCTGCCTAGCAGAGATCCCCTGATCGGAGCTATATTGGGGGTGATGAAAACAGTTTTTTCTATTGAGCCATCTCGATTGATGATTGAAATTCCCACTTCCGCATCCGACACAGAGGTGGTCATTTCACCCCCCACCCCTATCAGGACCTTTGATGTTGCAACCTTTGGCCACTGGAATGGCCAATCGCGCTCTGCAATAACAGTAACATCTGCACCAGAGTCCAACAAAGCTGTAAGGTACACCGTCCTAGGACCTAGTGTAGGCACTCCAGGGTCCAACGTCATCATGACCCTCACCAATGGCCTATCACCTAGATCCATGGTCAGCGCCACCGTGTGGTCAACACGCTTGGCCCATTTTAATGAAGCGGGAAGGGGCCCTGGGCCGCTGGCACCCTCCCGTTCCAGTTTCCCTGCGGCAAAACCTCAAATTTTCGACAGTGACGCGCAACATGTCCATCCCCATTGCACAACTGACAACGTTTTCCTTGCGGCTTGCTCTGCCCAGCTTTCTTGGGGCATTGTGCTTTAAAATGACCATGCTGCCCACACTTGAAACACGGACCTTTTCCCTTCTCATCCCCGGTGCGAGCTGCCATCATCACTGCAGATTTAATCGCAGAGCTGACTTCGGCAGCCATTCCCTGCACGGCAGTTGCCAAGCCATCATTATTGGAGGGAGTATTTTTCTGATGATCTAGCACATATTTGATAATCTCCCCTGGGGTGTTCAAAGTTCCAGGAGCTGCCCTAATTATCTGCTGAACGTCCGGGAGCGACTTTTGCTTGAGACAGTCTATCACAACCAAAGGCTGGACTCCCTTCGGGAGGTCAGACCCTTCAATGGCACGAATCAAGCAATTTGCAAAATCAGAAAATGACTCAGAAGGCTCCTGTTTGATGTCGGACCACGGGAGCACAGGCTCCGCAACTTTAGCCACTGTCAGCAGAGCCTGAAAGGCTGCCTTTGTAAGCGCAGCTAACTCCCCCTCTCTCAGCCCTCTTGCTTGATCCTCCGGGGACCCCACCATACCATCTGCTAGTCCCTGAAGGCGCAAGAGAGTAGTTCTTTCAACCCTAGCTCCACGGCCCTGACCTGTATGCGCATTAGCCGGATGATTGTTATTACGAGCTGCCTCAGCGACAACAGCCTGAAGCAATCTATTCCATTCATCATACCACAGCGTGTACTGCACGGGCTCAAGAATCACCCTCATGAGACTGACCACATCGTACGGCAGGAGACTCGAGGCCATGAGAGCCTCAATTGCTGACATAGTTACCGGAGAACTCAAGCCCTTGTTCTTAACTAACTCTGCAAGGCGAGTAATCGCCTTGGAATCCAGAGGGGTCCAAGCCGGACCATCCTGTTTCACTATTATCGGGAGGGCAAAAGCTGTTGTTTCCGGGTCGGCTGTCTGGAGGTCCTCCCTTGTCTGGGCCCAATCAGTGAAAGTGGGTGGGCTCCACGGTACGGGTGCCGTGGGGCCACATCCCCCTTGGGCGGCCCCCTGGGCGGCCCACGCAGGACCACATCCCCCTTGGGTGGCACCTTGGGCGGCTTGGCCAGCCCCTTGGGCGGGCCACATGAAATCATCACACCCACATTCACCTTCACTATCACATGGGTTGGCACAATCCCCCCCTTTCTCGGCATACGCACAGCAACAGGCGGGACCTGACAACGAAGAAGTACCACCCCTCCTTACACTTTTCCTTGGTGACACCACACCTCCCCCTTTCAGCTCTGGTGGGACCACACCTCCTCCTTTCAGCTCTGGTGGCACCACCATGCCTCCCCCCTTTCTCTCTCCCTTGTCCTTGTTCTTATCAGGTACAGTAGCAACATCGCATTCCTCGAGGGGCTTCCCTCCCCCTTCATCCCTGTAGGCGTCCAATGAAGGATACAAGGAGTTAGGATAGGGGGGCGGAGGCGGGGTGTCCTCCTGTTCAGGGCTGCCTTCTGGAATGTCCGTCTCAGGCGAAGGAACAGGTGTGTTCGGGGGAGCCGGCGCCATCTCGCCTTGCACTGAATCTGTAAGAGAGTCAAGACTCCCCCCCCGGCCTCCCCCCGTCTCCAAACCCAGAATGTCTCTAGCACGTTGGTTTGCTAGCTTCTCCTCCCGTGCTGCTTTCAGCGCCTCCAAGATAAGTCCCCATACTTTGAATTCTGATACTTTTCGAGTGGCCAGCGACCTTTGAGATAGTGCGGCCGTAATTCCATCCCATCTGCCAGGATTGTATAAATCAGACGGGTTTGTTAAAAGCCCTTCCTTTTCCAGCAGCGAAAGAACTGCTGTTACCTCCTTTTTGGAAGGAGCCTGTTTCCCACAGTGAAGTTTGCAAGCGTGAAGAATTACCTTGATAACGGCTTCCATGTCGCCCCGGCCGAACGTAGTTCTCCTGGCCGCTCCCTGGCGCTTCCCCGAAGGTTCCTGGGGGTCCCCGAGATTCCGAGATTCCGGGATTCCGAGCTCGCTCTCCCACCTGTCGAAGAGTGATGGCCACTCCTCTTCGACCCTGGGCTTCCACTACTCCGCGACGAGAGGATTCGCTACCGCAGTGGGATCCTGCTGCCGTTTAGCAGACAACTACCTTGCTCCAAAAGTCCCTAATCACGCCTAATCGTGACGAATCACGTCGGCGGTCACCATTTGAAGGCTTTATGATCGTTAATGGCTTTACGATCTCTCGCCTCCAACTGAAGCAGTAGTTAGACCAATTACCAAGTGACACCAAGGTGGTAGCGTGGTAAAATGGCGATTTATTGAAGCACACACGACCTTATATAACCTTTGTCCACTTCGTCTACGCCTACTGTATTACACGTAGCAAGATTCTTCCAGAATATGGGGAAGGGCCTGTCACGTCACAGCCCGATAACATCCCCGTATTTCGCCTAATACAACACTGCAGTCCGTTCACAGCTGGTTCACACTGTACTAACACTGTAAGCTCTCTCTCCCTTTCTTCTATCCTCATGTGAATTGCTGCTCAAGCCCCAGCCCTGCTGTGCTGCGCACAAGAGATGCTCCTGGGCACAGCATTCTCTCTACAACACTTCCCACTTTTATGAGCTCCCTGTATCCCAGAAGCCCAGCCCAATTCAGTAACAGATTATGTCATTTTTTATCCTTCCCACTCATCTACCCTGTGGTGCCCCGGGGTATTCATGGCCAACAGCTCCTGAAAGACAACAGCATCATGACAGTACATTAAAATCTGTTGAATTAAACACCAGATTTCAAGTGGTCAGTGACTAATTCCAGACATGTTCTGAGTCATCCCAGAGAGTGTTTGCTCAAAGAGGGCACTCATACAAAGACGGGATATCAGAGAATAATAGAATCACCAAGGTAGGAAAAAACGTAAAAGATCATCCAGTCCAGCTGGTCACCTATCACCAATAGCTCCCACAAATCCATGGCCCTCAACACAACATCCATTTATTCCTTGAACGCCTCCATGGTCACTGAATCCACCACCTGCCTGGGCAGTCCATTCCAGGTCCCAAAGTTCAGGATGTGGCATTTGGTCTTGGTGAACCTCATCCCATTGGCTTCAGCCCAGCTCTCCAGCCTGTCCAGATCCCTCAGTAGGGCCTTGCTAACTTCAGGCACATCCACACTCCCAGCCTATTTGGTGTAATTTGCAAACCTACATAGGATGCACTCAGTGCCCTCATCCAGGTCATCAGTAAAGATACTGAAGAGGACAGGCCCCAGCACAGACCCCTGGGGAACACCAGGTAGGCACACAGGTGGGCGTCCAGGCTGGTCTTGAATATCTCCAGAGAAGGAGACTCCCCAACCCCTTGTGCAGCCTGTTCCAGGGCTCTGTCACCCTCACTGTAAAGATGTTCTTGCACACATTTGTGCAGAGCTTCCTATGCTCCCCTTTCTGACCATTTCCCCTTGTCTTGTCTCCACACACTGCTGAAAAAAGCCTGGTCTCTCCACTTTGACCCCACACCTCAGATATGAGCACTGACATGAGAGCAGCCCCCTGCACCTTTCCCCTGCGAGCAGAGCATAGCAGAGCAGAGACACAGTCCCCATGTATCACGCAGTGTTACTCTGCTTACCAACAGAAGAGGCCAGTCTTCCTCTATGCTTCATCTGTGGCATACTCCAGAGTTCAATACACTGCAAAGCTATAGCACGTGTATGTTCTTGCAATGATGACACCTTAGTATTCTCTGGGCTCTCATTTCAATGGCATCTAAATAAATCCATGGTCATACAAGTTGAAGAGAAGCTGGCAAATGTTGTCTCATTGTAAGGAAGAGCAAGAAAGATGACAGGGGCAATGATGAACCAGTCAGTCTAACTCCAGTGCCTGGTAAAATTATGGAGAAAGTGATTGTGAGAGTGATTGAAAATCACCTGATGGACAATTGTTTCATTGGTCACAGTCAACACAAGATCCCGAGGGAAAGTTCCTGTTTAACTATAGGTCTTTTTATGACAATGTTAGTGAATTGGTTGACCAAGGGTTGACAGTTGATGTTATCCTTGAGAATTTTAGTAGAGATTTTAAGACTATTTCTCACAGAACCCTTCTGGACAGAATGTCCTGCATACGGCTAGACAGAAACAGAATGTGGTGGGTGAGCTGTTGGCCAGTAGGTCAGCCCCAAAGGATTACAGTCAATGGGTTCCATCAGCCTGGTAGATGGTCACTATCATGGTTCCCCAGGGCTCCATTATAGGGCCACTTCTCTTCTATGTTTTTGTGGATGACTTGCATGCAGGAATTTTTGCTTATGTTCGCCGATGATAGCAGATGAGGAGGTGCTGCTGCCTCCACTGAGGGTGGAGAGGACTTGCAGAGAGATGTGGGCAAGTCAGAGAAGTGGGTACCAGTTGGTACTAAGCACCAAGTGAATAACGTCTAACAAGAACAAGTGCCTGATTGTGCAACTGGGTAGGGGCAACCCTGGACATAAACACAGAATGTATAAGGGACACTGGAGAGAGTTCTGACTGAAAAGGACTGGGGGTTCTGGTCAAAATCTAATTGAATGTGAGTCAGCAGTGTGCCCAGACAGCCAGGAAAGCTAACAGTACCCTGGAGCACATCAGGCATTTTATTGCCATCTGGGTGAGGGAAAGGATTGTCCCTCTCTGCTCTGTGCAGCTCCAGCATCACCTGGAGCACTAGGTGCACTTCCGGGCAATGCAGAACATAAAGGACATCAAACAATGGGAGGGTGTGCACAGGAGGGCACTGGAACTGGGAGATCTGAAGTTCAGAATTTCACTGTGATTGACTGCTTGTTTAGACAGAGCCCTTCTCACATCCCACATCCTGTGATGAGACACAGGGCACACATGGGACATGAACTTGACAGTATCATTGACCCCAATGCAGAGCCTGGGATCTTCTGTCCCCATGTCTTTCATTTAACATCCTACAGACCTCCATCCCACTGCCCCAGGAAGGGCCCTGAGCCAACATGAGAGACAGGATCTCACTGCCAAGGGTCTGGGAATCAGGGCTTGTCCTGTTTGCTTCTTAAGACAAAGGAGGATTTTCTTAGCATCAGAGCCACCATGCCAGTGCCTTTGCCTGACTGGAGTCATGGCTTCCAATTATCTGCTCTAATTAGTGCCTTGGGAAGCTTGCTTGCTAATGGCCCTCAGTGGGCCCATTCATACTCCAAGAAACTTCACTGTTGCTTCTGACTATGTCTTGCTGAGTACTCTGTGCAAACTTCTCTCTGCACTGGAGGTTGATGGACTCAGCAGCGAATGTGCCCTGGGGCCCATTATAACCTAAAGAGCCTCCTGTGCCTTCTGCCTTCCTGTTCTCTTCTTCAGTTTATCAGAACTTGTTCAGCAAAATTGAGAGATATCTAGATAGAGCTTAAAGAGGAAGAATCTAGCAGACATTTATTTTCTATTTATTTATAGTTGGGTTAAAACAAGACATTAAAACAGCACTGTGCAACTGATCGTGATCCAGGATGTCCCAATGACTTCTATTCTGTTACTTTGTTGACAAAGCTCCTCAGCATCCCCACCCCATTTCTACTCACATTGGACCTATGGGACTTGCATCACTTTTTCTCACATCACTCTTCTCCTCTGCCAACACCTGCTCAGCGTTAATCCTCCTTTGCACCAACTCCCAGTGGCTTTCCTCAGAGAACCAGCTGCACATGGAAAAGGAAAAATTTCCCCCCCCCTTTTTTTTTGACCAGCAAGCTGAAGGAAAGGTGATGCAATTGAATGAACAGTAAAACTCAGTGATCAACTGCATGGCATGTCCAAGCTGTGTCTATTGAGTTTTATATTTTACAGGGAATATTTGTTCAAGAAAATATTTAGACGCAGATAGGATTGGATAGATAGAATCACAGTGAAGGATTTGACAACAGAGTCCATCAGCATTTTGAGGAATGGAGCAAATTCCAATAATGTCCCTGTAAGTAAGAAATCAGACAGATAATTGGGAGGTATCTGACTGAACAAAGAGCAGAGGATGGGGAAATCTGGAGGGGATTGGCAGGAGCGTGTTTCCAAATGAACTGTTGAAAACATGCCCTTAACTAAGGCCATTTATTTAGGAGAGCTGAAGACACCTGGAAAGTGAGGGACATCAACAAGGCAGCAGGGAAGAGCAGCGGCGGACGCCAGGCTTTAGTCACAGGGCAATGGCACCGCTGTCTGTGTCTCTGTACCTGAAGGCATCTGAATTATAGGGAAAAAAAAAAAAAAAAAAAAAAAAAAGACACAAAATCCCTACAAATTCTCATATTTACAACTAAAAATAGAACAAGATTCATGACGATTTCTCATGTTGAGAAGGGTTAACACATTTTCACTGATTTCTATCTTTGTCTTCCATTCTTTGTTTCAGTTTTATTGACATCTATGATCATCTTTTAAACTTACAGCCTCAAAATAAATAAATAAATACATAAATAAATAAATAATAACAAGAGATCCATTTGTCTTTTACACGTGGTCTGATGCCACTTTGACCTTCATAATTCCCACCAGACCTTCCATGCTGGAGAGTATGAGATCCAGCAGAGCACCTCTACTCCTTGGTTCCCCCATAGCTTGGTCAAGAAGCTGCCATCTGTGCTCTCCAAGGATCTGCTGGATGGCACATGCCCTGCTGTGCTGTCCCTGCAGCACATACTGGAGTGAAAAAGGCTCCCAAAGGGAAAAAGTGCCTGACAACATGAGACTCCCAGCTGTCTGCAGAGGGCACCTTCCACTTGCTCTCCCTGATCAGGAAGACAGGAACAGGCACTGTTGGCCTCCTCTGTTGGCCATTTCCATTAGCTCTGACATGGCTGCTCTGTAGTCCCGAGGCAGAGCTCAGTGCACTCTCCTTTCCTTGTCTCCTCGCCAATCCATGATAAAGAATCTGTATACCCCTTGTGCTACAGTGCAGTTGTAGAAGCCATTTCACACTGCCACTGTGGTCCAAACAAGAGCTCAGGCATGTAACTCTACAAAGATTTCTAGCTCCTCAAGTTTTGTTGTTCTCATTAGTGCAAAAATACAGAAGTAAACATCCTCATTGGAAAGCATCACTGGACAGAGCCTGATTGGATAGCTCATTAATGGCATTACTGTGAAGAAGGTGGCACACAGACATTAGATCCATTGTGGGTCTTGCAGTTGACATAGCAGCACAGATACACCATGGGCATGGCTTTCCTGAAGGCGCTGTGCTGCATTTACAGCTGCATGTGAGTGTGTGGGAGAGCCCAGAGACACTAGGCTGCTTCTGAAGCCATTCACTTGAGAGCGCACCGAAAACTAAGGTTATGTCTGTTGAAGAATAAGGACGTATGTTATCTTTGTATTGCCTTGACCTTCAGAATATGTCTCAGATGGAGAACAGAGAAAGATCTGGCTCTTCTTTTGTGAGCTCATCCATTTAGTCAGCTGTGTAACGCTGCATTCTCAGTACAGCTGGAGACAAAGGCAGAATGAAGTGCCCTAAATGCTGGGGTCTGTTGTCATTCAGGATGGTCGATAATACCTCTGTTCCCTCTCTGCCCCGCAGCTGATGTTCAGGAAAGAGGTATCTATCTCAGGGACTTCCCACACAGTTTATCAGCACTGGAACACATCCAGGAGCAGCCCAGGCACCTTGGGCATCACCCAGTGTCTGTGTGCGAGCAACTGCCTCCCTGCTGAAGGACCGAGGACTCAGAGCAGGAGCTCACATGAAGGCAACTCCTTGTGTACATCGGAGCTGAACCTGAGCAATCCCAATGATACTGTGTGTCCATGGGGAGTTGAATCCCATTTCAGCCCCAGGGTTTCCCATTAGGGATGAGACTCCTGCACTGCCTCAGTTAAATCACTGCCCTGCAAAGTGGCAGTCCACCTCTCTCTGTCCTTGCCTGTATGCCCATTTTGTTTCATCACAGGATCTCAGGTATCAGGTCTGGAATCAGTCACTGACCACTGTACATTTGGTGTTTAATTCATCAGATTTCAAAATACAATCATGATGTGGCTGTTTTCCAGGATCTGATGGCAAAGAGGACACAGGGACATCTCAGGGGAGACGAGTGGGAAGGATAAAGTATGACATCCTCTGCTGCTGAGCTGGGCCGGGCTCCTGGGACACATGGAGCTCATACAAGTGGGCAGTGCTGCAGACAGACAGTTGTGCCCAGGAGCAGCTCTGGTGCACAGCACAGCCTGCAGCTGACAGAAGGAGAGGAGAGAAAGGGGAGAGAGCTTACAGGATGTGTACGGTGTGAGCAGGCTATGTGCACACAGCAGGAACATTGCTCACAGACCATGAAAAGGTAAGTCTCACTGCTGACCATGCAGCTGCTTTTCATAGAGGGTTAACCAAACCAGGGACATCCCGTAGAAGATATGGCTGCAGGCACTGCATGTTTCTTTACTGTGGAAAAAGCCTTCTGCTCCACCCGAGGGCTTCCATGCTGCAGTGTCAGAGCACAGCCCTGAGTGTTTGCACTCAGCCTGTCTGCAGAGCTGCCCAGGGCACTGATTGGAGTTGTGTGGGGGGAAGGAGCTCCCCGGCAGGGCTTGTGCTGCCACAGCTGCTGCCTGGCGCAGGGGATCACAGCTCCACTGCACTACTGAATGTTTGTGAAGGCCCTTTGCAAGAGGAGAGCCAAGGAAGGGATTTTCCATATCTTGATCTGAGCGAAGGCAGAAAGGACTGGAGGTAGAAATCTAATAGAGGCTGTAAAATTTAAAACACAGCTATGTTACTCCCAAATATTTCTTTAATCAATTGCTTGTTTTGTGAACAGCCACACAGGTTGTGCTTTCAGCCTCTCGTTTCTAAAAGGAAAGAATCAGTTCATGTTTTTCTTGTTTTCTGCAGACTTCAATAGTGCACTTATCCTGCAAACAGGCATATTTGACTAAAACATATTGAAGTGCAAAGAGGCTGGGGTTGGGGGCACTAAGAACAGTTGGAGTGAAGATATGAGACATGTAAACAGTTACCAAGAGGAAAATATTCAGGAGTCTGGGATATGATTATGAAATGAGAAAAAGTAAGAGCTCCTTAATCTTCTATTTCTTTAGGGATGGTGAAGCTCATGAATATAAATTCAAGTTATGGAGTTAAATGAAAATTACCCAAAGGTAAATGAAAACATTTCACAGTACAGCAGGAGGAGTGTGTCTGAGAATGGTCTGGACTTGTCATTATCTTCTGCACTCTGAGCAGGACTCAAAGCCCAACAACAGCAGATGCCCAACAGCAGCTCCATCAGCGAATTCCTCCTGCTGCCGTTGGCAGACACGCGGCAGCTGCAGCTCCTGCACTTCTGGCTCTTCCTGGGCATCTACCTGGCTGCCCTCCTGGGCAACGGCCTCATCAGCACAGCCGTAGCCTGCGACCGCCGCCTGCACACCCCCATGTACTTCTTCCTCCTCAACCTGGCCCTCCTCGACCTGGGCTGCATCTCCACCACTCTCCCTAAAGCCATGGCCAACGCCCTCTGGGACACCAGGGCCATCTCCTACACAGGATGTGCTGCACAGCTCTTTTTCCTTCTCTTCTTCATCTCAGCAGAGTGTTCCTTTCTCACCATCATGTCCTATGACCGCTACGTTGCCATCTGCAAGCCCCTGCACTACGGGACCTTGATGGACAGCAGAGCTTGTGCCACCATGGCAGCAGCTGCCTGGGGCACTGGGGTACTCTGTTCCCTTCTGCACACTGCCAGTGCGTTTTCACTGCCTCTCTGCCAAGGGAATGTTGTCAACCAGTTTTTCTGTGAAATCCCCCAGATCCTCAAGCTCTCCTGCTCAGAATCAAATCTCAGGGAAGTTGTGTTCCTCAATTTTAGTATCGGTTTAGTTTTTGGGTGCTTTGTTTTCATATTAGTGTCCTATGTTCAAATCTTCATGGCCGTGCTGCAGATGCCCTCTGAGCAGGGAAGGCACAAAGCCTTCTCCACGTGCCTCCCTCACCTGGCTGTGGTCTCCCTACTTACCATCACTGGGTTTTATGCCTACCTGAAGCCACCCTCTGTCTCCTCTCCATCCGTGGTCCTGATGGTGGCAGTTCTGTACTCAGCTGTGCCACCAGCAGTAAACCCCCTCATCTACAGCATGAGGAACAGGGAGGTCAAGGATGCTGTGAGGAAAGTGATTACCAGATGTTTTTCAAATGCAGTGAATTGCCTGTCTTTTGGAATTTATGACTTGTAATGCAGCTTTTTACAGAGTCGCTCTCTCTCTCATTGTTTGTTTGTTTCATGCCACTTAGTATGTGTAATTTATTCTGCTTATTATTATGTTTTTAAATACTGTAATGTTTTTCACTAAAACCTCATTATTAAAACCAATTCTTATTCAGCCTTTACCTTTGTATTGTAGCCCAAATACACTATGCATAATGAACCAGGCTCTCTGTGAACCTTAAAAGAATAAAGGACGTGCAGTTACTCTGTCTGTCCTCCTTCTTGTGAGACATTTCTGGAGCTGTTGGGGTCGGATGTTCTCAGAAACCCACAATCCAGCAGGAAGCACACAGCTGTTCATCAAATTGTGTGTTGACTTCAGCCTGCAACAGTTTCCAGCTGGTCCCTTGCCCAGTGTTCCCCATAACGCTGACAATGGAGTTTCAAAATATTCTTTTCTTATCTGATCTGACATCCTGCTTACCCAAGCCCCTCTGCAATAGTTGAGCCTTAGATTGTCCCCTTGTTCAAACTCTATCCCCCTTTTCTTAGACTTTGCAAATACTTTTGCTAGATTGCTACATTCTGGGAAAGGGAAGATTTCAAATAACTTCTGCTCTCCACTTTCTGTCTTAGCTTGTGCTTTTTCTATTCTTCACAGCTATTCCCACTGGTTTTACACTGCCGTAATGCACACCTCATTTCAACGTACATTAAAACAAGCAAGATGACTGCAGTAATACAAAGCAACAAAGAGCTGCTTCAGCCATGCAAACTGTGGTAGCCAAGCAGTAAGTTTTTCACACAATTTGGTAAATCCAAATAAAGTATCATCTATCGATACTTGATGAAGTAGTTTAGTATGTTCCCATATTGCCTGGAGACCAGATTCTCTCTTTTGTTGTTTTAAGAGATGTAGTTAATCCAGTCCACATTGTTGTTAATTGTCACCCACCAGGACAGTGATTCAAACCCTGCAGCAATTGGATTTCTTGCCTTAAATTTATCACAGAAACCTCTGAGCATTCCCATCAAATCTATATCTATATACAGCATTATCAAATGAGAACCCTAAGCTCCTTTTGTTCCTTCTGGGGGTGTGTGACATCCCCTTCGTGAATGCCAGGGTGAATGGTAGAGCTCGTTGAGCAAGCACACAGGTACCTCCCCAGTAAGATGGGAGAGTGGACTGTAAGATCTTCCCACACACTGCAACAGCACCAGAGATCTGCTCCACAGATTCCCAATCTCAAATAGTTTCCTGCTGAATCTTCCATGACATTCAAGGTCTCACTGCATAGGGAGATATTCCCTGTAGTCCTGGTAGCTCTTACACCCTGTCTTGAGAGGCAAACTGTATGGTTACCCGTGGCCATGGGGAATGCAGGAGGGGTTTTGGCATCCACCTCAGGCATTGGAGAGAGCAGTAAAGATAGCGATTTACAGGCTCTGTTTCCCTAAGCGGCTTTCTCCTGATACAGGGCAATCATGCACCACATCCCTTGGGGTTCCTGAGTCCACTCTAGTGGAAGGGGTACTACCTGAGCTACAGGTCATCCTGATGAATGATGAAGCATAGCAATCGCTATGGTTGGTATTCTGGATGGTATATTTAATCAGTTCTACCCAGGCATTCATATCCCCATACTCTGTCTCAGCTTCAAACATTTGACTGAGATCCTTTATTTCTGCAACTATTACAACTGCAGGGTTTTTAGGAAGATTATCCACTCTCTTTTCCCTATCCTGGACATTCTGAGTATGGTCAGGGAATGAATCCCATACGGCTATGCTGAAATGTATTGGTCAGAGCTAGCATATAATGAAACCATCCTTTTCCTTGGGAGTTCAGAGAAATCCATTTGCTATTGTTGCCCAGCGTAAATTCCCTTTCCTATTTGTACTACAGAAACCTTGGGGCTGGTTCTAGGATTATTCTGCAAACAAACCTCACATTGCTGTGGTACCTATTCAGTGGTGGTGTATAACTTCCAAGCCATAATCTGATGGCTCAGCTATTTATAAAGAGCCTCTGTTCCCCTGTATGTTTTCCTGTGCTCAGCCATGAATATTGCGCATAATAGGGACTATTATTTTGTTTTGAACCCTTACCCACCCTCCTTCTCCTACCTGCCCTCCTAAGACCTCTATCAATTTTTGGTATCTTGTTTTTTAATCTCATTTTAAATTTTTACTGTCTGGAAACAAAGCCTGCATTTCCATGTCCTCCATTTCTGTATGCTCTCCAAACCACCTATCTCTTCCCCACCCCACCCCCATAAATTAATTTCAACAGATATGGAGGGAGAAAACTGAAAGACTGTAACTATCCATGCCAGACAGACCCTCTCAAAATAATAACCAGACACCTAGCATGGGTGTTAGCAGATGCTGTAAAGACCATAGGCAAGCGCCAGCAAAGCTGAGGTGGCTTGAAGTGAGCAGTAAGGAGCCATGGGTTCATGTCTGACAAAGGAGCAGATGGCAAATCCAGAGGAGCAGACGGCAGAGTGCCAAATGGTGGCAGATGAGCAGAAGGTGGATTGCCAAATGGTTTAAGACCCCATCACTTGTGCATGGAACCCACTCTATATTGTACTGGTCAGGACAACAGGGGGAGATGTCTGGGGGAGATGAGCTGTGCAAAAGGAGGTGAGCTTGAACATAGAGCTGCATCTCCCATGGGAATGGTTCCATGGCAGGCTGGGGGCAGGGTGTGGTGGGCGGCACATTGCTGAGTGGCTGCTGACAGAGTACTGCACTGAGATGGGGGCACCTGATGTCTCCTTTCTTGTCAGGAAGAACTAAAAACTCATTGGGGAATGCATTCTGTCCATCTGGCGTAATAGGAAAGTGCAGCATTGTCACATCCACAGGCAGCAGGACACCAGCATCCACAGTTTCTTTCTGACTGACAGCTGAGAATTTGACAGCCTCTACGACCTCATCACCCACCACCGGGAGACGCTGCTGTCATACAACAAACTTGAGATGAGGCTGACAGAGCTGATGCCTCAGTCCAACCCTTGCAGCAACACAGTCTGGGTGCCATGGGATGGCACAAGAGGGACCATGCCAATTCCACTGATAATTTTGTAAGCAGTGTATACGGATATGGTACCAATGGATATAAGTTCTCCACTGTTCTGTTGATAGTCCTTGAATCTTGTAGTATCTAGTAGTTCCTGTACAGTTTTCTAACCAGGAGGATGGCTGCGTTATATTTTTGATTAAACACTCCATCAAAAACCTGAGTTTCTGAAAATGATCAGTTATTGGCTGGATTGCTTTCCTGTCTTTGAACAGGCTTGTCCCATCTGGATCACCAAGCTGACTTCTGGAATCAAACTCTATAACCCAGGGTTAGGTTATAAAGCAGAGATGTGTTTACTCAGAGCAGGGTGCAAAGGGGAATCACTCTTCCTGTCTTGCACACTAGCATGCAGAATTGTTACATAATTCAAAGTCAATCTCATACATATTCAACAAATCTATATGAACTCATCTACATATTCATAGGAAGGAGCTACAAGTTTCTGCTACATGTCCTGCAGATGCTCCAAGCTCTGAACAGTTCCCACTGTCACTCCACCCCTCATAATGAGCTCTGCAGTCACTCCTGCTACAGGTTTTGTAGCTGTTCCAAGTATTGTGATAAGGAAATGAAACAAATTTTTCCCAGGGAAGGTGCACTGTGCCAGGAAGTACAGCCCTGCGGTCGCTCCAACCCCTCCAATGAGTCCAGTGGCTGCTCCAACTTCAGCCACAGGTCCCGTGTTGATTCCAGCTCTGGCAATGAGCTCTGCAGTTGCTCCAACACCTGTAACAGCCCGACAGCTGCTTCAGTTCCTACAGTAAACCCTGTGGCTTTTAAAACCCCTGCAACAATTCCTGGACTTTGCAGATATGCAAAATATTAGTATCTGTGCATATATGTTAGCAACTGCATATGTTGTATATTGTTGCAAAACAATGGGAGAAAAGCAAACAACCACACCTGTCATTGACATATGATCAGCTAATCTCGTTTATTCCTTGGCTGCGTGTACCTTTATAATACAGATAATTAGCTCATACATATTGCAAAAGTGGAGCTCATCATTGGTTCCCAATTACATACCATCCCCAAGTATCTTAACAGCTTGTTATCAACTGAAACCTACTCCCTTGCTGAGTTCCCAGAACCATGGCTAGTTTCTCACCATCCCAGGGCATCCTGTTGTTCTTGCTGTCCTTGCAGGTGTTACGGCTGCTTGCTTAGCTGCACCATGTTTACGACCCTTCTCAGCTAACTAGCTGTAAAAAACACTCTCTACATTTCCCCCGTTTTCTTTTAGGCTGAAAAAGGGTTTGATTTAATGACCGATTAATCATATTTAACAAGCAGTTCAGTTCATTTGTTCAATCAGTGTCATGGTTTAATAATTTTGTAATTTTGCTATCAGTATTCCACATCATAACATCATATAAAGCATGAATAATTTTACTGAATCTGCAACTTACAGAAGAAGACTACATCTCCCAGAGAGCAACACGATAGGTCACGGGACCTGGACTCTATATTAACTCAGTCGCAGAACAGACTGACGTCTTTCGAGTTCTGGCGTTCAGGGGAGTGTGTGGGAGCCTTCAGCCGTTCGCCTAGATTCACAGTAGGCCTCTCGGTTACGGGACTCATTCTCTCTCCTATTTTGCTTGATTTGTTAGCTCAATTTTCAATTTTCAATTATATTGTATTATATTGTGTTATCCGGTATTTCGATATAGTATTTAGTAAATAAGTGTGCCTCCTTAGATTGTTGCCGCTGTTTTCTTTTCCTAATTAACTTTTTCCTTTCTGCCTAGGGCCCCTCCGGGGCCCACGGCCCCCTGTCATGGACGCAGGTGGATTTTTAGTTCAAACCGTGACAGATTTTGGTGGAGAATGCGGGCATATTGAGTTGCTGTTTTTCTGTGTTTTCTTCTGTTGCTCTTTTAGCTTTTAACAGAGCTACAAGTTTTTTTCCCTGTTAAGGAGCTATCTTAGGTTTGCGATTCTGCACCTGCGAGCTTGACCTTGAAAAGTCCAGGCGGACTGCCAATACTCCGGTATATTTTATAAACATTGTTGAGCTTTGTTTTCTTTTACTTTTTTCTCTCTATTGAAGAAAAAAAAGGAAAAAAAAAAATGTTTTCTCTACTAAATTTGTTTTACCAGGGACTGTGTGCCATTGTTTCCTTTTTTGAGATGCTCCGAACATATTGGGTCATGTTTAAGCTAGCCACTTTTTCTTATGGAGCTATACAATTGTATAATGGATTGAAAGCATGGTTAGCAATGCTCACTTCGTATCTGTGTACAGCTCCAGAGGGAGCAACTAATGCAACTAATTATACAGAAATGGTGATTTTTAAGCGTGCTCCTCTTTCTTTCTATGAATCCTTTATGCAGTTTTTGAATGATCAGTGGGCCACACTCTTAATCTCCCTGATCTTACTGTTGATTATTGTAATAATCTCACTCAGTATCTGGATTTATAACATCTGGAGGAAGTCTTCCCTAGAACCAGAGAATACTGAGTGGCAGGGAGTGTGGAGAGGCTTTGAAGAGATTCTCAAAGGACAGACATCTTCAGTGTTATGGAGCTTCACTCCTGAACACTTGAAGAATCCTGAGAGTTTGATTGCATATTTGAGGCAGGAATGTTGTGGCTCAGGCAGATCTCAGGAGGCACAAATGATTTTGGGCCTAGCTAATGCTTATTGGGCCTTATTCAATACCATTCCTGAGAGGGAAGTTTTTGAAGCTGAGAGAGAGAGTCTCAGGGCCGAGAAGGAGAGTCTTAGAGCTGAGGCAGAAAAACTTTGGACTGAGAAGGTAGAGAGAGAAAAAGCTTTTGAAGCTGAGAGAAAGATCTCCTGTACCAATGAGACTCAATCTGGTACGAGAAAGAGAATCTTAGAGCTGACGCAGAAAAACTTTGGGATGAGAAGGTAGAGAGAAAAAAAGCTATTGAAGCTGAGAGAAAAGATCTCCTATATCAAAGAGTCACCTTGTGGTATGAGGGAGAGGCTCTCCGAAATGAGAAAAGCTCCCTGCAATCCCAACTCAACACTCTCCAGTCCGAGCACAGCGCCCTCCGGTCCGAGTACAACACTCTCCAGACTGAGCGCGATGCCCTCCAGACCGAGCACAACACTCTCCAGTCCAAGTATGATGCCCTCCAGTCTGAGAGCGGCACCCTCCAGGCCAAGCACGATGCCTTCCAACCCAACTGTGACACCCTCCAGACCGAGCACAACACTCTTCAGTCCGAGCATAATGCCGTCCAGTCCGAGCACAACACTCTCCAGACTGACCACAATGCCCTCCGGATCGAGCTCAACACTCTCCAGACTGAGCACACTGCCCTCCAGGCCGAGCATAACGTCCTCCGGTTCGGGTACAACACTCTCCAGTCCAACTACAACAGCCTCCAGACTGAGCTCGGTTACGTCCAGTTCGAGCGGAACGCTCTCCGAGACCAGCTATGTGCCCTCCGGGGTGAGCTGAATGTATGTAACCAACTACCAGGGGCACATGTAGTCCAATTTGACCAGCCATTGGGGGCACATGTAGTCCAATTTGACCAGCCATTGGGGGCACATGTAGTCCAATTTGGCCAGCCACTGGGGGCGCATGTAGTTCAATCTGACCAGCCACCGGGGACACATGTAGTCCAATTGGACCAACTATCAGGGACACCAGATACAATGTTAGTTGCCCCTGTAAGAGGGCGAAAGACAAAACGAGTTTCAACTCAGTTAGAGAAAATGCAGAAGGTGTTGGAAGAGCGGAGGGAGTTAGTAGAGCAGGACTCAGGAGAGCAGGGGACTCAGGAGAGCAGGGGGACTCAGAAGACCAGAGGAAGTTGGAGGAGCAGAGGATGTTAGAGGGGTACAAGAAGATGTTAGAGGAGCAGAAGAAGTTAGAGGAGCAGAGGAAGTTTGGAGAGAGGAAAAAGAAGGAGGGTTACCTGGAGGAAATAACACAAGCGTCAGGGTCAGGGTCAGAGTCAGAAGAGGAGCCAAAAGCCAGATTTTCTTTACGAGAATTTCTTGAGTCCAAACTTAGAGATGGGGCAGCCTCATCAACACAGTTGCCACCATCAACACCTGGGACTCTTGATAGAGCAAAAGGTGAGCAAAGTATAACGACCATTATTGATTGATCTTTTAAACTGAGTGAAATTCGAGATCTAAGGAAGGATTTCACACGTCAGCCAAAAGAAAATATGGTCACTTGGTTACTTCGCTGCTGGGACAATGGTGCCAATAGTGCGTGGCTCGATGGCAGTGAAGCTCGCCAACTGGGTAGCATTTCCAGGGACTCACGTGTGGACAGAGGTATTGGCACATGCCAAAATCAGTCCTACACCCTCTGGAAGCGGATGTTGATAGCGGTAAGAGATAGATTCCCCTTTAAATGGGACTTGGAGCCTGAGAGAAAGAAATGGACTGATATAGAGAAAGGTATCCAATTTTTGAGAGAAAATGCTCTGATGGAAATGATATACAGCCCCCAGTTCAATCGTAACGATCCAAACCAATTACATGATCCTGAAGCAGTCCGCGTTCCACGACAAATGTGGCGTGACTTTACAAAGGCAGCTCCAGAAAAGCATGCCAGTGCACTTGCATTAGTATATGGCAAAGGGGACAGGAAACCCTTTGTGAATGAACTAATTGGCAGGCTTCAGGAACTTGAATTATTTATAAGCGCTACAGAAGTTAATCTGTATACTTCAGCCATTGTCAAAATAGTGGAAAGATTAAACAAAATGGAGCTGCTTTTGTCGTGGAACGCGGACTGCTTCAGGATCATGTAATTGGTTTGGAGCTGTGGTATATGGAGCCTGCTTTGGCAGAGGGGTTGGACTCGATGATCTCTAGAGGTCCCTTCTAGCCCCTACAATTCTGTGATTCTGTGATTCCAGGAGGGATGTGAAGCCGACCACTTCATGGCCCTGCAATTGCCAGCCCGAGCCAGGCACTGTATTGAGCAGCTACTGAAAGAGGCAGCAACAAATATTTGTTATTATATAACAAATATTATAAATATAAACAAATATTTATTATTCAAATATTTGTTTCACTTTTATTTACAACATAGAGAAGCTAAATGCATCCAAAATACATTTCAATATGAAATCAAAAAGGCGGGATACTGGTAATGATTAAAGACACAGCTTCCTTAGTTCCCCTCTGGAGTCCATGAAAGGGAAAGCATGTCCAGGCCTGAAAAACGCACCACGCAGTGTGTGTCCTTTGGTGCACCTGTGAGGACGCAATCCAGGCGATTCTGCTGTCCTTTGTGCCTTCCTGCTCAAGCCCTTATCGTTTCTTTTTGCTTTCCTTCTTGGCTTTCTTGCTCAGCTGAGCAGCACTTGCCTTGGGTTTCTTCACTGTCTCCCAAGTCTGATACTCAGAACCCTCCGAGTCCTGCAAGAATCAATTGGGAAACAGTCAGGGAGCTTTCAAACAACTGAAAGGGAAGAGCAACAAGAGAGGATGGGTGGGTGTCAATAAGGGAAAAGCTTAACAGGCAAGAATAAACCTATCCATGAGCTCCAGCACACACGCGTGACCACTGCCTTGATACTAACAGGAACGTTATTCTAGCCATTAAAGTTACCCATGTTCACGTACCTGGTTGTAGACGTGTTCGTGGCCTTGCTGCTGCTGTGCTCTACAACGCCAGCCACAGAAATAAAGAGTGCAGAAAGCTGATCTGTTGAAGACAGAGGAGTGAGCTGTGCTTAACCAACACTGCTTCAGAGCATGCTTACAGTAAGGCACACCTACCTTACAACGGCCATGCAGGAAGCTCCAGACACAGCTCCAGACTGTTTCCATGAAGCATTTCCCAATTGCATTTCACAGCCACTCACGCTCTGCTCCTCGACAATCTGCAACAGAAAAGTCAAAAGATGCAAATCCCATCCCTTGGAGATGTCAGCAGACCACTGCACTCATGGAGCAGCACTCATGGCATTGGGTGAGAAAGCAGACGTGTGCTTACCGAGTGAACGCTGTTTGCTGCCAGCAGCTGGTAGGACCCCACCTAACTCTAAGTACGAACAGAAACCTATACCTAACTCTAAAACAGGAACAATCATCTACTCCGAACACTAACACGAACAATAACCTACTCCTAACTAGAAAACACTAACAATAACCTAATCCTAACACTACAACTAAACTTAACATGAAAAACACCAATAAAAACAGGGTTTAGATGGAACCGGGGGCCTGCAGAGGTCTCAGAGGAGGAGATGATGTTAAATGAAGCCGCCATCTTCCCAACTAAATGTTGGGTTTCCTCCAGCCTCGCTCTTTTAGGTCCCCACATGGCTGTTAATGGCCGGAGCTCTAAGAGGCGAGTGCGTTGCGTGGGGCAGCGGTGACCAAGGTAACAGCTGTGGCCAGGGTTCTAACATGGCCCAACAGGGTTCTAACTGCTGGCACTGCTGCCACTGGCATTCCACATGGCATGAGGAGGGGGCTGGAGGACAGGGCACGGCATGGGAGCCAGAAGGCACTGCCTGTGCCCAGCGGGCAGCCCTTCTCTCCGGCAGCAAGAGGCTACAGACGAGCTGGCCCTGAGCAAAGGGCCCTCGGCCTCCTTCATCCCCCCCCTTCTCCCACAAGGGAATCTCTTGGCGCTGCCATACGCAGCACGCAGCACCACATTGATCTGATGGGGGTCCTGAGCTCAGCGCCAACAACAGCAGGCTCCAAAGGGCACCTGACTACGCCTGCCTGCTGGGACACACCAGCTCTGCTCTCCGTGTTCCAATCCAGAGCCTCTCCTTGTAACACCTCCGACTCCATTTGCATCCACTCACTCTGATTACGTTCCATGTCCACACATCATGTTGGAACACACACGGGGCCACGCTGCCTCACTGACCCTCAGTGGGGACCCACAGCCGTACAGCACCATCAGCACAGCAGAACCGGGCCGTGCTCCGGATGCTGCCGCTTGTCCAACCTCCCTCTCGCTGCCCCCATTCTGCTCAGGCAGCCGGTCCCAGCAACAAACACCAGCACAGAACTGCAGCCCCGACTCGTCCCGCTCACTGACAGCCAGAGCAAGGACATGTTACACACCTTCCTTCAGCTCCACGCACTCGCTGGCACTGCACGCATCGCCTCTGCGTGCCGCAGCACCGCCAGCTCCTCCCCTGACATCCCTCCATGCCCCACACCGCGGCCCGACCCCGTTGGCAGCACACAGCCCGCTCCTCCCAGCCACGATCACCTTCCCATGCCGCCATGGCCCGGAACTGCTCCCGCCGGCACCAAGCGCTTCCTGCCCCTCCATCCCCCGCTCCTCCTTTCCCTTCACTTTCCATCTGCACTTAGGACGCAGATCTCAATGGAGGTGGCTGCAGAACATCATCAGTGCAGGCAATCAATGGCTCGTGCTGCGCTTCACTGCCTTGTGCTCCTCACTGACTGCTCTGCTGTGCCCTTTCCTAACCCCGCAGGATCATTTGCTTCTGTCTTTAGTGAAAGGGCTCTCCCTCAGGAATCCCAGACCCTGGAGGTTAATGAGAGAGTCCGGAAAATGGGAGATTTCTCTTTAGTCGGGGAGGAGGTGGTCCGTGAGTGCCTAGGAAACATTAAGGTCGATAAATCCATGGGACCTGATGGGGTGCATCCGCGGGTGCTGAGAGAGCTGGCAGAGGTGTTTGCTGAGCTGCTCTCTGTAATCTATCAGAGATCTTGGAGAACTGGGGAGGTGCCTGAAGACTGGAGGATGGCCAATGTCACTTCAGTCTTCAAAAAGGGCAAGAAGAAGACCCGGGTAATTATAGGCCGGTCAGCCTCACCTCTGTCCCAGGGAAGGTGATGGAACAGCTTGTTCTAGATGCCATCTCCAGACAACTGGGTGATATGGAGGCTATCAGGAGTACTCAGCATGGGTTCACCAAGGGGAGGTCATGCTCGACCAACCTGGTCGCCTTTTATGAAGATGTCACTAGCTGGGTGGACAGGGGGAGAGCGGTAGATGTAGTCTACCTTGATTTCAGTAAGGCTTTTGATACTGTCCCCCATGACATCCTTATAAAGCTGAGGAAGTATGGGATAGATGAGTGGATGGTGAAGTGGGTTGAGAATTGGCTGACTGGCAGAGTGCAGAGGGTTGTCATTGCCGGTGCGGTGTCTGGCTGGAGGCGTGTAACTAGCAGCGTCCCCCTGGGGTCTGTACTGGGTCTGGTCTTGTTAAACATCATCAGCGACCTTGATGAGGGGATAGTGACCACCCTCAGCAAATTTGTGATGACACGAAGTTGGGAGGATTGGCTGACACGCCTGAAGGCTGTGCTGCCATTCAGAGAGACCTGGACAGGCTGGAGAGCTGGGCAGTAAGAAACCGGATGAGGTTTAGCAAAAGCAAGTGTAGAGTCTTGCACCTAGGGAGGAATAATTACATGCACCGGTACAGGCTGGGGGAAGACCTGCTGGAGAGGAGCTCTGCTGAGAGGGACCTGGGCGTCCTGGTGGACGACAGATTGACCATGAGCCGGCAGTGTGCCCTTGTAGCCAAGAAGGCCAATGGCATCCTGGGGTGCATTAAAAAGAGCGTGTCCAGCAGGTCGAAGGAGGTGATCCTCCCCCTCTACTCTGCCCTATTAATGCCTCATCTGGAATACTGTGTCCAGTTCTGGGCTCCCCAGTACAAAAAAGACAGGGATCTCTTGGAGAGAGTCCAGCGGAGGGCCATGAAGATGGTGAAGGGCCTGGAGCATCTCCCCTATTAAGAAAGGAAATGCCTTGTCCAGAAGCAAGCAGTGGGCTGGAGAGGGCACCAAAACGAAACCCTGCTTGCACCTTTCCCTCTCCTCATTCCACATGCTGACATTTATTTTAAGAGCAAAAACAAGACTACAGTGAAGAAAGCTCCAGAACAACTCAGCTACTTTATTTACCCCCTTCTCTTTCCACTACAGAAGATTCTCAGAAAACCTCCAAGAGCCACCTTACTGCTCTGCTGACCCTTCTCTGGGATGCATGAGTGCGCTCAGAAATGACTGAGAGCAACACATGCACACAGACACACAGCAGATCCCTACACAACCACTTCTCCACTAGGAAACAGCATCAAAAAGCAGCTGGTGGGAAGAGTAGAAGTGGAAAGCGGGCATGGTGAGAGAAGTGCTTTGGGCAGCAAGGAAAGGCCATCTGAAGCTCCTGGGTTAAGTCCCTTCTGCAGAGGGTGTCGGTGATGCCGTCTCCTTTGCAAACTCTTCCTGCATGGGGAGAAGCATTGGTCTCCCTCATCCCTGGGCTATCCAGCATCCTGAGAGTCTCTCCTGCTGGGGGTTTTCCCATGAGAAATGAGGCACCAGCCCTGAGAGAAACTCTTCCTGCAGGAGATGCACTCCTAGTAGCTACCTGTCCTGTGGACTGCAATGTTTAATGAGGACTGAGCTTTGCATGAAGTTCTTCTGGGAGTGTGAGGAGCTCTCTGCTCGGCACAAAGCCCTTCTCACACTCAAGGCTTCCTGCCATTTCAGCTCACTGGTGCAGACATTCTGGTAACACAGCAGATGGGATTCTCTGAGGGAGAGAAAAGACAAGTTCCCAGGCATCTCCCTGCATGCAGGCCTGGCCAAAATGTTCTAAAATGTCCAACAGAAGCTATGGTCACTCTCCTGTGTGCATATGCTGGTGCAGCTTCAATTCAGAACTCCCTTTGAAGCTCTTACCACACTCAGGACACTCACAGGGTCTCTTTTTCCTGTGGATGCTCTGATGCAGCGTCAGCTCAGAACGCCTTTTAAAGCTCTTCCCACACTCAGGACACTTATAGGGTTTCTCTCCTGTGTGGATGCGCTGGTGGCGCTTCAAAGCAAAACTGCTTATGAAGCTCTTCCCACACTCAGAGCACTTATATGGTCTCTCTCTTGTGTGGATACGCTGGTGGAGCTTCAAATCAGAACTGCTTATGAAGGTCTTCTCACACTCAGAGCACTTATATGGTCTCTCTCCTGTGTGGACACGCTGGTGCACCTTCAGTTCAGATCTGATTTTGAAGCTCTTCCCACACTCAGAGCACTTGCAGGGTCTCTCTCCTGTGTGAATGTGATGGTGGACGGTGAGGCTGGAACTCTTTTTGAAGCTCTTCCCACACTCAGTGCACTTATATGGTCTCTCTCCTGTGTGGATGCGATGGTGGATGGTGAGGCTGGAACTGGTTTTGAAGCTCTTCCCACACTCAAGGCACTTATACGGTCGCTCTCCTGTGTGGACACGTTGGTGTATTTTGAGTGTAGAACTATCCTTAAAGCTCTTCCCACACTCAGGGCACTTACATGGTTGCTCTCCTGTGTGGACACGTTGGTGTATTTTGAGTTTAGAAATACCTTTCAAGCTCTTCCCACACTCAAGGCACTTGTACAGTCTCTCTCTTCTGTGGATACACTGGTGGGAAGTGAGGCTCCCACTGTCCGTAAAAGTCTTTCCACAGTCAGAGCACTCAAAGGCTCTCTCTCCTGTGTACATGCACTGCTGGCCAGTGGGGTGGAGTCTCCATTTCATGCTCTCTGCAGAATCACAGAACTCGTAATGCCTCTTTGCTGAGTGCGTGCACTGGTGGCTAGTGATGCTGGAATCCAGTTTAAAGCTTTTCTCACACTCAGTGCATGGATTCTGCTTTTTCATCTGGCACACATCCTTGCTCCTGGTTTCCTCAGGCTGCTTTGGACCTATGTTGAAGTCCACTGGGTTCCTCAGTGTCATTCCCAGATGCTTTCCCAGGGGCTTCTTGATGTGCTCACCCTGACCTTGCTGCAGGACTTCCTGGGCATCCCTTCTGATTTCTTCCTCAGAGATGCAATTCCGCTGCATTTCTGCTACACAATTTCTCTGCGGAACCTCCTTTGTATTTCTGATCCCATCAGCTGCTGGATGACAGAAGAAATGCAGCAATAGCACACGGTGCCCAAAATAAAACACAGGCAGAGAAGGCTCTTACAGCCCCAACATTCCCCTTCCCTCCACCACCTCACCTGGGCTGAGGTCTCCTGGCATGGCCTCAGGGCTATGCACATCTGGGATCCAGGGGTCTTCCCCTCTTTCAAGCAGGGAGATCACCACGGGCTTGGGGGCTGGAAGTGGAGCTTCAGGGAGAGAAACAGGGAACAAGAGAGCATTTCCCTCATGCTGGCACAGTGTCTGTTCAACAGTTCCACTCTGTGCCCCTCCCCAAGGGGAAACCACCATTTAGGTCTAAATGACACTGTGCCTACAGCTTCCCTTGGAGCAAAGAATGTTTTGACATCTCTGAACATTGTGAAGGGATATTTTTTCTTTCAAATTAACTTTACAACAGCTTATTTGTTTTCTTACAGTCTACTAGTGGTCAAGGCATCAAAATGTTGATGGCAATTGCATGGAAAATCCTCAATTCCATAGCAGTAACCAGGGATTCATCTGTGAGCTGGAGCTGGTGGCACCAAGCAACACACAACACAAGGGCTGGTTTTCTCCCTCCTGGCTGATACCTGCTTGCCAGCACTGACTCTGTGGCTTTGATCAGAGTGCCGTGCATACTAATCCCTTCTGAAACTCATGCTTTTCAGTATCTCCTTTCTTGCTGGCACTGTGGTGTTAGTCAATATGTAGCTGCATGGTGTTTATTCAAGGCCCGGCTTGCAGAGGCTCATTCTCCACAGCCAAAGGTGCCCTAACGAGGAGGAAAGGCAAACAAGTTCTCACCCAGCGAGGCCACACACTGGTATGTCTCCAACATCACGTCCCGGTAGAGCTCTCGTTGCACAGGGTCCAGCAGCGCCCACTCCTCCCTGCTGAAATACACTGCCACCTCCTCAAAGCTCACGGGCTCCTGCAAGCAAAGAGGCTCCTTGCTGGGAACAGCCGAGGCCCAGGCAAGCAGCTCGCACAGGACAGAACCTCACACCCCAGCTGCTTTTCTGTCCCCAGCACACACACGCTGGCTGAGGGCACCTCCCTCTTCCCCTGCATTCACATCCCTGGCCCCTTGGCCTCTCCTGCCTGCTTCCCCAACCCCTACCTCAACTGGATGTGCTGCGGCCATTTGCTGCTCTCCTGCAGGCTGGGATGATCACAGCTGGAAGGCAGAAGTTGAACTGGAGCCTGCAGAGAGAAGAGAAATGGCAGGGGAGCTGTGAGGGAATGCAGCAGTCCCAGTCCCAGCTCAGCCCTTCTGCAGGGCACTGCCTGGCCTTGCAGAGGAAGACAATGAGCTGCAGCACAGGAAACAATCTGGCTCAAAGAGATGAACCGTCACAAAGCTGTCTCAGACTGGGAGGCTGAAACAACTGGTAGCTGACACTTAGGTCAACAGCTGAGACTGAGAGGGGACTTAAGACAAAGCACAGCAAGGAGGCAGTCATCTTACCCCAAAAGAGGGAGCAGCCCAAGTGCCCCTCCAGCTCTGCTGCACAGCAGCAGGCTGCACCACAGGACCTGCCCTCAAGCAGGGCTGTTTCTGCAGCTCACACCTGCACAGAGATCCCTTGCAGTTTGACATCAAGACTCCTTCTCAATACAGATCTTCTGTAAGACACCCGTGGTTACTTTGGAGCTTTCATGTATTCTCTAAGGTTCTGTCTTAGAGGGACTGTGCACGTATGATTCCTTCCACACAAAGCCTTGACCAAGCTTGGGACTAGGAAAGGATCCAGCCACATCCTAGCTCCTTACCTCTGTGGTCTGAAGACATGAGAAAAAAAGGGGAACTACTCTGAGCCTCGTGACTCAATGGGAGGGTCTCCTGTAGGTGTGTGCGTAACCCTACCCTCCATGTAGTAAATAACCAAGTGTATCCAGCTACTTCCGATCCTGTTGTGTCACTGTTAAATCACTACAGCATATCCCTATTATATCAACAAATATAGTCCTGCTTCTCCCTTAGGAGTCTATGCTGTGTTTGGATCCACTTGTGACCAATGGGCAAAGTCTGCAGGATGGCAAGAAGGGAAACAAACCGATGACAAGAGACATGAAGCGCATCCCAAATTCTTCTGTGAATGTTCTCGTGGCAACTGCTGTAGTTGAGCGGCAAGCAGAGGTCACTGGGGGCAGTAATAGGATGCAAAATGGGAAAGGTGTTATCAGCATCGTGTCGGGTTTGGAAGTGACATATGAAGCAAAGGAGAACTGCACCGGTCCTCCCAGAATCAAAAGCGACTGATATACCACAATATTTCTGCTGCACTACGTGGTGCAAGTTGTGCAGGTAATGCTTATTCACACAATAAACGAAGACCTCCCCGAGTCGCCTACAATCCTTTAGGCCACACATCCTCCACCTGTAGGGTTTGGCTCCAAACAGATGCAAAACTGCACCCATAGCACTAATTAAAGGCACTGCCTCTATACAGTTAAGGCAAACAGAGGCAGCAGAATGACGGCTTATTGCCTGCCCTAGCTGCAGTTAAGGAAACTGAAGAGTGATACAGGAGGAATGGGAAAGGGGAGTTTCATTGGAGGTCTGAGTGGTGAAGGAAGTTGAGGACATACAACAAGGACAGCCTGTGCCAACTGGGGGATCTTTTGATTGACTGCAAGCACGCCTAAAGGGGACGGCTACCCAGGAAAGAGATGCAGAAATACTGTTAGAAAATGGTATGGCCATCCAACCATCCAGCAGGAGGTGCAGAAAAGCACCTGGTTCATGGAAGAACACCGTGAATGCAGCCCCCAACACACAATCACAGCAAGCCTCAGCGCAGATGGCAGCTGCCAGCAGAGCAGCCTGCTGGAGCACCACCTCCACAGATCCATGAGGGAACACCTGGTGGCAAATGGATTAAATCCTCTGGCAGATGTCCGTACATCCTCTCAGGAGTGGAAGTAGCCCTGGGCTTGCTGAAATCAAGCAAGCCCTCAGAAAAGGGTTGGGAAAAGTACTCTGTAAAGGTGACTGATGTAGTTCTCAAAACCACCTACTGCTGATGTTACCTAAAAGTGGTGATGGCTCACATTCCTCGGGTAAGGAAGTGCAAAACGGCGAGGAGTCAACTGGATGGTTCACACTTCTCAAATAAATAGGATGGCTTACTTAAACACAACAATAAATAAACAAAACATCCAACCACATGGAGATTATTTTTCCATCTCCTGAGAAGAGAGAGTATCTGACAGCACTGCAGCCAAACCAGCCTGTGACGGTCACAGCCACCACCAGCCGATGCAGTCAGCCCACAGGCTGCCAGCTTCTCATCGTCTGTTCCAGAGCCCAGTGCCGGAGCTGCTGCAGATGCTGAACGTGCTCAGGGCCCGCAGCTGTGTGCTCAAGGCATCTGCAGCTGCCGGGACAGCCTGAACAAAAGCCTTGCCAGGGGTTTGCACAACCCCAGCTGAGCCATCAGGCAAGCGCTCAGCAAACAAAAGGTAACGCCATTTCAAGGGTCGCCAGAGGCACGTGTTGCCCGCAGGGTCCCCGAAGGGAAGCTGGGGGCTGCCGGGGAGGAGGAGCAGGGCGAGTGCAAATTTCCACTTGGAGGCTTCACATTAAGACACTCCAAAGGAGGCATCGGGGGGGTTAAAGCTTCCATCAATCCACGCGTGCAGAGCTGCAGAGCGAGGCCGTCTCGTGTCTCCCGTGGCCCAGAGGAAGAACTGCAGCCCCAGCTGTGCTGTGTTACAGAGATCCAACCGGGCAGCAGAGCACGCTGACCTCCTCTGCTCCCTTCCTCACTGTCCCAGCTCCCAGCCCGTTCCCGTGCCCCTCGGAACCCAGCCCGGGCTGCATGAACTGCTGCCCTGGTTGCAGCCCGTCTGGGCCAGCAAACCTGCTGCGCTGAGCGGGAGCTGGAGCCGGGACCAGGGTCCCGCCTGGGGTACGGCAGTGCGGGTTCCGCCCCGTCCGGGGCCGCTCCCCGCTATTCTCCCGGTGCTGCTGGCAGGGGGCAGGAAGCGTGCGCTCCTCTGCACGAGCCACGAAGGGCACCTACCTTGGGTGCGGAGCAGGCTGCTCCCAGCTCTGGTGCAGGTAGCCGGGCTCCTCGGAGTCGCGTAGAGCAGAGGACGCCGAGTGCCCTCAGCCCGGAGCTGGCCGCAGGACGGCCTTGGTGCACCTCCTGCCACCGCGGTGCTGCCCGGATGGCTTCCAGACAGGCTCTCGCCTCTTCCGCATAGGCTCAGGAAGGCAGGAATTCCCGCAGCGAGCACGCCCCGAGCTGGCTGCCAGGCGCTCGGCAGTTTCACAGCTCGTTCTCATGGCACATCTGCACCCGGGGGGGGGGGGGAAGGGGGGAAAGGGATGGGTGTTTGTGTTACGCTAATGAAGCATCGCTTTCTGCCGGCTCTCTTTGCTTCCTTTGGTGGGGACATTCGCACACCCCTGTGCTCAGGCATCTCTACCTTGCTGTCCTGGCGTTCCTTTCACTCCTCTCCCCCACGAGTATGTCCCAGCAAGAGGCAATCTCCGGTACAGCACCAGAGGACATTCTGTGTTGAACAGAACTCTTGCAATGGAACCGAGCTGTGGGTAGGAGCTTTACCCAGAAGTTGCTGTAAGAATACGACTTTCCCCAGATCCTTGTCTAAGGGTCCTAATAAGTCTTCTGTGCAGCGATACCTTGTGGTTCTGTGTGGGTTTGTGGTCCGTATGGCTGGCCATACCTACCCTTGAGTTGCACCGGGCAATGTACTTGGGGGTGACCTCACTGGAAGGAAAGCAGTGTGCAAACTGCAATGGGAAATTGCATTTAGGAAAGCAGGATATTGAGGTTCGTTTTCTGGTGGATATGGGTGCTTCTTACTACCCATAGATGGTTTTATAACAGTAGTAGATGCTACTGCCCAACAGGAAAAGGTTTCCTTTTTTGGATTAATTAAACATAAGCTAAGAAAACAAGTAGGAATACAGAAATTCTTGTACCTGCTGGGTTACTCTGGCAAGAAATTGAATAAAACTGGAGCTAAGAGTGCAACAATATTGACTGATTAAAAACTGTAACTCTGGCTTTAACACAAACTGGGCAAAACAATGTTGTACCCCCAGGAGTTACAGCAGTCTCAAATATGATACACTTAGTGGTGTGGGCATCAGGGCCAAAAATGAAGCCCTAAATAGAAGTTAAAAGCAAGAGTTTGCCTAGTTAGGGTAAAGCGGTGCCCTTTGAGGCTATGGGACTGTAGAAGGATAAAAGAAATAACAGGTAACTTTTTGGAGTTTGGATTCCAATTTTGATAGCAAGTGCTGTAGTTTGGTACAAGACTTGAGGGCAAGTACTAGAATAGTTGAATGGATACACTCAGTGGTGGCAAATCCATGCACTTTATTAACCAAGTTAAGGAACGAAAAGATGGAGTTTACCTTCTGGATTTGAGGGATGTCTCTTCTGCCTGGTTTGGCCAAAGGAAGCCCAAGGTTATTAGCCTTTGAATAGGAAAGCCCTGATATGGGGAGAAGAGTCTCAGTTAACCTGGACAGTGTTACCCAGGGTTGTGAGAATAGCTTAATGATGGTCAACTCATGAGCCCGAGATCTGGGATCCTCTATTCTAGGGTGGAACTTTACTGCAGCACGTGGCTGCCACAGCAACAAAAGGACTGTGTACAATAGACTGAGAGTTTGCTGAGTTTCTTGGTTTAAAGAAAGCACAAATAACTCAACAGCAAGTGACATATTTGGGATATGAGATTACAGCTGGACTTTGAACCTTAAGGACTGCCAGGAAAGAAGTCGTCTGCCAAACCCCTGAGCTGCAAATTGCCAAGGAAGTGAGTAAGGGATGGCCAGGGTGCCTGAGGGCGGTGGCTGCACTGGTGCTTGTGGGAATACAAGAAAAGCTGTTCAGAGCAGCAGCTGTGGAGCAAGATAAACGGCATGAGAACCAAGGACACCTCTGCAAGGAGAAGAAGAGTCTCACAGCTCTGATTGGATATGTGCCTGCATGGACAGTTGAAAAGTGTTTTGTAGAATGCTTTGTTGACATGCAAAGGTGTTTGGGAAAGTTGTAAGGGCAGATGGGAAAGTTAGAAAATAACAACTTGTGAAGGTATATAAGGGATGTGAGAACTTGTAATAAACAATTTGGATCGTTCACATCTGAGTCCATGCCTCAAACGCTGCAGAAAGATATGCGTAAATTTTATTTTTGATAATGAAATGTGAACTTCGGTCTAGAAAGGCAGCGTCGTCTTCCTTCTTTTGATGCTTTCTCAGGTTCACAGTCATCTAGAGGACTTGATAACCGGATTACGTACAGTACAGACTGCTGTAGAAGAATATCAACATCAGCAGGTATCTCAATGATTTCTGCAAAGAACTGGTTTAGTCTTTTTATTTCTTGTGTGTGGGTAATTGACTGGAAAGATTGGGTGTGCTGTAAAGTACAAATAAACTGACAAAATTGGTTTCAGGGCAAGACACCTTCAAGGGTAAAGGTTGTAAATCTCCACCTTTCACTGTTGCCATTTCTATCTTTGCAGTAGTATGAAAATGTTTGTGTTAATCAGCATGATTCTTTTGATGGATAGGATGGACAATGTCAGCAGGAGGGAGATGTGTGGTTGAGATCTGGGAGGGGAAACCTGGATGTGAGAAATGTATTTTATCTTCAGAGCTTTGTCATAGTTTCCACCTGAGCTCATTAGGTTCTTTTTCCATTTGTGAATATGTGTTGGTACTTTACTGCCCCGCAGGGGGCTGAGGTAAGGAAAGAACAACTAGGTGAAGTAATGCTGTGCAGTCAGTGGCAGGCAGCTGGGAAGCAGCTGGTGCACATGCATGGCTTAGCATCTTGTGTAACCTTGGAATATTCTTTAATTAGTTTGCTGTTGGAAAATTAAGCTGCTATAGGGAGAATAAGAAGGATCTAGTGGAAGGGAAAAGCTGTTGACTATCTGCACCAGAAAAGTCTGAGCTCTTTTCCAGGTTCCTTTTCTGTCTTTTGGTGATATACCAATTAGAAGGTTTTTAGCATTTTTAACACTTCTGTATTTTACCCATACATTGTCACATACGGAGAACCGACATTTAACATATCCTGTAAAGACACACGAGGAAGTTTTATGAGTTTGTTGTATAAGCCTTTAAGGTCAGGTTTTTATGTCCTTCTGTAGGCCAGGAATGTCTCATTTTTTCTTAAAATGTGCTATTCAGAGCATGTAGGCAACTTTCATTCTTTACAAAGAGAACTGAAAAAGCATTTGTTTACACACAAATGCATCTGTGATGCAAATCTTTGCTCCTTTGTGTAAAAGGATAAGTAACATTGCTGTTCTGAAAACATTTTCTTGCTCTGAGGAGATCTGCAGTTTTTTCACAGTCAGTGAGTGTAGGGAATTTTAAGTGGTGGGCACAGTTATAAATGTAGTCATTTTTGTATCATCATGAAATCTGGAGAATTTTATGAAGAAAACTGTGGGTTAATGTTGTATGTGTGTCTTCTTATCTCCAAACGATGTAACCTCATTTTATTGTATAGAGAGCATTCACTTTTTCCACTAGCGTTAAGTGCTATTCTTGACGGTGCTTCTCAAGCCATCTTTTATAAACTCAGTGTAACATTCACTATAGATCCTTAGTGGTGAGAGCTTAGCCCTGCCTCCATTTGAGTTACTGGTTTGTAATGCAGTTTATGTGCAGTGTTGTTTCTCTGGTTATCTTGGCATTCCCTTTGTCATTGTTGTTTCCATAGATACAAAATCAGAATATGTTGGCTATGACATCCAGAGGCTCACGCATGACGTGCGAGGAAGATCGAAAGTCGAGAGCCCACCTTGAAGACCATATTGCTAAACTGAGTAGGGAAAATGCTGAGCTTTTAGAAGAAGTGAGCCCAGAAAACAGTCCCTAACACCTAGCCAATACCCAGAGCAATGCTGACATTTTCTTGAGTTCTTACATACTCTGATTTTATATCCCTGCTACTCAGGCCCTGAGTACTATTGTGATTTGGGAGTCATGAAGGAATTGAATAAAAGCCAAGAGTATATCTCAGAGTTGTGCTGTCACGGTTTAAACTAAAAATCCACCTGTGTCCATGACAGGGGCCATGGGCCCCACAGGGGCCCAAGGCAGAAAGGAAAAAAGTTAATTAGGAAAAGAAAACAGCGGCAACCATCTAAGGAGGCACACTTATTTACTAAATTACTATATTGAAATACAGGATAACACAATATAATACAATATAATTGAAAATTGAAAATTGAGCTAACGAATCAAGCAAAATAGGAGAGAGAATGAGTCCCGTAACCGAGAGGCCTACTGTGAATCTAGGCGAAACGGTGAAGGCTCCCACACACTCCCCTGAACGCCAGAACTCAAAAGACCTCAGTCTAGCCTGCGACAGAGTTATTAAAGTGTCCAGGTCCTGTGACCCATCTATCTCTGACCATGTTGCTCTCTGGGAGATGTAGTCTTCTTCTGTAAGTTGCAGATTCAGTAAAATTATTCATGCTTTATATGATGTTATGATGTGGAATACTGATAGCAAAATTACAAAATTATTAAACCATGACATGTGCTATCAGAAAGATGGTGTGGTTTGATACCAGTTGAGCAAATGGAGCAACGCAGCAGTTCCTGTGTTCTTTATTTGATTTCCTTCTGGTTATTGTCTGACCCCTTGATTTACAAGCAGGATTAAAACACCCCTTATTTTCAGTGCAGTGTATGGAGGAACTGCTGCATGTTTTCAGAATAACAGGAGCTTAAAACCCTTGCAGAATAAATAAGGTGCAAATGCAAACTACAGAACTAGTTGCCAGCTCTCCTGTGGTTTGTCTGAAAAAACACCACAAGGAACAGCAACTAAATTAGTAAACACCCACAAATAAGATATACACAAATAAGTAATGACTGAGAAGACACTGGTGAATTCCAGAAAAGCAGACTCTTCCACAAGAGCCTGCTGGTCATTGGAATGAATGCTGTAGAGTGTGCAGTGTTCTCCAGGGCTGTGGCTACCTGTGCAAGCTGACCTATTAGCAGAGGAACTGCGGAAGCTGTTCTCTAGCATCTTTTTTCCAGCTATTTGGGACGAAGCCCAATAAGGGGGCAGAGGAGCATTTGCTTCAGCAGGGGCGTTAATTGGTATCCCTAGGTCTTGGCCCGCTTGTGTGAAGCCTGAAGTGATTTAAATGTTTACAAGAATCCTGTGCCTCAGTGTTCTGCTGAATGTGGCAAAGGGATGGATATGTGCTATCTGCAGTTGCTATGTGTACTGTCCTGTGCTGAGTGTATCATGTATTTTTGTTTGTTTGTTTTTTGAAAGTGTGAGAATGAAAGAAAGCAGGTGAAGAAGCCGATAGAATTGAAACTGAACTGCAGAAGGAATGTGACAGGTATGGCTCACTAGTACTTGAAAGAGAGCTCATGTAGGTTAGAAGTCAGGCTTTAAGGAACTTGAATGTAAAAGTAGGTGTGTTTAACTCTGAACAAATTCAGATCTCACATCAGTTCTTGCAAGACAGTTCTGGTACATGAGCCTATGATTTTCTGTAGCTGCCATAAGAAGAGCAAATGTAGGCTGCCTTGCACTTCTGGGAGGGAAGTCTTTTTTTCCTCTGTTGAGGTGAAATTTGGACCCTCCAGGTGATCTATTGCATTGAAATGCTGTTTTTTCTTATTAACTTTTGGCCTGTTGAGCATGTTAAAAATGAAGCAAGCCATAGCTATGCTTTTCTTGTACAAGCATGACAAATAGATACCTAGTTCCTTTGCTTATTTTCTTGACTGATTTGTTGTGCAGGTTCAAGAGGCTTCTGAAGAAAGCTGTGAAAAAACTAAAGATGCATGAAGCCAAAGAAAGAGACTCCCGATTTAATTTCCAGGGAGAAATGAAGAACAGGTATTCTGAAATGGTGAATGAAGATGACAAATTAAGAACATAGGCAAGTTCTTGTTGTTTCTTTTTGGGTTTTTTGGTTTTTTTTTTTTTTTTTTTGGGGGGGGGGGGGGGGGGGTTGTTTGTTTGTTTGTTTTCTTTTTTTTTTTTTTTTTTGTTTGGGTCATGTTAATTTCTAGAGACTTGTAATATTCTTTTCAGTAGGTATGGAAAAGTTATATTTCTGGGAGAGAAAATTGGCTTCACAGTTGACCTTGGAAACTACTGAAACATCTCATATTTTGTACATACTCTTGCAACCAGACACTGGATTTGACCTAGAGAGAAAATACCTTCCTTTACCACTGCTGTGGAAGCTGCTTTACACAATTAGCATTCTGCCAGAGTCACTGCTGCTGTTCCTAGAGTTATTTTTGAAGCAGGGAGCCCTTGAGAATCCAGCTGTTGCTTCACAGCTCTTCCAATTTCCCTGAATAGACAGAAACCCATTGCCATGTGCCCATTTGCATATTCAAACATAATTACATGTGTAGTAGGAGCCGTAGTATTTGCTTGGTCTGGGGATCTTGTCTGGAAAAGGCTGATGGATGGAAGTACTGAAAATCCTTTTCTGCTTCCATCAAGATGTGTTTCCATGAACGAAAGAGGGTTTAGCCAGGGAAAGTTAAGACATCCCTGGCAGTTAATGTTAAGGCTGAAACTTTCATATATATATATGGGCATGTAATAACAGGATGCGGAGAAATGGCTGTAAACTTGAAAGTAGGTAGATTTAGACTAGATATTAGGAAGAAACTCTTTACTTCCTAATGTAAGGGTGGTGAGACTCTGGAAAAGGTTGCTTAGAGATGTTGTGCATAGCCCCCATCTTGCAGGCATTCAGAGCCAGTCCGGATGGGGCTCTGAGGAACCTGGTCTAGAGGGAGCTGTCCCTGCCTATAGAAGGGAGATTGGAACTGGGTGATCTTAAAAGGTCCCTTCCAGCCCAAACCATTCTGTGTTTCTAAAACCTGGAATTTCTTTAACTAGCTTTAAAAATTGTATTGGCTGATCATTGAATGTGAAAAAATGTTTCTTCCTTTATGCCTGTCCTTTTTGATTTGTGTTTTCCTTGGAAGTTTTTAAATATCTCTTTAGAGCGTAGCCTGATCAGTTATCAGTAATGTTTTTACAGTGACTGATTTGACTCAATCTACTGTAAAAGTAACATCGTCAGTCTTGTTTCTTTTCTTTCCAGCCACTGCTGAGCTTGAAACTGCTAGATCTTCTCCAATGAAATCTACTTATGGATCTTCAAAAAATCTCAGTGTTGACCAGGATCCCCTTTTGCAGAGTGGTACAGGAGTACCGGGATGTTTTAAACCCAAATTACCTAATCTAAATATATTTTTATTTAAAATGTAAAGGGAAAAGTACTGGAGATCATTTACACAGTTTAGTGTGGAAACATCTTTACTGCGGTTTGAATATAAATTTTAAATGTATTAAATAGGTTGACACTCTGCACTTACCTGTTGGTCACCAAGGGGTAGCCAGTTTATTTTGCACTCAGGATAAGAACCATATCTATTTTTTCTTACTATCAGACTGAATAAGGTTGGTTCTTGAACTTGACGGAACTGTCAAAATGTTTTTGACACGTTATTTTGCTCCACGTTTTTTGTTGAAGGTTTTACCAGAAGCATTCCTTTGGTTCTATTTAACCCTTCCACTGTTTGTGGTAGAGTCTCTAGTATTATTTTAACGCATAGGAGATTTTGATTGGATTCCTGCCAGCTGTTTCCGTCCTGATGCTGTGAATATTTCTGCTGGTTAAGTGGAAGTTTTAGCAGTGATTAAGCTGGAGAAGAATGCACTTTACATTGCTGTCACTTTCACGCACCTTGGGTTTAAAAATACTGTGCGTGTGTAGCAGTGCCAAGAAAGCTTTAATGTGGCCTTTTTGATATTTCTGACTTGATATCCTTGTTGGATTTTGTGTTAGAATTTGACTCATCTTAAGACACTCACAGTTGGTAGATGAACACATGATGAACCTGAAGCAGTTCATAGTGGGAAGAAGGAAAATTAATATTGCAACCTTCTGTCCAATTGGTACTGCACCTTTTTATATGAATGTATGTTGTGACACTAATATGCTATATTTAATTCCAGATATTTATGTTCCAACTTGATATTTAATAAACTTTCATATCTGGTACATCTTTGTTTTATTCTGTTGGCCTTCTTGACTTGCTTTCCACCTCATTCCTTGCCTCTATGACTTGCTACAGCCCTCCTCTGCTCACTTCCATCTCTCCTGGTGCCTTCAGTCTGCCCTGAGATCAGACAAGTGGCCAGCATGCATTTGTGTCCTTTTCCTCCTGGGTACTTGAAGCAGTGGGGCAAACAGCTACTATATGTCATAAGGTTTGTCATCATAGAAATTAAGGGGTATATGCTTGAAAGAAGTGTGGAGGGTTGTGATTTTAATGGGTGCGCTGAACCACTTTCAGGTCTTTGGTGGTGATTCATTAACAGGAAGCCGAGGATAAAGTCTCTGTTGTAAACCTGGCCATGCTTGGGAGGGGGATCTTTGGAGCCTTTTCTGCAGGTTGGCCATTCCTTTATGAGATAACTTCTGGTGGCCCTTTGTGCTCTCTCCAGCTGGTACAAGACAGCAGCCAGGTGGAAGAATATCTCCAGCAGAATCCAGACAGCAAAGCACTCATAGAGTACCTTGCGCTTCTCCATGTTGGTTAAAGCCAGTTCTCCCTCCTCATTTATCAGAGGGAATGCACTCTCCCAGGTCTGTCACTTCTGCCCAGTGCACCTGTAGGCTCCCTTCTGGTTATTTTTACATCCCTCGCCAAGTTCAGTTCCATCTGTGCCTCAGCCTTCTTGATCCCATGCATGTCCAGACAGCATCCCTGGCCCCTTCCCAGCTACCTGTCCCTGCTTCCACTGCATACAACAAGCATGCGGGGCAGGGCCAACCAAGGAGTCCTATTAAAACAAGTGCCACCAAAAACAGCTGACGAGCCTTGGTAATTGGGACTCCTTGCTGGGAGGCACTGAGGCCCCCAATTTGCCGCCAAAAATAACCTCTCCAGAGCAGTTTGCTGTTATCTGGGGGCACATGTCACAGATGTTAAGAAGACTCTACTGCCTCTGATAAAATAGAAGGTTACTACCCACTCAAGGTCTCATTTAAGTAGGGTCCCAGGAGGCTGCAAAAAGGAAATTACAGAACATTAAAAGGGACTTTGAATCCCTTGGGAAGATGTTGAAGGGATCAGGAACACAAGTAGTCTTCTCTGTACTGCTGACTGGGGGCTGAGAAATGAAGAGGGAGAATGGGTCAGGTAAATTACTGGCTCAGGTAATGGTGTCAGGATCAAGGTTTTGGTTACTGTGATCTTGGGCAGGCCTTTGAGGGACCAGGTATTGTTGCATTAGGCGTGCACGAACACTCGGGATGTAACGCGATAGGCCCTCCCCTGCTCGGTTATGCATATGTAGAAGGAGTTATGCATATGTAGAAGGGGTGTAGACGAAGTAGATAGCGGCTTATTTAAACTGCTAACACACACAATAAAACGCCATTTAGCTATTCACCATATTGGTGTGAACGTGTAGTTAAATGGGCCCCGGCTGGACCAGGCCGGATTCACGGAGGCTTAGCCCTTGAATCCTGGCGTGAAAGGGACCACTGGTAACAAGTGGTGCCCCGTGTGAGGACGTTAGGATTCAAGGCGTTGGACATCCTCTGCATGACCGTCGGATAAACAGAGTCTGTGAGGTCGGCAGCAGGCTACCGGTGGTAGGACCGTGGTTTCGGGGCCGAGCGAACTTCTTCGTCTCGGATCGACTATGGAGCAAGTCGTAAAGGTATTGCTTCAGTTTTGTAAAGACCATGGTGGCAAGCATGTTCCTTCTAAGAAGGACATCGCGGCCATCATTATTTGCCTAGAAAAGGAGAGAGAGCTTTCCTCTCCTCGGGAGATTTTGGACCACAATAAGTGGGACTCTTTAACTTTTTCGCTCTGTGAACGCGCAATGAATGAGCAGAAAGATGCTGAGCTCAAAACGTGGGGGTTGGTGCTTGGGGCACTGAAAGCAGCTTGGAAAGAAGGGAAGACTGATGCTCAGGTCGGGGATGCTTTGGGAATTGGGTTGGGAGGCTTTTTCTCTTGCAGATGTGAGGATTTGAAAGACAAAGACAATGTGGAGCGCGCCATCCCGACCGCAGCCATCACTCCGGCTGAACAACAACCAGATGGCCCTGTCCAGCAGCATTCCACACATTCCACATCCTTATCTCTTGACCAGCAGAAGCCTTCCTCGGAGGCCCCATCACCGTATCCAAAGAAACCTGCGTTCCTTCGCCCATCCTTGGGGGTGGGGAAGGGGAGTGAGAAGAGGCGGTAGGATGGGTCCCTTCCTCGAGATGGGATGGGTTGTGGGTGTGGTTCCGCCCCGGGGGGCTGGGTGGATAGGTGTAACCAAGATAGAAGCCAATCCACATCAGTGGGGGCGGGGGCGGAGGCGGAGGCGTTCCTAGTCATCATAACCCTTCCCCGAGAGGGTGGGCTGCTCGTCCACCTCTACCTGGGAGGAGGGGGAAGGGAGAAGAAGAGCGACCAAGTCACGGATTGGTCAAAGATAAGGGAGGCATTCCTTCTTGTCGTTAATTGGGGGTCCGGTCAGGGGGCCCTGGGCTCGAGTGGAGTCTCTGAAGCTGAAACAAGACCAGCTGATGAGAGAGCCACGGCAGTCAGAGTCGGTTAAACTGCTGTTAACAACTTTGAGAAGTCTTTTTTCATCTATGCTTTTGTTTGTTGTGGTTGTGGATTGTGATTGATATCAGTCCTTGGATGTGTTAAAACTACATAATTTGGTTATGGCTTGAAGACTGGTGGTTTAAGTAACTTGTAACGTATCTTGGAATTTGGAAAGTTTTGTGTGTGCACCTCTTGGGGAAGTGAGAAAGTAATTTTTTGACGTTTGTGCTTCTCCAAGGAGTTTATTGCTTTTGAAAAACCTAGAAATGTTTGCAGACCTTTTTTCAGGTCATCCTGGATTTCTGGTACTTCCTTCACAGTGATAATCATTCCTTTCTTTCACCTCTTTTTGTCAAACTGATTATGATTTACATGTAACTCCTCCATAGTGTTTCCAAATGAAATGAGCCAAGGGACCTATCTAATATCTGTTAGTTGTGGTTACAAAAGAAATCTATCATAAAGATCTTTGCACTGATGTTTTTCAGTGTCAGTTCCAGCCCAATGGTATCAGTGGACAATAATCATCCTTAAAACTATGCTACTTAAGCAAAAAAAAGAGGGAATAGAGATGGCACTTCCAGCAGGAAGGCTTGCTAAAATGACATATGTATTGAAATCAAGGATGTGATGATGGGCAACAACCAGTAGCCCTCACTTCATTTCAGTTAACAAGGAAAGAGTGAAAAGTCATGGAAAAAATATGATAATATTAAAGAATTTGGAATCAGGTTAATGGGAAGGCCCATTCCTGCTGATAACTTGGAGGAGAGCAAGAATGCTTAGGATAAACTGTATTGGTTATTGTCACTGTCTTTGTGATTGTTAAATGCAAATGGTATATGAAAATCTTAATGTTATAGGGATGTGTAAACATGAATGCTATATGGAAGTGGAATTATTAATGTTATGTGCAACTGTAATTGAGGGTACGAATAGTGGAATTGTGAAAAACGAAAAACAGGAAAAAGGTTACAGAAGAACAGTGAGTTAAAATATTTAATGTGACCTGCTCTAGCGAGAGAAGTTTAAGTGCCTGCAAGAGAACGCAAACCCCCGCGTTGCCCCCCCTCACTGCCTACCCCCCTCCTCCGCCGCTTGTGAAAGTAAACAAATCGTTACTTCCGAATGGGGACAAAAGCAAAACATTGGGAGTGCAACTGCCCCTAGTTTAGTGTGAATCACTACCCCTGCTGGGACCCGAATTACAGACAAAGTAAGTGATAATTTGGTGTGGGTAGTAGAGGCCCAAGACAGGGATAAGAATGCAGCACCAATTGCATTCAGAGTAACACAGACAGCTCAGCTGATTGAGCTTTGGTCATACGTGAACCCATGGTCTCTTGCCACTCACTCCAAACCGCCTCAGTTTTGGTGGGTCTTGCCAGTGGTCTTTATAGTATCTGCTCACACCCATGCCAGGTGCACAAGCTAGACGTCCCGTGATCATGCCAGGATGGTCTGTCTGGCAGGAATTGTTACAATCTTTCGGTTTTCTTCCTCTTTGTCTGCAGAGCTGTTTGCACCTCTGAAGGCCTCTTGCTAGTCCCAGCAAGAATGTCTTCATTTTCTCCCAATAATATACTCATTTAGGGAACTAGGGTAGGGGACTTGGACAAATTTGTTGATGGAGCTTGGAAATTGTATGGAGGGGGAATTGTGGTGGTGCAGTTGGGAGGAACGGTGGCAGCTTTACTAGAGCAGATCCTGAAGATCCCAGGATGAGTTTTGCCCCCAGTGGGCTGAATGCAGTGTGCACACAGCAGTGCGAAGATATTTGTTTTCTGGCAGATACAGGTGCATCTCACTCTGTACTGCACCAAGAATTACTACCCATAGATGATTTTTTTAACTATAGTAGGAGTAGGTCAACAAGAAAAGCTTACCAATTAAATAAAACAAAAAGAAGAAAGTTAAGGGTAAAACAAGTAACAATAGGAATAAGTAACTATAGCTGTAAATAACTTTCTCTGAGTAGTCTGTATTGTAGAGAGATCTAATATAGTGGTTTGTTAACAAGAATTAAAACAGGAGAGAATCTGAGATGGGTGAGAAAGGCAAAGTGCACTTTGAAGCAGGGGATGTCCTGCAGGCACTGCCTATCACATTCACCACTATTGTGTTCCTTCTCTCTCCTTTTGGTGGTTTATCACCTCGTAGTTGTCAATAAGTAATAATACATTAGCTTAGAAATTTCCATTTATAGTATTGTCTAAAATGAAAGCTGGAATCAGTGTGTATATGTCAACTCAAAAAATTATGACCTTACATGTAACCTTATGTTTAGTGCGTTATCAGTCAAGGTTTTGATTGAGTGATGATGATTATGTTAACATTTAAGTCCCCTGCAGCTCAGCGACACTGGGCCACTGCCATCGTGGTCCTTGGTGTGCCGCGACATATCAAGACAGACAATGGCTTGTGCTTCATCTCGCAATCTACTCAAGAATGGCTTGAGCATTGGGGAATATCGCACTCGACAGGAATCCCTGGGAATTCCCAGGGGCAAGCAATTGTGGAGAGGGCCAACCATCTCCTGAAGGACAAGATAAGTGTCCTTGGAGAGGGGGAGGGTCACAGAGGTAGGATCTCGGTAGCCCAGCAGGTGGATGTATTGGCGTAGCACATTATGCAATCAATCATTTTGAACGAAAAGGTTATGCCTCAGTAAAATAGAGAATCAGGAAAAATTTTATGGGTCCCATCGAGAAAAATAAAACCTGATACAGTGATCACCCATAAGGATGTTCTGGGAGAAACAGAAAGCTAATCGAAAGCTGAGTACTTTTCTTTCAGGCACACAGTTTTACAGAATAGAGCTGCAATAGATTTCCTGCTGCTGGCTCAAGAAGCACAGGTGCAAGGACTTGGAATGAGAAAATGGAGTTCCAGCGGATATACAAGAAGCTTTGCATAGAAGGATGAACTGTATAATATAACCAAAGATGCCTTGGACATACTGGTTAGAACACCACTAACATTGTTAGGCATTGCACCACTTATCTCTGCATGTTTTGTAACCTGTATACCTCACTTTATAGTTAATATGTAACAAAGTTTAAATTGTATAAGGACTAACACTTTTATATATTAGGATTAGGATCGGTGCTTGCGTTGTAACGGGGCATGGTTTTGTTAAGCATGGGGGGGGGGGGGGAATGTTGCATTAGGCGTGCACGAACACTCGGGATGTAACGCGATAGGCTCTCCCCTGCTCAGTTATGCATATGTAGAAGGAGTTATGCATATGTAGAAGGGGTGTAGACGAAGTAGATAGCGGCTTATTTAAACTGCTAACACACACAATAAAACGCCATTTAGCTATTCACCATATTGGTGTGAACGTGTAGTTAAATGGGCCCCGGCTGGGCCAGGCCGGATTCGCGGAGGCTTAGCCCTTGAATCCTGGCGTGAAAGGGACCACTGGTAACATGCCGGAGCTGCAGTGCTGCACTCAGTGCAATGCCGGAGCTGCAGTGCTGCACTCAGTGCAATGCCGGAGCTGCAGTGCTGCACTCAATGCAATGCCGGAGCTGCAGTTCAGCACTCAGTACAATGCCGGAGCTGCAGTTCAGCACTCAGTGCAATGCCGGAGCTGCAGTTCAGCACTCATTGCAATGCCGGAGCTGCAGTGCTGCACTCAGTGCAATGCCGGAGCTGCAGTGCTGCACTCAATGCAATGCCGGAGCTGCAGTTCAGCACTCAGTGCAATGCCGGAGCTGCAGTGCCGCACTCAGTGCAATGCCAGAGCTGCAGTGCTGCACTCAGTGCAATGCCGGAGCTGCAGTGTCGCACTTAGTGCAATGCCGGAGCTGCAGTGCCGCACTCAGTGCAATGCCGGAGCTGCAGTTCAGCACTCAGTGCAATGCCGGAGCTGCAGAGCTGCACTCAATGCAATGCCGGAGCTGCAGTGCTGCACTCAGTGCAATGCCGGAGCTGCAGTTCAGCACTCAGTGCAATGCCAGAGCTGCAGTGCTGCACTCAGTGCAATGCCGGAGCTGCAGTTCAGCACTCAGCTCCACCCGTAGGAACCCACGGGATGAAGGGAGTCACCGCCTGGTTCTGACGGGACGCTGTGTGTCCCAGCTGCAGTGCTGCTGTCAATGAGGGGTGGGCAGAGCACGGGGCTGCGGGCAGAGCTGGGGGCGGAGCCTGCGGAGTAGCGACCAATGAGAGGGAGGGACGGGCGGTGGGCGGGGCTTGAGTGGAGGGGCGTGTCTATGCTAATCAAAGCCGCGGGGGTCGCCGGGAGCGCTCCGCCACGATGAACCGGGGCCCGGCGGAGCCGCTGTCGGGACCGAGAGGGAGTGGCACCGGCGAAGCGGGGTGGGAGTGGAGCGGGGGAGGAGGCGGAGGGGTCGGGGCGGGCGTTGGGTGCGCGACCGTGAGGTGTCGGGGGCGCACGTGGGGGCGGGTGCTGTGCGGGCGGTGTTACGGGTATCGCTTCTCGGCCTTTTGGCTAAGATCAAGTGTAGTATCTGTTCTTATCAGTTTAATATCTGATACGTCCTCGATGAGAGGACTTTATATTAAACGGATTTTTGGGTGCGGGAGTTGGACTCGGAGCTTGCTCCCTCCGCTCCGCGCATCGTCCCGGTATGGCAGTACCTCCGGGCATGGTGCACCTCCCCCGGGAGGAGTGTGGTGGTGAAAGGCAGAGCTGGGCCCAGTGCTGGGTGGGGTGTGCAGTGATGGCCGGGATGAGGGCAGGGAGGGCAGCTCAGTCAGTTCCATACGGCACCGAGTTGCTGCGAGTGTGGATCTGCCTGGGGGGAGCGAGGCCCTGCACAGGGATCTGGACAGGCTGCACAGCTGGGCTGAACCAACGGGATGAGGTTCAACAAGAACAAATGCTGGGTCCTGCACTTTGGCCACAACAACCCCGGGCAGCGCTACAGGCTTGGGGCGGAGTGGCTGGAGGATTGTGCGGAGGAAACGGACCTGGGGGTATTGATGGAAGCTGGCCTGAACATGAGCCGACAGTGTGCCCGGGTGGCCAAGATGGACGACGGCATCCTGCCCTGTATAGAAACAGTGCTGCCAGCAGGAGCAGAGACGTGATTGTCCCCCTGTACTCGGCGCTGGAGCGGCCGCACCTCGAGTGCTGTGTCCAGTTTTGGGCCCCTCACTGCAAGAAAGATATTGAGGCTTTGGAACGTGTTCAGAGAAGGGCTACAAAGCTGGTGAGGGGTCTGGAGCACAATGGGGCCATATGAGGAGAGGCTGCGGGAGCTGTGATTGTTCAGCCTGGAGAAGAGGAGGCTCAGGGGAGACCTCATTGCTCTCTATAACTAACTGAAGGGAGGTTGCAGTGAGCTGGGGGTTGGCCTCTTCTCTTGTGCCATTATTGATAGGACTAGAGGGAATGGTTTCAAGCTGCAGCAGGGGAGGTTCAGGCTGCACATTTGGAAATATGGCTTCTCAGAAAGGGTGGCCAGGCACTGCAATGCACTGCCCAGGGAGGTGGTGGAGTCACTGACCACAGGAGTGTTCAAGAAATGTTTGGATGTTTTGTTGAGGGATATGATTTAGCTGGGAAGTATTGGTGATGGTTGGACTGGATGATCTTCGAGGTCCTTTCCAACCTTAATAATTCTGTGATACTGTGACGTCCAGGCAGTCAGGGCCCAGCCAAGGGAGGTTGTGCCCTGTCTCCCCATCACCAGAGATCTCAGGGCATGAGAAAAATCGCTTTCCTCTGCAGAAGTGAGCTCTGAGCAGTCCCTGACAACTGGAGCAGAGAGAAAAGATGGAGCCCAAGTGCGGCCCTTAGGAGGATGGGGCTTTTCTTCAGGGCAGCTCTCCTCTTGATCCGACAAATTCACACTCTTCTTCTCCAGGTCAAAGCTCTGCAAAGAAGTAGGACAAGAACACGCTGAAGAGCATGACAGGTACACTGCTACGGTTCTATCAAATTCAGGCTAAAGCAGCACAAGCTCTTCAGAAGGTCACCACCTTCCCCCTGCCCACCTAGATATGAGCGGCACACAAACCCTGTGCTGTAAGCATAAGGCAAATCTTCCAGTTCCTGTGAAGTTTTCACCCTTCAGTACAGGCTTTTTCCAAGTGGGAGAGCTGTTAACCACCTCAGGCTGCACTCCCTGCACTCCTCCTCCTCCTTTCTTACCTCCAGTTCTTGCATGACCTCATCCATGAAATCTCCTGAATTCTGTTTGTAAGTAACTGCCAGCTTGATGGTGTCATTGAAGAGCTGACAAGGAAGAACACTTTGTCACTCAAAGCAAAGAATGATGGGATTCTTTAATATATGGAAATTGTTCCCACACCCCACAGGGAAAAACCCTCAACTCTATAACTGCTTACAGTCAGTGGGACAACCCACGTACCAAAGAGAGGCACTACCCCATTTCCCACCCCGTGCTTATAGCAGTCTCCATGTCCCTGGGCTGTACAGCTGTGATTTACCTTCACTACGTTGGTGCCATCTGCAGCAGACACAAAATAAAAGGGTGTCATGGAGTCCTCTCTAGAGCTCACTCCGCGACAGTGGGAACAAACCCAGGGGAGCAGGAGCAAAAGTGCCTCCCTTTCTCTAGCGGCACGGCACGGCACGGCCCAACCACGTGTGTTTCGGGAAAGGGGAAGGCAAGGGAGATTGTGGTTGGGTCTAAAAAATAATGAAGGAGGAAAAAGGTCATCTGAGAACGAATGGCAGTTTAATAACCTAATAACGCTAAACAACAACAAGAGAGTTTCAACAAAGAGAATACCAAGTCCCCAATCTCACCGATGGAGCTGTGGAAGGCGGGAAGCTCCGACCGCGTTGTCTCCTCGTAGGGAGCTGGGCCAGCAACCCCATCCTCTTCCCCACTTCCCTTCCGGTGCCCCTCCCCACATGAACATTTAAGGCAGTCCACAGAAAAAAAACTTGTCCCCTTTACTCTCATTATTAGGCATGGTGTTCTGATGTGGAATACCAACACCAACCAAATTACAAAACCATAACAAAGGGCAAACTGAACTTTGGGTGAAGCTGAAGCTTTTCTGGGTCATCTTGATATCCGCTGAGGGGAAAAAAGAAATGGAGAAATAGTAAAGCACTGGTATAGAAAGAATGGCGACAAATACAGGGATGGTGGAACACATGTGGATTAGATCCTAAAGCAGCGATCAAGGCCCCCCCTTTGCAGTACAAAGCCATGCGGGTCCCCCACAATTGTGAGAGGGCTTTAAAAGCTATGGCATCAGCACACAGCTGGCAAGAAGATACAGACAGGAATGGGCTCTTGTTGCTTTATTTGTGGTGCTTGATGCAGCCTGGAGGAAAGGCTCATATGAGTGGGATGGATCTTGCCCTAAGCTCTACCACTGAACCCAATGAACTGCCCTACACCTGGCTATTTATTTGGTACCATAGAGCCCGGAGGGAGCAACACTAAAGGATGCGCTTGGGCCCAACAGAAGCACGACATCCCTTCACAGCCGGATAAAAGAGAACAACGTCACAGTCCCGAGGAGCTTCAAGAGGCAAAACCCATCAATTGTATTGGCGGCCGCCAGGAGCCCCCGGCACCGGCCGGACATGGGGGGACGCGCGGCCACGCTCTTGGATTTGCGCACGGCGCTGCCGCCCAGAGCGATGATCTGCACGGCCTCAGCCCGGGGCTCAGCCCGGGGCTGCTCCGCCGCCTCCGCCATCGCTCCAACGCTGCGTCCCCGCCGCGCGATGCATTGCGTCATCACCCGCGCGACGTCGCACTCTGATGACGTCATCACCGCAGCGCCGTCTCGTGGAGTTGAAAGGCGGGGTCAGAGCTGGGGGCGGAGCCTGCAGAGTAGCGACCAATGAGGGGCGTGTCTATGCTAATCAAAGCCGCGGGGGTCGCCGGGAGCGCTCCGCCACGATGAACCGGGGCCGAGCGGGGCCGTTCCAGGGGGCGCAGCGGAAGCGGCACCGGCAAAGCGGGGTGGGAGCGGGGCTGGGGAGGAGACAGAGGGGTCGGAGCGGGCGGCGGGTGTGCGACCGTGAGGTGTCGGGGGCACGCGTGGGGGCGGGTGCTGTGCGGGCGGTGGGTGGGGTGTCGCTTCTCAGCCTTTTGGCGAAGACCAAGTGTAGTATCTGTTCTTGTCAGTTTAATATTTGATACGTCCTCGATGAGAGGATTTTACATTAAACGGATTTTTGGGTGTGGGAGTTGGACCCGGAGCTTGCAGTCTCCGCTCCGCGCGTCGTCCCGGTATGGCAGTACCTCCGGGCATGGCGCTCCTCCTCCGGGAGGAGCGTGGTGGTGAAAGGCAGAGCTGGGCCCAGTGCTGGGCGGGGTGTGCAGTGATTGCCAGGATGAGGGCAGGGAGGGCACCTCAGTCAGTTCCACGTGGCACCGAGTTGCTGCAAGTGTGGATCTGCGCTGGGATGCACTACCCAGGGAGGTGGTGGAGTCACCAACAATGGGTGTGTTCAAGAAACTTTGGATGTTGTGTTGAGGAGTATGATTAAGCTGAGAAGTATTAGTAATGGTTGGACTAGATGATCTTCTAGGGCTTTTCCAATCTGATAATACTGTGATTCTGTGATCAACAGCACCACACAGCTTGGTTGTTGCATTCAAACTCACTGTAGGTACTCATAATCCCACTGTCTAGGTCACTGCTAAAGATGTTAGAGAGCACCATTACCAAGATTAGGGATCTTGATATCAAGAATGTGGCTACCAGCAGGCAGCAAATCTCATGCTATAAAGGAACTCAGATGCCTGGCTATGACACTACAAGACCATCAGCTTTCCATTAAAATTCCAGTGCACATCTGAAATTCCATGTGAGAGTATAGAGTGATTAATCATATTCTTGAAAATCAGAGCCTGAAATGGGGTACACTGGGCACAGCATAGTCATCCAGTCAAAGTAAGTGATTCCCTTGCTATATTTCACATGGGTGCAGCTTCAGTTTCATCTTTGATGTCACAGATAGAAAGCATTACTTTCAGAGCATGTTTCTGCTGGTGGACTGTCTCTTTGCTACACGATTTTCTCAGCAGAATACAAGTGGAAGTACAAGCCAGCTTGAAGAGAATGTCTTGCACAGTGTGGTGTGGCCAAGACTGGAGCCTACTGGAGAGGTGACACTCCTACACACAGTTTCTGGAGGACAGAAAAGGCACAGCAGATAATGCTCAGCTGCAATATGCTGGCAGAGCTCTTGGAGTTTCACAGCCAGGAGGAAGCAAAACCCTGGCAGCAGCTTGAGCTCACACACTGCAAAAGGCTCCTAGTGCTGTTGAACCTCAGTGCAGCCACACCACAGTGTGCTATCAGTCCTCTTCAATGAGGCTCAAGCTCCCACATGTCTGAGCTCTTGGGCAGGTGCCTGAGTGCCTGGGTTTCACAGCCTTAGCAATGCCGTAGTACTGGCCAACATACCTGGTATGAGGGAATCTGAGCTCAGGCTCATCCATGGACTCATCAACTAGTCCAGACTTAATGAGCACAGCTTCCAGTCCTGAATAGATCCTGGCCAATATAAACATGCTGCCCCTTAATGTGACAAAAGAAGATGAACCCAATTGCACAGTCCCTGAAGTAGACCTAAACCTCCAACTAGCACAGAAAGCACTCCTTCCATCAGCCAGTATGAAACCAATGGAATCCAAATTAGATCCTCATTTCTCAACAATGCCAATACAAAGGAGCCACTCCAGATCCAGATGCCATCAGAGTTTGCTTCTTCTCCCTGCAGACGGGCCGCCCGAACGCAGCCGCAGGAGAAAGAGAGCACAAGCCGCGGTGTTGGACTGACCTCTAGCGCCAGTGATGCTGCAGGGCTTCGCACGGGCCGAGCTACGAAGCTGTGGTTGCCCTGCTGGCACATCGCAGCCGGACGTTATCCTCACACAAACACAGTCCTTTCACCTGCTGGTCAGCAAACAACAGAGCACAACACACACCGGCATCCAGGACTCATGCAAAAAAAAGGAGAAAAAGAAATTGCTAGAGGGTGTTTCTCAGAAGCACAGAAGCACAAGCCAACTGGAAGATAACTGCAATTATTCTTGAAAGTAATGTTATTGTTGTCTTGATGTAGCCACTGTTGAGCAAAGCAAACAAAGTCAGCCCGATTTTTTAAAAAACAGATTAATCTGCGTGGCACAAAGTAATAAAGGAATGATTTTTATTAATAAACTGAGGATAGCAGTTGTCAGAAGAATGCATGTGTCGCACACAGAGGTAAACTCCCTACAGCAAAACGAACTGTAACATTTCCTATCCGTGCTTCATCCTCAGAGGAAAAGCATTTCTTCAAAAGATCTTCTGGAAGAGAGATGGTAAGAGACGTGAAAACTGAAGGATCCGAGCAGAGCTCTCCAGTAGCTCCCTCTGTACGTAGATGGTTGCAGAGACAAAAGGTCAAGTTCACTTTTGGAGGGAGCTTGGTGATGTTTACCACTAACGTTACATCACCTTCAGGCAAGTCTGCTTGCTTTCATGTCCTCACAAAAGTACATGAAATGGATGAGCATCCGATTCTTTGGTTGACTGTTGCTGGTGCTTTTACTCCATGGGCAAGTGTTACAGGCTTTGCTGGTGATCTTCTGCGTTCTGTTGCTGTGGGTTTTTAAAATTACTCTATTTCTGTTTCAAAAAAGGCAACTTTGGCACTGTTTTCCCATTTCCAACAATGCAGTGAAATTCCGGTCTCATTTGGATGACAATAAGATGAACCATACTGAATCCTGAAGAGGACAAGACACGCTTGCTTTGTCCTTGGCTCCTGTGCATGGGGGCCCTAACACCAATTCAGTTCATTGGAGAAATTTCCTCTGGTGACTCTTGTCCCCGTGCCTTTCTTCAGCTTCCATTGTTTTGTTGTTGCGTTGCTGTTATTTGTAGTAATAGAAACAGTAGTATTGTTGTTATTTGAAGAGTCAAATGTCATCAGAGGAAGTTTGCAGAATCCTTTCTAATCTGGTTTTGAAATGCAAAGTCAAAAGCAAAGATCTTGAATTTTGGATTCCTGTCTCTCCAAGACATAGGAAAAGAAAATGTGTTTTTTTGTCTTTTTCCATGTGATACTTATGCCCAGGCACACAGCACAATAAGCAAGCAGGAGCCTTGCTGCCCAGCATTCTGGCTTTGCAAAAGCTAGAATAAACCATAACTTTTCCACTTGATTAAGTTCCAACAACTCATGTGATGAGTTCCAATTGATTAAGGGAAATTATGATCAGTTCTGCATCTGCGTGCATGCGTGCTGCTCTCTAGCGGTCACGGGCAGACGTCTTCTCCACATCTACCTTCCAAAGGCTTTCTATTGTGCCTCTCAATTTCATTAGTCGCTAACTACAGACCCAGTTCTAACCAGCTTGGTTCCTGTTCTTTCTTCCAAGATGTCCTTGCTCCAAGGCTCCTGCCATTGTTCAGGGGGTCTGTCTTGCACGACAGGAACGCGTGTCCCAGCAACGTTGCTGTACAAGAATTGTCCCTCAGAAGGCTATGCAGAACCAGCGGAAAAGTGCTGGGAGCCTTCTCCGTGCTGGTGCCGCCTTCTGCCTTTGGTGTCTCAGCTTCTGGATGGTCTCACATGCCACAGAACGAACTGTCAGATGGGTGTCATCTTCCAAAGGCTGAAGGGCTACAACAGAAGGAAACAGAGCAGAGATTGGACCCCCAGTCTACAGAGAGCCACCAGCTTTGCTAGCCCCACTCCTTGCTTTTCCTGGCCAGGAGGAGCACGGGAGACTGACGGGTCAGCCGGAAGACACTGCTTTGGGTTGCCAGGAATGCTCCTCTGTCCCTGCAGCATTTCCTTGCAGCAGGGCAAAGAACAGCTGCATGTTGCCCAGCTCTGCCCCCAGCCCCAACACATACAGCACTGCCCTCACTCACCACTGCAGAGTTCATTCAGCATCTTCTCACTCTGCTCCCTGGAGTGCTTCCCAATCAGCCCTAGGGAAAGAGCTCCGTCAGACAACCACTCCCTCATACGACGCCCGAGGGGGGACCTGAGCAAGGCACCCACTGGGGCTACCGGCATGGGCAGGCTGTACCTGGGGGCTTCAGGGCTGTGCCTTCCTGCCAGGGCAGGGCCCAAAGAGGGACTCAGGGTTTGGGCTCACCAATGAATCTGACAGCCTCGCATCGCAAGGAGGCCTGAGAATCCTCCTGGTATGGCAGGCTCTGCTGCAGGCAGCCTTCCACTCCCTTTCTGTCCTGCTGCAGCTGAAGAAGAGCACAAGAGCATGGGGCTTGCAGAGCAGCCACAGCTGCTGCTGCAGCCCCTCCTCCAGCATCCCCTTTCCTCCAGCAAAAAGGTGGGGGCTGTGAGATTGTCCTCACCAAACACTTCATGATCCCCGCTGTGTTCTTCTGCTGGGCCTCATGCTTGAGCTCCTTCCACTTCAGGAACTTTGCACAGGACACAAGGGCTTCCCCAGATGCCTGCAGAACAACAGATGCAGGGACATGGCACCACACACACAGACACACTTCCCAGTGTCTGAATGCTTGCTGAACTTGCTCTCAATTGCAGATCACTGCTGAGCTGTCAGCACACCACTGCCTGCACACTGCTCAGCTCTGAAATTCCTACCTGTGCTACGCTCAGGGTCTCGTCACTCATGTGAAAGAGCAGAGGGAGCAGGCCCCTGAGCACGGTCTTCTTCATGCTTCCCTTCTGAGACCACAGCACAGCGTCCATCACATCCGTGAAGAGGCGGATGGAACCTTCTCGCACTTCACATGATGCCTGAGGGAGAACAGGAGGACCTCAGACCTCAGCAACTCCCCCAGGAGTCCCCTGCACTACCAGGGACAAGTTCTGATAGGCTGCAGAGCCCACAGGACATGTCATTTCTGAAAGCCCAGAGAAGGAAAGAAAGGAGAAGATGCTCCTGTCAAGCACCCACCCGCAGAGCTCAGCCTCCCACAACAGACTTACGTGATTAAAAAGAGGCAGGATCTTCTCAGCCAGCTCCAGAGCAAAGGGACTGGCGTGCCTCTTGCCCAGATGGTGAATTGAATTCCTGAAGATATTCAGCACCTTCACAGTAATGGGGGAGGAAATGGGTGTGTTGGCAAACTGCAGGATCTCCATGATGACTGGAAGCAGGGCCCGGATTTCTCTTGCCTGTACAAAACACACAGTTTCCTTCCCATCAGGAGGACAGCGGCCAAGGCACAGTGTTGCCCATTGCCCCATCACCAGGCTGTCAACATGAGGGCTATGTTTGACAAGGTCCTGCTCACCATCTCAGGTCTCTCAGACAGCAGCACGAGGCGTCTGAGCACCAGCCAGAGCACTGGCAGGCTTTCCACATTCAGAAGCTTCTGGAGCAGTGCTGGCTTACACAGCTCCTTCATCAGCTCTTCAATGGGAGGCATCACCTGAAACGAACACAGCAGTGAGAGGCAGGCAGAGGCAGCAGGACATCCTGCACCCTGCAGCTCCTGGCTGCTCTGGCAGCTCGAGGCAGGGCACTAGGGAGACACAGCCCAGCCTGAGCACGCAGTGCCCTGAAGGAGAGGATGTTGCCTTGTCCAGTAACTCACAGTCAAGCGAAGGAGGCCCAACCCCACTGTGCTGATGCTCAATATCTCACACAGCTGCTGGCCCTGCAGAACACTGCTGAGCTCATCCCAGATCCCCTGGGATGCTTCCAGCAGGGGCAGCACACTCTTCAGTATGTCCAGGGTAGTGCTATAAACAGAGAGCAATGCTGTGTCAGCAGGGCTGCCTTAGCCACAGCACCATGGCTCAGGCAGGAGCCTGATGGGGGGCTCTGGGCTGCCATGGTTGGTATTGGCTGCTGCAGCCCTGAGCGGCCTGCCGGCACTGGAAAGCACAGTGGGATGGAGGGCCTGCTCCTCGAGATGTCCTGCAGCTTTCCTTGGCTTTGGCAGCCAGACCATTTCTGAGCCCTGCTCTTCACATGGAAAAAATGTGGGGCTCTCTGGGCTGATACCTGTCATTCTGTGGAAGGTCAGTCAACACACTCCTCAGCACATCCCTGGGAAACTGGACTGTCAGCACATCCAGCACTGAGAGCAGGATCTGCTGAACTGATGTGCTCTGGATCTTCAGGTTGGCGTGGATGCATCGCAGAATCTCTGGCACCTGTTGTGAGAACACAGGGAAACTGCTGCAGCCACTGGACCGCAGCCATTTGCCTCCCAGGCTGTGTTATTACTGCCCTTCCCACAGCTCTTTGCTGCCTTCAAATGGCTTCTGTACCCAAGAGCTGTGGCGGGCAGGGTCGCCTCACTCTGCTTACATCCATTAGCCAGGTGCCAGGGTCTCTCCAAAGCACATCCAGCATAGTCTCAGCCCACTTCTTCTCATCAAAACCGTAGTCCCCAGTGAGCTTCTCCAGGGTTGCAAGGGCAATGTCTGTCCTCTGAGAAGGGGCAAGGTTTTTTCCAAGGGGCTGCAGTAAGAAGGAAAAAAGGAGGGAAGGCATGTTAAACAGAATGAGAGAATAGCGTCTGGAGTGGGATGACCACAGGCAAAAGGAAGGATAAAGACCCTCCCTTCATGTCAAAAGCATTCTGTGGGTTCATGCCTGAGTCACAGCTTGTCTCACAGGTATTCCTGAGTCGTAGAGGCAGCTCTGGGATGCAAAGAATGAGAGTGCCCGGCTGGAATTTTCATGTCTCCTTACCTGCTGCCAGAAACTGCTGATCATGAAGCCACTAAGCTTCCAGATGCGCCCCAAAGCCCTCTCACACACAGCCTGTGTCTTGGAGATGCTGAAAGGCAGCAGCACCTGTGAGGAGAGGAGCTGCTGGTTAGCCTGGGAGCTGCTGATGCCCACTCCAGGAGAAGCAGGTCTGCTGAGCTCCTGGCTGGAATCACAGCTTCCATCCAGGCTTCCCCTGAGCTTAAGCAAAGCCCATCATGGGGCTACTGCTGCTGCCAGGGTCCCTTGCCGGCTCCAACTGCTGCCAGTGCCGTTTCCATGGAGCGGGATAAACTTCTACTAGAAGGGAGCTCTGGGGGCAGAACTTCACAATAGACAGACCTCCAAGATTCCCTGCAGCCGACTATTGACACTGGCAATGGGACAGTCATCTAGCACAATCTGCAGCATGTCGTCCATAGCTTCCAGGGTCTGTAAAGAGAACAGTGGGTTGTGGAAGTCTTTCAGGGTTCCCTTACATACCCAGGAGACTGCTGTGAACCCCTCTGACTGCCAATAAAGGATACCCACAGATCTGTGCACAGGGGCACTCTGCAAGACTGCTGCACTCAGAGCAGGCTACAACACAGGGTGTTTGCCAAGCCCAAGGCAAGAGTGAGAGGGGTGAGGGCAAGCAAGGCTGCTAATTCATCCCACAAACATCTTGATAAATCTCTGGACACAAGTAATGCAAGCGGCAGCCCAGAGGCATGGGGTCAACAGTAGATTGCCCAGTACATACCTGGTTGTAGAGGGAAATGTTCAAGGCCCTGGCTGGAGGAAGATAGAAGACGACGCTGCAGCACACCTTGAAGAGATGGAATATTTCTTCCTCCGTAACTGCATTCACTGTGCTGCAATTAGAGAGACACTGATGCTAGGAGCGGTGCCTGGGTGCTGAGGCAGGGGTGGAACAGGTCCTCCTCTGGGCAAGGCTCCCTGAGAGGGATGGGGAGCCCTGCCAGGAGGTGCCTCCTCCCCCACGGGGCTGCTCTGGGTCAGAGGACAGTCCTGATGTCACCAGCTTTGGGGCGAGGGCCAAGACTTAGCGGGGAGCTGCGTCAGGGCCACCAGGATGGTGCCCGGGGGATGTGCTGGCAAAAGCAGGGGCTGGGCAGGTACCTCAAGGCAGCAATGGTGTTCATGCAGCAGAACCTCAGTCCGGTGCTCAGCTGCTCCATGGGCTCCTCACACAACAGATCCTGCAAAGCACAATCAGGATGGCACCTGGCAGCTGCCAGCACCCAGCAACAGCAAACCTGCCACCGGCCGCTAGGGCCTGAGTCGCCCCAGTGGCCCTTGACAAACACTGGCACACTGGTGCTGCTGTCCACCTCCACTGCTGAGCTCTCAGCAGCACCTGGAGTCCCATCTGGGGCACTTGGGTGTCTGTGCGTGATTTCCCTGCCTCCCTCTCCCCCTGTCCTGTCCTTCTCACAGGGTGCAGCTACCTGGGTGCCATGTCCCCTCACCTCAATCTTCTTGCACATATTTTTGAGCATGCAGAAGATACTGGGGCTCAGTGCGAGGCCCTCCTGTCCAGTGGTGCTGCACAGTATGCAGATGGAGTTGAGGAACTGCAGCTTCTGCACCAGATCCTGGCAAGCACACAGAGACTGAGGAGTATGAGTGGGGACAGCCATGGCCAGGGGGACCAGGCGTTGCGGGTTGTGGAGCAGCGCAGGACAGCTGCAGGACAGCAGCAGCTCTGCCCGGCCAGCAGCCCTCCTGCAGCCTGAAGGCAGAGCCAGAGGGACTGTCTGGAGATGCAGGTACAGCCACAATGGAGATGGCTGCTCTTACCATTTCCTTGCTGATGCTGTTGGCTTGGATGAAATCCACTGCCTCCTGTTCCACATCAGACAGAGGCAGCAATTCAGCATCTGACCAAGGAGAGAGAGCAGTGCTACAGAGGGGCCAAAGGCAAGCGGGAGCAGAAGAAGGAGCTCTGCCCTCTCCGGCCCCGGGCTCGCTCCCCTGGCACAGTCTGCCTGTGACAAGGGGTCCTGGTGTGGAGCAGGGGGCACTCGCTGCCCCAGCCCTGCCCACCCTGCTTTGGACCCTCACTCACCAGCATGCAGAGGCATCACCTCGGTCACTTGGTAGAGCTCCGCTGGAGATCTTCTGTCCTTGGGAGCCCCACCCTCCTTCCCGGCCATGCACGCGACGCTCATCACAGCAGCTGTGACGTGCTGTAACAGAACGGAAACACATTTCTGTTTTCTCTATTCAGACAGCACAGTATGGGTACAATTCTTCAGAACTACCCTCGCATACCCTGCGGCAAAACCATGTGGGGGGACAAAACAGGGCACGTACCTGGCAGTGAGATCACCTCACGCTATCTGCAGCAGATCCTTGTCACTTTGCTCAGATGTAATGAGAGCAAAAGCTGCACCAAGGCAGTGGGCGGAGGGTGAGGAGAGGAGAGAGAAAGAGCAGGTCAGTGAGCAGGGCTAAGACAGCCATGGAATAACGCACACAGCACAACCATCCCATCCACTTGCTGCAAGACATGCTGAGTCTCAGGCTACGTGATGCCTGTCCGCCCAGCAACTTTACGATGCTTCCACAATTGAGCAAAGAAGACGACGGAAGAAGCATGGGACGGGTGCCACCTTTACGGATACCCCCTTTGGAATGTGTGTACCGGGGGAAAATTACGTCTGATGGTCAAGAGTAAGCAATACGGTGCTGTGAGCTCCAACAGCCAGCAGTTCTCAACAACTCACTGCCCACCCATCCATCCCACGTTGGCTCAGCTTACCTACAAGATGCTGCGCACAACGGTGTGAAGAAAACGGCACTAAAGGCACTAAAGGCACTAAAGGCACAAGAGCAACAAACCAACCAACTACTCCAACCACTAGCTCACCCACAAAGGAACACAGAACGCACCGCTCCTCCCCTCATTCCAGACGCTTATGACATCACCATGGGCCACCAGCCTGGTCCACCATGACCCCCCACAAGGCGGGGAGGCAAGACCACGTGGTCACGTCTGATTCCAACACAACACCACAACATTCCAGAACTCAGTGTGGGCTTGGAATTCTATCCCGGTGTGGCAGCGCAATGGGAGGTGTTAGGGCACAGCTGAAGAGCTGACAGACACCGGACGTTTCCAAAGGAGGGTGCCAGATTAACTCTCAGCATTCTCTTGCAGGGTTCTTAGGGATGCTTCAAACCCATTTTCACTGCCTAGGTCATTTCTAGAAAGTCCAGCCGACAAATGCTCACTTTGTCTGGGGAACGCCTCTATGCATTATGAATGAAAAAGAAAATAAAATGGGCACGCAACCCTATGAAACTTACCTCTCTGCTCTTGTTGTCAGCCACACACCTAAGATGAGCATTACGTGTCCCTTCTCCTGAATGAAGATTCACCCAAGTCTGTGTTCCACTCTGCTCCACCTCAGGGACTAGAAGAAACACAGACAGAGATGATGATCCTTTGAGCAGACGAATGTGCTGGGTGCACACGTATTCTCTTTAGCAAGAAATACTACTTTAGAATCCACAGTTTTTTGAGAGGTAGTATGAAAGATGAATGAAAAGGAAGCATATCGTGAACTATTATCATGAAAATAACCTTGTTAATCCTCTCCCCATCAAAAAGGAAGCCTTATTAGCTGCAGCTCCTAGAACACCTTGCACCACAAACTGCGGCACATATATCTTCTTCCCACAGCACCCTCCCCTCTCTCGTTAGTGTCAGATTCACTCAGGTTAAAATACGTGGATCAGAACAGCCACTCAGTTCTGCTGAGGCAGGATCCCACTGCCGGGATGTCCCCCAGACCCATTCCCTGCTTTTCCCAGCACAGGTGGGGAAAGGAACAGCAACTGACATCACCTACTCAGACTTCTGCAGGGCCTTTCATTCAGTCTCACATCACAGAGAGAAGCAGGAGAGCTCTCGTGGCACAAAGCTCAGGGCTGCAGAAATCAAGGCTGCCTCTACGATGGTGCTTCAAACAACATGTAGAACTGGATACGAGACGAGAAAGACAGGGCTGCATGGGCAACATCAGCACTTCTGCAGAGCACATCACACAGTTGTAGGCACACTGCAGAAGACTCACACAGCACCTGAGAGGTAACAGCTCAGGAAGGAAAACCTTACCCCGTGAACACAGCCACAAGCTACTCTCTCTTCGTGGCCTTCCTTCACACTGAGCATTTCCCTCAAGAGTGCTGCTCAAGGTGATGCTGTCTCCAGCTGTTGGCCACTTGCACTGCTGGACGCTGCACCCACAGCTCATTTTGCTTGAAGTAAAGCCTGCTGGCTTCACTCCAAAGCACAGGCACAGGCCACAGCCTGATCCACCTGCTTTGTCTGAAAGGCTTCTAAGGCTGCTCTCATGGGATCCCTTCTGCTGCTCGTTCTCTCTGGGCAGGAAGCTCTACTCTCACAGCAACAGCCAAGAGCCGGAAGGCTGGAAACGCCTCCAATCCACACGGATGATTCTGTCTACAAACAGAACTGCCTGCTCTTCAGCAGGGGGATGCTCACCCAGCAAAGCGCTTGCCCAGCAGATACCTTTTCCATACTCTCAGAGCTGTCACAACAGTGTGCAGCCCTTGGCACTGCATTTCCAATCAAGGTAAATATAGATCTAAGCTACTCCTTCTGTGTTCATACTTACATCGCCAGCTGGGGTTGGAGCTCGAGAACTCAACACAACAGATATGACACGAGGTGCAACTGGAAGATGTGTCTCCAAGGCAACAAAAGCTAACTCACCAACCAAGAACCAGGTCTTGCTCATTTGGCTGATCAAAGCATGCGGGAGGGGGCCGGACATCGGACCACGAGTGTCCATTTCCACTGCAGCTCCATCTAGAGAAGAGCACCAATCACCAGGTGAGAATGAATTCATTCACAGGCCGCACAATGAGTCTGTTCTTGACACAAAAAATCCCACATCAATTCCCCCCCAAAAAAGGGAGCAGGAGCTCCCAAAAAAAATTAGCAGGAGCTAATACGGACCAAAGAGGTTCTTGTTCCTACAACTCATCCTCTCATCCCAAGTCCTGGGTGATGCCCACAGGCTTCAAGTCAGGTCTCAGATCCATTGGACTCCTGTCACTGGATTTTCCCTGGCCTGGCTCAAGCCCCAGTCCTACCATAGGATCATAGAATTACCCAGGTTGGAAAAGACCTTGAAGATGATCAAGTCCAACCACAGCCTAACCAGTACCCTAACTCTAAAAACACTACACTAAATCATATCCCTGAGTACCACATCCAGTCGGCTTTTAAACACAGCCAGGGATGGCAATTCAATCACCTCCCTGTGGAGCCTATTCCTGTACCTAACTACCCTTTCTGTAAAGGAGTGATTCCTAATATCCAACCTAAACTTGCCCTGGCGCAACTTGAGGCCATTTCCCCTCGTCCTGTCACTTGTCACTAGTGAGAAGAGACCTGCCCCACTCTCACTGTACGAACCTTTCAGGTACTGGAAGAGGGCAATAAGGTCTCCCCTCAGCCTCCTTTTCCCCAGACTAAACAGCCCCAGCTTCCTCAGCTTCTCCTCATAGGGCTGATTCTCCAAGTTTTTCATGAGCCTCGTTGCCCTTCTCTGGACCTGCTCCAGTAACTCCATGTCTTTCCTGTGCTGAGGTCCCCAAAACTGAACACAGTACTCAAGGTGAGGCCTCACCAATGCCGAGTACAGGGGCAGGATGACTTCCCTAGTCCTGCTCACCATACCATCCCTGGTAGTGGCAGGGCCCTTCATTGCAGCACTCCTTCTGGTAGTTCAAATTCAACTTACACAGATATCCTAGCAGAAGTTCGCATTGAGAATTGCACCTAACATTCTTCCTTGCAGAAGAAAACAGGCCCAACACGTGGTTGTAACAATGCCTGCATCAAAATGAAGCAGAGACGGCATGGCAGGACAGACGTACTCAGAGTGCATGTTAGAAGCCATTCAAGAACCTAGTCGTTCTAGCTGCAGGTCCACCGACTTCTGTTAAAAGTTGAACAGTCCCCAGAATACCTGTTTCCATCAACTGGCACTGTCCAAAACTGCCAGCCTTCCTGCAGTCACCTGGCCCAAACATCCCTTTTGCTCTACGCTTGATTCCTGCAAGAGATCATAGAAAGGGATCTCAGCACTGGCACAGCTGAAACAAAAAGGGTGTGCGAGTTTCAATGATGGCAAGGCTGGAGCTGGAGGTTTGGGTTTAACTTGGAAGTGCTAATGGCACGGACACGTTTATGGTACATTACAGAGATAGAGGTGTCTGCATTGTTAGTCACATATTGCCATTGCCATGCTGAACAGATACATGCAAGTACTGGTATGCTATCATGAGGAATCCAGTAGTTACATTTAATTTAGAAGCAAGATGCAATTAAAAGCACACTTAAATAAAAGCACACCCTTTTCTTTCACTCAATATAATAGCCCAGAAAAAAAATAAAAACAAACCAAAACCCTCATGATGAATGTTAAAGAAATGATCTACTAGATCTCGATGGAAAGTGGAACCACATGCTAGTTTTAGGAACACAGCACTTGTCTCATGATCTGAATGCATCTCAAGGCATGCTCCTTGTGACACTGCCAGAACTTCTATCATTAACAGACGAGCACTGTGCCCTGATAGATGGTTAAACCGCTTGCAGTGCACTGTCAGATGCACAAGCTGCCAGCTGTATGTGCTGTGACCAAATAAACCAAACACTGAAATCTTTCAGAATTTTAGGACCTGCAAGCATTGCATTCATATTTAAAATAAAAAATTCCTAAGCTACACATGTTCTAGGTTTCCATTTGTTAGATACAACATACCTTTGGAAGTAAGCGCCTGAAAGGGTATGCCTTCTACTTGCTTCTCTGCCTAACTCTTTGAAAAGAAGGCCTTTGGAGCAGGAAGTGCAAAGGACAGCTCATTTCTTAATGCTGACTCTGCATCAACATTCTCTGTGTTTGCACGCTTCTTAGATGCCCCTTTTTTTGTCGCTGGAATTGACAATGTGAATTCCATATCACCCAGTTGAGTATCATACCGCGAATGCTGCCATAGACGGAACAAAAGGTTTTCTGATCACATCCGGAGAAATTACTGTCAAGGAAATTCTAACAGCTGAGAAGGTCAGACACAATGCTTATAAAAATATAATGCACTACTTCTCTGTTGAACAAAAGAGTTTAAACCTCTGATTCTCTCCTAGAATAAGTTCGTTTCTTATAGACTGTCAAATGCCATTTTTTCACAGAATCACAGAATTGTAGTGGTTGGAAGGGACCTCTAGAGATCATCGAGTCCTACCCCCCTGCCAAAGCAGGCTCCCTACACCATGTCACACAGCTCGGCGTCCAGGCGGGTCTTAAATATCTCCAGAGAAGGAGACTCCACCACCTCCCTGGCAGCCTGTTCCAGTGCTCCGTCACCCTCACTGTAAAGAAGTTTTTGCACACATTCGTGCGGAACTTCCTATGCTGTACTTTCATCCCATTACCCCTAGTCCTGTCTCCACGCACTACTGAAAAGAGACCAGACTCACCACTATGGCTCCCACACCTCAGGTATTTATAAACCTGGATCAAGTCCCCTCTCAGCCTTCTTTTCTCAAGGCTCAACAGACTCAGTTCCCTAAGTCTCTCCTCATAGGGGAGATGCTCCAGGCCCTTCACCATCTTAGTGGCCCTCCGCTGGACTCTTTCCAAGAAATCCCTGTCTTTTTTGTACTGGGGAGCCCAGAACTGGATACAATATTCCAGATGAGGTCTCACCAGGGCAGAGTAGAGGGGGAGGATCACCTCCTTCGACCTGCTGGACACGCTCCTTTTAATACACCCCAGGATGCCATTGGCTTTTTTGGCTACAAGGGCACACTGCTGGCTCATGGTTAATCCGTAGTCCACCAGGACGTCCAGGTCCCTCTCAGCAGATCTCCTCTCCAGCAGGTCTTCCCCCAGCCTGTACTGGTGTATGCAATTATTTCTACCCAGGTGCAAGACTCTACACTTGCTTTTGTTAAACCTCATCCGGTTTCTTACTGCCCAGCTCTCCAGCCTGTCCAGGTCTTGCTGAATGGCAGCACAGCCTTCAGGCGTGTCAGCCCATCCTCCCAACTTCGTGTCATCAGCAAACTTGCTGAGGGTGGTCACTATCCCCTCATCAAGGTCGCTGATGAAGATGTTGAACAAGACCGGATCCAGTACATATCCCAGGGGGACGCTGCTAGTTACAGGCCTCCAGCCAGACACCACACTGGCAACGACAACCCTCTGCACTCTGCCAGTCATCCAATTCTCGACCCACTTCACCGTCCATTCATCTATCCCATACTTCCTCAGCTTTGTTATAAGGATGTCATGGGGGACAGTATCAAAAGCCTTACTGAAATAAAGATAGACTACATCTACTGCCCTCCCCCCATCCACCCAGCTAGTGACATCTTCATAAAAGGCCACCAGGGTGGTCGAGCACGACCTCCCCTTGGTGAATACATGCTGGGTACTCCTGATAACCTCCTTTTCTCCCAGTTGTCTGGAGATGCCATCCAGCACAAGCTGATCCATCACCTTCCCTGGGACAGAGGTGAGGCTGACTGGCCTATAGTTACCCAGGTCTTCCTTCTTGCCCTTTTTGAAGACTGGAGTGACATTGGCCGTCCTCCAGTCTTCAGGCACCTCCCCAGTTCTCCAAGACCTCTGATAGATTACAGAGAGCAGCTCAGCAATGACCTCTGCCAGCTCTCTCAGCACCCACGGATGCACCCCATCAGGTCCCATGGATTTATGGACCTTTATGTTTCCTAGGCACTCACGGACCACCTCTTCCCTGACTAAAGGGAAATCTCCCATTCCCCAGACTCTCTCATCAACCTCCAGGGTCTGGGTTTCTTGAGGGAGAGCCCTTTCACTAATGACAGAAGCAAAGAAGGCATTCAGAATTTCCGCCTTCTCAGCATCCCCCGTTACCAGAGCACCCTTCTCACTTAGTATGGGGCCCACATTCTCCCTAGCCTTCCTTTTGCTGTTAACATATTTAATAAAGCCTTTTTTATTATTCTTTATCTCCTTAGCTAGATTCAACTCCAGGTGGGCTTTCGCCTTCCTGGTCATATCTCTGCAGTCCCTGACTACATTCTTGTATTGTTCCCAAGTGGTCAGACCCTTGTTCCACATATCATGCACTTTCTTCTTTCTGCGGAGCTTGCACATGAGCTCCTTACTCATCCACGCAGTTCTCCTTGCACATTTCCCCGATTTCTAAGTCACAGGGACACACCGATCCTGAGCTTGGAAGAAGAGCCATTTAAACGCTATCCAGCTCTCACAAGCCCCCTTGCCTTCCAGCACCCTTGCCCACGGGATAGCCCCAAGTAGGTCCCGAAGGAGATCAAAGTTGGCTGTCCTAAAGTCCAGGGTAGCAATCCTACTTTTTGCTTTGCTTCCTCCACTCAGGATCTCGAACTCCACCATCTCATGGTCACTACATCCCTTTTTCATTATTCAGTCCCTCATCTACTCATTGTCACCTTCCAACATGGCTCCTTGTGTAACTCCATTGATACCTCCACATCTACATACAGCTTCATTGTCAAACATCAGCTCCGTGTCCCCCCCCAGACACCTCAATATCCCCCCCAAACCATTTCTGCCCCCCAACCATCTCTGCCCTCCATCATCTCAGCATTACTGTAGTATCAGAACCGGAACTTACCTCCTGTAGTGCTGTTCTAGGCTGAGCAATGTGATGGTGGAGAAGCCAAGTCCTGGAGCTCCATCCAGCAGCTCTTGGTCCAAGGCAGCAACAGAGCAGAAGAGCTTCTTCATGTGGGTTCATGTGGGTAGATGTGACTGCAGCAAGGAGCTCCAGCAAATAAGTGCTGGCCCCCAGTGCCAGACCTTATATGAGCACCAGGAGGGGGCGGAGCCAGCCCTTCAGCCAATCGGATATGTTGCCTGCACTTGGGCTGTACTGCTGTGTCTCCGCCCCATCATGGCTTCCAACCATGACTAAGCATTTCTATTATATCACCCTAATTATATAATGATATCATCGCCCCCATCACCCCCCATCTTCCCAATGTGCCCCCAGCATCAACCTCAGAGTGGTGCCCATAGTGTCACCCCATTGTGACACTGAGATCTGCAGCCCTGTGTCCATATACTGTGCTGTCATTTCTTCTCTATCCATAACCCTCCCCTTTAAGAACAAATAAATGTAATTATTAACCTGTTATTGCTTTAATTTTTGGCTTTGTTCCTGATTGGAGCTGTTATGTAACATCCTGATTGGGCACCTGCTGAGGGGAGGGGCCAACCCCATGGGCACAGGTGGGGGCCGTTGAGCTGTGGATTGTGATTGGTTGGAGCCTGGCTCCTCCCCTCCTTGATTCGTATTTAAGGGCTGGGAAGGGCAGGGGGCAACATCAGTTCCAGCTCAGTGCTCCTATGGGAGCATTGAAGGAGAGGATTCTCCTTCCTGCTGCTTTCGAGGTCTGGATACCATATGGGATGCGACTCTGCTTGGAGATCCTTTCCTTTGGGGTCAATGGTGAGTCTTTGACTTTGCAATGGGGTAAGGAATTTCTTCTTTATTACTGGTCTTCTCCTTTTGATTACTCCTAACAGCACTTATGGATGGGGGTGAGAAGGAGCCGTATCTACTTATGGATGGGTATGAGAAAGAGTTGTATCTAGAGCCTGCTTCCTTTGGATGGAGGGCTCAGCCTACACAATGGGGTGAGCGATCCCTTCTTTATTGCAGGGTTTGGGGGTGGAATGGGTCACTTTGGGATGCTCCATCCCTAGAGGTGTTTGAGGCTGTGGGACCCTGGTGTGGTGGTTGGGTACTGTCCCCATAGCAGGAGGGTTGAATGGAGATGGTTGTGATGGTCTTCAGTGCTGATCATCATTTGATTCTATGCTCATATATTGCAGAGTATCAGCCCCAGTGCTGGCTGCTATGGGACATTGTTCATCATCATCTCCATCTGGATGCGGAGCCATTGTTTGCTGCTCCCTGGACTCGGTTCTACAGCCAGTTCTTCATCCATCTCATCATCTTCCCGTCCAGTTGGTGTCTTCATCACTTGGACATGAGGATACTGTGGGGTCCTACATCAGAGGCCTTGTTGAAGTCTAAGTAGATGATATCAGCAGCTCTTCCTTCATCTACTGATGCATCAGTGCCATCATAGAAGTCTATGAGGTCAGTCAAGGAGGATTTGCCCTTGGTGAGGCCGTGTTGGTTCTCCATCATCACCTCCTGCCTTCCGTGAGCCCTGGGTCCTTCTATGAGGATCTGCATCATCGCCTCCTGCCTTCCATAAGCCCTGGGTCCTTCTATGAGGATTTCCATCATCACCTCCTGCCTTCCATGAGCCCTGGGTCCTTCTATGAGGATCTCCATCATCACCTCCTGCCTTCCATGAGCCCTGGGTCCTTCTATGAGGATCTGCTTTGTGGTCATTCCCAGCACAGCAGTGGGACCGACGGGTCAGCCGTTCCTGGGCTCATCCCTTCTACCTTCCTACAAAGGAGCGCCATGTTGGCCGTGTTTCTGCTCACCAGACTGCACCCCACTGTCACCACTTCTCAGTCTGCGATGCATTTCATCTGGACCTATAGACTGTTTGATTTCAGGACCTTGGTTGGTCTTGCACTGGTTTGTTGACCTTATAAGGTCCAGTGGGGTCTCATGGGGCCCCAGTAGTTCCAGTGGGGTCTCATGGGGCCCCAGTGGTTCCAGTGGGGTCTCATGGAGCCCCAGTGGTTCCAACATCCCTCCCTACCAAACCCAAGGTGAGTGCTGTGTCTATGAACTGCCCTGCAGATGGTGGCAGTGCCTTCATTGCCTTTTTTTGTCCAACAGGTTCCAGCAGAGCACAGAGATGTGCGGCTCCTGTTGAGAGCAGTGAGGAACAGAAACCTGCATTGCTTGGACCCAGCTTTGCTGATGGTAACTCTCAGCCCAGCAGGTAAGGGCAGCACACACAATTGCTTTTTACCTGTTCCATACTGAAATTGAAGGTAATGTTCCATTATTATAATGATAATATCTGCTCTCATCCTTCTCCATTCTCTTTTCCTCTGTTCTCTGCTGTTTCTCCAGCATTTCCTGCAGTGTTTCCTTTGTTCTCACTTTATGTTCTGTTCATTCTATTGGCCTTGTTGTTCATTTTGGTGCTTCATTCCCTTCAGCCTTTCATTCCATGTTGGAGTTCCAAGCAGTTTCCTCTGCTGCCTTGCCCCCCATCCTGATGTTTCTTGTAGTGCCCTTTTGGGCCTTGCCCCCCATCTTGATGTTTCTTGTAGTGCCCTTTTGGGCCTTGCCCCCCATCTTGATGTTTCTTGTAGTGCCCTTTTGGGCCTTGCCCCCCATCTTGATGTTTCTTGTAGTGCCCTTTTGGGCCTTGCCCCCCATCTTGATGTTTCTTGTAGTGCCCTTTTGGGCCTTGCCATCCATCTTGGTGTTTGCTGCAGTCTTCTCTTCAGCTTTGCCCTCCATCTTGATGTTCCTTGCAGTGTTCTTTTGGGCCTTGTCCTCATCTTGATGTTCTGTGTGATGTTCTCTTTGGCCTTGCCATCCATCTTGATGTTTTACATGATCATTTTTTTGGCCCTTGCCCTCCATCTTGATGTTTCAGCAGTGCTGTTTTGGGCCTTGCCCTCTGTTTTGCAGTTCCATGCAGCATTCTTTTGGGCCTTGCCCTCTGTTTCATTGTTCCCTTTGTTGTTCTCTTGGCTCCCCACGCTGTTTTCCCTTTGGCCTTTGTTCTTGTTGTTCCCTATAATGGTCTGTTTGCTGTTGCTTTTGCTTTGGCTTTCCCTTGGCTTTCCTTATTGCTTTTGTCCTTGTCTTACCCTTGGCTGCTTACTTTGCTTTTCTGTTGCAGTGTCTTTCTGTGGTTGTTCTGCTTGTCTTTGGGATTTGCTGTGAGGTTTTGTTTGTGTTCATCTTGATCTGCTCCCCCGGCTTAATGCGGGTTGTAGTGGTAAAGTCTGTAACCTGTATTTGTTAATGGAACTGATATTTACCTAATATTTACCCAATACTAAAGGTGTCTGTTATGATAAATGCAGTCATAAAAGTGATGCTCAGTGCTTTATGTGAAAGTCACTTTAATTATGATTGTAGTGTGAGATACAATTGTTAAACTTACTGCAAATCTAGACTTAAAAGTACCATTAATTATATCCACAATAGCATTAATTATATCCCTAATAGCATTAATTCTATCCCAGTGCCTTCATTGTCATGTTGTGTCCAACAGGTTCCAGCAGAGCACAGAGATGTGCGGCTCCTGATGAGAGCAGCGAGGAACAGAAACCTGCATTGCCTGGACCCAGCTTTGCTGATGGTAACTCTCAGCCCAGCAGGTAAAGGCAGCACATAGCAATTGGTTTTTACTTGCTATGTACTGAGATGCGAGGTTAGTGTTTTTGACTTCATTTTTGCACTCTGTGGTGTCCTGTGGGCTGTCTGTGCTTGTCCTACTGTGTTGTCTTTGTGTTTGGTCTTTGCTGTTGCTCAGCTGTTTCTTGCAGTGTTTTCCTTGCCCTCCATTTTGGCATTCCTTGCGTCGTTCTCTTAGGCCTTGCCCTCCATTTTAGCATTCCTTGCGTTGTTCTCTTAGGCCTTGCCCTCCATTTTGATGTTCCTTGTGTCATTCTATTGGGTCTTGCCCTCCATTTTGGTGTTCCTTGCGTCGTCCTCTTAGGCCTTGCCCTCCATTTTGGTGTTCCTTGCGTCGTTCTCTTAGGCCTTGCCCTCCATTTTAGCATTCCTTGCATCGTCCTCTTAGGCCTTGCCCTCCATTTTGGCATTCCTTGCGTCGTCCTCTTAGGCCTTGCCCTCCATTTAACATTCCTTGCGTCATCCTCTTAGGCCTTGCCCTCCATTTTAGCATTCCTTGCGTCGTCCTCTTTGGCCTTGCCCTCCATTTAACATTCCTTGCGTCGTCCTCTTAGGCCTTGCCCTCTGTTTTGGCATTCCTTGCGTTGTTCTATCGGGACTTGCCCTCCATTTTGGCATTCCTTGCGTCGTTCTCTTAGGCCTTGCCCTGTTAGTGGTCTATTGAGCTTTGCCCTTTATTTCAGTGTTCCCTTTATCATTTTCTTGGTTTCTGACTCTGCTTTCTCCTTGGCCTTTCTTCTTTGTGTTCCTATAATGGTCTCTGTGCTGTTGGCTTTGCTTTGGCTTTTCCCTTGGCTTTCCTTATTGCTTTTGTGTTTGTCTTACCCTTGGCTGCTTGCTCTGCTTTTCTCTTGCAGTGTCTTTGTGGTTGTTCTGCTTGTCTTTGGGTTGTGCTCGGAGGCTTTGTTTGTGTTGATCTTCATCTGCTCACATGAATTAATGCGGGCTGTAGTTATAATCACTGTAACCTGTAGTGTTTTTGTTCATATAAGTTTTAACCCAATATTAAGATGTTTGCTATGGTAAATGTAGCTCTAAAAATTGATGCCCTGTGTTTTCTATGAAAGTTACTTCAATTATAATCCTAGTGTGGAATACAATTGTTAAACTTACTGCATATTTAAACTTATCAATAGCATTAATTATATCCCTCATAGCATTGATTATATCCCTCATAGCATTAATTATATCCTTCGTAGTATGAATTACATCCTACTGCTCCCTTCCATCACAGTTAGTGTAATGATAGCAGTGTGCTACCCTGCAGATGTGGGCAGTGCCTTCATTGTCGTGTTGTGTCCAACAGGTTCCAGCAGAGCACAGAGATGTGCGGCTCCTGATGAGAGCAGCGAGGAACAGAAACCTGCATTGCCTGGACCCAGCTTTGCTGATGGTAACTCTCAGCCCAGCAGGTAAGGGCAGCACATAGCAATTGGTTTTTACTTGTTACGTACTGAGATGCAAGGTTAGTGTTTCTGAGCTCATTTCTGCACTCCGTGGTGTCCTGTGGGCTGTCCGTGCTTGTCCTACTGTGTTGTCTTTGTGTTTGGTCTTTGCTGTTGCTCAGCTGTTTCTTGTAGTCTTTTTCTTGCCCTCCATTTTGACATTCTTTGAGGCATTCTCTTGGGCCTTGCCCTCCATTTTTTCATTCCTTGCGTTGTTCTCTTAGGCCTTGCCCTCCATTTTGGTGTATCTTGCATCATTCTTTTGGGCTTTGCAGTCCATTTAGGCATCCATTGCATCCTTCTTTTGGACTTTGCCGTCCATTTTGCCATCCACTGCATCATTCTTTTGGGCTTTGCCGTCCATTTAGGCATCCATTGCATCCTTCTTTTGGGCTTTCAGTCCATTTTGCCATCCATTACATCATTCTTTTGGACTTTGCCGTCCATTTAGGCATCCATTGCATCATTCTTTTGGACTTGGCTGTCCATTTAGGCATCCATTGCATCATTCTTTTGGGCTTTGCCGTCCATTTAGGCATCCATTGCATCATTCTTTTGGGCTTTGCCGTCCATTTAGGCATCCATTGCATCATTCTTTTGGGCTTTGCAGTCCATTTAGGCATCCATTGCATCATTCTTTTGGGCTTTGCCGTCCATTTATGCATCCATTGCATCATTCTTTTGGGCTTTGCCGTCCATTTAGGCATCCATTGCATTCTTCTTTTGGGCTTTGCCGTCCATTTATGCATCCATTGCATCATTCTTTTGGGCTTTGCCGTCCATTTTGGCATCCATTCCCATCATTCTTTTGGGCTTTGCAGTCCATTTTGCCATTCCTTTTCTTGTTCTCTTGGGCTTTGCCCTCCTTTGCAGTGTTCCCTGCATCCTTTTGTAGGGCCTTGCCCAATATTTTGATATTCTCTTGGGTGCTTTCTTCCATTTTGCAGTTTCCTGCATCATTTTGTTGTGCCTTTATGTCCCTCTTCCTGTTCTCTGCAGTGTTTTGTGTTGTATTATGTTCTGTTTTGATGTTTTTTGTGCTGCTCTTTTGGGCCTTGCTGTTCATTTTGGCATTGTCTGTGTTCTTCTTTTGCACTTTTTGCTCCATTTTGGTGTTTTTTGTAGCAGATTTTTGGGCCTTGCCCACTATTTTACATTTTCACGTCCCACTTGTTTCAGCCCATTGATCTAACTATCTCTTTTTCTTCCTTAGGGCTCTTATATTCCCTGGCTGATGGATGTTCCCCTTTGATGCAGCACTCCATGCTGCCATGCAGGCGTTCAATAAAGCTTTGGGGGGCTAATGATCCATCACAACAGCACATCAGCTTCATGTTAGTCAATTAACTTCCATTTAATTGGAATTAGCTTTTGAGTTAAGTTCTGTTAACCCATTTGGTTTAAGGTTTGCGTTCAGTTAACCTTACCCAAATTGGTTTTAGATTTGACATCACACTTAAACAAATTGGTTTTACCTTAGTAATCTATTAACTTTACTCAGATTGGGTTTTGTTTTGTAATAATATCACTGCAACTAAATTGGTTTTTGATTTGTTGTTAATTAATCTTAATCAAATTGGTTATAGCTTTTTAATTAATTGTGTTAACAAAATTGGCTTTAGCTTTTAATCAGTCATTGTTAATCAAATTGGCTTTAGTTTTGCCATTTTATTTTTCATTGTTAATCAAATTGGCTTTAGTTTTCTAATTTTAATGTTACTTAAATTGGTTGTAGCTTTACAGCCGTTTAAGTTTAATCTAATTGGCTGTAGCTTTGCAATCTATATCTACCTTAATTGAATTGGCTTTAGCTTTGCATTCAATTGATCTTAACCCAATTGGCTTTAACTTTGCTATTATTTAACCTTAACCAAATTGACTTGAGTTTTGCAATCATTTAATGTTACTTAAATTGGTTGTAGCTTTACAACTGTTTAAGTTTAATCTAATTGGCTGTAGCTTTGCAGTCTATCTACCTTAATTGAATTGGCTTTAGCTTTGCAATCATTAAATCTTTAACTAATTGGCTTTAACTTTGCAATCATTTAACCTTAACCAAATTGGTTTAAGGTTTGATTTCAATTAATATCTGCCAAATTGGCTTTAAATTTGGCTTCAAATTAACTCAAATTAATTGGCTATATTTTTGAAATCATATTATTTTAGCCAAATTGGCTTTATTTATCCTTGCTTACGGGGCTGGGCTAGCCCATTATTTTCTATCCGGGCTAACCCAGCCCCGTAACCTACATTTAAGGCCTGAGGGAGTCGAGTTGCTTCCCGGCCACTCTTTGACTCGTGCCCATTTGCAGCCACTCTTTGACTCGTGCCCATTTGCGGCCATTATGAGAGTTACGCTGGTTTCAGCGCTGTGCTGCCATTTTGAATGTGCCACATTGGCTTTAGCTTTGCAGTCAATTATTGTTAATGAAATTGGCTTTAATACTGAGTCCATTCATGTTTGTGTTATTGACTTCAATTTTGCCTTGCTGTGTATGTAATGTGCTGATGCTGTAATTGTACCTTGTGCCATGCAATGTTCTGTATATTTGGATGCTGCGTCTGTAACCCGGGATGGACAATTTGCTGTGTATATGGATGTTGTACATGTACAATGTATTGTGCAATGTGCTGTATATGGATGTTGTACATGTACAATGTATTGTGCAATGTGCTGTATATGGATGTTGTACATGTACAATGTATTGTGCAATGTGCTGTATATGGATGTTGTACATGTACAATGTATTGTGCAATGTGCTGTATATGGATGTTGTACATGTAAATGTATTGTGCAATGTGCTGTATATGGATGTTGTACATGTACAATGTATTGTGCAATGTGCTCTATGTGTTGATGTGGTGGTTGAACATTGTGCTGTGCCATGTTCTCAATGTATCAATGCTGTGCCTGTAAACTGTGTTGTGCTCTGTATTGACTGTGCTGATGTTTGTACTCAATACTGGGATCTTGTGAGTTGTATCTTGTGCTATTTGTACTGTATATCTGGGTGTTGTGCCATGTACTGAACTGCTGTATCCACTTTGTGCTTGTAAATATGCTGTTGTTGCTTTATTGTGTTTGTACGATTGTATGAGTTGTGTATTGTGTTAATGGAGCTGTAATAAAGAAACAATTAAGCTATGTGGTGTGTCATTAATTGTCATCTGCGGGCGATGGAGCAGAATCTAAGGTAGGTGTGACAGGTAAGTGGGGGATGGTAGCACTAGAAGGGCTGTTAGTTCAGTGTATGTAGTTGTTGTAGTTGGTTAGGTTGATTCTGAGTTGAGTCGTAGGCGCAGGAGATTCCGAGTTGAGTCGTAGGCGCAGGAGATTCCGAGTTGAGTCGTAGGCGCAGGAGATTCCGAGTTGAGTCGTAGGCGCAGGAGATTCCGAGTTGAGTCGTAGCCGCAGGAGATTCCGAGTTGAGTCGTAGCCGCAGGAGATTCCGAGTTGAGTCGTAGCCGCAGGAGATTCCGAGTTGAGTCGTAGGCGCAGGAGATTCCGAGTTGAGTCGTAGGCGCAGGAGATTCCGAGTTGAGTCGTAGGCGCAGGGGATTCCGAGTTGAGTCGTAGCCGCAGGAGATTCCGAGTTGAGTCGTAGGCGCAGGAGATTCCGAGTTGAGTCGTAGGCGCAGGAGATTCCGAGTTGAGTCGTAGGCGCAGGAGATTCCGAGTTGAGTCGTAGGCGCAGGAGATTCCGAGTTGAGTCGTAGGCGCAGGAGATTCCGAGTTGAGTCGTAGCCGCAGTAGATTCCGAGTTGAGACGTAGCCGCAGGAGATTCCGAGTTGAGTCGTAGCCGCAGGAGATTCCGAGTTGAGTCGTAGCCGCAGGAGATTCCGAGTTGAGTCGTAGCCGCAGGAGATTCCGAGTTGAGTCGTAGCCGCAGTAGATTCCGAGTTGAGTCGTAGCCGCAGTAGATTCCGAGTTGAGACGTAGGCGCAGTAGATTCCGAGTTGAGTCGTAGCCGCAGGAGATTCCGAGTTGAGTCGTAGCCGCAGGAGATTCCTAGTTGAGTCGTAGCCGCAGGAGATTCTGAGTTAAGACGTAGCCGCAGGAGATTCCGAGTTGAGTCGTAGCCGCAGGAGATTCCGAGTTGAGTCGTAGCATCAGGAGATTCCGAGTTGAGTCGTAGCCGCAGGAGATTCCGAGTTGAGTCGTAGCCGCAGTAGATTCCGAGTTGAGACGTAGGCGCAGTAGATTCCGAGTTGAGACGTAGCCGCAGTAGATTCCGAGTTGAGTCGTAGCCGCAGTAGATTCCGAGTTGAGACGTAGGCGCAGTAGATTCCGAGTTGAGTCGTAGCCGCAGGAGATTCCGAGTTGAGACGTAACCGCAGTAGATTCCGAGTTGAGTCGTAGCCGCAGTAGATTCCGAGTTGAGACGTAGGCGCAGTAGATTCCGAGTTGAGTCGTAGCCGCAGGAGATTCCGAGTTGAGTCGTAGCCGCAGGAGATTCCGAGTTAAGACGTAGCCGCAGGAGATTCCGAGTTGAGTCGTAGCCGCAGGAGATTCCGAGTTGAGTCGTAGCATCAGGAGATTCCGAGTTGAGTCGTAGCCGCAGGAGATTCCGAGTTGAGTCGTAGCCGCAGTAGATTCCGAGTTGAGACGTAGGCGCAGTAGATTCCGAGTTGAGACGTAGCCGCAGTAGATTCCGAGTTGAGTCGTAGCCGCAGGAGATTCCGAGTTGAGTCGTAGCCGCAGGAGATTCCGAGTTGAGTCGTAGCCGCAGTAGATTCCGAGTTGAGTCGTAGCCGCAGTAGATTCCGAGTTGAGTCGTAGCCGCAGTAGATTCCGAGTTGAGTCGTAGCATCAGGAGATTCCGAGTTAAGACGTAGGCGCAGTAGATTCCGAGTTGAGTCGTAGCCGCAATAGATTCCGAGTTGAGTCGTAGCCACAGGAGATTCCGAGTTGAGTCGTAGCCGCAGGAGATTCCGAGTTGAGTCGTAGCCGCAGTAGATTCCGAGTTGAGTCGTAGCCGCAGGAGATTCCGAGTTGAGTCGTAGCCGCAGGAGATTCCGAGTTGAGTCGTAGCCGCAGTAGATTCCGAGTTAAGTCGTAGCCGCAGTAGATTCCGAGTTGAGACGTAGCCGCAGTAGATTCCGAGTTGAGTCGTAGCCGCAGGAGATTCCGAGTTGAGTCGTAGCCGCAGGAGATTCCGAGTTGAGTCGTAGCCGCAGTAGATTCCGAGTTGAGTCGTAGCCGCAGGAGATTCCGAGTTGAGTCGTAGCCGCAGGAGATTCTGAGTTAAGACGTAGCCGCAGGAGATTCCGAGTTGAGTCGTAGCCGCAGGAGATTCCGAGTTGAGTCGTAGCCGCAGTAGATTCCGAGTTGAGTCGTAGCCGCAGGAGATTCCGAGTTGAGTCGTAGCCGCAGGAGATTCCGAGTTGAGTCGTAGCCGCAGTAGATTCCGAGTTAAGTCGTAGCCGCAGTAGATTCCGAGTTGAGACGTAGCCGCAGTAGATTCCGAGTTGAGTCGTAGCCGCAGGAGATTCCGAGTTGAGTCGTAGCCGCAGGAGATTCCGAGTTGAGTCGTAGCCGCAGTAGATTCCGAGTTGAGTCGTAGCCGCAGGAGATTCCGAGTTGAGTCGTAGCCGCAGGAGATTCTGAGTTAAGACGTAGCCGCAGGAGATTCCGAGTTGAGTCGTAGCCGCAGGAGATTCCGAGTTGAGTCGTAGCATCAGGAGATTCCGAGTTGAGTCGTAGCCGCAGGAGATTCTGAGTTAAGACGTAGCCGCAGGAGATTCCGAGTTGAGTCGTAGCCGCAGGAGATTCCGAGTTGAGTCGTAGCATCAGGAGATTCCGAGTTAATACGTAGGCGCAGTAGATTCCGAGTTGAGTCGTAGCCGCAGGAGATTCCGAGTTGAGTCGTAGCCACAGGAGATTCCGAGTTGAGTCGTAGCCGCAGGAGATTCCGAGTTGAGTCGTAGCCGCAGGAGATTCCGAGTTGAGTCGTAGCCGCAGGAGATTCCGAGTTGAGTCGTAGCCGCAGGAGATTCCGAGTTGAGTCGTAGCCGCAGGAGATTCCGAGTTGAGTCGTAGCCGCAGGAGATTCCGAGTTAAGACGTAGCCGCAGGAGATTCCGAGTTGAGTCGTAGCCGCAGGAGATTCCGAGTTGAGTCGTAGCCGCAGTAGATTCCGAGTTGAGTCGTAGCCGCAGGAGATTCCGAGTTAAGACGTAGCCGCAGGAGATTCCGAGTTGAGTCGTAGCCGCAGTAGATTCCGAGTTGAGTCGTAGCCGCAGGAGATTCCGAGTTGAGTCGTAGCATCAGGAGATTCCGAGTTGAGTCGTAGCCGCAGTAGATTCCGAGTTGAGACGTAGGCGCAGTAGATTCCGAGTTGAGTCGTAGCCGCAGGAGATTCCGAGTTGAGACGTAGCATCAGGAGATTCCGAGTTAATACGTAGGCGCAGTAGATTCCGAGTTGAGTCGTAGCCGCAGGAGATTCCGAGTTAAGACGTAGCCACAGGAGATTCCGAGTTGAGTCGTAGCCGCAGGAGATTCCGAGTTGAGTCGTAGCCGCAGGAGATTCCGAGTTGAGTCGTAGCCGCAGGAGATTCCGAGTTGAGTCGTAGCCGCAGGAGATTCCGAGTTGAGTCGTAGCATCAGGAGATTCCGAGTTGAGTCGTAGCCGCAGTAGATTCCGAGTTGAGTCGTAGCCGCAGTAGATTCCGAGTTGAGTCGTAGCCGCAGTAGATTCCGAGTTGAGTCGTAGCATCAGGAGATTCCGAGTTAAGACGTAGGCGCAGTAGATTCCGAGTTGAGTCGTAGCCGCAGGAGATTCCGAGTTGAGTCGTAGCCGCAGGAGATTCCGAGTTGAGTCGTAGCCGCAGGAGATTCCGAGTTAAGACGTAGCCGCAGGAGATTCCGAGTTGAGTCGTAGCCGCAGGAGATTCCGAGTTGAGTCGTAGCCGCAGTAGATTCCGAGTTGAGTCGTAGCATCAGGAGATTCCGAGTTGAGTCGTAGCCGCAGTAGATTCCGAGTTGAGTCGTAGCCGCAGTAGATTCCGAGTTGAGTCGTAGCCGCAGTAGATTCCGAGTTGAGTCGTAGCATCAGGAGATTCCGAGTTAAGACGTAGGCGCAGTAGATTCCGAGTTGAGTCGTAGCCGCAGGAGATTCCGAGTTGAGTCGTAGCCGCAGGAGATTCCGAGTTGAGTCGTAGCCGCAGGAGATTCCGAGTTAAGACGTAGCCGCAGGAGATTCCGAGTTGAGTCGTAGCCGCAGGAGATTCCGAGTTGAGTCGTAGCCGCAGTAGATTCCGAGTTGAGTCGTAGCCGCAGGAGATTCCGAGTTGAGTCGTAGCCGCAGGAGATTCCGAGTTAAGACGTAGCCGCAGGAGATTCCGAGTTAAGACGTAGCCGCAGGAGATTCCGAGTTGAGTCGTAGCCGCAGGAGATTCCGAGTTGAGTCGTAGCCGCAGGAGATTCCGAGTTGAGTCGTAGCCGCAGGAGATTCCGAGTTGAGTCGTAGCCGCAGGAGATTCCGAGTTGAGTCGTAGCATCAGGAGATTCCGAGTTGAGTCGTAGCCGCAGTAGATTCCGAGTTGAGTCGTAGCCGCAGTAGATTCCGAGTTGAGTCGTAGCCGCAGTAGATTCCGAGTTGAGTCGTAGCATCAGGAGATTCCGAGTTAAGACGTAGGCGCAGTAGATTCCGAGTTGAGTCGTAGCCGCAGGAGATTCCGAGTTGAGTCGTAGCCGCAGGAGATTCCGAGTTGAGTCGTAGCCGCAGGAGATTCCGAGTTAAGACGTAGCCGCAGGAGATTCCGAGTTGAGTCGTAGCCGCAGGAGATTCCGAGTTGAGTCGTAGCCGCAGTAGATTCCGAGTTGAGTCGTAGCATCAGGAGATTCCGAGTTGAGTCGTAGCCGCAGTAGATTCCGAGTTGAGTCGTAGCCGCAGTAGATTCCGAGTTGAGTCGTAGCCGCAGTAGATTCCGAGTTGAGTCGTAGCATCAGGAGATTCCGAGTTAAGACGTAGGCGCAGTAGATTCCGAGTTGAGTCGTAGCCGCAGGAGATTCCGAGTTGAGTCGTAGCCGCAGGAGATTCCGAGTTGAGTCGTAGCCGCAGGAGATTCCGAGTTAAGACGTAGCCGCAGGAGATTCCGAGTTGAGTCGTAGCCGCAGGAGATTCCGAGTTGAGTCGTAGCCGCAGTAGATTCCGAGTTGAGTCGTAGCCGCAGGAGATTCCGAGTTAAGACGTAGCCGCAGGAGATTCCGAGTTGAGTCGTAGCCGCAGGAGATTCCGAGTTGAGTCGTAGCCGCAGGAGATTCCGAGTTGAGTCGTAGCATCAGGAGATTCCGAGTTGAGTCGTAGCCGCAGTAGATTCCGAGTTGAGACGTAGGCGCAGTAGATTCCGAGTTGAGTCGTAGCCGCAGGAGATTCCGAGTTGAGACGTAGCATCAGGAGATTCCGAGTTAATACGTAGGCGCAGTAGATTCCGAGTTGAGTCGTAGCCGCAGGAGATTCCGAGTTGAGTCGTAGCCACAGGAGATTCCGAGTTGAGTCGTAGCCGCAGGAGATTCCGAGTTGAGTCGTAGCCGCAGGAGATTCCGAGTTGAGTCGTAGCCGCAGTAGATTCCGAGTTGAGTCGTAGCCGCAGGAGATTCCGAGTTAAGACGTAGCCGCAGGAGATTCCGAGTTGAGTCGTAGCCGCAGGAGATTCCGAGTTGAGTCGTAGCCGCAGGAGATTCCGAGTTGAGTCGTAGCATCAGGAGATTCCGAGTTGAGTCGTAGCCGCAGTAGATTCCGAGTTGAGACGTAGGCGCAGTAGATTCCGAGTTGAGTCGTAGCCGCAGGAGATTCCGAGTTGAGACGTAGCATCAGGAGATTCCGAGTTAATACGTAGGCGCAGTAGATTCCGAGTTGAGTCGTAGCCGCAGGAGATTCCGAGTTGAGTCGTAGCCACAGGAGATTCCGAGTTGAGTCGTAGCCGCAGGAGATTCCGAGTTGAGTCGTAGCCGCAGGAGATTCCGAGTTGAGTCGTAGCCGCAGTAGATTCCGAGTTGAGTCGTAGCCGCAGGAGATTCCGAGTTAAGACGTAGCCGCAGGAGATTCCGAGTTGAGTCGTAGCCGCAGGAGATTCCGAGTTGAGTCGTAGCCGCAGGAGATTCCGAGTTGAGTCGTAGCATCAGGAGATTCCGAGTTGAGTCGTAGCCGCAGTAGATTCCGAGTTGAGTCGTAGCCGCAGTAGATTCCGAGTTGAGTCGTAGCCGCAGGAGATTCCGAGTTGAGACGTAGCATCAGGAGATTCCGAGTTAATACGTAGGCGCAGTAGATTCCGAGTTGAGTCGTAGCCGCAGGAGATTCCGAGTTGAGTCGTAGCCACAGGAGATTCCGAGTTGAGTCGTAGCCGCAGGAGATTCCGAGTTGAGTCGTAGCCGCAGGAGATTCCGAGTTGAGTCGTAGCCGCAGGAGATTCCGAGTTGAGTCGTAGCCGCAGTAGATTCCGAGTTGAGTCGTAGCCGCAGGAGATTCCGAGTTAAGACGTAGCCGCAGGAGATTCCGAGTTGAGTCGTAGCCGCAGGAGATTCCGAGTTGAGTCGTAGCCGCAGGAGATTCCGAGTTGAGTCGTAGCATCAGGAGATTCCGAGTTGAGTCGTAGCCGCAGTAGATTCCGAGTTGAGTCGTAGCCGCAGGAGATTCCGAGTTGAGTCGTAGCATCAGGAGATTCCGAGTTGAGTCGTAGCCGCAGTAGATTCCGAGTTGAGTCGTAGCCGCAGTAGATTCCGAGTTGAGTCGTAGCCGCAGGAGATTCCGAGTTAAGACGTAGCCGCAGGAGATTCCGAGTTGAGTCGTAGCCGCAGGAGATTCCGAGTTGAGTCGTAGCATCAGGAGATTCCGAGTTGAGTCGTAGCCGCAGGAGATTCCGAGTTGAGTCGTAGCCGCAGTAGATTCCGAGTTGAGTCGTAGCCGCAGGAGATTCCGAGTTAAGACGTAGCCGCAGGAGATTCCGAGTTGAGTCGTAGCCGCAGGAGATTCCGAGTTGAGTCGTAGCCGCAGGAGATTCCGAGTTGAGTCGTAGCATCAGGAGATTCCGAGTTGAGTCGTAGCCGCAGTAGATTCCGAGTTGAGACGTAGGCGCAGTAGATTCCGAGTTGAGTCGTAGCCGCAGGAGATTCCGAGTTGAGACGTAGCATCAGGAGATTCCGAGTTAATACGTAGGCGCAGTAGATTCCGAGTTGAGTCGTAGCCGCAGGAGATTCCGAGTTGAGTCGTAGCCACAGGAGATTCCGAGTTGAGTCGTAGCCGCAGGAGATTCCGAGTTGAGTCGTAGCCGCAGGAGATTCCGAGTTGAGTCGTAGCCGCAGGAGATTCCGAGTTGAGTCGTAGCCGCAGTAGATTCCGAGTTGAGTCGTAGCCGCAGGAGATTCCGAGTTAAGACGTAGCCGCAGGAGATTCCGAGTTGAGTCGTAGCCGCAGGAGATTCCGAGTTGAGTCGTAGCCGCAGGAGATTCCGAGTTGAGTCGTAGCATCAGGAGATTCCGAGTTGAGTCGTAGCCGCAGTAGATTCCGAGTTGAGTCGTAGCCGCAGTAGATTCCGAGTTGAGTCGTAGCCGCAGTAGATTCCGAGTTGAGTCGTAGCCGCAGGAGATTCCGAGTTGAGTCGTAGCCGCAGGAGATTCCGAGTTGAGTCGTAGCCGCAGGAGATTCCGAGTTGAGTCGTAGCCGCAGTAGATTCCGAGTTGAGTCGTAGCCGCAGGAGATTCCGAGTTAAGACGTAGCCGCAGGAGATTCCGAGTTGAGTCGTAGCCGCAGGAGATTCCGAGTTGAGTCGTAGCCGCAGGAGATTCCGAGTTGAGTCGTAGCATCAGGAGATTCCGAGTTGAGTCGTAGCCGCAGTAGATTCCGAGTTGAGTCGTAGCCGCAGTAGATTCCGAGTTGAGTCGTAGCCGCAGTAGATTCCGAGTTGAGTCGTAGCATCAGGAGATTCCGAGTTAAGACGTAGGCGCAGTAGATTCCGAGTTGAGTCTTAGCCGCAGGAGATTCCGAGTTGAGTCGTAGCCACAGGAGATTCCGAGTTGAGTCGTAGCCGCAGGAGATTCCGAGTTGAGTCGTAGCCGCAGGAGATTCCGAGTTGAGTCGTAGCCGCAGGAGATTCCGAGTTGAGTCGTAGCCGCAGTAGATTCCGAGTTGAGTCGTAGCCGCAGGAGATTCCGAGTTGAGTCGTAGCCGCAGGAGATTCCGAGTTGAGTCGTAGCCGCAGTAGATTCCGAGTTGAGTCGTAGCCGCAGTAGATTCCGAGTTGAGTCGTAGCATCAGGAGATTCCGAGTTAAGACGTAGGCGCAGTAGATTCCGAGTTGAGTCGTAGCCGCAGGAGATTCCGAGTTGAGTCGTAGCCGCAGGAGATTCCGAGTTGAGTCGTAGCCGCAGGAGATTCCGAGTTGAGTCGTAGCCGCAGGAGATTCCGAGTTGAGTCGTAGCCGCAGGAGATTCCGAGTTGAGTCGTAGCCGCAGTAGATTCCGAGTTGAGTCGTAGCCGCAGGAGATTCCGAGTTGAGTCGTAGCCGCAGGAGATTCCGAGTTGAGTCGTAGCCGCAGTAGATTCCGAGTTGAGTCGTAGCCGCAGTAGATTCCGAGTTGAGTCGTAGCATCAGGAGATTCCGAGTTAAGACGTAGGCGCAGTAGATTCCGAGTTGAGTCGTAGCCGCAGGAGATTCCGAGTTGAGTCGTAGCCGCAGGAGATTCCGAGTTGAGTCGTAGCCGCAGGAGATTCCGAGTTGAGTCGTAGCATCAGGAGATTCCGAGTTGAGTCGTAGCCGCAGTAGATTCCGAGTTGAGTCGTAGCATCAGGAGATTCCGAGTTAAGACGTAGGCGCAGTAGATTCCGAGTTGAGTCGTAGCCGCAGGAGATTCCGAGTTGAGTCGTAGCCGCAGGAGATTCCGAGTTGAGTCGTAGCCGCAGGAGATTCCGAGTTGAGTCGTAGCATCAGGAGATTCCGAGTTGAGTCGTAGCCGCAGTAGATTCCGAGTTGAGACGTAGGCGCAGTAGATTCCGAGTTGAGTCGTAGCCGCAGTAGATTCCGAGTTGAGTCGTAGCATCAGGAGATTCCGAGTTGAGTCGTAGCCGCAGTAGATTCCGAGTTGAGACGTAGGCGCAGTAGATTCCGAGTTGAGTCGTAGCCGCAGGAGATTCCGAGTTGAGTCGTAGCCGCAGTAGATTCCGAGTTGAGTCGTAGCATCAGGAGATTCCGAGTTAAGACGTAGCCGCAGTAGATTCCGAGTTGAGACGTAGGCGCAGTAGATTCCGAGTTGAGTCGTAGCCGCAGTAGATTCCGAGTTGAGTCGTAGCATCAGGAGATTCCGAGTTGAGTCGTAGCATCAGGAGATTCCGAGTTGAGTCGTAGCCGCAGTAGATTCCGAGTTGAGACGTAGGCGCAGTAGATTCCGAGTTGAGTCGTAGCCGCAGTAGATTCCGAGTTGAGTCGTAGCATCAGGAGATTCCGAGTTGAGTCGTAGCCGCAGGAGATTCCGAGTTGAGACGTAGGCGCAGTAGATTCCGAGTTGAGTCGTAGCCGCAGTAGATTCCGAGTTGAGTCGTAGGCGCAGTAGATTCCGAGTTGAGTCGTAGGCGCAGTAGATTCCGAGTTGAGTCGTAGGCGCAGTAGATTCCGAGTTGAGTCGTAGCCGCAGGAGATTCCGAGTTGAGACGTAGGCGCAGTAGATTCCGAGTTGAGTCGTAGCCGCAGTAGATTCCGAGTTGAGTCGTAGCATCAGGAGATTCCGAGTTGAGTCGTAGCTGCAGGAGATTCCGAGTTGAGTCGTAGCCGCAGGAGATTCCGAGTTAAGACGTAGCCGCAGTAGATTCCGAGTTGAGACGTAGGCGCAGTAGATTCCGAGTTGAGTCGTAGCCGCAGTAGATTCCGAGTTGAGTCGTAGCATCAGGAGATTCCGAGTTGAGTCGTAGCCGCAGTAGATTCCGAGTTGAGTCGTAGCATCAGGAGATTCCGAGTTGAGTCGTAGCCGCAGTAGATTCCGAGTTGAGACGTAGGCGCAGTAGATTCCGAGTTGAGTCGTAGCATCAGGAGATTCCGAGTTGAGTCGTAGCCGCAGTAGATTCCGAGTTGAGTCGTAGCATCAGGAGATTCCGAGTTGAGTCGTAGCCGCAGTAGATTCCGAGTTGAGACGTAGGCGCAGTAGATTCCGAGTTGAGTCGTAGCCGCAGTAGATTCCGAGTTGAGTCGTAGCATCAGGAGATTCCGAGTTGAGTCGTAGCATCAGGAGATTCCGAGTTGAGTCATAGCCGCAGTAGATTCCGAGTTGAGACGTAGGCGCAGTAGATTCCGAGTTGAGTCGTAGCCGCAGTAGATTCCGAGTTGAGTCGTAGCATCAGGAGATTCCGAGTTGAGTCGTAGCCGCAGGAGATTCCGAGTTGAGACGTAGGCGCAGTAGATTCCGAGTTGAGTCGTAGCCGCAGTAGATTCCGAGTTGAGTCGTAGGCGCAGTAGATTCCGAGTTGAGTCGTAGGCGCAGTAGATTCCGAGTTGAGTCGTAGGCGCAGTAGATTCCGAGTTGAGTCGTAGCCGCAGGAGATTCCGAGTTGAGTCGTAGCCGCAGTAGATTCCGAGTTGAGTCGTAGCCGCAGGAGATTCCGAGTTGAGTCGTAGCCGCAGGAGATTCCGAGTTGAGTCGTAGCCGCAGGAGATTCCGAGTTGAGTCGTAGCCGCAGGAGATTCCGAGTTAAGACGTAGCCGCAGGAGATTCCGAGTTGAGACGTAGGCGCAGTAGATTCCGAGTTGAGTCGTAGCCGCAGTAGATTCCGAGTTGAGTCGTAGCATCAGGAGATTCCGAGTTGAGTCGTAGCTGCAGGAGATTCCGAGTTGAGTCGTAGCCGCAGGAGATTCCGAGTTAAGACGTAGCCGCAGTAGATTCCGAGTTGAGACGTAGGCGCAGTAGATTCCGAGTTGAGTCGTAGCCGCAGTAGATTCCGAGTTGAGTCGTAGCATCAGGAGATTCCGAGTTGAGTCGTAGCCGCAGTAGATTCCGAGTTGAGTCGTAGCATCAGGAGATTCCGAGTTGAGTCGTAGCCGCAGTAGATTCCGAGTTGAGACGTAGGCGCAGTAGATTCCGAGTTGAGTCGTAGCCGCAGTAGATTCCGAGTTGAGTCGTAGGCGCAGTAGATTCCGAGTTGAGTCGTAGGCGCAGTAGATTCCGAGTTGAGTCGTAGCCGCAGGAGATTCCGAGTTGAGTCGTAGCCGCAGTAGATTCCGAGTTGAGTCGTAGCCGCAGGAGATTCCGAGTTGAGTCGTAGCCGCAGGAGATTCCGAGTTGAGTCGTAGCCGCAGGAGATTCCGAGTTGAGTCGTAGCCGCAGGAGATTCCGAGTTAAGACGTAGCCGCAGGAGATTCCGAGTTGAGACGTAGGCGCAGTAGATTCCGAGTTGAGTCGTAGCCGCAGTAGATTCCGAGTTGAGTCGTAGCATCAGGAGATTCCGAGTTGAGTCGTAGCATCAGGAGATTCCGAGTTGAGTCATAGCCGCAGTAGATTCCGAGTTGAGACGTAGGCGCAGTAGATTCCGAGTTGAGTCGTAGCCGCAGTAGATTCCGAGTTGAGTCGTAGCATCAGGAGATTCCGAGTTGAGTCGTAGCCGCAGGAGATTCCGAGTTGAGACGTAGGCGCAGTAGATTCCGAGTTGAGTCGTAGCCGCAGTAGATTCCGAGTTGAGTCGTAGGCGCAGTAGATTCCGAGTTGAGTCGTAGGCGCAGTAGATTCCGAGTTGAGTCGTAGGCGCAGTAGATTCCGAGTTGAGTCGTAGCATCAGGAGATTCCGAGTTGAGTCGTAGCTGCAGGAGATTCCGAGTTGAGTCGTAGCCGCAGGAGATTCCGAGTTAAGACGTAGCCGCAGTAGATTCCGAGTTGAGACGTAGGCGCAGTAGATTCCGAGTTGAGTCGTAGCCGCAGTAGATTCCGAGTTGAGTCGTAGCATCAGGAGATTCCGAGTTGAGTCGTAGCCGCAGTAGATTCCGAGTTGAGACGTAGGCGCAGTAGATTCCGAGTTGAGTCGTAGCCGCAGTAGATTCCGAGTTGAGTCGTAGGCGCAGTAGATTCCGAGTTGAGTCGTAGGCGCAGTAGATTCCGAGTTGAGTTGTAGCCGCAGGAGATTCCGAGTTGAGTCGTAGCCGCAGTAGATTCCGAGTTGAGTCGTAGCCGCAGGAGATTCCGAGTTGAGTCGTAGCCGCAGTAGATTCCGAGTTGAGTCGTAGGCGCAGTAGATTCCGAGTTGAGTCGTAGGCGCAGTAGATTCCGAGTTGAGTCGTAGCCGCAGGAGATTCCGAGTTGAGTCGTAGCCGCAGTAGATTCCGAGTTGAGTCGTAGCCGCAGGAGATTCCGAGTTGAGTCGTAGCCGCAGGAGATTCCGAGTTGAGTCGTAGCCGCAGGAGATTCCGAGTTGAGTCGTAGCCGCAGGAGATTCCGAGTTAAGACGTAGCCGCAGGAGATTCCGAGTTGAGACGTAGGCGCAGTAGATTCCGAGTTGAGTCGTAGCCGCAGTAGATTCCGAGTTGAGTCGTAGCATCAGGAGATTCCGAGTTGAGTCGTAGCATCAGGAGATTCCGAGTTGAGTCATAGCCGCAGTAGATTCCGAGTTGAGACGTAGGCGCAGTAGATTCCGAGTTGAGTCGTAGCCGCAGTAGATTCCGAGTTGAGTCGTAGCATCAGGAGATTCCGAGTTGAGTCGTAGCCGCAGGAGATTCCGAGTTGAGACGTAGGCGCAGTAGATTCCGAGTTGAGTCGTAGCCGCAGTAGATTCCGAGTTGAGTCGTAGGCGCAGTAGATTCCGAGTTGAGTCGTAGGCGCAGTAGATTCCGAGTTGAGTCGTAGGCGCAGTAGATTCCGAGTTGAGTCGTAGCATCAGGAGATTCCGAGTTGAGTCGTAGCTGCAGGAGATTCCGAGTTGAGTCGTAGCCGCAGGAGATTCCGAGTTAAGACGTAGCCGCAGTAGATTCCGAGTTGAGACGTAGGCGCAGTAGATTCCGAGTTGAGTCGTAGCCGCAGTAGATTCCGAGTTGAGTCGTAGCATCAGGAGATTCCGAGTTGAGTCGTAGCCGCAGTAGATTCCGAGTTGAGACGTAGGCGCAGTAGATTCCGAGTTGAGTCGTAGCCGCAGTAGATTCCGAGTTGAGTCGTAGGCGCAGTAGATTCCGAGTTGAGTCGTAGGCGCAGTAGATTCCGAGTTGAGTTGTAGCCGCAGGAGATTCCGAGTTGAGTCGTAGCCGCAGTAGATTCCGAGTTGAGTCGTAGCCGCAGGAGATTCCGAGTTGAGTCGTAGCCGCAGGAGATTCCGAGTTGAGACGTAGGCGCAGTAGATTCCGAGTTGAGTCGTAGCATCAGGAGATTCCGAGTTGAGTCGTAGCCGCAGGAGATTCCGAGTTGAGTCGTAGCCGCAGTAGATTCCGAGTTGAGTCGTAGCATCAGGAGATTCCGAGTTGAGTCGTAGCCGCAGTAGATTCCGAGTTGAGACGTAGGCGCAGTAGATTCCGAGTTGAGTCGTAGCCGCAGTAGATTCCGAGTTGAGTCGTAGGCGCAGTAGATTCCGAGTTGAGTCGTAGGCGCAGTAGATTCCGAGTTGAGTTGTAGCCGCAGGAGATTCCGAGTTGAGTCGTAGCCGCAGTAGATTCCGAGTTGAGTCGTAGCCGCAGTAGATTCCGAGTTGAGTCGTAGCATCAGGAGATTCCGAGTTGAGTCGTAGCCGCAGGAGATTCCGAGTTGAGACGTAGGCGCAGTAGATTCCGAGTTGAGTCGTAGCCGCAGTAGATTCCGAGTTGAGTCGTAGGCGCAGTAGATTCCGAGTTGAGTCGTAGGCGCAGTAGATTCCGAGTTGAGTCGTAGGCGCAGTAGATTCCGAGTTGAGTCGTAGCATCAGGAGATTCCGAGTTGAGTCGTAGCTGCAGTAGATTCCGAGTTGAGTCGTAGCCGCAGTAGATTCCGAGTTGAGTCGTAGGCGCAGTAGATTCCGAGTTGAGTCGTAGGCGCAGTAGATTCCGAGTTGAGTTGTAGCCGCAGTAGATTCCGAGTTGAGTCGTAGCATCAGGAGATTCCGAGTTGAGTCGTAGCTGCAGGAGATTCCGAGTTGAGTCGTAGCCGCAGGAGATTCCGAGTTAAGACTTAGCCGCAGTAGATTCCGAGTTGAGACGTAGGCGCAGTAGATTCCGAGTTGAGTCGTAGCCGCAGTAGATTCCGAGTTGAGTCGTAGCATCAGGAGATTCCGAGTTGAGTCGTAGCCGCAGTAGATTCCGAGTTCAGTCGTAGCATCAGGAGATTCCGAGTTGAGTCGTAGCCGCAGTAGATTCCGAGTTGAGACGTAGGCGCAGTAGATTCCGAGTTGAGTCGTAGCCGCAGTAGATTCCGAGTTGAGTCGTAGCATCAGGAGATTCCGAGTTGAGTCGTAGCCGCAGTAGATTCCGAGTTGAGTCGTAGCATCAGGAGATTCCGAGTTGAGTCGTAGCCGCAGTAGATTCCGAGTTAAGACGTAGCCGCAGGAGATTCCGAGTTGAGTCGTAGCCGCAGTAGATTCCGAGTTGAGTCGTAGCATCAGGAGATTCCGAGTTGAGTCGTAGCATCAGGAGATTCCGAGTTGAGTCATAGCCGCAGTAGATTCCGAGTTGAGACGTAGGCGCAGTAGATTCCGAGTTGAGTCGTAGCCGCAGTAGATTCCGAGTTGAGTCGTAGCATCAGGAGATTCCGAGTTGAGTCGTAGCCGCAGGAGATTCCGAGTTGAGACGTAGGCGCAGTAGATTCCGAGTTGAGTCGTAGCCGCAGTAGATTCCGAGTTGAGTCGTAGGCGCAGTAGATTCCGAGTTGAGTCGTAGGCGCAGTAGATTCCGAGTTGAGTCGTAGGCGCAGTAGATTCCGAGTTGAGTCGTAGCCGCAGGAGATTCCGAGTTGAGTCGTAGCCGCAGTAGATTCCGAGTTGAGTCGTAGCCGCAGGAGATTCCGAGTTGAGTCGTAGCCGCAGGAGATTCCGAGTTGAGTCGTAGCCGCAGGAGATTCCGAGTTAAGACGTAGCCGCAGGAGATTCCAAGTTGAGACGTAGGCGCAGTAGATTCCGAGTTGAGTCGTAGCCGCAGTAGATTCCGAGTTGAGTCGTAGCATCAGGAGATTCCGAGTTGAGTCGTAGCTGCAGGAGATTCCGAGTTGAGTCGTAGCCGCAGGAGATTCCGAGTTAAGACGTAGCCGCAGTAGATTCCGAGTTGAGACGTAGGCGCAGTAGATTCCGAGTTGAGTCGTAGCCGCAGTAGATTCCGAGTTGAGTCGTAGCATCAGGAGATTCCGAGTTGAGTCGTAGCCGCAGTAGATTCCGAGTTGAGTCGTAGCATCAGGAGATTCCGAGTTGAGTCGTAGCCGCAGTAGATTCCGAGTTGAGACGTAGGCGCAGTAGATTCCGAGTTGAGTCGTAGCCGCAGTAGATTCCGAGTTGAGTCGTAGGCGCAGTAGATTCCGAGTTGAGTCGTAGGCGCAGTAGATTCCGAGTTGAGTCGTAGCCGCAGGAGATTCCGAGTTGAGTCGTAGCCGCAGGAGATTCCGAGTTGAGTCGTAGCCGCAGGAGATTCCGAGTTGAGTCGTAGCCGCAGGAGATTCCGAGTTAAGACGTAGCCGCAGGAGATTCCGAGTTGAGACGTAGGCGCAGTAGATTCCGAGTTGAGTCGTAGCCGCAGTAGATTCCGAGTTGAGTCGTAGCATCAGGAGATTCCGAGTTGAGTCGTAGCATCAGGAGATTCCGAGTTGAGTCATAGCCGCAGTAGATTCCGAGTTGAGACGTAGGCGCAGTAGATTCCGAGTTGAGTCGTAGCCGCAGTAGATTCCGAGTTGAGTCGTAGCATCAGGAGATTCCGAGTTGAGTCGTAGCCGCAGGAGATTCCGAGTTGAGACGTAGGCGCAGTAGATTCCGAGTTGAGTCGTAGCCGCAGTAGATTCCGAGTTGAGTCGTAGGCGCAGTAGATTCCGAGTTGAGTCGTAGGCGCAGTAGATTCCGAGTTGAGTCGTAGGCGCAGTAGATTCCGAGTTGAGTCGTAGCATCAGGAGATTCCGAGTTGAGTCGTAGCTGCAGGAGATTCCGAGTTGAGTCGTAGCCGCAGGAGATTCCGAGTTAAGACGTAGCCGCAGTAGATTCCGAGTTGAGACGTAGGCGCAGTAGATTCCGAGTTGAGTCGTAGCCGCAGTAGATTCCGAGTTGAGTCGTAGCATCAGGAGATTCCGAGTTGAGTCGTAGCCGCAGTAGATTCCGAGTTGAGACGTAGGCGCAGTAGATTCCGAGTTGAGTCGTAGCCGCAGTAGATTCCGAGTTGAGTCGTAGGCGCAGTAGATTCCGAGTTGAGTCGTAGGCGCAGTAGATTCCGAGTTGAGTTGTAGCCGCAGGAGATTCCGAGTTGAGTCGTAGCCGCAGTAGATTCCGAGTTGAGTCGTAGCCGCAGGAGATTCCGAGTTGAGTCGTAGCCGCAGGAGATTCCGAGTTGAGACGTAGGCGCAGTAGATTCCGAGTTGAGTCGTAGCATCAGGAGATTCCGAGTTGAGTCGTAGCCGCAGGAGATTCCGAGTTGAGTCGTAGCCGCAGTAGATTCCGAGTTGAGTCGTAGCATCAGGAGATTCCGAGTTGAGTCGTAGCCGCAGTAGATTCCGAGTTGAGACGTAGGCGCAGTAGATTCCGAGTTGAGTCGTAGCCGCAGTAGATTCCGAGTTGAGTCGTAGGCGCAGTAGATTCCGAGTTGAGTCGTAGGCGCAGTAGATTCCGAGTTGAGTTGTAGCCGCAGGAGATTCCGAGTTGAGTCGTAGCCGCAGTAGATTCCGAGTTGAGTCGTAGCCGCAGTAGATTCCGAGTTGAGTCGTAGCATCAGGAGATTCCGAGTTGAGTCGTAGCCGCAGGAGATTCCGAGTTGAGACGTAGGCGCAGTAGATTCCGAGTTGAGTCGTAGCTGCAGTAGATTCCGAGTTGAGTCGTAGGCGCAGTAGATTCCGAGTTGAGTCGTAGGCGCAGTAGATTCCGAGTTGAGTCGTAGCATCAGGAGATTCCGAGTTGAGTCGTAGCTGCAGGAGATTCCGAGTTGAGTCGTAGCCGCAGGAGATTCCGAGTTAAGACGTAGCCGCAGTAGATTCCGAGTTGAGACGTAGGCGCAGTAGATTCCGAGTTGAGTCGTAGCCGCAGTAGATTCCGAGTTGAGTCGTAGCATCAGGAGATTCCGAGTTGAGTCGTAGCCGCAGTAGATTCCGAGTTGAGTCGTAGCATCAGGAGATTCCGAGTTGAGTCGTAGCCGCAGTAGATTCCGAGTTGAGACGTAGGCGCAGTAGATTCCGAGTTGAGTCGTAGCCGCAGTAGATTCCGAGTTGAGTCGTAGGCGCAGTAGATTCCGAGTTGAGTCGTAGGCGCAGTAGATTCCGAGTTGAGTCGTAGCCGCAGGAGATTCCGAGTTGAGTCGTAGCCGCAGTAGATTCCGAGTTGAGTCGTAGCCGCAGGAGATTCCGAGTTGAGTCGTAGCCGCAGGAGATTCCGAGTTGAGTCGTAGCCGCAGGAGATTCCGAGTTGAGTCGTAGCCGCAGGAGATTCCGAGTTAAGACGTAGCCGCAGGAGATTCCGAGTTGAGACGTAGGCGCAGTAGATTCCGAGTTGAGTCGTAGCCGCAGTAGATTCCGAGTTGAGTCGTAGCATCAGGAGATTCCGAGTTGAGTCGTAGCATCAGGAGATTCCGAGTTGAGTCATAGCCGCAGTAGATTCCGAGTTGAGACGTAGGCGCAGTAGATTCCGAGTTGAGTCGTAGCCGCAGTAGATTCCGAGTTGAGACGTAGGCGCAGTAGATTCCGAGTTGAGTCGTAGCCGCAGTAGATTCCGAGTTGAGTCGTAGCATCAGGAGATTCCGAGTTGAGTCGTAGCCGCAGTAGATTCCGAGTTGAGTCGTAGCATCAGGAGATTCCGAGTTGAGTCGTAGCCGCAGTAGATTCCGAGTTGAGACGTAGGCGCAGTAGATTCCGAGTTGAGTCGTAGCCGCAGTAGATTCCGAGTTGAGTCGTAGGCGCAGTAGATTCCGAGTTGAGTCGTAGGCGCAGTAGATTCCGAGTTGAGTCGTAGCCGCAGGAGATTCCGAGTTGAGTCGTAGCCGCAGTAGATTCCGAGTTGAGTCGTAGCCGCAGGAGATTCCGAGTTGAGTCATAGCCGCAGGAGATTCCGAGTTGAGTCGTAGCCGCAGGAGATTCCGAGTTGAGTCGTAGCCGCAGGAGATTCCGAGTTAAGACGTAGCCGCAGGAGATTCCGAGTTGAGACGTAGGCGCAGTAGATTCCGAGTTGAGTCGTAGCCGCAGTAGATTCCGAGTTGAGTCGTAGCATCAGGAGATTCCGAGTTGAGTCGTAGCATCAGGAGATTCCGAGTTGAGTCATAGCCGCAGTAGATTCCGAGTTGAGACGTAGGCGCAGTAGATTCCGAGTTGAGTCGTAGCCGCAGTAGATTCCGAGTTGAGTCGTAGCATCAGGAGATTCCGAGTTGAGTCGTAGCAGCAGGAGATTCCGAGTTGAGACGTAGGCGCAGTAGATTCCGAGTTGAGTCGTAGCCGCAGTAGATTCCGAGTTGAGTCGTAGGCGCAGTAGATTCCGAGTTGAGTCGTAGGCGCAGTAGATTCCGAGTTGAGTCGTAGCCGCAGGAGATTCCGAGTTGAGTCGTAGCCGCAGGAGATTCCGAGTTGAGTCGTAGCCGCAGTAGATTCCGAGTTGAGTCGTAGCCGCAGGAGATTCCGAGTTGAGTCGTAGCCGCAGGAGATTCCGAGTTGAGTCGTAGCCGCAGGAGATTCCGAGTTGAGACGTAGGCGCAGTAGATTCCGAGTTGAGTCGTAGCCGCAGGAGATTCCGAGTTGAGTCGTAGCCGCAGTAGATTCCGAGTTGAGTCGTAGCCGCAGGAGATTCCGAGTTGAGTCGTAGCCGCAGGAGATTCCGAGTTAAGACGTAGCCGCAGGAGATTCCGAGTTGAGACGTAGGCGCAGTAGATTCCGAGTTGAGTCGTAGCCGCAGTAGATTCCGAGTTGAGTCGTAGCATCAGGAGATTCCGAGTTGAGTCGTAGCTGCAGGAGATTCCGAGTTGAGTCGTAGCCGCAGGAGATTCCGAGTTAAGACGTAGCCGCAGTAGATTCCGAGTTGAGACGTAGGCGCAGTAGATTCCGAGTTGAGTCGTAGCCGCAGTAGATTCCGAGTTGAGTCGTAGCATCAGGAGATTCCGAGTTGAGTCGTAGCCGCAGTAGATTCCGAGTTGAGACGTAGGCGCAGTAGATTCCGAGTTGAGTCGTAGCCGCAGTAGATTCCGAGTTGAGTCGTAGGCGCAGTAGATTCCGAGTTGAGTCGTAGGCGCAGTAGATTCCGAGTTGAGTTGTAGCCGCAGGAGATTCCGAGTTGAGTCGTAGCCGCAGTAGATTCCGAGTTGAGTCGTAGCCGCAGGAGATTCCGAGTTGAGTCGTAGCCGCAGGAGATTCCGAGTTGAGTCGTAGCCGCAGGAGATTCCGAGTTGAGTCGTAGCCGCAGGAGATTCCGAGTTAAGACGTAGCCGCAGGAGATTCCGAGTTGAGACGTAGGCGCAGTAGATTCCGAGTTGAGTCGTAGCCGCAGTAGATTCCGAGTTGAGTCGTAGCATCAGGAGATTCCGAGTTGAGACGTAGGCGCAGGAGATTCCGAGTTGAGTCGTAGCCGCAGGAGATTCCGAGTTAAGACGTAGCCGCAGTAGATTCCGAGTTGAGACGTAGGCGCAGTAGATTCCGAGTTGAGTCGTAGCCGCAGTAGATTCCGAGTTGAGTCGTAGCATCAGGAGATTCCGAGTTGAGTCGTAGCCGCAGTAGATTCCGAGTTGAGACGTAGGCGCAGTAGATTCCGAGTTGAGTCGTAGGCGCAGTAGATTCCGAGTTGAGTCGTAGGCGCAGTAGATTCCGAGTTGAGTCGTAGCCGCAGGAGATTCCGAGTTGAGTCGTAGCCGCAGTAGATTCCGAGTTGAGTCGTAGCCGCAGGAGATTCCGAGTTGAGTCGTAGCCGCAGGAGATTCCGAGTTGAGTCGTAGCCGCAGGAGATTCCGAGTTAAGACGTAGCCGCAGGAGATTCCGAGTTGAGTCGTAGCCGCAGGAGATTCCGAGTTGAGTCGTAGCCGCAGGAGATTCCGAGTTGAGTCGTAGCATCAGGAGATTCCGAGTTGAGTCGTAGCCGCAGTAGATTCCGAGTTGAGACGTAGGCGCAGTAGATTCCGAGTTGAGACGTAGGCGCAGGAGATTCCGAGTTAAGACGTAGCCGCAGGAGATTCCGAGTTGAGTCGTAGCCGCAGGAGATTCCGAGTTGAGTCGTAGCCGCAGGAGATTCCGAGTTGAGTCGTAGCCGCAGGAGATTCCGAGTTGAGTCGTAGCATCAGGAGATTCCGAGTTAAGACGTAGGCGCAGTAGATTCCGAGTTGAGTCGTAGCCGCAGGAGATTCCGAGTTGAGACGTAGCATCAGGAGATTCCGAGTTAAGACGTAGGCGCAGTAGATTCCGAGTTGAGTCGTAGCCGCAGGAGATTCCGAGTTGAGTCGTAGCCACAGGAGATTCCGAGTTGAGTCGTAGCCGCAGGAGATTCCGAGTTGAGTCGTAGCCGCAGGTGATTCCGAGTTGAGTCGTAGCCGCAGGAGATTCCGAGTTGAGTCGTAGCCGCAGGAGATTCCGAGTTAAGACGTAGCCGCAGGAGATTCCGAGTTGAGTCGTAGCCGCAGGAGATTCCGAGTTGAGTCGTAGCCGCAGTAGATTCCGAGTTGAGTCGTAGCATCAGGAGATTCCGAGTTGAGTCGTAGCCGCAGTAGATTCCGAGTTGAGACGTAGGCGCAGTAGATTCCGAGTTGAGTCGTAGCCGCAGTAGATTCCGAGTTGAGTCGTAGCCGCAGGAGATTCCGAGTTAAGACGTAGCCGCAGGAGATTCCGAGTTGAGACGTAGGCGCAGTAGATTCCGAGTTGAGTCGTAGCCGCAGTAGATTCCGAGTTGAGTCGTAGCATCAGGAGATTCCGAGTTGAGACGTAGGCGCAGGAGATTCCGAGTTGAGTCGTAGCCGCAGGAGATTCCGAGTTAAGACGTAGCCGCAGTAGATTCCGAGTTGAGTCGTAGCCGCAGTAGATTCCGAGTTGAGTCGTAGCATCAGGAGATTCCGAGTTGAGTCGTAGCTGCAGGAGATTCCGAGTTGAGTCGTAGCCGCAGGAGATTCCGAGTTAAGACGTAGCCGCAGTAGATTCCGAGTTGAGACGTAGGCGCAGTAGATTCCGAGTTGAGTCGTAGCCGCAGTAGATTCCGAGTTGAGTCGTAGCATCAGGAGATTCCGAGTTGAGTCGTAGCCGCAGTAGATTCCGAGTTGAGACGTAGGCGCAGTAGATTCCGAGTTGAGTCGTAGCCGCAGTAGATTCCGAGTTGAGTCGTAGGCGCAGTAGATTCCGAGTTGAGTCGTAGGCGCAGTAGATTCCGAGTTGAGTTGTAGCCGCAGGAGATTCCGAGTTGAGTCGTAGCCGCAGTAGATTCCGAGTTGAGTCGTAGCCGCAGGAGATTCCGAGTTGAGTCGTAGCCGCAGGAGATTCCGAGTTGAGTCGTAGCCGCAGGAGATTCCGAGTTGAGTCGTAGCCGCAGGAGATTCCGAGTTAAGACGTAGCCGCAGGAGATTCCGAGTTGAGACGTAGGCGCAGTAGATTCCGAGTTGAGTCGTAGCCGCAGTAGATTCCGAGTTGAGTCGTAGCATCAGGAGATTCCGAGTTGAGACGTAGGCGCAGGAGATTCCGAGTTGAGTCGTAGCCGCAGGAGATTCCGAGTTAAGACTTAGCCGCAGTAGATTCCGAGTTGAGACGTAGGCGCAGTAGATTCCGAGTTGAGTCGTAGCCGCAGTAGATTCCGAGTTGAGTCGTAGCATCAGGAGATTCCGAGTTGAGTCGTAGCCGCAGTAGATTCCGAGTTGAGACGTAGGCGCAGTAGATTCCGAGTTGAGTCGTAGCCGCAGTAGATTCCGAGTTGAGTCGTAGGCGCAGTAGATTCCGAGTTGAGTCGTAGCCGCAGGAGATTCCGAGTTGAGTCGTAGCCGCAGTAGATTCCGAGTTGAGTCGTAGCCGCAGGAGATTCCGAGTTGAGTCGTAGCCGCAGGAGATTCCGAGTTGAGTCGTAGCCGCAGGAGATTCCGAGTTAAGACGTAGCCGCAGGAGATTCCGAGTTGAGTCGTAGCCGCAGGAGATTCCGAGTTGAGTCGTAGCCGCAGGAGATTCCGAGTTGAGTCGTAGCATCAGGAGATTCCGAGTTGAGTCGTAGCCGCAGTAGATTCCGAGTTGAGACGTAGGCGCAGTAGATTCCGAGTTGAGACGTAGGCGCAGGAGATTCCGAGTTAAGACGTAGCCGCAGGAGATTCCGAGTTGAGTCGTAGCCGCAGGAGATTCCGAGTTGAGTCGTAGCCGCAGGAGATTCCGAGTTGAGTCGTAGCCGCAGGAGATTCCGAGTTGAGTCGTAGCATCAGGAGATTCCGAGTTAAGACGTAGGCGCAGTAGATTCCGAGTTGAGTCGTAGCCGCAGGAGATTCCGAGTTGAGACGTAGCATCAGGAGATTCCGAGTTAAGACGTAGGCGCAGTAGATTCCGAGTTGAGTCGTAGCCGCAGGAGATTCCGAGTTGAGTCGTAGCCACAGGAGATTCCGAGTTGAGTCGTAGCCGCAGGAGATTCCGAGTTGAGTCGTAGCCGCAGGTGATTCCGAGTTGAGTCGTAGCCGCAGGAGATTCCGAGTTGAGTCGTAGCCGCAGGAGATTCCGAGTTAAGACGTAGCCGCAGGAGATTCCGAGTTGAGTCGTAGCCGCAGGAGATTCCGAGTTGAGTCGTAGCCGCAGTAGATTCCGAGTTGAGTCGTAGCATCAGGAGATTCCGAGTTGAGTCGTAGCCGCAGTAGATTCCGAGTTGAGACGTAGGCGCAGTAGATTCCGAGTTGAGTCGTAGCCGCAGTAGATTCCGAGTTGAGTCGTAGCCGCAGGAGATTCCGAGTTAAGACGTAGCCGCAGGAGATTCCGAGTTGAGACGTAGGCGCAGTAGATTCCGAGTTGAGTCGTAGCCGCAGTAGATTCCGAGTTGAGTCGTAGCATCAGGAGATTCCGAGTTGAGACGTAGGCGCAGGAGATTCCGAGTTGAGTCGTAGCCGCAGGAGATTCCGAGTTAAGACGTAGCCGCAGTAGATTCCGAGTTGAGACGTAGGCGCAGTAGATTCCGAGTTGAGTCGTAGCCGCAGTAGATTCCGAGTTGAGTCGTAGCATCAGGAGATTCCGAGTTGAGTCGTAGCCGCAGTAGATTCCGAGTTGAGACGTAGGCGCAGTAGATTCCGAGTTGAGTCGTAGCCGCAGTAGATTCCGAGTTGAGTCGTAGGCGCAGTAGATTCCGAGTTGAGTCGTAGCCGCAGGAGATTCCGAGTTGAGTCGTAGCCGCAGTAGATTCCGAGTTGAGTCGTAGCCGCAGGAGATTCCGAGTTGAGTCGTAGCCGCAGGAGATTCTGAGTTGAGTCGTAGCCGCAGGAGATTCCGAGTTAAGACGTAGCCGCAGGAGATTCCGAGTTGAGTCGTAGCCGCAGGAGATTCCGAGTTGAGTCGTAGCCGCAGGAGATTCCGAGTTGAGTCGTAGCCGCAGGAGATTCCGAGTTGAGTCGTAGCATCAGGAGATTCCGAGTTGAGTCGTAGTTGCAGGAGATTCCGAGTTGAGACGTAGGCGCAGTAGATTCCGAGTTGAGACGTAGGCGCAGGAGATTCCGAGTTAAGACGTAGCCGCAGGAGATTCCGAGTTGAGTCGTAGCCGCAGGAGATTCCGAGTTGAGTCGTAGCCGCAGGAGATTCCGAGTTGAGTCGTAGCCGCAGGAGATTCCGAGTTGAGTCGTAGCATCAGGAGATTCCGAGTTAAGACGTAGGCGCAGTAGATTCCGAGTTGAGTCGTAGCCGCAGGAGATTCCGAGTTGAGACGTAGCATCAGGAGATTCCGAGTTAAGACGTAGGCGCAGTAGATTCCGAGTTGAGTCGTAGCCGCAGGAGATTCCGAGTTGAGTCGTAGCCACAGGAGATTCCGAGTTGAGTCGTAGCCGCAGGAGATTCCGAGTTGAGTCGTAGCCGCAGGTGATTCCGAGTTGAGTCGTAGCCGCAGGAGATTCCGAGTTGAGTCGTAGCCGCAGGAGATTCCGAGTTAAGACGTAGCCGCAGGAGATTCCGAGTTGAGTCGTAGCCGCAGGAGATTCCGAGTTGAGTCGTAGCCGCAGGAGATTCCGAGTTGAGTCGTAGCCGCAGGAGATTCCGAGTTGAGTCGTAGCCTCAGGAGATTCCGAGTTGAGTCGTAGCCGCAGGAGATTCCGAGTTGAGTCGTAGCATCAGGAGATTCCGAGTTGAGTCGTAGCCGCAGTAGATTCCGAGTTGAGACGTAGCCGCAGGAGATTCCGAGTTGAGTCGTAGCCGCAGGAGATTCCGAGTTGAGTCGTAGCCGCAGGAGATTCCGAGTTGAGTCGTAGCCGCAGGAGATTCCGAGTTGAGTCGTAGCCGCAGGAGATTCCGAGTTGAGTCGTAGCCGCAGGAGATTCCGAGTTGAGTCGTAGCCGCAGGAGATTCCGAGTTGAGTCGTAGCCGCAGGAGATTCCGAGTTAAGACGTAGCCGCAGGAGATTCCGAGTTGAGACGTAGGCGCAGTAGATTCCGAGTTGAGTCGTAGCCGCAGTAGATTCCGAGTTGAGTCGTAGCATCAGGAGATTCCGAGTTGAGTCGTAGCATCAGGAGATTCCGAGTTGAGTCATAGCCGCAGTAGATTCCGAGTTGAGACGTAGGCGCAGTAGATTCCGAGTTGAGTCGTAGCCGCAGTAGATTCCGAGTTGAGTCGTAGCATCAGGAGATTCCGAGTTGAGTCGTAGCCGCAGGAGATTCCGAGTTGAGACGTAGGCGCAGTAGATTCCGAGTTGAGTCGTAGCCGCAGTAGATTCCGAGTTGAGTCGTAGGCGCAGTAGATTCCGAGTTGAGTCGTAGGCGCAGTAGATTCCGAGTTGAGTCGTAGCCGCAGGAGATTCCGAGTTGAGTCGTAGCCGCAGTAGATTCCGAGTTGAGTCGTAGCCGCAGGAGATTCCGAGTTGATTCTTAGCCGCAGGAGATTCCGAGTTGAGTCGTAGCCGCAGGAGATTCCGAGTTGAGTCGTAGCCGCAGGAGATTGCGAGTTAAGACGTAGCCGCAGGAGATTCCGAGTTGAGACGTAGGCGCAGTAGATTCCGAGTTGAGTCGTAGCCGCAGTAGATTCCGAGTTGAGTCGTAGCATCAGGAGATTCCGAGTTGAGTCGTAGCTGCAGGAGATTCCGAGTTGAGTCGTAGCCGCAGGAGATTCCGAGTTAAGACGTAGCCGCAGTAGATTCCGAGTTGAGACGTAGGCGCAGTAGATTCCGAGTTGAGTCGTAGCCGCAGTAGATTCCGAGTTGAGTCGTAGCATCAGGAGATTCCGAGTTGAGTCGTAGCCGCAGTAGATTCCGAGTTGAGACGTAGGCGCAGTAGATTCCGAGTTGAGTCGTAGCCGCAGTAGATTCCGAGTTGAGTCGTAGGCGCAGTAGATTCCGAGTTGAGTCGTAGGCGCAGTAGATTCCGAGTTGAGTTGTAGCCGCAGGAGATTCCGAGTTGAGTCGTAGCCGCAGTAGATTCCGAGTTGAGTCGTAGCCGCAGGAGATTCCGAGTTGAGTCGTAGCCGCAGGAGATTCCGAGTTGAGTCGTAGCCGCAGGAGATTCCGAGTTGAGTCGTAGCCGCAGGAGATTCCGAGTTAAGACGTAGCCGCAGGAGATTCCGAGTTGAGACGTAGGCGCAGTAGATTCCGAGTTGAGTCGTAGCCGCAGTAGATTCCGAGTTGAGTCGTAGCATCAGGAGATTCCGAGTTGAGACGTAGGCGCAGGAGATTCCGAGTTGAGTCGTAGCCGCAGGAGATTCCGAGTTAAGACGTAGCCGCAGTAGATTCCGAGTTGAGACGTAGGCGCAGTAGATTCCGAGTTGAGTCGTAGCCGCAGTAGATTCCGAGTTGAGTCGTAGCATCAGGAGATTCCGAGTTGAGTCGTAGCCGCAGTAGATTCCGAGTTGAGACGTAGGCGCAGTAGATTCCGAGTTGAGTCGTAGCCGCAGTAGATTCCGAGTTGAGTCGTAGGCGCAGTAGATTCCGAGTTGAGTCGTAGGCGCAGTAGATTCCGAGTTGAGTCGTAGCCGCAGGAGATTCCGAGTTGAGTCGTAGCCGCAGTAGATTCCGAGTTGAGTCGTAGCCGCAGGAGATTCCGAGTTGAGTCGTAGCCGCAGGAGATTCCGAGTTGAGTCGTAGCCGCAGGAGATTCCGAGTTAAGACGTAGCCGCAGGAGATTCCGAGTTGAGTCGTAGCCGCAGGAGATTCCGAGTTGAGTCGTAGCCGCAGGAGATTCCGAGTTGAGTCGTAGCCGCAGGAGATTCCGAGTTGAGTCGTAGCATCAGGAGATTCCGAGTTGAGTCGTAGCCGCAGTAGATTCCGAGTTGAGACGTAGGCGCAGTAGATTCCGAGTTGAGACGTAGGCGCAGGAGATTCCGAGTTAAGACGTAGCCGCAGGAGATTCCGAGTTGAGTCGTAGCCGCAGGAGATTCCGAGTTGAGTCGTAGCCGCAGGAGATTCCGAGTTGAGTCGTAGCCGCAGGAGATTCCGAGTTGAGTCGTAGCATCAGGAGATTCCGAGTTAAGACGTAGGCGCAGTAGATTCCGAGTTGAGTCGTAGCCGCAGGAGATTCCGAGTTGAGACGTAGCATCAGGAGATTCCGAGTTAAGACGTAGGCGCAGTAGATTCCGAGTTGAGTCGTAGCCGCAGGAGATTCCGAGTTGAGTCGTAGCCACAGGAGATTCCGAGTTGAGTCGTAGCCGCAGGAGATTCCGAGTTGAGTCGTAGCCGCAGGAGATTCCGAGTTGAGTCGTAGCCGCAGGAGATTCCGAGTTAAGACGTAGCCGCAGGAGATTCCGAGTTGAGTCGTAGCCGCAGGAGATTCCGAGTTGAGTCGTAGCCGCAGGAGATTCCGAGTTGAGTCGTAGCCGCAGGAGATTCCGAGTTGAGTCGTAGCCTCAGGAGATTCCGAGTTGAGTCGTAGCCGCAGGAGATTCCGAGTTGAGTCGTAGCATCAGGAGATTCCGAGTTGAGTCGTAGCCGCAGTAGATTCCGAGTTGAGACGTAGGCGCAGTAGATTCCGAGTTGAGACGTAGGCGCAGGAGATTCCGAGTTGAGTCGTAGCCGCAGGAGATTCCGAGTTGAGTCGTAGCCTCAGGAGATTCCGAGTTGAGTCGTAGCCGCAGGAGATTCCGAGTTGAGTCGTAGCATCAGGAGATTCCGAGTTGAGTCGTAGCCGCAGTAGATTCCGAGTTGAGACGTAGGCGCAGTAGATTCCGAGTTGAGACGTAGGCGCAGGAGATTCCGAGTTAAGACGTAGCCGCAGGAGATTCCGAGTTGAGTCGTAGCCGCAGGAGATTCCGAGTTGAGTCGTAGCCGCAGGAGATTCCGAGTTGAGTCGTAGCCGCAGGAGATTCCGAGTTGAGTCGTAGCATCAGGAGATTCCGAGTTAAGACGTAGGCGCAGTAGATTCCGAGTTGAGTCGTAGCCGCAGGAGATTCCGAGTTGAGACGTAGCATCAGGAGATTCCGAGTTAAGACGTAGGCGCAGTAGATTCCGAGTTGAGTCGTAGCCGCAGGAGATTCCGAGTTGAGTCGTAGCCACAGGAGATTCCGAGTTGAGTCGTAGCCGCAGGAGATTCCGAGTTGAGTCGTAGCCGCAGGAGATTCCGAGTTAAGACGTAGCCGCAGGAGATTCCGAGTTGAGTCGTAGCCGCAGGAGATTCTGAGTTGAGTCGTAGCCGCAGGAGATTCCGAGTTGAGTCGTAGCCGCAGGAGATTCCGAGTTGAGTCGTAGCCTCAGGAGATTCCGAGTTGAGTCGTAGCCGCAGGAGATTCCGAGTTGAGTCGTAGCATCAGGAGATTCCGAGTTGAGTCGTAGCCGCAGTAGATTCCGAGTTGAGACGTAGCCGCAGGAGATTCCGAGTTGAGTCGTAGCCGCAGGAGATTCCGAGTTGAGTCGTAGCCGCAGGAGATTCCGAGTTGAGTCGTAGCCGCAGGAGATTCCGAGTTGAGTCGTAGCATCAGGAGATTCCGAGTTGAGTCGTAGCCGCAGGAGATTCCGAGTTGAGTCGTAGCCGCAGGAGATTCCGAGTTGAGTCGTAGCCGCAGGAGATTCCGAGTTGAGTCGTAGCCGCAGGAGATTCCGAGTTGAGTCGTAGCCGCAGGAGATTCCGAGTTGAGTCGTAGCATCAGGAGATTCCGAGTTGAGTCGTAGCCGCAGTAGATTCCGAGTTGAGACGTAGGCGCAGTAGATTCCGAGTTGAGTCGTAGCCGCAGGAGATTCCGAGTTGAGTCGTAGCCGCAGGAGATTCCGAGTTGAGTCGTAGCATCAGGAGATTCCGAGTTGAGTCGTAGCCGCAGGAGATTCCGAGTTGAGTCGTAGCCGCAGGAGATTCCGAGTTGAGTCGTAGCCGCAGGAGATTCCGAGTTGAGTCGTAGCCGCAGGAGATTCCGAGTTGAGTCGTAGGCGCAGGAGATTCCGAGTTGAGTCGTAGCCGCAGGAGATTCCGAGTTAAGACGTAGCCGCAGGAGATTCCGAGTTGAGACGTAGGCGCAGTAGATTCCGAGTTGAGTCGTAGCCGCAGTAGATTCCGAGTTGAGTCGTAGCATCAGGAGATTCCGAGTTGAGTCGTAGCCGCAGGAGATTCCGAGTTGAGACGTAGGCGCAGTAGATTCCGAGTTGAGTCGTAGCCGCAGTAGATTCCGAGTTGAGTCGTAGGCGCAGTAGATTCCGAGTTGAGTCGTAGGCGCAGTAGATTCCGAGTTGAGTCGTAGCCGCAGGAGATTCCGAGTTGAGTCGTAGCCGCAGTAGATTCCGAGTTGAGTCGTAGCCGCAGGAGATTCCGAGTTGAGTCGTAGCCGCAGGAGATTCCGAGTTGAGTCGTAGCCGCAGGAGATTCCGAGTTAAGACGTAGCCGCAGGAGATTCCGAGTTGAGACGTAGGCGCAGTAGATTCCGAGTTGAGTCGTAGCCGCAGTAGATTCCGAGTTGAGTCGTAGCATCAGGAGATTCCGAGTTGAGTCGTAGCTGCAGGAGATTCCGAGTTGAGTCGTAGCCGCAGGAGATTCCGAGTTAAGACGTAGCCGCAGTAGATTCCGAGTTGAGACGTAGGCGCAGTAGATTCCGAGTTGAGTCGTAGCCGCAGTAGATTCCGAGTTGAGTCGTAGCATCAGGAGATTCCGAGTTGAGTCGTAGCCGCAGTAGATTCCGAGTTGAGACGTAGGCGCAGTAGATTCCGAGTTGAGTCGTAGCCGCAGTAGATTCCGAGTTGAGTCGTAGGCGCAGTAGATTCCGAGTTGAGTCGTAGGCGCAGTAGATTCCGAGTTGAGTTGTAGCCGCAGGAGATTCCGAGTTGAGTCGTAGCCGCAGTAGATTCCGAGTTGAGTCGTAGCCGCAGGAGATTCCGAGTTGAGTCGTAGCCGCAGGAGATTCCGAGTTGAGTCGTAGCCGCAGGAGATTCCGAGTTGAGTCGTAGCCGCAGGAGATTCCGAGTTAAGACGTAGCCGCAGGAGATTCCGAGTTGAGACGTAGGCGCAGTAGATTCCGAGTTGAGTCGTAGCCGCAGTAGATTCCGAGTTGAGTCGTAGCATCAGGAGATTCCGAGTTGAGACGTAGGCGCAGGAGATTCCGAGTTGAGTCGTAGCCGCAGGAGATTCCGAGTTAAGACGTAGCCGCAGTAGATTCCGAGTTGAGACGTAGGCGCAGTAGATTCCGAGTTGAGTCGTAGCCGCAGTAGATTCCGAGTTGAGTCGTAGCATCAGGAGATTCCGAGTTGAGTCGTAGCCGCAGTAGATTCCGAGTTGAGACGTAGGCGCAGTAGATTCCGAGTTGAGTCGTAGCCGCAGTAGATTCCGAGTTGAGTCGTAGGCGCAGTAGATTCCGAGTTGAGTCGTAGGCGCAGTAGATTCCGAGTTGAGTCGTAGCCGCAGGAGATTCCGAGTTGAGTCGTAGCCGCAGTAGATTCCGAGTTGAGTCGTAGCCGCAGGAGATTCCGAGTTGAGTCGTAGCCGCAGGAGATTCCGAGTTGAGTCGTAGCCGCAGGAGATTCCGAGTTAAGACGTAGCCGCAGGAGATTCCGAGTTGAGTCGTAGCCGCAGGAGATTCCGAGTTGAGTCGTAGCCGCAGGAGATTCCGAGTTGAGTCGTAGCCGCAGGAGATTCCGAGTTGAGTCGTAGCATCAGGAGATTCCGAGTTGAGTCGTAGCCGCAGTAGATTCCGAGTTGAGACGTAGGCGCAGTAGATTCCGAGTTGAGACGTAGGCGCAGGAGATTCCGAGTTAAGACGTAGCCGCAGGAGATTCCGAGTTGAGTCGTAGCCGCAGGAGATTCCGAGTTGAGTCGTAGCCGCAGGAGATTCCGAGTTGAGTCGTAGCATCAGGAGATTCCGAGTTAAGACGTAGGCGCAGTAGATTCCGAGTTGAGTCGTAGCCGCAGGAGATTCCGAGTTGAGACGTAGCATCAGGAGATTCCGAGTTAAGACGTAGGCGCAGTAGATTCCGAGTTGAGTCGTAGCCGCAGGAGATTCCGAGTTGAGTCGTAGCCACAGGAGATTCCGAGTTGAGTCGTAGCCGCAGGAGATTCCGAGTTGAGTCGTAGCCGCAGGAGATTCCGAGTTGAGTCGTAGCCGCAGGAGATTCCGAGTTAAGACGTAGCCGCAGGAGATTCCGAGTTGAGTCGTAGCCGCAGGAGATTCCGAGTTGAGTCGTAGCCGCAGGAGATTCCGAGTTGAGTCGTAGCCGCAGGAGATTCCGAGTTGAGTCGTAGCCTCAGGAGATTCCGAGTTGAGTCGTAGCCGCAGGAGATTCCGAGTTGAGTCGTAGCATCAGGAGATTCCGAGTTGAGTCGTAGCCGCAGTAGATTCCGAGTTGAGACGTAGCCGCAGGAGATTCCGAGTTGAGTCGTAGCCGGAGGAGATTCCGAGTTGAGTCGTAGCCGCAGGAGATTCCGAGTTGAGTCGTAGCCGCAGGAGATTCCGAGTTGAGTCGTAGCCGCAGGAGATTCCGAGTTGAGTCGTAGCCGCAGGAGATTCCGAGTTGAGTCGTAGCATCAGGAGATTCCGAGTTGAGTCGTAGCCGCAGGAGATTCCGAGTTGAGTCGTAGCCGCAGGAGATTCCGAGTTGAGTCGTAGCCGCAGGAGATTCCGAGTTGAGTCGTAGCCGCAGGAGATTCCGAGTTGAGTCGTAGCCGCAGGAGATTCCGAGTTGAGTCGTAGCATCAGGAGATTCCGAGTTGAGTCGTAGCCGCAGTAGATTCCGAGTTGAGACGTAGGCGCAGTAGATTCCGAGTTGAGTCGTAGCCGCAGGAGATTCCGAGTTGAGTCGTAGCCGCAGGAGATTCCGAGTTGAGTCGTAGCATCAGGAGATTCCGAGTTGAGTCGTAGCCGCAGGAGATTCCGAGTTGAGTCGTAGCCGCAGGAGATTCCGAGTTGAGTCGTAGGCGCAGGAGATTCCGAGTTAAGACGTAGCCGCAGGAGATTCCGAGTTGAGTCGTAGCCGCAGGAGATTCCGAGTTGAGTCGTAGCCGCAGGAGATTCCGAGTTGAGTCGTAGCCGCAGGAGATTCCGAGTTGAGTCGTAGCCGCAGGAGATTCCGAGTTTAGTCGTAGCAACAGGAGATTCCGAGTTAAGACGTAGGCGCAGTAGATTCCGAGTTGAGTCGTAGCCGCAGGAGATTCCGAGTTGAGACGTAGCATCAGGAGATTCCGAGTTAAGACGTAGGCGCAGTAGATTCCGAGTTGAGTCGTAGCATCAGGAGATTCCGAGTTGAGTCGTAGCCGCAGTAGATTCCGAGTTGAGACGTAGGCGCAGTAGATTCCGAGTTGAGTCGTAGCCGCAGGAGATTCCGAGTTGAGTCGTAGCCGCAGGAGATTCCGAGTTGAGTCGTAGCATCAGGAGATTCCGAGTTGAGTCGTAGCCGCAGGAGATTCCGAGTTGAGTCGTAGCCGCAGGAGATTCCGAGTTGAGTCGTAGCCGCAGGAGATTCCGAGTTGAGTCGTAGGCGCAGGAGATTCCGAGTTAAGACGTAGCCGCAGGAGATTCCGAGTTGAGTCGTAGCCGCAGGAGATTCCGAGTTGAGTCGTAGCCGCAGGAGATTCCGAGTTGAGTCGTAGCCGCAGGAGATTCCGAGTTGAGTCGTAGCCGCAGGAGATTCCGAGTTGAGTCGTAGCATCAGGAGATTCCGAGTTAAGACGTAGGCGCAGTAGATTCCGAGTTGAGTCGTAGCCGCAGGAGATTCCGAGCTGAGACGTAGGCGCAGTAGATTCCGAGTTAAGACGTAGGCGCAGTAGATTCCGAGTTGAGTCGTAGCCGCAGGAGATTCCGAGTTGAGTCGTAGCCACAGGAGATTCCGAGTTGAGTCGTAGCCGCAGGAGATTCCGAGTTGAGTCGTAGCCGCAGGAGATTCCGAGTTGAGTCGTAGCCGCAGGAGATTCCGAGTTGAGTCGTAGCCGCAGGAGATTCCGAGTTGAGTCGTAGCCGCAGGAGATTCCGAGTTAAGACGTAGCCGCAGGAGATTCCGAGTTGAGTCGTAGCCGCAGGAGATTCCGAGTTGAGTCGTAGCCGCAGGAGATTCCGAGTTGAGTCGTAGCCGCAGGAGATTCCGAGTTGAGTCGTAGCCGCAGGAGATTCCGAGTTGAGTCGTAGCATCAGGAGATTCCGAGTTGAGTCGTAGCCGCAGTATATTCCGAGTTGAGACGTAGCCGCAGGAGATTCCGAGTTGAGTCGTAGCCGCAGGAGATTCCGAGTTGAGTCGTAGCCGCAGGAGATTCCGAGTTGAGTCGTAGCCGCAGGAGATTCCGAGTTGAGTCGTAGCATCAGGAGATTCCGAGTTGAGTCGTAGCCGCAGGAGATTCCGAGTTGAGTCGTAGCCGCAGGAGATTCCGAGTTGAGTCGTAGCCGCAGGAGATTCCGAGTTGAGTCGTAGCCGCAGGAGATTCCGAGTTGAGTCGTAGCCGCAGGAGATTCCGAGTTGAGTCGTAGCCGCAGGAGATTCCGAGTTGAGTCGTAGCATCAGGAGATTCCGAGTTGAGTCGTAGCCGCAGTAGATTCCGAGTTGAGACGTAGGCGCAGTAGATTCCGAGTTGAGTCGTAGCCGCAGGAGATTCCGAGTTGAGTCGTAGCCGCAGGAGATTCCGAGTTGAGTCGTAGCATCAGGAGATTCCGAGTTGAGTCGTAGCCGCAGTAGATTCCGAGTTGAGACGTAGGCGCAGTAGATTCCGAGTTGAGTCGTAGCCGCAGGAGATTCCGAGTTGAGTCGTAGCCGCAGGAGATTCCGAGTTGAGTCGTAGCATCAGGAGATTCCGAGTTGAGTCGTAGCCGCAGGAGATTCCGAGTTGAGTCGTAGCCGCAGGAGATTCCGAGTTGAGTCGTAGCCGCAGGAGATTCCGAGTTGAGTCGTAGCCGCAGGAGATTCCGAGTTGAGTCGTAGCATCAGGAGATTCCGAGTTGAGTCGTAGCATCAGGAGATTCCGAGTTGAGTCGTAGCCGCAGTAGATTCCGAGTTGAGACGTAGGCGCAGTAGATTCCGAGTTGAGTCGTAGCCGCAGGAGATTCCGAGTTGAGTCGTAGCCGCAGGAGATTCCGAGTTGAGTCGTAGCATCAGGAGATTCCGAGTTGAGTCGTAGCCGCAGTAGATTCCGAGTTGAGACGTAGGCGCAGTAGATTCCGAGTTGAGACGTAGGCGCAGTAGATTCCGAGTTGAGACGTAGGCGCAGGAGATTCCGAGTTGAGTCGTAGCCGCAGGAGATTCCGAGTTGAGTCGTAGCCGCAGGAGATTCCGAGTTAAGACGTAGCCGCAGGAGATTCCGAGTTGAGTCGTAGCCGCAGGAGATTCCGAGTTGAGTCGTAGCCGCAGGAGATTCCGAGTTGAGTCGTAGCCGCAGTAGATTCCGAGTTGAGACGTAGGCGCAGTAGATTCCGAGTTGAGACGTAGGCGCAGTAGATTCCGAGTTGAGACGTAGGCGCAGTAGATTCCGAGTTGAGACGTAGGTGCAGGAGATTCCGAGTTGAGTCGTAGCCGCAGGAGATTCCGAGTTGAGTCGTAGCATCAGGAGATTCCGAGTTGAGTCGTAGCCGCAGGAGATTCCGAGTTGAGTCGTAGCATCAGGAGATTCCGAGTTGAGTCGTAGCCGCAGGAGATTCCGAGTTGAGTCGTAGCCGCAGGAGATTCCGAGTTGAGTCGTAGCATCAGGAGATTCCGAGTTGAGTCGTAGCCGCAGTAGATTCCGAGTTGAGACGTAGCCGCAGTAGATTCCGAGTTGAGTCGTAGCCGCAGGAGATTCCGAGTTGAGTCGTAGCCGCAGGAGATTCCGAGTTGAGTCGTAGCATCAGGAGATTCCGAGTTGAGTCGTAGCCGCAGGAGATTCCGAGTTGAGTCGTAGCCGCAGGAGATTCCGAGTTGAGTCGTAGCCGCAGGAGATTCCGAGTTGAGTCGTAGCCGCAGGAGATTCCGAGTTGAGTCGTAGCATCAGGAGATTCCGAGTTGAGTCGTAGCCGCAGTAGATTCCGAGTTGAGACGTAGGCGCAGTAGATTCCGAGTTGAGTCGTAGCCGCAGGAGATTCCGAGTTGAGTCGTAGCCGCAGGAGATTCCGAGTTGAGTCGTAGCATCAGGAGATTCCGAGTTGAGTCGTAGCCGCAGTAGATTCCGAGTTGAGACGTAGGCGCAGTAGATTCCGAGTTGAGACGTAGGCGCAGTAGATTCCGAGTTGAGACGTAGGCGCAGGAGATTCCGAGTTGAGTCGTAGCCGCAGGAGATTCCGAGTTGAGTCGTAGCCGCAGGAGATTCCGAGTTAAGAAGTAGCCGCAGGAGATTCCGAGTTGAGTCGTAGCCGCAGGAGATTCCGAGTTGAGTCGTAGCCGCAGGAGATTCCGAGTTGAGTCGTAGCCGCAGTAGATTCCGAGTTGAGACGTAGGCGCAGTAGATTCCGAGTTGAGTCGTAGCCGCAGGAGATTCCGAGTTGAGTCGTAGCCGCAGGAGATTCCGAGTTGAGTCGTAGCATCAGGAGATTCCGAGTTGAGTCGTAGCCGCAGTAGATTCCGAGTTGAGACGTAGGCGCAGTAGATTCCGAGTTGAGTCGTAGCCGCAGGAGATTCCGAGTTGAGTCGTAGCCGCAGGAGATTCCGAGTTGAGTCGTAGCATCAGGAGATTCCGAGTTGAGTCGTAGCCGCAGGAGATTCCGAGTTGAGTCGTAGCCGCAGGAGATTCCGAGTTGAGTCGTAGCCGCAGGAGATTCCGAGTTGAGTCGTAGCCGCAGTAGATTCCGAGTTGAGACGTAGGCGCAGTAGATTCCGAGTTGAGTCGTAGCCGCAGTAGATTCCGAGTTGAGTCGTAGCATCAGGAGATTCCGAGTTGAGTCGTAGCCGCAGTAGATTCCGAGTTGAGACGTAGGCGCAGTAGATTCCGAGTTGAGTCGTAGCCGCAGTAGATTCCGAGTTGAGTCGTAGGCGCAGTAGATTCCGAGTTGAGTCGTAGGCGCAGTAGATTCCGAGTTGAGTTGTAGCCGCAGGAGATTCCGAGTTGAGTCGTAGCCGCAGTAGATTCCGAGTTGAGTCGTAGCCGCAGGAGATTCCGAGTTGAGTCGTAGCCGCAGGAGATTCCGAGTTGAGTCGTAGCCGCAGGAGATTCCGAGTTGAGTCGTAGCCGCAGGAGATTCCGAGTTAAGACGTAGCCGCAGGAGATTCCGAGTTGAGACGTAGGCGCAGTAGATTCCGAGTTGAGTCGTAGCCGCAGTAGATTCCGAGTTGAGTCGTAGCATCAGGAGATTCCGAGTTGAGACGTAGGCGCAGGAGATTCCGAGTTGAGTCGTAGCCGCAGGAGATTCCGAGTTAAGACGTAGCCGCAGTAGATTCCGAGTTGAGACGTAGGCGCAGTAGATTCCGAGTTGAGTCGTAGCCGCAGTAGATTCCGAGTTGAGTCGTAGCATCAGGAGATTCCGAGTTGAGTCGTAGCCGCAGTAGATTCCGAGTTGAGACGTAGGCGCAGTAGATTCCGAGTTGAGTCGTAGCCGCAGTAGATTCCGAGTTGAGTCGTAGGCGCAGTAGATTCCGAGTTGAGTCGTAGGCGCAGTAGATTCCGAGTTGAGTCGTAGCCGCAGGAGATTCCGAGTTGAGTCGTAGCCGCAGTAGATTCCGAGTTGAGTCGTAGCCGCAGGAGATTCCGAGTTGAGTCGTAGCCGCAGGAGATTCCGAGTTGAGTCGTAGCCGCAGGAGATTCCGAGTTAAGACGTAGCCGCAGGAGATTCCGAGTTGAGTCGTAGCCGCAGGAGATTCCGAGTTGAGTCGTAGCCGCAGGAGATTCCGAGTTGAGTCGTAGCCGCAGGAGATTCCGAGTTGAGTCGTAGCATCAGGAGATTCCGAGTTGAGTCGTAGCCGCAGTAGATTCCGAGTTGAGACGTAGGCGCAGTAGATTCCGAGTTGAGACGTAGGCGCAGGAGATTCCGAGTTAAGACGTAGCCGCAGGAGATTCCGAGTTGAGTCGTAGCCGCAGGAGATTCCGAGTTGAGTCGTAGCCGCAGGAGATTCCGAGTTGAGTCGTAGCCGCAGGAGATTCCGAGTTGAGTCGTAGCATCAGGAGATTCCGAGTTAAGACGTAGGCGCAGTAGATTCCGAGTTGAGTCGTAGCCGCAGGAGATTCCGAGTTGAGACGTAGCATCAGGAGATTCCGAGTTAAGACGTAGGCGCAGTAGATTCCGAGTTGAGTCGTAGCCGCAGGAGATTCCGAGTTGAGTCGTAGCCACAGGAGATTCCGAGTTGAGTCGTAGCCGCAGGAGATTCCGAGTTGAGTCGTAGCCGCAGGAGATTCCGAGTTAAGACGTAGCCGCAGGAGATTCCGAGTTGAGTCGTAGCCGCAGGAGATTCCGAGTTGAGTCGTAGCCGCAGGAGATTCCGAGTTGAGTCGTAGCCGCAGGAGATTCCGAGTTGAGTCGTAGCCTCAGGAGATTCCGAGTTGAGTCGTAGCCGCAGGAGATTCCGAGTTGAGTCGTAGCATCAGGAGATTCCGAGTTGAGTCGTAGCCGCAGTAGATTCCGAGTTGAGACGTAGCCGCAGGAGATTCCGAGTTGAGTCGTAGCCGCAGGAGATTCCGAGTTGAGTCGTAGCCGCAGGAGATTCCGAGTTGAGTCGTAGCCGCAGGAGATTCCGAGTTGAGTCGTAGCCGCAGGAGATTCCGAGTTGAGTCGTAGCATCAGGAGATTCCGAGTTGAGTCGTAGCCGCAGGAGATTCCGAGTTGAGTCGTAGCCGCAGGAGATTCCGAGTTGAGTCGTAGCCGCAGGAGATTCCGAGTTGAGTCGTAGCCGCAGGAGATTCCGAGTTGAGTCGTAGCCGCAGGAGATTCCGAGTTGAGTCGTAGCATCAGGAGATTCCGAGTTGAGTCGTAGCCGCAGTAGATTCCGAGTTGAGACGTAGGCGCAGTAGATTCCGAGTTGAGTCGTAGCCGCAGGAGATTCCGAGTTGAGTCGTAGCCGCAGGAGATTCCGAGTTGAGTCGTAGCATCAGGAGATTCCGAGTTGAGTCGTAGCCGCAGGAGATTCCGAGTTGAGTCGTAGCCGCAGGAGATTCCGAGTTGAGTCGTAGCCGCAGGAGATTCCGAGTTGAGTCGTAGCCGCAGGAGATTCCGAGTTGAGTCGTAGGCGCAGGAGATTCCGAGTTAAGACGTAGCCGCAGGAGATTCCGAGTTGAGTCGTAGCCGCAGGAGATTCCGAGTTGAGTCGTAGCCGCAGGAGATTCCGAGTTGAGTCGTAGCCGCAGGAGATTCCGAGTTGAGTCGTAGCCGCAGGAGATTCCGAGTTTAGTCGTAGCATCAGGAGATTCCGAGTTAAGACGTAGGCGCAGTAGATTCCGAGTTGAGTCGTAGCCGCAGGAGATTCCGAGTTGAGACGTAGCATCAGGAGATTCCGAGTTAAGACGTAGGCGCAGTAGATTCCGAGTTGAGTCGTAGCATCAGGAGATTCCGAGTTGAGTCGTAGCCGCAGTAGATTCCGAGTTGAGACGTAGGCGCAGTAGATTCCGAGTTGAGTCGTAGCCGCAGGAGATTCCGAGTTGAGTCGTAGCCGCAGGAGATTCCGAGTTGAGTCGTAGCATCAGGAGATTCCGAGTTGAGTCGTAGCCGCAGGAGATTCCGAGTTGAGTCGTAGCCGCAGGAGATTCCGAGTTGAGTCGTAGCCGCAGGAGATTCCGAGTTGAGTCGTAGGCGCAGGAGATTCCGAGTTAAGACGTAGCCGCAGGAGATTCCGAGTTGAGTCGTAGCCGCAGGAGATTCCGAGTTGAGTCGTAGCCGCAGGAGATTCCGAGTTGAGTCGTAGCCGCAGGAGATTCCGAGTTGAGTCGTAGCCGCAGGAGATTCCGAGTTGAGTCGTAGCATCAGGAGATTCCGAGTTAAGACGTAGGCGCAGTAGATTCCGAGTTGAGTCGTAGCCGCAGGAGATTCCGAGCTGAGACGTAGCATCAGGAGATTCCGAGTTAAGACGTAGGCGCAGTAGATTCCGAGTTGAGTCGTAGCCGCAGGAGATTCCGAGTTGAGTCGTAGCCGCAGGAGATTCCGAGTTGAGTCGTAGCCGCAGGAGATTCCGAGTTGAGTCGTAGCCGCAGGAGATTCCGAGTTGAGTCGTAGCCGCAGGAGATTCCGAGTTGAGTCGTAGCCGCAGGAGATTCCGAGTTAAGACGTAGCCGCAGGAGATTCCGAGTTGAGTCGTAGCCGCAGGAGATTCCGAGTTGAGTCGTAGCCGCAGGAGATTCCGAGTTGAGTCGTAGCCGCAGGAGATTCCGAGTTGAGTCGTAGCCGCAGGAGATTCCGAGTTGAGTCGTAGCATCAGGAGATTCCGAGTTGAGTCGTAGCCGCAGTAGATTCCGAGTTGAGACGTAGCCGCAGGAGATTCCGAGTTGAGTCGTAGCCGCAGGAGATTCCGAGTTGAGTCGTAGCCGCAGGAGATTCCGAGTTGAGTCGTAGCATCAGGAGATTCCGAGTTGAGTCGTAGCCGCAGGAGATTCCGAGTTGAGTCGTAGCCGCAGGAGATTCCGAGTTGAGTCGTAGCCGCAGGAGATTCCGAGTTGAGTCGTAGCCGCAGGAGATTCCGAGTTGAGTCGTAGCCGCAGGAGATTCCGAGTTGAGTCGTAGCCGCAGGAGATTCCGAGTTGAGTCGTAGCATCAGGAGATTCCGAGTTGAGTCGTAGCCGCAGTAGATTCCGAGTTGAGACGTAGGCGCAGTAGATTCCGAGTTGAGTCGTAGCCGCAGGAGATTCCGAGTTGAGTCGTAGCATCAGGAGATTCCGAGTTGAGTCGTAGCCGCAGTAGATTCCGAGTTGAGACGTAGGCGCAGTAGATTCCGAGTTGAGTCGTAGCCGCAGGAGATTCCGAGTTGAGTCGTAGCCGCAGGAGATTCCGAGTTGAGTCGTAGCATCAGGAGATTCCGAGTTGAGTCGTAGCCGCAGGAGATTCCGAGTTGAGTCGTAGCCGCAGGAGATTCCGAGTTGAATCGTAGCCGCAGGAGATTCCGAGTTGAGTCGTAGCCGCAGGAGATTCCGAGTTGAGTCGTAGCATCAGGAGATTCCGAGTTGAGTCGTAGCATCAGGAGATTCCGAGTTGAGTCGTAGCCGCAGTAGATTCCGAGTTGAGACGTAGGCGCAGTAGATTCCGAGTTGAGTCGTAGCCGCAGGAGATTCCGAGTTGAGTCGTAGCCGCAGGAGATTCCGAGTTGAGTCGTAGCATCAGGAGATTCCGAGTTGAGTCGTAGCCGCAGTAGATTCCGAGTTGAGACGTAGGCGCAGTAGATTCCGAGTTGAGACGTAGCCGCAGGAGATTCCGAGTTGAGACGTAGGCGCAGGAGATTCCGAGTTGAGTCGTAGCCGCAGGAGATTCCGAGTTGAGTCGTAGCCGCAGGAGATTCCGAGTTAAGACGTAGCCGCAGGAGATTCCGAGTTGAGTCGTAGCCGCAGGAGATTCCGAGTTGAGTCGTAGCCGCAGGAGATTCCGAGTTGAGTCGTAGCCGCAGTAGATTCCGAGTTGAGACGTAGGCGCAGTAGATTCCGAGTTGAGACGTAGGCGCAGTAGATTCCGAGTTGAGACGTAGGTGCAGTAGATTCCGAGTTGAGACGTAGGTGCAGGAGATTCCGAGTTGAGTCGTAGCCGCAGGAGATTCCGAGTTGAGTCGTAGCATCAGGAGATTCCGAGTTGAGTCGTAGCCGCAGGAGATTCCGAGTTGAGTCGTAGCATCAGGAGATTCCGAGTTGAGTCGTAGCCGCAGGAGATTCCGAGTTGAGTCGTAGCCGCAGGAGATTCCGAGTTGAGTCGTAGCATCAGGAGATTCCGAGTTGAGTCGTAGCCGCAGTAGATTCCGAGTTGAGACGTAGGCGCAGTAGATTCCGAGTTGAGTCGTAGCCGCAGGAGATTCCGAGTTGAGTCTTAGCCGCAGGAGATTCCGAGTTGAGTCGTAGCATCAGGAGATTCCGAGTTGAGTCGTAGCCGCAGGAGATTCCGAGTTGAGTCGTAGCCGCAGGAGATTCCGAGTTGAGTCGTAGCCGCAGGAGATTCCGAGTTGAGTCGTAGCCGCAGGAGATTCCGAGTTGAGTCGTAGCCGCAGGAGATTCCGAGTTGAGTCGTAGCATCAGGAGATTCCGAGTTGAGTCGTAGCCGCAGTAGATTCCGAGTTGAGACGTAGGCGCAGTAGATTCCGAGTTGAGTCGTAGCCGCAGGAGATTCCGAGTTGAGTCGTAGCCGCAGGAGATTCCGAGTTGAGTCGTAGCATCAGGAGATTCCGAGTTGAGTCGTAGCCGCAGTAGATTCCGAGTTGAGACGTAGGCGCAGTAGATTCCGAGTTGAGACGTAGGCGCAGTAGATTCCGAGTTGAGACGTAGGCGCAGGAGATTCCGAGTTGAGTCGTAGCCGCAGGAGATTCCGAGTTGAGTCGTAGCCGCAGGAGATTCCGAGTTCAGAAGTAGCCGCAGGAGATTCCGAGTTGAGTCGTAGCCGCAGGAGATTCCGAGTTGAGTCGTAGCCGCAGGAGATTCCGAGTTGAGTCGTAGCCGCAGGAGATTCCGAGTTGAGTCGTAGCCGCAGTAGATTCCGAGTTGAGACGTAGGCGCAGTAGATTCCGAGTTGAGTCGTAGCCGCAGGAGATTCCGAGTTGAGTCGTAGCATCAGGAGATTCCGAGTTGAGTCGTAGCCGCAGTAGATTCCGAGTTGAGACGTAGGCGCAGTAGATTCCGAGTTGAGTCGTAGCCGCAGGAGATTCCGAGTTGAGTCGTAGCCGCAGGAGATTCCGAGTTGAGTCGTAGCATCAGGAGATTCCGAGTTGAGTCGTAGCCGCAGGAGATTCCGAGTTGAGTCGTAGCCGCAGGAGATTCCGAGTTGAGTCGTAGCCGCAGGAGATTCCGAGTTGAGTCGTAGCCGCAGGAGATTCCGAGTTGAGTCGTAGCCGCAGGAGATTCCGAGTTGAGTCGTAGCATCAGGAGATTCCGAGTTGAGTCGTAGCCGCAGTAGATTCCGAGTTGAGACGTAGGCGCAGTAGATTCCGAGTTGAGTCGTAGCCGCAGGAGATTCCGAGTTGAGTCGTAGCCGCAGGAGATTCCGAGTTGAGTCGTAGCATCAGGAGATTCCGAGTTGAGTCGTAGCCGCAGTAGATTCCGAGTTGAGACGTAGGCGCAGTAGATTCCGAGTTGAGACGTAGGCGCAGGAGATTCCGAGTTGAGTCGTAGCCGCAGGAGATTCCGAGTTGAGTCGTAGCCGCAGGAGATTCCGAGTTAAGACGTAGCCGCAGGAGATTCCGAGTTGAGTCGTAGCCGCAGGAGATTCCGAGTTGAGTCGTAGCCGCAGGAGATTCCGAGTTGAGTCGTAGCCGCAGTAGATTCCGAGTTGAGACGTAGGCGCAGTAGATTCCGAGTTGAGACGTAGGCGCAGTAGATTCCGAGTTGAGACGTAGGCGCAGTAGATTCCGAGTTGAGACGTAGGTGCAGGAGATTCCGAGTTGAGTCGTAGCCGCAGGAGATTCCGAGTTGAGTCGTAGCATCAGGAGATTCCGAGTTGAGTCGTAGCCGCAGGAGATTCCGAGTTGAGTCGTAGCATCAGGAGATTCCGAGTTGAGTCGTAGCCGCAGGAGATTCCGAGTTGAGTCGTAGCCGCAGGAGATTCCGAGTTGAGTCGTAGCATCAGGAGATTCCGAGTTGAGTCGTAGCCGCAGTAGATTCCGAGTTGAGACGTAGGCGCAGTAGATTCCGAGTTGAGACGTAGCCGCAGGAGATTCCGAGTTGAGTCGTAGCCGCAGGAGATTCCGAGTTGAGTCGTAGCATCAGGAGATTCCGAGTTGAGTCGTAGCCGCAGGAGATTCCGAGTTGAGTCGTAGCCGCAGGAGATTCCGAGTTGAGTCGTAGCCGCAGGAGATTCCGAGTTGAGTCGTAGCCGCAGGAGATTCCGAGTTGAGTCGTAGCATCAGGAGATTCCGAGTTGAGTCGTAGCCGCAGTAGATTCCGAGTTGAGACGTAGGCGCAGTAGATTCCGAGTTGAGTCGTAGCCGCAGGAGATTCCGAGTTGAGTCGTAGCCGCAGGAGATTCCGAGTTGAGTCGTAGCATCAGGAGATTCCGAGTTGAGTCGTAGCCGCAGTAGATTCCGAGTTGAGACGTAGGCGCAGTAGATTCCGAGTTGAGACGTAGGCACAGTAGATTCCGAGTTGAGACGTAGGCGCAGGAGATTCCGAGTTGAGTCGTAGCCGCAGGAGATTCCGAGTTGAGTCGTAGCCGCAGGAGATTCCGAGTTAAGAAGTAGCCGCAGGAGATTCCGAGTTGAGTCGTAGCCGCAGGAGATTCCGAGTTGAGTCGTAGCCGCAGGAGATTCCGAGTTGAGTCGTAGCCGCAGGAGATTCCGAGTTGAGTCGTAGCCGCAGTAGATTCCGAGTTGAGACGTAGGCGCAGTAGATTCCGAGTTGAGACGTAGGCGCAGTAGATTCCGAGTTGAGACGTAGGCGCAGTAGATTCCGAGTTGAGACGTAGGTGCAGGAGATTCCGAGTTGAGTCGTAGCCGCAGGAGATTCCGAGTTGAGTCGTAGCATCAGGAGATTCCGAGTTGAGTCGTAGCCGCAGTAGATTCCGAGTTGAGTCGTAGCCGCAGGAGATTCCGAGTTGAGACGTAGCATCAGGAGATTCCGAGTTAAGACGTAGGCGCAGTAGATTCCGAGTTGAGTCGTAGCCGCAGGAGATTCCGAGTTGAGTCGTAGCCACAGGAGATTCCGAGTTGAGTCGTAGCCGCAGGAGATTCCGAGTTGAGTCGTAGCCGCAGGAGATTCCGAGTTGAGTCGTAGCCGCAGGAGATTCCGAGTTGAGTCGTAGCCGCAGGAGATTCCGAGTTAAGACGTAGCCGCAGGAGATTCCGAGTTGAGTCGTAGCCGCAGGAGATTCCGAGTTGAGTCGTAGCCGCAGGAGATTCCGAGTTGAGACGTAGCCGCAGGAGATTCCGAGTTGAGTCGTAGCCGCAGGAGATTCCGAGTTGAGTCGTAGCCGCAGGAGATTCCGAGTTGAGTCGTAGCCGCAGGAGATTCCGAGTTGAGTCGTAGCATCAGGAGATTCCGAGTTGAGTCGTAGCCGCAGGAGATTCCGAGTTGAGTCGTAGCCGCAGGAGATTCCGAGTTGAGTCGTAGCATCAGGAGATTCCGAGTTGAGTCGTAGCCGCAGGAGATTCCGAGTTGAGTCGTAGCCGCAGGAGATTCCGAGTTGAGTCGTAGCCGCAGGAGATTCCGAGTTGAGTCGTAGCCGCAGGAGATTCCGAGTTGAGTCGTAGCATCAGGAGATTCCGAGTTGAGTCGTAGCCGCAGTAGATTCCGAGTTGAGACGTAGGCGCAGTAGATTCCGAGTTGAGTCGTAGCCGCAGGAGATTCCGAGTTGAGTCGTAGCCGCAGGAGATTCCGAGTTGAGTCGTAGCATCAGGAGATTCCGAGTTGAGTCGTAGCCGCAGGAGATTCCGAGTTGAGTCGTAGCCGCAGGAGATTCCGAGTTGAGTCGTAGCCGCAGGAGATTCCGAGTTGAGTCGTAGCATCAGGAGATTCCGAGTTGAGTCGTAGCCGCAGTAGATTCCGAGTTGAGACGTAGGCGCAGTAGATTCCGAGTTGAGTCGTAGCCGCAGGAGATTCCGAGTTGAGTCGTAGCCGCAGGAGATTCCGAGTTGAGTCGTAGCCGCAGTAGATTCCGAGTTGAGACGTAGGCGCAGTAGATTCCGAGTTGAGACGTAGGCGCAGTAGATTCCGAGTTGAGACGTAGCATCAGGAGATTCCGAGTTGAGTCGTAGCCGCAGGAGATTCCGAGTTGAGTCGTAGCCGCAGGAGATTCTGAGTTAAGACGTAGCCGCAGGAGATTCCGAGTTGAGTCGTAGCCGCAGGAGATTCCGAGTTGAGTCGTAGCCGCAGGAGATTCCGAGTTGAGTCGTAGCCGCAGGAGATTCCGAGTTGAGTCGTAGCCGCAGGAGATTCCGAGTTGAGTCGTAGCCGCAGTAGATTCCGAGTTGAGACGTAGGCGCAGTAGATTCCGAGTTGAGACGTAGGCGCAGTAGATTCCGAGTTGAGACGTAGGCGCAGTAGATTCCGAGTTGAGACGTAGGCGCAGTAGATTCCGAGCTGAGACGTAGGTGCAGGAGATTCCGAGTTGAGTCGTAGCCGCAGGAGATTCCGAGTTGAGTCGTAGCATCAGGAGATTCCGAGTTGAGTCGTAGCCGCAGTAGATTCCGAGTTGAGTCGTAGCCGCAGTAGATTCCGAGTTGAGTCGTAGCATCAGGAGATTCCGAGTTAAGACGTAGGCGCAGTAGATTCCGAGTTGAGTCGTAGCCGCAGGAGATTCCGAGTTGAGACGTAGCATCAGGAGATTCCGAGTTAAGACGTAGGCGCAGTAGATTCCGAGTTGAGTCGTAGCCGCAGGAGATTCCGAGTTGAGTCGTAGCCACAGGAGATTCCGAGTTGAGTCGTAGCCGCAGGAGATTCCGAGTTGAGTCGTAGCCGCAGGAGATTCCGAGTTGAGTCGTAGCCGCAGGAGATTCCGAGTTGAGTCGTAGCCGCAGGAGATTCCGAGTTGAGTCGTAGCCGCAGGAGATTCCGAGTTAAGACGTAGCCGCAGGAGATTCCGAGTTGAGTCGTAGCCGCAGGAGATTCCGAGTTGAGTCGTAGCCGCAGGAGATTCCGAGTTGAGTCGTAGCCGCAGGAGATTCCGAGTTGAGTCGTAGCCGCAGGAGATTCCGAGTTGAGTCGTAGCATCAGGAGATTCCGAGTTGAGTCGTAGCCGCAGTAGATTCCGAGTTGAGACGTAGGCGCAGTAGATTCCGAGTTGAGACGTAGGCGCAGGAGATTCCGAGTTAAGACGTAGCCGCAGGAGATTCCGAGTTGAGTCGTAGCCGCAGGAGATTCCGAGTTGAGTCGTAGCCGCAGGAGATTCCGAGTTGAGTCGTAGCCGCAGGAGATTCCGAGTTGAGTCGTAGCCGCAGGAGATTCCGAGTTGAGTCGTAGCATCAGGAGATTCCGAGTTGAGTCGTAGCCGCAGGAGATTCCGAGTTGAGTCGTAGCCGCAGGAGATTCCGAGTTGAGTCGTAGCCGCAGGAGATTCCGAGTTGAGTCGTAGCCGCAGGAGATTCCGAGTTGAGTCGTAGCCGCAGGAGATTCCGAGTTGAGTCGTAGCATCAGGAGATTCCGAGTTGAGTCGTAGCCGCAGGAGATTCCGAGTTGAGTCGTAGCCGCAGGAGATTCCGAGTTGAGTCGTAGCCGCAGGAGATTCCGAGTTGAGTCGTAGCATCAGGAGATTCCGAGTTGAGTCGTAGCCGCAGTAGATTCCGAGTTGAGACGTAGGCGCAGTAGATTCCGAGTTGAGTCGTAGCCGCAGGAGATTCCGAGTTGAGTCGTAGCCGCAGGAGATTCCGAGTTGAGTCGTAGCCGCAGGAGATTCCGAGTTGAGTCGTAGCCGCAGGAGATTCCGAGTTGAGTCGTAGCCGCAGGAGATTCCGAGTTGAGTCGTAGCCGCAGGAGATTCCGAGTTGAGTCGTAGCATCAGGAGATTCCGAGTTGAGTCGTAGCCGCAGTAGATTCCGAGTTGAGACGTAGGCGCAGTAGATTCCGAGTTGAGTCGTAGCCGCAGGAGATTCCGAGTTGAGTCGTAGCCGCAGGAGATTCCGAGTTGAGTCGTAGCATCAGGAGATTCCGAGTTGAGTCGTAGCCGCAGTAGATTCCGAGTTGAGACGTAGGCGCAGTAGATTCCGAGTTGAGACGTAGGCGCAGTAGATTCCGAGTTGAGACGTAGGCGCAGGAGATTCCGAGTTGAGTCGTAGCCGCAGGAGATTCCGAGTTGAGTCGTAGCCGCAGGAGATTCCGAGTTAAGACGTAGCCGCAGGAGATTCCGAGTTGAGTCGTAGCCGCAGGAGATTCCGAGTTGAGTCGTAGCCGCAGGAGATTCCGAGTTGAGTCGTAGCCGCAGGAGATTCCGAGTTGAGTCGTAGCCGCAGTAGATTCCGAGTTGAGACGTAGGCGCAGTAGATTCCGAGTTGAGACGTAGGCGCAGTAGATTCCGAGTTCAGACGTAGGCGCAGTAGATTCCGAGTTGAGACGTAGGCGCAGTAGATTCCGAGTTGAGACGTAGGTGCAGGAGATTCCGAATTGAGTCGTAGCCGCAGGAGATTCCGAGTTGAGTCGTAGCATCAGGAGATTCCGAGTTGAGTCGTAGCCGCAGTAGATTCCGAGTTGAGTCGTAGCCGCAGGAGATTCCGAGTTGAGTCGTAGCATCAGGAGATTCCGAGTTAAGACGTAGGCGCAGTAGATTCCGAGTTGAGTCGTAGCCGCAGGAGATTCCGAGTTGAGACGTAGCATCAGGAGATTCCGAGTTAAGACGTAGGCGCAGTAGATTCCGAGTTGAGTCGTAGCCGCAGGAGATTCCGAGTTGAGTCGTAGCCACAGGAGATTCCGAGTTGAGTCGTAGCCGCAGGAGATTCCGAGTTGAGTCGTAGCCGCAGGAGATTCCGAGTTGAGTCGTAGCCGCAGGAGATTCCGAGTTGAGTCGTAGCCGCAGGAGATTCCGAGTTAAGACGTAGCCGCAGGAGATTCCGAGTTGAGTCGTAGCCGCAGGAGATTCCGAGTTGAGTCGTAGCCGCAGGAGATTCCGAGTTGAGACGTAGCCGCAGGAGATTCCGAGTTGAGTCGTAGCCGCAGGAGATTCCGAGTTGAGTCGTAGCCGCAGGAGATTCCGAGTTGAGTCGTAGCATCAGGAGATTCCGAGTTGAGTCGTAGCATCAGGAGATTCCGAGTTAAGACGTAGGCGCAGTAGATTCCGAGTTGAGTCGTAGCCGCAGGAGATTCCGAGTTGAGTCGTAGCCGCAGGAGATTCCGAGTTGAGTCGTAGCATCAGGAGATTCCGAGTTGAGTCGTAGCCGCAGGAGATTCCGAGTTGAGTCGTAGCCGCAGGAGATTCCGAGTTGAGTCGTAGCATCAGGAGATTCCGAGTTGAGTCGTAGCCGCAGGAGATTCCGAGTTGAGACGTAGGCGCAGTAGATTCCGAGTTGAGTCGTAGCCGCAGGAGATTCCGAGTTGAGTCGTAGCCGCAGGAGATTCCGAGTTGAGTCGTAGCATCAGGAGATTCCGAGTTGAGTCGTAGCCGCAGGAGATTCCGAGTTGAGTCGTAGCCGCAGGAGATTCCGAGTTGAGTCGTAGCCGCAGTAGATTCCGACTTGAGACGTAGGCGCAGTAGATTCCGAGTTGAGACGTAGGCGCAGTAGATTCCGAGTTGAGACGTAGGCGCAGGAGATTCTGAGTTGAGTCGTAGCCGCAGGAGATTCCGAGTTGAGTCGTAGCCGCAGGAGATTCCGAGTTGAGTCGTAGCCGCAGGAGATTCCGAGTTAAGACGTAGCCGCAGGAGATTCCGAGTTGAGTCGTAGCCGCAGGAGATTCCGAGTTGAGTCGTAGCCGCAGGAGATTCCGAGTTGAGTCGTAGCCGCAGGAGATTCCGAGTTGAGTCGTAGCCGCAGTAGATTCCGATTTGAGACGTAGGCGCAGTAGATTCCGAGTTGAGACGTAGGCGCAGTAGATTCCGAGTTGAGACGTAGGCGCAGTAGATTCCGAGTTGAGACGTAGGCGCAGTAGATTCCGAGCTGAGACGTAGGTGCAGGAGATTCCGAGTTGAGTCGTAGCCGCAGGAGATTCCGAGTTGAGTCGTAGCATCAGGAGATTCCGAGTTGAGTCGTAGCCGCAGTAGATTCCGAGTTGAGTCGTAGCATCAGGAGATTCCGAGTTAAGACGTAGGCGCAGTAGATTCCGAGTTGAGTCGTAGCCGCAGTAGATTCCGAGTTGAGACGTAGCATCAGGAGATTCCGAGTTAAGACGTAGGCGCAGTAGATTCCGAGTTGAGTCGTAGCCGCAGGAGATTCCGAGTTGAGTCGTAGCCACAGGAGATTCCGAGTTGAGTCGTAGCCGCAGGAGATTCCGAGTTGAGTCGTAGCCGCAGGAGATTCCGAGTTGAGTCGTAGCCGCAGGAGATTCCGAGTTAAGACGTAGCCGCAGGAGATTCCGAGTTGAGTCGTAGCCGCAGGAGATTCCGAGTTGAGTCGTAGCCGCAGGAGATTCCGAGTTGAGTCGTAGCCGCAGGAGATTCCGAGTTGAGTCGTAGCATCAGGAGATTCCGAGTTGAGTCGTAGCCGCAGTAGATTCCGAGTTGAGACGTAGGCGCAGTAGATTCCGAGTTGAGACGTAGGCGCAGGAGATTCCGAGTTAAGACGTAGCCGCAGGAGATTCCGAGTTGAGTCGTAGCCGCAGGAGATTCCGAGTTGAGTCGTAGCCGCAGGAGATTCCGAGTTGAGTCGTAGCCGCAGTAGATTCCGAGTTGAGTCGTAGCATCAGGAGATTCCGAGTTAAGACGTAGGCGCAGTAGATTCCGAGTTGAGTCGTAGCCGCAGGAGATTCCGAGTTAAGACGTAGCCGCAGGAGATTCCGAGTTGAGTCGTAGCCGCAGGAGATTCCGAGTTGAGTCGTAGCCGCAGGAGATTCCGAGTTGAGACGTAGCCGCAGGAGATTCCGAGTTGAGTCGTAGCCGCAGGAGATTCCGAGTTGAGTCGTAGCCGCAGGAGATTCCGAGTTGAGTCGTAGCATCAGGAGATTCCGAGTTGAGTCGTAGCCGCAGGAGATTCCGAGTTGAGTCGTAGCCGCAGGAGATTCCGAGTTGAGTCGTAGCCGCAGGAGATTCCGAGTTGAGTCGTAGCATCAGGAGATTCCGAGTTGAGTCGTAGCCGCAGGAGATTCCGAGTTGAGTCGTAGCCGCAGGAGATTCCGAGTTGAGTCGTAGCCGCAGGAGATTCCGAGTTGAGTCGTAGCCGCAGGAGATTCCGAGTTGAGTCGTAGCATCAGGAGATTCCGAGTTGAGTCGTAGCCGCAGTAGATTCCGAGTTGAGACGTAGGAGCAGTAGATTCCGAGTTGAGTCGTAGCCGCAGGAGATTCCGAGTTGAGTCGTAGCCGCAGGAGATTCCGAGTTGAGTCGTAGCATCAGGAGATTCCGAGTTGAGTCGTAGCCGCAGGAGATTCCGAGTTGAGTCGTAGCCGCAGGAGATTCCGAGTTGAGTCGTAGCATCAGGAGATTCCGAGTTGAGTCGTAGCCGCAGGAGATTCCGAGTTGAGTCGTAGCCGCAGGAGATTCCGAGTTGAGTCGTAGCATCAGGAGATTCCGAGTTGAGTCGTAGCCGCAGGAGATTCCGAGTTGAGTCGTAGCCGCAGGAGATTCCGAGTTGAGTCGTAGCATCAGGAGATTCCGAGTTGAGTCGTAGCCGCAGGAGATTCCGAGTTGAGTCGTAGCCGCAGGAGATTCCGAGTTGAGTCGTAGCCGCAGGAGATTCCGAGTTGAGTCGTAGCCGCAGGAGATTCCGAGTTGAGTCGTAGCCGCAGGAGATTCCGAGTTGAGTCGTAGCCGCAGGAGATTCCGAGTTGAGTCGTAGCCGCAGGAGATTCCGAGTTGAGTCGTAGCCGCAGGAGATTCCGAGTTAAGACGTAGCCGCAGGAGATTCCGAGTTGAGTCGTAGCCGCAGGAGATTCCGAGTTGAGTCATAGCCGCAGGAGATTTCGAGTTGAGTCGTAGCATCAGGAGATTCCGAGTTGAGTCGTAGCCGCAGTAGATTCCGAGTTGAGACGTAGGCGCAGTAGATTCCGAGTTGAGACGTAGGCGCAGTAGATTCCGAGTTGAGACGTAGGCGCAGGAGATTCCGAGTTGAGTCGTAGCCGCAGGAGATTCCGAGTTGAGTCGTAGCCGCAGGAGATTCCGAGTTGAGTCGTAGCCGCAGGAGATTCCGAGTTGAGTCGTAGCATCAGGAGATTCCGAGTTGAGTCGTAGCCGCAGTAGATTCCGAGTTGAGACGTAGGCGCAGTAGATTCCGAGTTGAGTCGTAGCCGCAGGAGATTCCGAGTTGAGTCGTAGCCGCAGGAGATTCCGAGTTGAGACGTAGGCGCAGTAGATTCCGAGTTGAGACGTAGGCGCAGTAGATTCCGAGTTGAGACGTAGGCGCAGGAGATTCCGAGTTGAGTCATAGCCGCAGGAGATTCCGAGTTGAGTCGTAGCCGCAGGAGATTCCGAGTTGAGTCGTAGCCGCAGGAGATTCCGAGTTAAGACGTAGCCGCAGGAGATTCCGAGTTGAGTCGTAGCCGCAGGAGATTCCGAGTTGAGTCGTAGCCGCAGGAGATTCCGAGTTGAGTCGTAGCCGCAGGAGATTCCGAGTTGAGTCGTAGCCGCAGTAGATTCCGAGTTGAGACGTAGGCGCAGTAGATTCCGAGTTGAGACGTAGGCGCAGTAGATTCCGAGTTGAGACGTAGGCGCAGTAGATTCCGAGTTGAGACGTAGGCGCAGTAGATTCCGAGCTGAGACGTAGGTGCAGGAGATTCCGAGTTGAGTCGTAGCCGCAGGAGATTCCGAGTTGAGTCGTAGCATCAGGAGATTCCGAGTTGAGTCGTAGCCGCAGTAGATTCCGAGTTGAGTCGTAGCCGCAGTAGATTCCGAGTTGAGTCGTAGCATCAGGAGATTCCGAGTTAAGACGTAGGCGCAGTAGATTCCGAGTTGAGTCGTAGCCGCAGGAGATTCCGAGTTGAGACGTAGCATCAGGAGATTCCGAGTTAAGACGTAGGCGCAGTAGATTCCGAGTTGAGTCGTAGCCGCAGGAGATTCCGAGTTGAGTCGTAGCCGCAGGAGATTCCGAGTTGAGTCGTAGCCGCAGTAGATTCCGAGTTGAGTCGTAGCCGCAGGAGATTCCGAGTTGAGTCGTAGCCGCAGGAGATTCCGAGTTGAGTCGTAGCATCAGGAGATTCCGAGTTGAGTCGTAGCCGCAGTAGATTCCGAGTTGAGACGTAGGCGCAGTAGATTCCGAGTTGAGACGTAGGCGCAGGAGATTCCGAGTTAAGACGTAGCCGCAGGAGATTCCGAGTTGAGTCGTAGCCGCAGGAGATTCCGAGTTGAGTCGTAGCCGCAGGAGATTCCGAGTTGAGTCGTAGCATCAGGAGATTCCGAGTTGAGTCGTAGCCGCAGTAGATTCCGAGTTGAGACGTAGGCGCAGTAGATTCCGAGTTAAGACGTAGCCGCAGGAGATTCCGAGTTGAGTCGTAGCCGCAGGAGATTCCGAGTTGAGTCGTAGCCGCAGGAGATTCCGAGTTGAGTCGTAGCCGCAGGAGATTCCGAGTTGAGTCGTAGCATCAGGAGATTCCGAGTTGAGTCGTAGCCGCAGGAGATTCCGAGTTGAGTCGTAGCCGCAGGAGATTCCGAGTTGAGTCGTAGCCGCAGGAGATTCCGAGTTGAGTCGTAGCATCAGGAGATTCCGAGTTGAGTCGTAGCCGCAGGAGATTCCGAGTTGAGTCGTAGCCGCAGGAGATTCCGAGTTGAGTCGTAGCCGCAGGAGATTCCGAGTTGAGTCGTAGCATCAGGAGATTCCGAGTTGAGTCGTAGCCGCAGTAGATTCCGAGTTGAGACGTAGGCGCAGTAGATTCCGAGTTGAGTCGTAGCCGCAGGAGATTCCGAGTTGAGTCGTAGCCGCAGGAGATTCCGAGTTGAGTCGTAGCATCAGGAGATTCCGAGTTGAGTCGTAGCCGCAGTAGATTCCGAGTTGAGTCGTAGCCGCAGGAGATTCCGAGTTGAGTCGTAGCCGCAGGAGATTCCGAGTTGAGTCGTAGCCGCAGGAGATTCCGAGTTGAGTCGTAGCCGCAGGAGATTCCGAGTTGAGTCGTAGCATCAGGAGATTCCGAGTTGAGTCGTAGCCGCAGTAGATTCCGAGTTGAGACGTAGGCGCAGTAGATTCCGAGTTGAGTCGTAGCCGCAGGAGATTCCGAGTTGAGTCGTAGCCGCAGGAGATTCCGAGTTGAGTCGTAGCATCAGGAGATTCCGAGTTGAGTCGTAGCCGCAGTAGATTCCGAGTTGAGACGTAGGCGCAGTAGATTCCGAGTTGAGACGTAGGCGCAGTAGATTCCGAGTTGAGACGTAGGCGCAGTAGATTCCGAGTTGAGACGTAGGTGCAGGAGATTCCGAGTTGAGTCGTAGCCGCAGGAGATTCCGAGTTGAGTCGTAGCCGCAGGAGATTCCGAGTTGAGTCGTAGCCGCAGGAGATTCCGAGTTAAGACGTAGCCGCAGGAGATTCCGAGTTGAGTCGTAGCCGCAGGAGATTCCGAGTTGAGTCGTAGCCGCAGGAGATTTCGAGTTGAGTCGTAGCATCAGGAGATTCCGAGTTGAGTCGTAGCCGCAGTAGATTCCGAGTTGAGACGTAGGCGCAGTAGATTCCGAGTTGAGACGTAGGCGCAGGAGATTCCGAGTTGAGTCGTAGCCGCAGGAGATTCCGAGTTGAGTCGTAGCCGCAGGAGATTCCGAGTTGAGTCGTAGCCGCAGGAGATTCCGAGTTGAGTCGTAGCATCAGGAGATTCCGAGTTGAGTCGTAGCCGCAGTAGATTCCGAGTTGAGACGTAGGCGCAGTAGATTCCGAGTTGAGTCGTAGCCGCAGGAGATTCCGAGTTGAGTCGTAGCCGCAGGAGATTCCGAGTTGAGTCGTAGCATCAGGAGATTCCGAGTTGAGTCGTAGCCGCAGGAGATTCCGAGTTGAGTCGTAGCCGCAGGAGATTCCGAGTTGAGTCGTAGCCGCAGGAGATTCCGAGTTGAGTCGTAGCATCAGGAGATTCCGAGTTGAGTCGTAGCCGCAGTAGATTCCGAGTTGAGACGTAGGCGCAGTAGATTCCGAGTTGAGTCGTAGCCGCAGGAGATTCCGAGTTGAGTCGTAGCCGCAGGAGATTCCGAGTTGAGTCGTAGCATCAGGAGATTCCGAGTTGAGTCGTAGCCGCAGTAGATTCCGAGTTGAGACGTAGGCGCAGTAGATTCCGAGTTGAGACGTAGGCGCAGTAGATTCCGAGTTGAGACGTAGGCGCAGGAGATTCCGAGTTGAGTCGTAGCCGCAGGAGATTCCGAGTTGAGTCGTAGCCGCAGGAGATTCCGAGTTGAGTCGTAGCCGCAGGAGATTCCGAGTTAAGACGTAGCCGCAGGAGATTCCGAGTTGAGTCGTAGCCGCAGGAGATTCCGAGTTGAGTCGTAGCCGCAGGAGATTCCGAGTTGAGTCGTAGCCGCAGGAGATTCCGAGTTGAGTCGTAGCCGCAGGAGATTCCGAGTTGAGTCGTAGCCGCAGGAGATTCCGAGTTGAGTCGTAGCCGCAGGAGATTCCGAGTTGAGTCGTAGCCGCAGGAGATTCCGAGTTGAGTCGTAGCATCAGGAGATTCCGAGTTGAGTCGTAGCAGCAGTAGATTCCGAGATGAGACGTAGGCGCAGTAGATTCCGAGTTGAGACGTAGGCGCAGTAGATTCCGAGTTGAGACGTAGGCGCAGTAGATTCCGAGTTGAGACGTAGGTGCAGGAGATTCCGAGTTGAGTCGTAGCCGCAGGAGAATCCGAGTTGAGTCGTAGCCGCAGGAGATTCCGAGTTGAGTCGTAGCCGCAGGAGATTCCGAGTTAAGACGTAGCCGCAGGAGATTCCGAGTTGAGTCGTAGCCGCAGGAGATTCCGAGTTGAGTCGTAGCCGCAGGAGATTTCGAGTTGAGTCGTAGCATCAGGAGATTCCGAGTTGAGTCGTAGCCGCAGTAGATTCCGAGTTGAGACGTAGGCGCAGTAGATTCCGAGTTGAGACGTAGGCGCAGTAGATTCCGAGTTGAGACGTAGGCGCAGGAGATTCCGAGTTGAGTCGTAGCCGCAGGAGATTCCGAGTTGAGTCGTAGCCGCAGGAGATTCCGAGTTAAGACGTAGCCGCAGGAGATTCCGAGTTGAGTCGTAGCCGCAGGAGATTCCGAGTTAAGACGTAGCCGCAGGAGATTCCGAGTTGAGTCGTAGCCGCAGGAGATTCCGAGTTGAGTCGTAGCCGCAGGAGATTTCGAGTTGAGTCGTAGCATCAGGAGATTCTGAGTTGAGTCGTAGCCGCAGTAGATTCCGAGTTGAGACGTAGGCGCAGTAGATTCCGAGTTGAGACGTAGGCGCAGTAGATTCCGAGTTGAGACGTAGGCGCAGGAGATTCCGAGTTGAGTCGTAGCCGCAGGAGATTCCGAGTTGAGTCGTAGCCGCAGGAGATTCCGAGTTAAGACGTAGCCGCAGGAGATTCCGAGTTGAGTCGTAGCCGCAGGAGATTCCGAGTTAAGACGTAGCCGCAGGAGATTCCGAGTTGAGTCGTAGCCGCAGGAGATTCCGAGTTGAGTCGTAGCCGCAGGAGATTCCGAGTTGAGTCGTAGCCGCAGGAGATTCCGAGTTGAGTCGTAGCCGCAGGAGATTCCGAGTTGAGTCGTAGCATCAGGAGATTCCGAGTTGAGTCGTAGCCGCAGTAGATTCCGAGTTGAGACGTAGGCGCAGTAGATTCCGAGTTGAGACGTAGGCGCAGTAGATTCCGAGTTGAGACGTAGGCGCAGTAGATTCCGAGTTGAGACGTAGGTGCAGGAGATTCCGAGTTGAGTCGTAGCCGCAGGAGATTCCGAGTTGAGTCGTAGCCGCAGGAGATTCCGAGTTGAGTCGTAGCCGCAGGAGATTCCGAGTTGAGTCGTAGCCGCAGGAGATTCCGAGTTGAGTCGTAGCCGCAGGAGATTTCGAGTTGAGTCGTAGCATCAGGAGATTCCGAGTTGAGTCGTAGCCGCAGTAGATTCCGAGTTGAGACGTAGGCGCAGTAGATTCCGAGTTGAGACGTAGGCGCAGTAGATTCCGAGTTGAGACGTAGGCGCAGGAGATTCCGAGTTGAGTCGTAGCCGCAGGAGATTCCGAGTTGAGTCGTAGCCGCAGGAGATTCCGAGTTAAGACGTAGCCGCAGGAGATTCCGAGTTGAGTCGTAGCCGCAGGAGATTCCGAGTTAAGACGTAGCCGCAGGAGATTCCGAGTTGAGTCGTAGCCGCAGGAGATTCCGAGTTGAGTCGTAGCCGCAGGAGATTCCGAGTTGAGTCGTAGCATCAGGAGATTCCGAGTTGAGTCGTAGCCGCAGTAGATTCCGAGTTGAGACGTAGGCGCAGTAGATTCCGAGTTGAGACGTAGGCGCAGTAGATTCCGAGTTGAGACGTAGGCGCAGGAGATTCCGAGTTGAGTCGTAGCCGCAGGAGATTCCGAGTTAAGACGTAGCCGCAGGAGATTCCGAGTTGAGTCGTAGCCGCAGGAGATTCCGAGTTAAGACGTAGCCGCAGGAGATTCCGAGTTGAGTCGTAGCCGCAGGAGATTCCGAGTTGAGTCGTAGCCGCAGGAGATTCCGAGTTGAGTCGTAGCCGCAGGAGATTCCGAGTTGAGTCGTAGCCGCAGGAGATTCCGAGTTGAGTCGTAGCATCAGGAGATTCCGAGTTGAGTCGTAGCCGCAGTAGATTCCGAGTTGAGACGTAGGCGCAGTAGATTCCGAGTTGAGACGTAGGCGCAGGAGATTCCGAGTTGAGTCGTAGCCGCAGGAGATTCCGAGTTAAGACGTAGCCGCAGGAGATTCCGAGTTGAGTCGTAGCCGCAGGAGATTCCGAGTTAAGACGTAGCCGCAGGAGATTCCGAGTTGAGTCGTAGCCGCAGGAGATTCCGAGTTGAGTCGTAGCCGCAGGAGATTCCGAGTTGAGTCGTAGCATCAGGAGATTCCGAGTTGAGTCGTAGCCGCAGGAGATTCCGAGTTGAGTCGTAGCCGCAGGAGATTCCGAGTTGAGTCGTAGCCGCAGGAGATTCCGAGTTGAGTCGTAGCCGCAGGAGATTCCGAGTTGAGTCGTAGCCGCAGGAGATTCCGAGTTGAGTCGTAGCCGCAGGAGATTCCGAGTTAAGACGTAGCCGCAGGAGATTCCGAGTTGAGTCGTAGCCGCAGGAGATTCCGAGTTGAGTCGTAGCCGCAGGAGATTTCGAGTTGAGTCGTAGCATCAGGAGATTCCGAGTTGAGTCGTAGCCGCAGTAGATTCCGAGTTGAGACGTAGGCGCAGTAGATTCCGAGTTGAGACGTAGGCGCAGTAGATTCCGAGTTGAGACGTAGGCGCAGGAGATTCCGAGTTGAGTCGTAGCCGCAGGAGATTCCGAGTTGAGTCGTAGCCGCAGGAGATTCCGAGTTGAGTCGTAGCCGCAGGAGATTCCGAGTTGAGTCGTAGCATCAGGAGATTCCGAGTTGAGTCGTAGCCGCAGTAGATTCCGAGTTGAGACGTAGGCGCAGTAGATTCCGAGTTGAGTCGTAGCCGCAGGAGATTCCGAGTTGAGTCGTAGCCGCAGGAGATTCCGAGTTGAGTCGTAGCCGCAGTAGATTCCGAGTTGAGTCGTAGCCGCAGGAGATTCCGAGTTGAGACGTAGGCGCAGTAGATTCCGAGTTGAGACGTAGGCGCAGGAGATTCCGAGTTGAGTCGTAGCCGCAGGAGATTCCGAGTTGAGTCGTAGCCGCAGGAGATTCCGAGTTGAGTCGTAGCCGCAGGAGATTCCAAGTTAAGACGTAGCCGCAGGAGATTCCGAGTTGAGTCGTAGCCGCAGGAGATTCCGAGTTGAGTCGTAGCCGCAGGAGATTCCGAGTTGAGTCGTAGCCGCAGGAGATTCCGAGTTGAGTCGTAGCCGCAGTAGATTCCGAGTTGAGACGTAGGCGCAGTAGATTCCGAGTTGAGACGTAGCATCAGGAGATTCCGAGTTGAGTCGTAGGCGCAGTAGATTCCGAGTTGAGACGTAGGCGCAGTAGATTCCGAGCTGAGACGTAGGTGCAGGAGATTCCGAGTTGAGTCGTAGCCGCAGGAGATTCCGAGTTGAGTCGTAGCATCAGGAGATTCCGAGTTGAGTCGTAGCCGCAGTAGATTCCGAGTTGAGTCGTAGCCGCAGTAGATTCCGAGTTGAGTGGTAGCATCAGGAGATTCCGAGTTAAGACGTAGGCGCAGTAGATTCCGAGTTGAGTCGTAGCCGCAGGAGATTCCGAGTTGAGACGTAGCATCAGGAGATTCCGAGTTAAGACGTAGGCGCAGTAGATTCCGAGTTGAGTCGTAGCCGCAGGAGATTCCGAGTTGAGTCGTAGCCGCAGGAGATTCCGAGTTGAGTCGTAGCCGCAGGAGATTCCGAGTTGAGTCGTAGCCGCAGGAGATTCCGAGTTGAGTCGTAGCCGCAGGAGATTCCGAGTTGAGTCGTAGCATCAGGAGATTCCGAGTTGAGTCGTAGCCGCAGTAGATTCCGAGTTGAGACGTAGGCGCAGTAGATTCCGAGTTGAGACGTAGGCGCAGGAGATTCCGAGTTAAGACGTAGCCGCAGGAGATTCCGAGTTGAGTCGTAGCCGCAGGAGATTCCGAGTTGAGTCGTAGCATCAGGAGATTCCGAGTTGAGTCGTAGCCGCAGTAGATTCCGAGTTGAGACGTAGGCGCAGTAGATTCCGAGTTAAGACGTAGCCGCAGGAGATTCCGAGTTGAGTCGTAGCCGCAGGAGATTCCGAGTTGAGTCGTAGCCGCAGGAGATTCCGAGTTGAGTCGTAGCCGCAGGAGATTCCGAGTTGAGTCGTAGCATCAGGAGATTCCGAGTTGAGTCGTAGCCGCAGGAGATTCCGAGTTGAGTCGTAGCCGCAGGAGATTCCGAGTTGAGTCGTAGCCGCAGGAGATTCCGAGTTGAGTCGTAGCCGCAGGAGATTCCGAGTTGAGTCGTAGCATCAGGAGATTCCGAGTTGAGTCGTAGCCGCAGGAGATTCCGAGTTGAGTCGTAGCCGCAGGAGATTCCGAGTTGAGTCGTAGCCGCAGGAGATTCCGAGTTGAGTCGTAGCCGCAGGAGATTCCGAGTTGAGTCGTAGCATCAGGAGATTCCGAGTTGAGTCGTAGCCGCAGTAGATTCCGAGTTGAGACGTAGGCGCAGTAGATTCCGAGTTGAGTCGTAGCCGCAGGAGATTCCGAGTTGAGTCGTAGCCGCAGGAGATTCCGAGTTGAGTCGTAGCATCAGGAGATTCCAAGTTGAGTCGTAGCCGCAGTAGATTCCGAGTTGAGTCGTAGCCGCAGGAGATTCCGAGTTGAGTCGTAGCCGCAGGAGATTCCGAGTTGAGTCGTAGCCGCAGGAGATTCCGAGTTGAGTCGTAGCATCAGGAGATTCCGAGTTGAGTCGTAGCCGCAGTAGATTCCGAGTTGAGACGTAGGCGCAGTAGATTCCGAGTTGAGTCGTAGCCGCAGGAGATTCCGAGTTGAGTCGTAGCCGCAGGAGATTCCGAGTTGAGTCGTAGCATCAGGAGATTCCGAGTTGAGTCGTAGCCGCAGTAGATTCCGAGTTGAGACGTAGGCGCAGTAGATTCCGAGTTGAGACGTAGGCGCAGTAGATTCCGAGTTGAGACGTAGGTGCAGGAGATTCCGAGTTGAGTCGTAGCCGCAGGAGATTCCGAGTTGAGTCGTAGCCGCAGGAGATTCCGAGTTGAGTCGTAGCCGCAGGAGATTCCGAGTTAAGACGTAGCCGCAGGAGATTCCGAGTTGAGTCGTAGCCGCAGGAGATTCCGAGTTGAGTCGTAGCCGCAGGAGATTTCGAGTTGAGTCGTAGCATCAGGAGATTCCGAGTTGAGTCGTAGCCGCAGTAGATTCCGAGTTGAGACGTAGGCGCAGTAGATTCCGAGTTGAGACGTAGGCGCAGTAGATTCCGAGTTGAGACGTAGGCGCAGTAGATTCCGAGTTGAGACGTAGGCGCAGGAGATTCCGAGTTGAGTCGTAGCCGCAGGAGATTCCGAGTTGAGTCGTAGCCGCAGGAGATTCCGAGTTAAGACGTAGCCGCAGGAGATTCCGAGTTGAGTCGTAGCCGCAGGAGATTCCGAGTTAAGACGTAGCCGCAGGAGATTCCGAGTTGAGTCGTAGCCGCAGGAGATTCCGAGTTGAGTCGTAGCCGCAGGAGATTCCGAGTTGAGTCGTAGCCGCAGGAGATTCCGAGTTGAGTCGTAGCCGCAGGAGATTCCGAGTTGAGTCGTAGCATCAGGAGATTCCGAGTTGAGTCGTAGCCGCAGTAGATTCCGAGTTGAGACGTAGGCGCAGTAGATTCCGAGTTGAGACGTAGGCGCAGTAGATTCCGAGTTGAGACGTAGGCGCAGGAGATTCCGAGTTGAGTCGTAGCCGCAGGAGATTCCGAGTTAAGACGTAGCCGCAGGAGATTCCGAGTTGAGTCGTAGCCGCAGGAGATTCCGAGTTAAGACGTAGCCGCAGGAGATTCCGAGTTGAGTCGTAGCCGCAGGAGATTCCGAGTTGAGTCGTAGCCGCAGGAGATTCCGAGTTGAGTCGTAGCCGCAGGAGATTCCGAGTTGAGTCGTAGCCGCAGGAGATTCCGAGTTGAGTCGTAGCATCAGGAGATTCCGAGTTGAGTCGTAGCCGCAGTAGATTCCGAGTTGAGACGTAGGTGCAGTAGATTCCGAGTTGAGACGTAGGCGCAGTAGATTCCGAGTTGAGACGTAGGCGCAGGAGATTCCGAGTTGAGTCGTAGCCGCAGGAGATTCCGAGTTAAGACGTAGCCGCAGGAGATTCCGAGTTGAGTCGTAGCCGCAGGAGATTCCGAGTTAAGACGTAGCCGCAGGAGATTCCGAGTTGAGTCGTAGCCGCAGGAGATTCCGAGTTGAGTCGTAGCCGCAGGAGATTCCGAGTTGAGTCGTAGCATCAGGAGATTCCGAGTTGAGTCGTAGCCGCAGTAGATTCCGAGATGAGACGTAGGCGCAGTAGATTCCGAGTTGAGACGTAGGCGCAGTAGATTCCGAGTTGAGACGTAGGCGCAGTAGATTCCGAGTTGAGACGTAGGTGCAGGAGATTCCGAGTTGAGTCGTAGCCGCAGGAGAATCCGAGTTGAGTCGTAGCCGCAGGAGATTCCGAGTTGAGTCGTAGCCGCAGGAGATTCCGAGTTAAGACGTAGCCGCAGGAGATTCCGAGTTGAGTCGTAGCCGCAGGAGATTCCGAGTTGAGTCGTAGCCGCAGGAGATTTCGAGTTGAGTCGTAGCATCAGGAGATTCCGAGTTGAGTCGTAGCCGCAGTAGATTCCGAGTTGAGACGTAGGCGCAGTAGATTCCGAGTTGAGACGTAGGCGCAGTAGATTCCGAGTTGAGACGTAGGCGCAGGAGATTCCGAGTTGAGTCGTAGCCGCAGGAGATTCCGAGTTGAGTCGTAGCCGCAGGAGATTCCGAGTTAAGACGTAGCCGCAGGAGATTCCGAGTTGAGTCGTAGCCGCAGGAGATTCCGAGTTAAGACGTAGCCGCAGGAGATTCCGAGTTGAGTCGTAGCCGCAGGAGATTCCGAGTTGAGTCGTAGCCGCAGGAGATTTCGAGTTGAGTCGTAGCATCAGGAGATTCCGAGTTGAGTCGTAGCCGCAGTAGATTCCGAGTTGAGACGTAGGCGCAGTAGATTCCGAGTTGAGACGTAGGCGCAGTAGATTCCGAGTTGAGACGTAGGCGCAGGAGATTCCGAGTTGAGTCGTAGCCGCAGGAGATTCCGAGTTGAGTCGTAGCCGCAGGAGATTCCGAGTTAAGACGTAGCCGCAGGAGATTCCGAGTTGAGTCGTAGCCGCAGGAGATTCCGAGTTAAGACGTAGCCGCAGGAGATTCCGAGTTGAGTCGTAGCCGCAGGAGATTCCGAGTTGAGTCGTAGCCGCAGGAGATTCCGAGTTGAGTCGTAGCCGCAGGAGATTCCGAGTTGAGTCGTAGCCGCAGGAGATTCCGAGTTAAGTCGTAGCATCAGGAGATTCCGAGTTGAGTCGTAGCCGCAGTAGATTCCGAGTTGAGACGTAGGCGCAGTAGATTCCGAGTTGAGACGTAGGCGCAGTAGATTCCGAGTTGAGACGTAGGCGCAGTAGATTCCGAGTTGAGACGTAGGTGCAGGAGATTCCGAGTTGAGTCGTAGCCGCAGGAGATTCCGAGTTGAGTCGTAGCCGCAGGAGATTCCGAGTTGAGTCGTAGCCGCAGGAGATTCCGAGTTAAGACGTAGCCGCAGGAGATTCCGAGTTGAGTCGTAGCCGCAGGAGATTCCGAGTTGAGTCGTAGCCGCAGGAGATTTCGAGTTGAGTCGTAGCATCAGGAGATTCCGAGTTGAGTCGTAGCCGCAGTAGATTCCGAGTTGAGACGTAGGCGCAGTAGATTCCGAGTTGAGACGTAGGCGCAGGAGATTCCGAGTTGAGTCGTAGCCGCAGGAGATTCCGAGTTGAGTCGTAGCCGCAGGAGATTCCGAGTTGAGTCGTAGCCGCAGGAGATTCCGAGTTAAGACGTAGCCGCAGGAGATTCCGAGTTGAGTCGTAGCCGCAGGAGATTCCGAGTTGAGTCGTAGCCGCAGGAGATTCCGAGTTGAGTCGTAGCCGCAGGAGATTCCGAGTTGAGTCGTAGCATCAGGAGATTCCGAGTTGAGTCGTAGCCGCAGTAGATTCCGAGTTGAGACGTAGGTGCAGTAGATTCCGAGTTGAGACGTAGGCGCAGTAGATTCCGAGTTGAGACGTAGGCGCAGGAGATTCCGAGTTGAGTCGTAGCCGCAGGAGATTCCGAGTTAAGACGTAGCCGCAGGAGATTCCGAGTTGAGTCGTAGCCGCAGGAGATTCCGAGTTAAGACGTAGCCGCAGGAGATTCCGAGTTGAGTCGTAGCCGCAGGAGATTCCGAGTTGAGTCGTAGCCGCAGGAGATTCCGAGTTGAGTCGTAGCCGCAGGAGATTCCGAGTTGAGTCGTAGCATCAGGAGATTCCGAGTTGAGTCGTAGCCGCAGTAGATTCCGAGATGAGACGTAGGCGCAGTAGATTCCGAGTTGAGACGTAGGCGCAGTAGATTCCGAGTTGAGACGTAGGCGCAGTAGATTCCGAGTTGAGACGTAGGTGCAGGAGATTCCGAGTTGAGTCGTAGCCGCAGGAGAATCCGAGTTGAGTCGTAGCCGCAGGAGATTCCGAGTTGAGTCGTAGCCGCAGGAGATTCCGAGTTAAGACGTAGCCGCAGGAGATTCCGAGTTGAGTCGTAGCCGCAGGAGATTCCGAGTTGAGTCGTAGCCGCAGGAGATTTCGAGTTGAGTCGTAGCATCAGGAGATTCCGAGTTGAGTCGTAGCCGCAGTAGATTCCGAGTTGAGACGTAGGCGCAGTAGATTCCGAGTTGAGACGTAGGCGCAGTAGATTCCGAGTTGAGACGTAGGCGCAGGAGATTCCGAGTTGAGTCGTAGCCGCAGGAGATTCCGAGTTGAGTCGTAGCCGCAGGAGATTCCGAGTTAAGACGTAGCCGCAGGAGATTCCGAGTTGAGTCGTAGCCGCAGGAGATTCCGAGTTAAGACGTAGCCGCAGGAGATTCCGAGTTGAGTCGTAGCCGCAGGAGATTCCGAGTTGAGTCGTAGCCGCAGGAGATTCCGAGTTGAGTCGTAGCCGCAGGAGATTCCGAGTTGAGTCGTAGCCGCAGGAGATTCCGAGTTAAGACGTAGCCGCAGGAGATTCCGAGTTGAGTCGTAGCCGCAGGAGATTCCGAGTTGAGTCGTAGCCGCAGGAGATTTCGAGTTGAGTCGTAGCATCAGGAGATTCCGAGTTGAGTCGTAGCCGCAGTAGATTCCGAGTTGAGACGTAGGCGCAGTAGATTCCGAGTTGAGACGTAGGCGCAGTAGATTCCGAGTTGAGACGTAGGCGCAGTAGATTCCGAGTTGAGACGTAGGCGCAGGAGATTCCGAGTTGAGTCGTAGCCGCAGGAGATTCCGAGTTGAGTCGTAGCCGCAGGAGATTCCGAGTTAAGACGTAGCCGCAGGAGATTCCGAGTTGAGTCGTAGCCGCAGGAGATTCCGAGTTAAGACGTAGCCGCAGGAGATTCCGAGTTGAGTCGTAGCCGCAGGAGATTCCGAGTTGAGTCGTAGCCGCAGGAGATTCCGAGTTGAGTCGTAGCCGCAGGAGATTCCGAGTTGAGTCGTAGCCGCAGGAGATTCCGAGTTGAGTCGTAGCATCAGGAGATTCCGAGTTGAGTCGTAGCCGCAGTAGATTCCGAGTTGAGACGTAGGCGCAGTAGATTCCGAGTTGAGACGTAGGCGCAGTAGATTCCGAGTTGAGACGTAGGCGCAGGAGATTCCGAGTTGAGTCGTAGCCGCAGGAGATTCCGAGTTAAGACGTAGCCGCAGGAGATTCCGAGTTGAGTCGTAGCCGCAGGAGATTCCGAGTTAAGACGTAGCCGCAGGAGATTCCGAGTTGAGTCGTAGCCGCAGGAGATTCCGAGTTGAGTCGTAGCCGCAGGAGATTCCGAGTTGAGTCGTAGCCGCAGGAGATTCCGAGTTGAGTCGTAGCCGCAGGAGATTCCGAGTTGAGTCGTAGCATCAGGAGATTCCGAGTTGAGTCGTAGCCGCAGTAGATTCCGAGTTGAGACGTAGGTGCAGTAGATTCCGAGTTGAGACGTAGGCGCAGTAGATTCCGAGTTGAGACGTAGGCGCAGGAGATTCCGAGTTGAGTCGTAGCCGCAGGAGATTCCGAGTTAAGACGTAGCCGCAGGAGATTCCGAGTTGAGTCGTAGCCGCAGGAGATTCCGAGTTAAGACGTAGCCGCAGGAGATTCCGAGTTGAGTCGTAGCCGCAGGAGATTCCGAGTTGAGTCGTAGCCGCAGGAGATTCCGAGTTGAGTCGTAGCATCAGGAGATTCCGAGTTGAGTCGTAGCCGCAGTAGATTCCGAGATGAGACGTAGGCGCAGTAGATTCCGAGTTGAGACGTAGGCGCAGTAGATTCCGAGTTGAGACGTAGGCGCAGTAGATTCCGAGTTGAGACGTAGGTGCAGGAGATTCCGAGTTGAGTCGTAGCCGCAGGAGAATCCGAGTTGAGTCGTAGCCGCAGGAGATTCCGAGTTGAGTCGTAGCCGCAGGAGATTCCGAGTTAAGACGTAGCCGCAGGAGATTCCGAGTTGAGTCGTAGCCGCAGGAGATTCCGAGTTGAGTCGTAGCCGCAGGAGATTTCGAGTTGAGTCGTAGCATCAGGAGATTCCGAGTTGAGTCGTAGCCGCAGTAGATTCCGAGTTGAGACGTAGGCGCAGTAGATTCCGAGTTGAGACGTAGGCGCAGTAGATTCCGAGTTGAGACGTAGGCGCAGGAGATTCCGAGTTGAGTCGTAGCCGCAGGAGATTCCGAGTTGAGTCGTAGCCGCAGGAGATTCCGAGTTAAGACGTAGCCGCAGGAGATTCCGAGTTGAGTCGTAGCCGCAGGAGATTCCGAGTTAAGACGTAGCCGCAGGAGATTCCGAGTTGAGTCGTAGCCGCAGGAGATTCCGAGTTGAGTCGTAGCCGCAGGAGATTTCGAGTTGAGTCGTAGCATCAGGAGATTCCGAGTTGAGTCGTAGCCGCAGTAGATTCCGAGTTGAGACGTAGGCGCAGTAGATTCCGAGTTGAGACGTAGGCGCAGTAGATTCCGAGTTGAGACGTAGGCGCAGGAGATTCCGAGTTGAGTCGTAGCCGCAGGAGATTCCGAGTTGAGTCGTAGCCGCAGGAGATTCCGAGTTAAGACGTAGCCGCAGGAGATTCCGAGTTGAGTCGTAGCCGCAGGAGATTCCGAGTTAAGACGTAGCCGCAGGAGATTCCGAGTTGAGTCGTAGCCGCAGGAGATTCCGAGTTGAGTCGTAGCCGCAGGAGATTCCGAGTTGAGTCGTAGCCGCAGGAGATTCCGAGTTGAGTCGTAGCCGCAGGAGATTCCGAGTTAAGTCGTAGCATCAGGAGATTCCGAGTTGAGTCGTAGCCGCAGTAGATTCCGAGTTGAGACGTAGGCGCAGTAGATTCCGAGTTGAGACGTAGGCGCAGTAGATTCCGAGTTGAGACGTAGGCGCAGTAGATTCCGAGTTGAGACGTAGGTGCAGGAGATTCCGAGTTGAGTCGTAGCCGCAGGAGATTCCGAGTTGAGTCGTAGCCGCAGGAGATTCCGAGTTGAGTCGTAGCCGCAGGAGATTCCGAGTTAAGACGTAGCCGCAGGAGATTCCGAGTTGAGTCGTAGCCGCAGGAGATTCCGAGTTGAGTCGTAGCCGCAGGAGATTTCGAGTTGAGTCGTAGCATCAGGAGATTCCGAGTTGAGTCGTAGCCGCAGTAGATTCCGAGTTGAGACGTAGGCGCAGTAGATTCCGAGTTGAGACGTAGGCGCAGGAGATTCCGAGTTGAGTCGTAGCCGCAGGAGATTCCGAGTTGAGTCGTAGCCGCAGGAGATTCCGAGTTGAGTCGTAGCCGCAGGAGATTCCGAGTTAAGACGTAGCCGCAGGAGATTCCGAGTTGAGTCGTAGCCGCAGGAGATTCCGAGTTGAGTCGTAGCCGCAGGAGATTCCGAGTTGAGTCGTAGCCGCAGGAGATTCCGAGTTGAGTCGTAGCATCAGGAGATTCCGAGTTGAGTCGTAGCCGCAGTAGATTCCGAGTTGAGACGTAGGTGCAGTAGATTCCGAGTTGAGACGTAGGCGCAGTAGATTCCGAGTTGAGACGTAGGCGCAGGAGATTCCGAGTTGAGTCGTAGCCGCAGGAGATTCCGAGTTAAGACGTAGCCGCAGGAGATTCCGAGTTGAGTCGTAGCCGCAGGAGATTCCGAGTTAAGACGTAGCCGCAGGAGATTCCGAGTTGAGTCGTAGCCGCAGGAGATTCCGAGTTGAGTCGTAGCCGCAGGAGATTCCGAGTTGAGTCGTAGCCGCAGGAGATTCCGAGTTGAGTCGTAGCATCAGGAGATTCCGAGTTGAGTCGTAGCCGCAGTAGATTCCGAGATGAGACGTAGGCGCAGTAGATTCCGAGTTGAGACGTAGGCGCAGTAGATTCCGAGTTGAGACGTAGGCGCAGTAGATTCCGAGTTGAGACGTAGGTGCAGGAGATTCCGAGTTGAGTCGTAGCCGCAGGAGAATCCGAGTTGAGTCGTAGCCGCAGGAGATTCCGAGTTGAGTCGTAGCCGCAGGAGATTCCGAGTTAAGACGTAGCCGCAGGAGATTCCGAGTTGAGTCGTAGCCGCAGGAGATTCCGAGTTGAGTCGTAGCCGCAGGAGATTTCGAGTTGAGTCGTAGCATCAGGAGATTCCGAGTTGAGTCGTAGCCGCAGTAGATTCCGAGTTGAGACGTAGGCGCAGTAGATTCCGAGTTGAGACGTAGGCGCAGTAGATTCCGAGTTGAGACGTAGGCGCAGGAGATTCCGAGTTGAGTCGTAGCCGCAGGAGATTCCGAGTTGAGTCGTAGCCGCAGGAGATTCCGAGTTAAGACGTAGCCGCAGGAGATTCCGAGTTGAGTCGTAGCCGCAGGAGATTCCGAGTTAAGACGTAGCCGCAGGAGATTCCGAGTTGAGTCGTAGCCGCAGGAGATTCCGAGTTGAGTCGTAGCCGCAGGAGATTTCGAGTTGAGTCGTAGCATCAGGAGATTCCGAGTTGAGTCGTAGCCGCAGTAGATTCCGAGTTGAGACGTAGGCGCAGTAGATTCCGAGTTGAGACGTAGGCGCAGTAGATTCCGAGTTGAGACGTAGGCGCAGGAGATTCCGAGTTGAGTCGTAGCCGCAGGAGATTCCGAGTTGAGTCGTAGCCGCAGGAGATTCCGAGTTAAGACGTAGCCGCAGGAGATTCCGAGTTGAGTCGTAGCCGCAGGAGATTCCGAGTTAAGACGTAGCCGCAGGAGATTCCGAGTTGAGTCGTAGCCGCAGGAGATTCCGAGTTGAGTCGTAGCCGCAGGAGATTCCGAGTTGAGTCGTAGCCGCAGGAGATTCCGAGTTGAGTCGTAGCATCAGGAGATTCCGAGTTGAGTCGTAGCCGCAGTAGATTCCGAGTTGAGACGTAGGCGCAGTAGATTCCGAGTTGAGACGTAGGCGCAGTAGATTCCGAGTTGAGACGTAGGCGCAGTAGATTCCGAGTTGAGACGTAGGTGCAGGAGATTCCGAGTTGAGTCGTAGCCGCAGGAGATTCCGAGTTGAGTCGTAGCCGCAGGAGATTCCGAGTTGAGTCGTAGCCGCAGGAGATTCCGAGTTAAGACGTAGCCGCAGGAGATTCCGAGTTGAGTCGTAGCCGCAGGAGATTCCGAGTTGAGTCGTAGCCGCAGGAGATTTCGAGTTGAGTCGTAGCATCAGGAGATTCCGAGTTGAGTCGTAGCCGCAGTAGATTCCGAGTTGAGACGTAGGCGCAGTAGATTCCGAGTTGAGACGTAGGCGCAGGAGATTCCGAGTTGAGTCGTAGCCGCAGGAGATTCCGAGTTGAGTCGTAGCCGCAGGAGATTCCGAGTTAAGACGTAGCCGCAGGAGATTCCGAGTTGAGTCGTAGCCGCAGGAGATTCCGAGTTAAGACGTAGCCGCAGGAGATTCCGAGTTGAGTCGTAGCCGCAGGAGATTCCGAGTTGAATCGTAGCCGCAGGAGATTCCGAGTTGAGTCGTAGCCGCAGGAGATTCCGAGTTGAGTCGTAGCATCAGGAGATTCCGAGTTGAGTCGTAGCCGCAGTAGATTCCGAGTTGAGACGTAGGCGCAGTAGATTCCGAGTTGAGACGTAGGCGCAGTAGATTCCGAGTTGAGACGTAGGCGCAGGAGATTCCGAGTTGAGTCGTAGCCGCAGGAGATTCCGAGTTAAGACGTAGCCGCAGGAGATTCCGAGTTGAGTCGTAGCCGCAGGAGATTCCGAGTTGAGTCGTAGCCGCAGGAGATTCCGAGTTGAGTCGTAGCCGCAGGAGATTCCGAGTTGAGTCGTAGCCGCAGGAGATTCCGAGTTGAGTCGTAGCATCAGGAGATTCCGAGTTGAGTCGTAGCCGCAGTAGATTCCGAGTTGAGACGTAGGCGCAGTAGATTCCGAGTTGAGACGTAGGCGCAGGAGATTCCGAGTTGAGTCGTAGCCGCAGGAGATTCCGAGTTGAGACGTAGCCGCAGGAGATTCCGAGTTGAGTCGTAGCCGCAGGAGATTCCGAGTTAAGACGTAGCCGCAGGAGATTCCGAGTTGAGTCGTAGCCGCAGGAGATTCCGAGTTGAGTCGTAGCCGCAGGAGATTCCGAGTTGAGTCGTAGCCGCAGGAGATTCCGAGTTGAGTCGTAGCCGCAGGAGATTCCGAGTTGAGTCGTAGCATCAGGAGATTCCGAATTGAGTCGTAGCCGCAGTAGATTCCGAGTTGAGACGTAGGCGCAGTAGATTCCGAGTTGAGACGTAGGCGCAGTAGATTCCGAGTTGAGACGTAGCCGCAGGAGATTCCGAGTTGAGTCGTAGCCGCAGGAGATTCTGAGTTGAGTCGTAGCCGCAGGAGATTCCGAGTTGAGACGTAGGCGCAGTAGATTCCGAGTTGAGACGTAGGCGCAGTAGATTCCGAGTTGAGACGTAGGCGCAGGAGATTCCGAGTTAAGACGTAGCCGCAGGAGATTCCGAGTTGAGTCGTAGCCGCAGGAGATTCCGAGTTGAGTCGTAGCCGCAGGAGATTCCGAGTTGAGTCGTAGCCGCAGTAGATTCCGAGTTGAGACGTAGGCGCAGTAGATTCCGAGTTGAGACGTAGGCGCAGGAGATTCCGAGTTGAGTCGTAGCCGCAGGAGATTCCGAGTTGAGTCGTAGCCGCAGGAGATTCCGAGTTAAGACGTAGCCGCAGGAGATTCCGAGTTGAGTCGTAGCCGCAGGAGTTTCCGAGTTAAGACGTAGCCGCAGGAGATTCCGAGTTGAGTCGTAGCCGCAGGAGATTCCGAGTTGAGTCGTAGCCGCAGGAGATTCCGAGTTGAGTCGTAGCATCAGGAGATTCCGAGTTGAGTCGTAGCCGCAGTAGATTCCGAGTTGAGACGTAGGCGCAGTAGATTCCGAGTTGAGACGTAGGCACAGTAGATTCCGAGTTGAGACGTAGGCGCAGGAGATTCCGAGTTGAGTCGTAGCCGCAGGAGATTCCGAGTTAAGACGTAGCCGCAGGAGATTCCGAGTTGAGTCGTAGCCGCAGGAGATTCCGAGTTAAGACGTAGCCGCAGGAGATTCCGAGTTGAGTCGTAGCCGCAGGAGATTCCGAGTTGAGTCGTAGCCGCAGGAGATTCCGAGTTGAGTCGTAGCCGCAGGAGATTCCGAGTTGAGTCGTAGCCGCAGGAGATTCCGAGTTGAGTCGTAGCATCAGGAGATTCCGAGTTGAGTCGTAGCCGCAGTAGATTCCGAGTTGAGACGTAGGCGCAGTAGATTCCGAGTTGAGACGTAGGCGCAGTAGATTCCGAGTTGAGACGTAGGCGCAGGAGATTCCGAGTTGAGTCGTAGCCGCAGGAGATTCCGAGTTAAGACGTAGCCGCAGGAGATTCCGAGTTGAGTCGTAGCCGCAGGAGATTCCGAGTTAAGACGTAGCCGCAGGAGATTCCGAGTTGAGTCGTAGCCGCAGGAGATTCCGAGTTGAGTCGTAGCCGCAGGAGATTCCGAGTTGAGTCGTAGCCGCAGGAGATTCCGAGTTGAGTCGTAGCCGCAGGAGATTCCGAGTTGAGTCGTAGCATCAGGAGATTCCGAGTTGAGTCGTAGCCGCAGTAGATTCCGAGTTGAGACGTAGGCGCAGTAGATTCCGAGTTGAGACGTAGGCGCAGTAGATTCCGAGTTGAGACGTAGCCGCAGGAGATTCCGAGTTGAGTCGTAGCCGCAGGAGATTCCGAGTTGAGACGTAGGCGCAGTAGATTCCGAGTTGAGACGTAGGCGCAGTAGATTCCGAGTTGAGACGTAGGCGCAGGAGATTCCGAGTTAAGACGTAGCCGCAGGAGATTCCGAGTTGAGTCGTAGCCGCAGGAGATTCCGAGTTGAGTCGTAGCCGCAGGAGATTCCGAGTTGAGTCGTAGCCGCAGTAGATTCCGAGTTGAGACGTAGGCGCAGTAGATTCCGAGTTGAGACGTAGGCGCAGTAGATTCCGAGTTGAGACGTAGGCGCAGGAGATTCCGAGTTGAGTCGTAGCCGCAGGAGATTCCGAGTTGAGTCGTAGCCGCAGGAGATTCCGAGTTAAGACGTAGCCGCAGGAGATTCCGAGTTGAGTCGTAGCCGCAGGAGATTCCGAGTTAAGACGTAGCCGCAGGAGATTCCGAGTTGAGTCGTAGCCGCAGGAGATTCCGAGTTGAGTCGTAGCCGCAGGAGATTCCGAGTTGAGTCGTAGCCGCAGGAGATTCCGAGTTGAGTCGTAGCCGCAGGAGATTCCGAGTTGAGTCGTAGCCGCAGGAGATTCCGAGTTGAGTCGTAGCCGCAGTAGATTCCGAGTTGAGACGTAGGCGCAGTAGATTCCGAGTTGAGACGTAGGCGCAGTAGATTCCGAGTTTTGACGTAGCCGCAGGAGATTCCGAGTTGAGTCGTAGCCGCAGTAGATTCCGAGTTGAGACGTAGGCGCAGTAGATTCCGAGTTGAGACGTAGGCGCAGTAGATTCCGAGTTGAGACGTAGGCGCAGTAGATTCCGAGTTGAGACGTAGGCGCAGGAGATTCCGAGTTGAGTCGTAGCCGCAGGAGATTCCGAGTTAAGACGTAGCCGCAGGAGATTCCGAGTTGAGTCGTAGCCGCAGGAGATTCCGAGTTGAGTCGTAGCCGCAGGAGATTCCGAGTTGAGTCGTAGCCGCAGGAGATTCCGAGTTGAGTCGTAGCCGCAGGAGATTCCGAGTTGAGTCGTAGCATCAGGAGATTCCGAGTTGAGTCGTAGCCGCAGTAGATTCCGAGTTGAGACGTAGGCGCAGTAGATTCCGAGTTGAGACGTAGGCGCAGTAGATTCCGAGTTGAGACGTAGGCGCAGGAGATTCCGAGTTGAGTCGTAGCCGCAGGAGATTCCGAGTTGAGTCGTAGCCGCAGGAGATTCCGAGTTGAGTCGTAGCCGCAGGAGATTCCGAGTTAAGACGTAGCCGCAGGAGATTCCGAGTTGAGTCGTAGCCGCAGGAGATTACGAGTTGAGTCGTAGCCGCAGGAGATTCCGAGTTGAGTCGTAGCCGCAGGAGATTCCGAGTTGAGTCGTAGCCGCAGGAGATTCCGAGTTGAGTCGTAGCCGCAGTAGATTCCGAGTTGAGACGTAGGCGCAGTAGATTCCGAGTTGAGACGTAGGCGCAGTAGATTCCGAGTTGAGACGTAGGCGCAGGAGATTCCGAGTTGAGTCGTAGCCGCAGGAGATTCCGAGTTGAGTCGTAGCATCAGGAGATTCCGAGTTGAGTCGTAGCCGCAGTAGATTCCGAGTTGAGACGTAGGCGCAGTAGATTCCGAGTTGAGACGTAGGCGCAGTAGATTCCGAGTTGAGACGTAGCCGCAGGAGATTCCGAGTTGAGTCGTAGCCGCAGGAGATTCCGAGTTGAGTCGTAGCCGCAGGAGATTCCGAGTTGAGACGTAGGCGCAGTAGATTCCGAGTTGAGACGTAGGCGCAGTAGATTCCGAGTTGAGACGTAGGCGCAGGAGATTCCGAGTTAAGACGTAGCCGCAGGAGATTCCGAGTTGAGTCGTAGCCGCAGGAGATTCCGAGTTGAGTCGTAGCCGCAGGAGATTCCGAGTTGAGTCGTAGCCGCAGTAGATTCCGAGTTGAGACGTAGGCGCAGTAGATTCCGAGTTGAGACGTAGGCGCAGTAGATTCCGAGTTGAGACGTAGGCGCAGGAGATTCCGAGTTGAGTCGTAGCCGCAGGAGATTCCGAGTTGAGTCGTAGCCGCAGGAGATTCCGAGTTAAGACGTAGCCGCAGGAGATTCCGAGTTGAGTCGTAGCCGCAGGAGATTCCGAGTTAAGACGTAGCCGCAGGAGATTCCGAGTTGAGTCGTAGCCGCAGGAGATTCCGAGTTGAGTCGTAGCCGCAGGAGATTCCGAGTTGAGTCGTAGCCGCAGGAGATTCCGAGTTGAGTCGTAGCCGCAGGAGATTCCGAGTTGAGTCGTAGCCGCAGGAGATTCCGAGTTGAGTCGTAGCCGCAGTAGATTCCGAGTTGAGACGTAGGCGCAGTAGATTCCGAGTTGAGACGTAGGCGCAGTAGATTCCGAGTTGAGACGTAGCCGCAGGAGATTCCGAGTTGAGTCGTAGCCGCAGTAGATTCCGAGTTGAGACGTAGCATCAGGAGATTCCGAGTTGAGTCGTAGCCGCAGTAGATTCCGAGTTGAGACGTAGGCGCAGGAGATTCCGAGTTGAGTCGTAGCCGCAGGAGATTCCGAGTTGAGTCGTAGCCGCAGGAGATTCCGAGTTGAGTCGTAGCCGCAGGAGATTCCGAGTTGAGTCGTAGCCGCAGGAGATTCCGAGTTAAGACGTAGCCGCAGGAGATTCCGAGTTGAGTCGTAGCCGCAGGAGATTCCGAGTTGAGTCGTAGCCGCAGGAGATTCCGAGTTGAGTCGTAGCCGCAGGAGATTCCGAGTTGAGTCGTAGCATCAGGAGATTCCGAGTTGAGTCGTAGCCGCAGTAGATTCCGAGTTGAGACGTAGGCGCAGTAGATTCCGAGTTGAGACGTAGGCGCAGTAGATTCCGAGTTGAGACGTAGGCGCAGGAGATTCCGAGTTGAGTCGTAGCCGCAGGAGATTCCGAGTTGAGTCGTAGCCGCAGGAGATTCCGAGTTGAGTCGTAGCCGCAGGAGATTCCGAGTTGAGTCGTAGCCGCAGGAGATTCCGAGTTGAGTCGTAGCCGCAGGGGATTCCGAGTTGAGTCGTAGCCGCAGGAGATTCCGAGTTGAGTCGTAGCCGCAGGAGATTCCGAGTTGAGTCGTAGCCGCAGGAGATTCCGAGTTGAGTCGTAGCCGCAGTAGATTCCGAGTTGAGACGTAGGCGCAGTAGATTCCGAGTTGAGACGTAGGCGCAGTAGATTCCGAGTTGAGACGTAGGCGCAGGAGATTCCGAGTTGAGTCGTAGCCGCAGGAGATTCCGAGTTGAGTCGTAGCATCAGGAGATTCCGAGTTGAGTCGTAGCCGCAGTAGATTCCGAGTTGAGACGTAGGCGCAGTAGATTCCGAGTTGAGACGTAGGCGCAGTAGATTCAGAGTTGAGACGTAGGCGCAGGAGATTCCGAGTTGAGTCGTAGCCGCAGGAGATTCCGAGTTGAGTCGTAGCCGCAGGAGATTCCGAGTTGAGTCGTAGCATCAGGAGATTCCGAGTTGAGTCGTAGCCGCAGTAGATTCCGAGTTGAGACGTAGGCGCAGTAGATTCCGAGTTGAGACGTAGGCGCAGTAGATTCCGAGTTGAGACGTAGGCGCAGGAGATTCCGAGTTGAGTCGTAGCCGCAGGAGATTCCGAGTTGAGTCGTAGCCGCAGGAGATTCCGAGTTGAGTCGTAGCCGCAGGAGATTCCGAGTTGAGACGTAGCCGCAGGAGATTCCGAGTTGAGTCGTAGCCGCAGGAGATTCCGAGTTGAGTCGTAGCCGCAGGAGATTCCGAGTTGAGTCGTAGCCGCAGGAGATTCCGAGTTGAGTCGTAGCCGCAGGAGATTCCGAGTTGAGTCGTAGCCGCAGTAGATTCCGAGTTGAGACGTAGGCGCAGTAGATTCCGAGTTGAGACGTAGGCGCAGTAGATTCCGAGTTGAGACGTAGGCGCAGGAGATTCCGAGTTGAGTCGTAGCCGCAGGAGATTCCGAGTTGAGTCGTAGCCGCAGTAGATTCCGAGTTGAGACGTAGGCGCAGTAGATTCCGAGTTGAGTCGTAGCCGCAGGAGATTCCGAGTTGAGTCGTAGCCGCAGTAGATTCCGAGTTGAGACGTAGGCGCAGTAGATTCCGAGTTGAGACGTAGGCGCAGTAGATTCCGAGTTGAGACGTAGGCGCAGGAGATTCCGAGTTGAGTCGTAGCCGCAGGAGATTCCGAGTTGAGTCGTAGCCGCAGGAGATTCCGAGTTGAGACGTAGCCGCAGTAGATTCCGAGTTGAGACGTAGGCGCAGTAGATTCCGAGTTGAGACGTAGCCGCAGTAGATTCCGAGTTGAGACGTAGGCGCAGGAGATTCCGAGTTGAGTCGTAGCCGCAGGAGATTCCGAGTTGAGTCGTAGCCGCAGGAGATTCCGAGTTGAGACGTAGGCGCAGTAGATTCCGAGTTGAGACGTAGGCGCAGTAGATTCCGAGTTGAGACGTAGGCGCAGGAGATTCCGAGTTGAGTCGTAGCCGCAGGAGATTCCGAGTTGAGTCGTAGCCGCAGGAGATTCCGAGTTGAGTCGTAGCATCAGGAGATTCCGAGTTGAGTCGTAGCCGCAGTAGATTCCGAGTTGAGACGTAGGCGCAGTAGATTCCGAGTTGAGACGTAGGCGCAGTAGATTCCGAGTTGAGACGTAGGCGCAGGAGATTCCGAGTTGAGTCGTAGCCGCAGGAGATTCCGAGTTGAGTCGTAGCCGCAGGAGATTCCGAGTTGAGTCGTAGCCGCAGGAGATTCCGAGTTAAGACGTAGCCGCAGGAGATTCCGAGTTGAGTCGTAGCCGCAGGAGATTCCGAGTTGAGTCGTAGCCGCAGGAGATTCCGAGTTGAGTCGTAGCCGCAGTAGATTCCGAGTTGAGACGTAGGCGCAGTAGATTCCGAGTTGAGACGTAGGCGCAGTAGATTCCGAGTTGAGACGTAGGCGCAGGAGATTCCAAGTTGAGTCGTAGCCGCAGGAGATTCCGAGTTGAGTCGTAGCATCAGGAGATTCCGAGTTGAGTCGTAGCCGCAGTAGATTCCGAGTTGAGACGTAGGCGCAGTAGATTCCGAGTTGAGACGTAGGCGCAGTAGATTCCGAGTTGAGACGTAGGCGCAGGAGATTCCGAGTTGAGTCGTAGCCGCAGGAGATTCCGAGTTGAGTCGTAGCCGCAGGAGATTCCGAGTTGAGTCGTAGCCGCAGGAGATTCCGAGTTGAGACGTAGCCGCAGTAGATTCCGAGTTGAGACGTAGGCGCAGTAGATTCCGAGTTGAGACGTAGGCCGCAGTAGATTCCGAGTTGAGACGTAGGCGCAGGAGATTCCGAGTTGAGTCGTAGCCGCAGGAGATTCCGAGTTGAGACGTAGGCGCAGTAGATTCCGAGTTGAGACGTAGGCGCAGGAGATTCCGAGTTGAGACGTAGGCGCAGGAGATTCCGAGTTGAGTCGTAGCCGCAGGAGATTCCGAGTTGAGTCGTAGCCGCAGGAGATTCCGAGTTGAGTCGTAGCCGCAGGAGATTCCGAGTTGAGTCGTAGCCGCAGGAGATTCCGAGTTAAGACGTAGCCGCAGGAGATTCCGAGTTGAGTCGTAGCCGCAGGAGATTCCGAGTTGAGTCGTAGCCGCAGGAGATTCCGAGTTGAGTCGTAGCCGCAGGAGATTCCGAGTTGAGTCGTAGCCGCAGGAGATTCCGAGTTGAGTCGTAGCCGCAGTAGATTCCGAGTTGAGACGTAGGCGCAGTAGATTCCGAGTTGAGACGTAGGCGCAGTAGATTCCGAGTTGAGACGTAGCCGCAGGAGATTCCGAGTTGAGTCGTAGCCGCAGGAGATTCCGAGTTGAGTCGTAGCATCAGGAGATTCCGAGTTGAGTCGTAGCCGCAGTAGATTCCGAGTTGAGACGTAGGCGCAGTAGATTCCGAGTTGAGACGTAGGCGCAGTAGATTCCGAGTTGAGACGTAGGCGCAGGAGATTCCGAGTTGAGTCGTAGCCGCAGGAGATTCCGAGTTGAGTCGTAGCCGCAGGAGATTCCGAGTTGAGACGTAGCCGCAGGAGATTCCGAGTTAAGACGTAGCCGCAGGAGATTCCGAGTTGAGACGTAGGCGCAGTAGATTCCGAGTTGAGACGTAGGCGCAGGAGATTCCGAGTTGAGTCGTAGCCGCAGGAGATTCCGAGTTGAGTCGTAGCATCAGGAGATTCCGAGTTGAGTCGTAGCCGCAGTAGATTCCGAGTTGAGACGTAGGCGCAGTAGATTCCGAGTTGAGACGTAGGCGCAGTAGATTCCGAGTTGAGACGTAGGCGCAGGAGATTCCGAGTTGAGTCGTAGCCGCAGGAGATTCCGAGTTGAGTCGTAGCCGCAGGAGATTCCGAGTTGAGTCGTAGCATCAGGAGATTCCGAGTTGAGTCGTAGCCGCAGTAGATTCCGAGTTGAGACGTAGGCGCAGTAGATTCCGAGTTGAGACGTAGGCGCAGTAGATTCCGAGTTGAGACGTAGGCGCAGGAGATTCCGAGTTGAGTCGTAGCCGCAGGAGATTCCGAGTTGAGTCGTAGCCGCAGGAGATTCCGAGTTAAGACGTAGCCGCAGGAGATTCCGAGTTGAGTCGTAGCCGCAGGAGATTCCGAGTTGAGTCGTAGCCGCAGGAGATTCCGAGTTGAGTCGTAGCCGCAGGAGATTCCGAGTTGAGTCGTAGCATCAGGAGATTCCGAGTTGAGTCGTAGCCGCAGTAGATTCCGAGTTGAGACGTAGGCGCAGTAGATTCCGAGTTGAGACGTAGGCGCAGGAGATTCCGAGTTGAGTCGTAGCCGCAGGAGATTCCGAGTTGAGTCGTAGCCGCAGGAGATTCCGAGTTAAGACGTAGCCGCAGGAGATTCCGAGTTGAGTCGTAGCCGCAGGGGATTCCGAGTTGAGTCGTAGCCGCAGGAGATTCCGAGTTGAGTCGTAGCCGCAGGAGATTCCGAGTTGAGTCGTAGCCGCAGTAGATTCCGAGTTGAGACGTAGGCGCAGTAGATTCCGAGTTGAGACGTAGGCGCAGTAGATTCCGAGTTGAGACGTAGGCGCAGGAGATTCCGAGTTTAGTCGTAGCCGCAGGAGATTCCGAGTTGAGTCGTAGCATCAGGAGATTCCGAGTTGAGTCGTAGCCGCAGTAGATTCCGAGTTGAGACGTAGGCGCAGTAGATTCCGAGTTGAGACGTAGGCGCAGTAGATTCCGAGTTGAGACGTAGGCGCAGGAGATTCCGAGTTGAGTCGTAGCCGCAGGAGATTCCGAGTTGAGTCGTAGCCGCAGGAGATTCCGAGTTGAGTCGTAGCACAGGAGATTCCGAGTTGAGTCGTAGCCGCAGTAGATTCCGAGTTGAGACGTAGGCGCAGTAGATTCCGAGTTGAGACGTAGGCGCAGTAGATTCCGAGTTGAGACGTAGGCGCAGGAGATTCCGAGTTGAGTCGTAGCCGCAGGAGATTCCGAGTTGAGTCGTAGCCGCAGGAGATTCCGAGTTGAGTCGTAGCCGCAGGAGATTCCGAGTTAAGACGTAGCCGCAGGAGATTCCGAGTTGAGTCGTAGCCGCAGGAGATTCCGAGTTGAGTCGTAGCCGCAGGAGATTCCGAGTTGAGACGTAGGCGCAGTAGATTCCGAGTTGAGACGTAGGCGCAGTAGATTCCGAGTTGAGACGTAGGCGCAGGAGATTCCGAGTTGAGTCGTAGCCGCAGGAGATTCCGAGTTGAGTCGTAGCCGCAGGAGATTCCGAGTTGAGTCGTAGCCGCAGGAGATTCCGAGTTAAGACGTAGCCGCAGTAGATTCCGAGTTGAGACGTAGGCGCAGTAGATTCCGAGTTGAGACGTAGCCGCAGTAGATTCCGAGTTGAGACGTAGGCGCAGGAGATTCCGAGTTGAGTCGTAGCCGCAGGAGATTCCGAGTTGAGTCGTAGCCGCAGGAGATTCCGAGTTGAGACGTAGGCGCAGTAGATTCCGAGTTGAGACGTAGGCGCAGTAGATTCCGAGTTGAGACGTAGGCGCAGGAGATTCCGAGTTGAGTCGTAGCCGCAGGAGATTCCGAGTTGAGTCGTAGCATCAGGAGATTCCGAGTTGAGTCGTAGCCGCAGTAGATTCCGAGTTGAGACGTAGGCGCAGTAGATTCCGAGTTGAGACGTAGGCGCAGTAGATTCCGAGTTGAGACGTAGGCGCAGGAGATTCCGAGTTGAGTCGTAGCCGCAGGAGATTCCGAGTTGAGTCGTAGCCGCAGGAGATTCCGAGTTAAGACGTAGCCGCAGGAGATTCCGAGTTGAGTCGTAGCCGCAGGAGATTCCGAGTTGAGTCGTAGCCGCAGGAGATTCCGAGTTGAGTCGTAGCCGCAGTAGATTCCGAGTTGAGACGTAGGCGCAGTAGATTCCGAGTTGAGACGTAGGCGCAGTAGATTCCGAGTTGAGACGTAGGCGCAGGAAATTCCGAGTTGAGTCGTAGCCGCAGGAGATTCCGAGTTGAGTCGTAGCATCAGGAGATTCCGAGTTGAGTCGTAGCCGCAGTAGATTCCGAGTTGAGACGTAGGCGCAGTAGATTCCGAGTTGAGACGTAGGCGCAGTAGATTCCGAGTTGAGACGTAGGCGCAGGAGATTCCGAGTTGAGTCGTAGCCGCAGGAGATTCCGAGTTGAGTCGTAGCCGCAGGAGATTCCGAGTTGAGTCGTAGCCGCAGGAGATTCCGAGTTAAGACGTAGCCGCAGTAGATTCCGAGTTGAGACGTAGGCGCAGTAGATTCCGAGTTGAGACGTAGCCGCAGTAGATTCCGAGTTGAGACGTAGGCGCAGGAGATTCCGAGTTGAGTCGTAGCCGCAGGAGATTCCGAGTTGAGACGTAGGCGCAGTAGATTCCGAGTTGAGACGTAGGCGCAGTAGATTCCGAGTTGAGACGTAGGCGCAGGAGATTCCGAGTTGAGTCGTAGCCGCAGGAGATTCCGAGTTGAGTCGTAGCCGCAGGAGATTCCGAGTTGAGTCGTAGCATCAGGAGATTCCGAGTTGAGTCGTAGCCGCAGTAGATTCCGAGTTGAGACGTAGGCGCAGTAGATTCCGAGTTGAGACGTAGGCGCAGTAGATTCCGAGTTGAGACGTAGGCGCAGGAGATTCCGAGTTGAGTCGTAGCCGCAGGAGATTCCGAGTTGAGTCGTAGCCGCAGGAGATTCCGAGTTGAGTCGTAGCCGCAGGAGATTCCGAGTTAAGACGTAGCCGCAGGAGATTCCGAGTTGAGTCGTAGCCGCAGGAGATTCCGAGTTGAGTCGTAGCCGCAGGAGATTCCGAGTTGAGTCGTAGCCGCAGTAGATTCCGAGTTGAGACGTAGGCGCAGTAGATTCCGAGTTGAGACGTAGGCGCAGTAGATTCCGAGTTGAGACGTAGGCGCAGGAAATTCCAAGTTGAGTCGTAGCCGCAGGAGATTCCGAGTTGAGTCGTAGCATCAGGAGATTCCGAGTTGAGTCGTAGCCGCAGTAGATTCCGAGTTGAGACGTAGGCGCAGTAGATTCCGAGTTGAGACGTAGGCGCAGTAGATTCCGAGTTGAGACGTAGGCGCAGGAGATTCCGAGTTGAGTCGTAGCCGCAGGAGATTCCGAGTTGAGTCGTAGCCGCAGGAGATTCCGAGTTGAGTCGTAGCCGCAGGAGATTCCGAGTTAAGACGTAGCCGCAGTAGATTCCGAGTTGAGACGTAGGCGCAGTAGATTCCGAGTTGAGACGTAGCCGCAGTAGATTCCGAGTTGAGACGTAGGCGCAGGAGATTCCGAGTTGAGTCGTAGCCGCAGGAGATTCCGAGTTGAGTCGTAGCCGCAGGAGATTCCGAGTTGAGACGTAGGCGCAGTAGATTCCGAGTTGAGACGTAGGCGCAGTAGATTCCGAGTTGAGACGTAGGCGCAGGAGATTCCGAGTTGAGTCGTAGCCGCAGGAGATTCCGAGTTGAGTCGTAGCCGCAGGAGATTCCGAGTTGAGTCGTAGCCGCAGGAGATTCCGAGTTAAGACGTAGCCGCAGGAGATTCCGAGTTGAGTCGTAGCCGCAGGAGATTCCGAGTTGAGTCGTAGCCGCAGGAGATTCCGAGTTGAGTCGTAGCCGCAGGAGATTCCGAGTTGAGTCGTAGCCGCAGTAGATTCCGAGTTGAGACGTAGGCGCAGTAGATTCCGAGTTGAGACGTAGCCGCAGGAGATTCCGAGTTGAGTCGTAGCCGCAGGAGATTCCGAGTTGAGTCGTAGCATCAGGAGATTCCGAGTTGAGTCGTAGCCGCAGTAGATTCCGAGTTGAGACGTAGGGGCAGTAGATTCCGAGTTGAGACGTAGGCGCAGTAGATTCCGAGTTGAGACGTAGGCGCAGGAGATTCCGAGTTGAGTCGTAGCCGCAGGAGATTCCGAGTTGAGTCGTAGCCGCAGGAGATTCCGAGTTGAGACGTAGCCGCAGGAGATTCCGAGTTAAGACGTAGCCGCAGGAGATTCCGAGTTGAGACGTAGGCGCAGTAGATTCCGAGTTGAGACGTAGGCGCAGGAGATTCCGAGTTGAGTCGTAGCCGCAGGAGATTCCGAGTTGAGTCGTAGCATCAGGAGATTCCGAGTTGAGTCGTAGCCGCAGTAGATTCCGAGTTGAGACGTAGGCGCAGTAGATTCCGAGTTGAGACGTAGGCGCAGTAGATTCCGAGTTGAGACGTAGGCGCAGGAGATTCCGAGTTGAGTCGTAGCCGCAGGAGATTCCGAGTTGAGTCGTAGCCGCAGGAGATTCCGAGTTGAGTCGTAGCATCAGGAGATTCCGAGTTGAGTCGTAGCCGCAGTAGATTCCGAGTTGAGACGTAGGCGCAGTAGATTCCGAGTTGAGACGTAGGCGCAGTAGATTCCGAGTTGAGACGTAGGCGCAGGAGATTCCGAGTTGAGTCGTAGCCGCAGGAGATTCCGAGTTGAGTCGTAGCCGCAGGAGATTCCGAGTTGAGTCGTAGCCGCAGGAGATTCCGAGTTAAGACGTAGCCGCAGGAGATTCCGAGTTGAGTCGTAGCCGCAGGAGATTCCGAGTTGAGTCGTAGCCGCAGGAGATTCCGAGTTGAGTCGTAGCCGCAGTAGATTCCGAGTTGAGACGTAGTCGCAGTAGATTCCGAGTTGAGACGTAGGCGCAGATTCCGAGTTGAGACGTAGGCGCAGGAGATTCCGAGTTGAGTCGTAGCCGCAGGAGATTCCGAGTTGAGTCGTAGCATCAGGAGATTCCGAGTTGAGTCGTAGCCGCAGTAGATTCCGAGTTGAGACGTAGGCGCAGTAGATTCCGAGTTGAGACGTAGGCGCAGGAGATTCCGAGTTGAGTCGTAGCCGCAGGAGATTCCGAGTTGAGTCGTAGCCGCAGGAGATTCCGAGTTAAGACGTAGCCGCAGTAGATTCCGAGTTGAGACGTAGGCGCAGTAGATTCCGAGTTGAGACGTAGCCGCAGTAGATTCCGAGTTGAGACGTAGGCGCAGTAGATTCCGAGTTGAGACGTAGGCGCAGGAGATTCCGAGTTGAGTCGTAGCCGCAGGAGATTCCGAGTTGAGTCGTAGCATCAGGAGATTCCGAGTTGAGTCGTAGCCGCAGTAGATTCCGAGTTGAGACGTAGGCGCAGTAGATTCCGAGTTGAGACGTAGGCGCAGTAGATTCCGAGTTGAGACGTAGGCGCAGGAGATTCCGAGTTGAGTCGTAGCCGCAGGAGATTCCGAGTTGAGTCGTAGCCGCAGGAGATTCCGAGTTGAGTCGTAGCATCAGGAGATTCCGAGTTGAGTCGTAGCCGCAGTAGATTCCGAGTTGAGACGTAGGCGCAGTAGATTCCGAGTTGAGACGTAGGCGCAGTAGATTCCGAGTTGAGACGTAGGCGCAGGAGATTCCGAGTTGAGTCGTAGCCGCAGGAGATTCCGAGTTGAGTCGTAGCCGCAGGAGATTCCGAGTTGAGTCGTAGCCGCAGGAGATTCCGAGTTAAGACGTAGCCGCAGGAGATTCCGAGTTGAGTCGTAGCCGCAGGAGATTCCGAGTTGAGTCGTAGCCGCAGTAGATTCCGAGTTGAGACGTAGGCGCAGTAGATTCCGAGTTGAGACGTAGGCGCAGTAGATTCCGAGTTGAGACGTAGGCGCAGGAGATTCCGAGTTGAGTCGTAGCCGCAGGAGATTCCGAGTTGAGTCGTAGCCGCAGGAGATTCCGAGTTGAGTCGTAGCCGCAGGAGATTCCGAGTTAAGACGTAGCCGCAGTAGATTCCGAGTTGAGACGTAGGCGCAGTAGATTCCGAGTTGAGACGTAGCCGCAGTAGATTCCGAGTTGAGACGTAGGCGCAGGAGATTCCGAGTTGAGTCGTAGCCGCAGGAGATTCCGAGTTGAGTCGTAGCCGCAGGAGATTCCGAGTTGAGACGTAGCGCAGTAGATTCCGAGTTGAGACGTAGGCGCAGTAGATTCCGAGTTGAGACGTAGGCGCAGGAGATTCCGAGTTGAGTCGTAGCCGCAGGAGATTCCGAGTTGAGTCGTAGCCGCAGGAGATTCCGAGTTGAGTCGTAGCATCAGGAGATTCCGAGTTGAGTCGTAGCCGCAGTAGATTCCGAGTTGAGACGTAGGCGCAGTAGATTCCGAGTTGAGACGTAGGCGCAGTAGATTCCGAGTTGAGACGTAGGCGCAGGAGATTCCGAGTTGAGTCGTAGCCGCAGGAGATTCCGAGTTGAGTCGTAGCCGCAGGAGATTCCGAGTTAAGACGTAGCCGCAGGAGATTCCGAGTTGAGTCGTAGCCGCGGAGATTCCGAGTTGAGTCGTAGCCGCAGGAGATTCCGAGTTGAGTCGTAGCCGCAGTAGATTCGGTTGATAGGCGCGTAGATTCCGAGTTGAGACGTAGGCGCAGTAGATTCCGAGTTGAGACGTAGGCGCAGGAGATTCCGAGTTGAGTCGTAGCCGCAGGAGATTCCGAGTTGAGTCGTAGCAGCAGGAGATTCCGAGTTGAGTCGTAGCCGCAGTAGATTCCGAGTTGAGACGTAGGCGCAGTAGATTCCGAGTTGAGACGTAGGCGCAGTAGATTCCGAGTTGAGACGTAGGCGCAGGAGATTCCGAGTTGAGTCGTAGCCGCAGGAGATTCCGAGTTGAGTCGTAGCCGCAGGAGATTCCGAGTTGAGTCGTAGCCGCAGGAGATTCCGAGTTGAGACGTAGCCGCAGTAGATTCCGAGTTGAGACGTAGGCGCAGTAGATTCCGAGTTGAGACGTAGCCGCAGGAGATTCCGAGTTGAGTCGTAGGCGCAGGAGATTCCGAGTTGAGTCGTAGCCGCAGTAGATTCCGAGTTGAGACGTAGGCGCAGTAGATTCCGAGTTGAGACGTAGGCGCAGTAGATTCCGAGTTGAGACGTAGGCGCAGGAGATTCCGAGTTGAGTCGTAGCCGCAGGAGATTCCGAGTTGAGTCGTAGCCGCAGGAGATTCCGAGTTGAGTCGTAGCAGCAGGAGATTCCGAGTTGAGTCGTAGCCGCGTAGATTCCGAGTTGAGACGTAGGCGCAGTAAGATTCCGAGTTGAGACGTAGGCGCAGTAGATTCCGAGTTGAGACGTAGGCGCAGGAGATTCCGAGTTGAGTCGTAGCCGCAGGAGATTCCGAGTTGAGTCGTAGCCGCAGGAGATTCCGAGTTGAGTCGTAGCCGCAGGAGATTCCGAGTTAAGACGTAGCCGCAGTAGATTCCGAGTTGAGACGTAGCCGCAGGAGATTCCGAGTTGAGTCGTAGCCGCAGGAGATTCCGAGTTGAGTCGTAGCCGCAGTAGATTCCGAGTTGAGACGTAGGCGCAGTAGATTCCGAGTTGAGACGTAGGCGCAGTTTCGAGTTGAGACGTAGGCGCAGGAGATTCCGAGTTGAGTCGTAGCCGCAGGAGATTCCGAGTTGAGTCGTAGCCAGGAGATTCCGAGTTGAGTCGTAGCCGCAGTAGATTCCGAGTTGAGACGTAGGCGCAGTAGATTCCGAGTTGAGACGTAGGCGCAGTGAGATTCCGAGTTGAGTCGTAGCCGCAGGAGATTCCGAGTTAAGACGTAGCCGCAGTAGATTCCGAGTTGAGACGTAGGCGCAGTAGATTCCGAGTTGAGACGTAGCCGCAGTAGATTCC